>NC_037352.1:10625000-11250000 GCF_002263795.3 Bos taurus
ATTCTTTTCAGACTACCAGTGTGATAAATTACAATGATAGGTTTTCTTATGTTGAGCCATCCTTGCGTTCTGGAAATATACCCTACTTAAGATATACTATTTTCTGAATACACTGTTGGATTTTCTTGGCTAATTTTCTGTGTAGAATTTTCTTTCCTTTTTCCAGCTTTATTGTGTGTAATTGACTAGTAGAAATTTGTATACTTAAGGTATACAACTCGATAGTTTGGTAAACACTCACATCATAAAATAATCACTGCAATCAAACTAATTTGTATGAATCACTGCACATATTTACCATCTTCTTCTCCTGACTTTTTTTTAATGTGGTGAGGACACTTAAGATACATCCTGTTAGCAAATTTCAAGTGTGCAGTATAGTACCATTATTCATAGTAAATGTTGTACATTAGATCTCCAGAACTTATTCACTTTGCATTACTGAAACTTCGTACCTCTTGACCAACATCTCCTTATTTCTCCTTCCCTATAGCCCTTGTCAATCACCATTCTACTCTTTGCTTCTATGAGTTTGAGTTTTATTTTTTAAATGTTTATCTTTTTATTTATTTACTTATTTTTGACTGTGCTCTTCATTGCTGCATGCAGGCTTTGCAGTAAGTGGGGGCTACCCTTTGTTGCCCTGCATGGGCTGTAGGTACACAGGCTTCTGTAGTTGCTGCACACGGGTTTCAGGAGTTGTGGTGCACAGGCTTAGTTGTCCCATGGCATGTGGGATCTTCCCAGACCAGGGGTTGAACCTGTGTCCCTTGCATTGGCAGGCAGATTCTTAACCACTGGACCATCAGGGAAGCCTGAGTTTGACTAATTTAGATTCCACAAGTGAGATAGTGTAATATTTGCCTTTCTGCCTCTGCCTTACTTCCTTTAGCATAATGTCCTTCAGGTTTATACACGTCATTGCAAATAGCAGAATTTTCTCCTTTATAAAGGCTGAATAATAGTCCATTATTTAGATATATACCACATTTTCTGAATCAAGAAGTAGAAAGCCTTAACAGACCAATAGGAAGATTGATTCAGGAATTCAGTTAAAAACTTCACAACAAAGAAAAACCCAGACTGCAGGAGTGAACACTACCAAACATTCAAAGAAGAATTACTATTGATCCTTTTTAAATTCTTCAAAAAAAAAAAAAAAAAGAAGAAGAAGAAGAAGAAGAAGAAGAAGAGACAATACCTCCAAACACATTTTGTGAAGCTAGCATCACCCTGAGACCCAAACAAAAAAAACTACCAGAAAAGAAAAGTACAGACCAATATCCCTGATGAATATTGCTGTAAAAATCCTCCATAGAACATTAGCAAACTGAATTCAACAGTGCATTAAAAGGATCATATGCTATGACCAAGTGAAATTTATCCCTGGGATGCAAGAATGTTTCAATACTATGTAGGGTTTTGGGTCTACATTCATAAATAAAATGGGCCTATAATTTTCTTATATTGATCTTCTCTGGTTTTAGAATCAAGATTATACTAGTCTTGAGCTTCCCTGGTGGTCCAGTGGTTAAGAATCCACCTCCCATTGTAGGGGACACAGGTTCAATCCCTGGTCTGGGAAGATCCCACATACCATGAGGTAACTAAGCCCATGTGCCACAACTGCGGAACCCACATGCAGCAACTGCTGAAGCCTGCAGGCCTAGAGCCCATGCTCTGCAACGAGAGCAGCCTCTGCAATAAGGAGCTGGCATACCACAACTAGAGAGCAGCCCTCACTCACTGCAGCTAGGCAAAGCTCACGCACAGCAACAAAGACCCGTCACAGCCAAAAAAAGAGAAGATTATGACAGTCTCATGTTATCTGGGCAGCTTTCTCTCTTTCTCTGTCTCAGATAGTTTCTTGAAAGTATCTACTTATAAAATCATCTGGACATGAAATTTTGGGAAGATGGAAGCCTTTGGTGATTTTTTCATTTTAACACTCATCAGTTTATTTTAGCTTTCTATTCCTTTTACATGCCTGTTCCTAGGAATTCATCTATCTCCCAAGCCATTGTAATGGCTGAATAAGAGTTCATCTAGTCTAGGTATGTGTGTGTAGGGGCTTCCCAGGTGGCCCTAGTGGTAAAGAACACGCCTGCCAACGCAGCAGATGCAGGAGCCATGGGTTTGATTCCTGGGTTGGGAACATCCCCTGGAGGAGTGCATGATGACCCACTCCAGCATTCTTGCCTCAAGATTTCCATGGACAGAGGAGCCTGGCAGGCTACAATCCATAGAGTCACAAAAGTCAGACATGAATGAAGTGATTTAGTATACACACACGCACACGTGGTAACTCATAGACCAGCTGGGGTCCTGCCTACTACAAGAGGGATAGATGACATATGAAATTGTCTTAGAAACACCTACCATCTTACACCCCAGGGGATGTGGAAACCCAAAGTCCTCCTCTTATTTTCTGTTTCTTTCCAGGAAGTTTACCTTTTCCTGGTGTTCCCTGCCCCTTGGGGTTCTGGTTTGTCTATGTGCCGTCTCTTTTCCACACCAGGTCACACCTGATGTGAACTCAACTTCTTCAGTTCCCACAACAGCCAATAAAGCAGAGATTTTAGGGGAAATAATGGAGAGTGGTCCTTCCGTATAGTGCATGGCTTTCTACCACCTTACTGACGTTTTATCTCCTCTCCTCTTCCTGTCTCTGCCCCCCATCCTCTCCCTCTAAGATTCACCCCCAGCATCTTCTCTTTTTCTTTTTTAAAGTAGCTTCCCCTTCTTCCAAAGCCTTAGTACCCCAAAGCCTGAGAAAGAAGTGGAGACTCATTTTCTTACCCATGCACTTATTTAGTCACATTTACCAATAAAAGGAATTAAGTGAAGAGGAATTAAAGAGCCTCTTGATGAAGGTGAAAGAGGAGAGTGAAAAAACCGGCTTGAAGCTCAACATTCAAAAGATGAAGATCATGGCATCTCGTCCCATCACTTCATGGCAAATTGATGGGGAAACAATGGAAACAGTGACACTTTATCTTCTTGGCCTCCAAAATCATAATGGATGATGACTGTAGCCATGAAATTAAGACACTTGCTTCTTGGAAGAAAAGCAATGGCAGACTTAGACAGCATATTAAAAAACAGAGACATTACTTTGCCTACAAAGGTCCATATAGTCAAAGCTATGGTTTTTCCAGTAGTCATGCGTGGATGTGGGAGTTGTATGATAAAAAAGTCTGAGTGCTGATGAACTGATACTTTTGAACCTTGGTGTTGGAAAAGACTCTTGAGTGTCCCTTGGACAGGAAGGAGATCAAACTAGTCAATCCTGAAAGAAATCAGTCCTGAATATTCATTGGAAGGACTGATGCTGAAGCTGAAGCTCCAGTACTTTGGCAACCTGATGCGAAGAGCTGACTCATTGGAAAAGACCCTGATGCTGGGAAAGATTGAAGGCAGGAGAAGGGGACGACAGAGGATGGGATGGTTAGATGGCAGAGTTTGGGCAAACTCCAGTAGTTGGTGAAGGACAGAGAAGCTTGGCATGCTACAGTCCATGGGGTCGCAAAGAGTCAGACACAATGGAGCAACTGAATAACAACAACCAATAAGACTGTTCTCTCTCCCTAGAAGGGATTCTTATTTTGCTATTAAAGATATAATTTTCTCAATTTTTTGAATCTATCCAACTTTGGGTATTAATTATCCAATGTCTAGCTAACATTTGGGCTATTGGGTCTTTATTAAGATGAGAAAAGGATAAATAGAGAATGACTGAACCTATACTCTGGAATGAAAACTCTACAACTTTAATAACTTAAATAGAAAGGCACACAATGGATTAAATGTTCTATACGATGGGATTCATTCTGATATTAATTTCTTGTACTTTCTCATGAAGAAACTTTACACTCTTCTTAGTTTGAGCTAAAATAATATTTTGATTGTGGTTCAGTTGAGTGTTCTTTTCTCCCCACTATTCTCTGTAGAAAGTGAAAGTGAAGTCGCTCAGTCGTGTCTGACTCTTTTGTGACCCCATGGACTGTAGCCTACCAGGCTCCTCCCTCAATGGGATTCTCCAGGCAAGAGTACTGGAGTGGGTTGCCATTTCCTTCTCCAGGGGATCTTCTCGACCCAGGGATTGAACCCGGGTATCCTGAATTCCAGGCAGACGCTTTAACCTCTGAGCCACCAGTGAAGCCCCCACTATTCTCTATACTTTCCTTTAAAAATGTTTTACTTATGAATACATTTAAAAATTACTTGTTTATAGCATGTGGGATCTATCTTTGTTGCGGCATGCAGGATCTTATTAGTTGCAGCATTCGAACTCTTAGTTGTGGCATGTGGGATGTAGTTCTCTGACTGGGGATTGAACCCCGGCCCCCTGCATTGGGAGCATGAAGTCTTAGCCACTGGACCACCAGGGAAGTCCCTCTGTACCTTCCTTTGTTCTTATTCCTTGATGTCTCTTCTGGAGGCAGTTGCTTCCTTGTTTCAAGTCCTTTGTGTTCTTTGAATTGAATTCTTAGTCTTCACCTCAGCAAGTATGCAAAGTTCCCTCCAAATACCCCGTGTTTGCCTCAGAATTGATAAGGGAATGTGTCCTTCTCTACTCTATTCAATAAACTGCAAGTTACAGAAAATCCAAATCAAGCTGGCTTAAACAATGGAAAGGATTTCTTGGCTCATGTGATGGAAGAAGTCTGGAGGTTGGATGGACTTGGAGTACTGTTTCATCAGTGTTCTGAAGCTGTTCTTCTGAGTCACTTTGTCCTAGAATAATGGGAAGGTCCTGGACCTCACAGCTGTTTAGAAGAAACAAGATTCCTGTTTCTTCATGCCTTGCTCTTAAGAGCAAGGAAATATTTCATGAAAAGATGCCAAACAATAATCATTATTACAGAAATGCAAATTAAAACCACAATGAGGTACTTCCCTGGCAGTCTAGCAGTTAAGACTCCAAGCTTCCACTGCTGGTGGCGTAGGTTTAATCCTGGGTTGGGGAACTAAGATCCTGAATGCCATGTGGTGAGACCAAAAACACCCCCAGGAAACTACCCCCCTAAAAACCCATAATGTGATACCACTTCATTTCTATTAGGGCAGCTATAATAAAAAAGAATAACAAATGGTGAGGATTTGGGGAAATAGGAACCCTTATATGTTTAGGGGTTCTAAGAGTCAGACACAACTTAGTGACTAAACCACCACCGCCACCACCACCGAACGTTTGTGGTAGGAATATAACATGGGGTAGTCACTTCACAAAACAGTTTTTGGCAGTTTATTAAAAATGTAAACTTAAATTTACCATCTGATCCATCAATTGCCAAAGTATTTTATAAGTGAGAGAAAAGAAAACATATGTCCCCATAAAGACCTGTACAAGAATGTTCACAGCAGCATTACTCATAATAGCCAGAAAGTCAAAACAAGTCAGATGTCCATCAACTGATGAACGAATAAACAAAATGTGGTATATCCTTATGATGAAATATTATTTGGTGATAAAAAGGAGTGAAGTACTGATATCTACTACGGTGCAGGTGAACCTTGAAAACATGCTAAGTAAAAGAAGTCAGCCACAAAAGACCATGCATTGTATGATTGTATCTGTGTGAAACGTTCAGGAGAGGCAAATTCAGAGACAGAAAGCAGATTAGTGTTTGCCTGGGGCTTGGAGTGGGACTAGAGTTGTCTATAAATGAGTATAAGGGCCCTTACTGAGGTGATGAAAATGTTCTAAAACTATGGTGGTGATAGTTGTACAGTTAAGTAAATTTACTAGAAATCATTCAGTCGTGTACCTGAAATGGTTCATAGTATGTTAGAAAAAAGAGAGAGAGAGAAGAAAATAAGAGAGAGAATGTTTTCCCAAAAGCCCCTAACAAACCACTTCTTCGATTCATTGGCCCACGCTGTGACTTAGGGAATGGGATGCACTGATGGGCCTTGATTCTGGAAAGAGAAAGCCCATGCCTGGAGCTGGGACTGTGGTTAGCTCACCTGAAGCACGTGGACTGTGGGGAGAGAGCACCACCTAAACCAATCGGAGTGAGGCAAGGAAAGTAGAAGTGAAAGCTGAGTGTGCAGCCACTAAGGTGTCAGCCACACCCAAGACTGACTGCTTAGTATGGTGACCCTACCCCTGCATTCTCTGGTCTGTTACCATGTTTGGTCTGAGTTCTCTGCCTGGTATGGCAAAGGGAAGGAGAGGTTATGGGAAGAATCACTTCGTGAGAACATGGAACCTCACCTAGGGTGACCAACCGACTCGGTTTCCCTGGGATGGAGTGGTTTCCTGGGATGCAGGACTCAAGGTACCAACACTGGGGAACTCACAAGCAAACAGAGACGCTGGTCACCCGATGACCTCACCAAATACAATATTGAAGCGCTTCTAATGAATTGATCAATCTTTGCATCCATGGCTACTAATGCCACAGAAAGTCAATCATTGTGTGCCTCTGATGAACACACACCCAACACCACTTCTGAAATTTTTTTTTTTGGCACAAAATCTGAACCTAAATATAAAGAAATCTGTAGATATAATCAGTTAATAGGAAATACAGAGGCCATGGATGATGTGAAATGATTGCACACAGGCATTCTAGGACAAATGACAGATGACCTAAATTCTTCAATGAATAAATTGGAAGGGGAAAAAACAGGGATGGAGGGAGGATCTGTAGGTTGAAAGACACTTAAGAAGCATATCAACTGATTGCCTTATTCAGATCTTTTTTTTTTTTTAACTTTTATTTATTTACTTGGCTGCACTGGGTCTTAGTTGAGTCTTGTGGTATCTTTAATCTTCATTGCGGCGTGTGAACTCTCAGTTGTGGCTTGTAGGATATAGTTCCCTGGCCAGGGATTGAACCTAAGCTCACTGCATTGCGAGTATGGAGTCTTAGCTACTGGCCCACCAGAGAAGTCCCTATATCTTTTTTTTTTTTTTCTAAATATTTATTTATTTGGCTGCACTGGGTCTTAATTGCTACATGTGGGATCTTGGTTCCCTGACCAGGGATCAAACTCAGGTCCCGTGTATGGGAAGCAATGAATCTTAGCCACTGGGCCACCAGGGAGGTCCCACCCAGATCTTATTTGGATCCTGATTTGAAGAAATTAAGAGTGAGAGTGTCTGTGTGTCGTGGAATGTCTAACAAGATATTTGATGATATTAAGAAATATGTTCAGTTCAGTTCAGTTGCTCAGTCGTATCCGACTCTTTGCAACCCTATGAACCGCAGCATGCCAGGCCTCCCTGTCCATCACTAACTCCCGGAGTCCACCCAAACCCATGTCCATAGAGTTGGTGATGCCATCCAACCCTCTCATCCTCTGTCCTCCCCTTCTCCTCCTGCCCTCAATCTCTCCCAGCATCAGGGTCTTTTCAAATGAGTCAGCTCTTCGCATCATTTGGCCAAAGTATTGGAGTTTCAGTTTCAACATCAGTCCTTCCAATGAACACCCAGGGCTGATCTCCTTTAGGATGGACCGGTTGGATTTCCTTGCAGTCCAAGGGACTCTCAAGAGTCTTCTCCAACACCACAGTTTAAAAGCATCAATTCTTCAGTACTCGGCTTTCTTTATAGTCTAATTCTCACGTCCATAACAAGGATTTACTATAGAGCACAACAAACTATATTCAACATCTTTCAATAATCTGTATTAGAGAAGAATTGGGAAAATTTTATATGTGTAACTGAATCATTTTGCCATACACCTGAAACTAACACAATATTGTAAATCAAATATACTTCAATTTTTAAAATTATTGGTATAATACTGTATTGCGGCTAAACTTTCTCAGAAAGAGTCCTTACCTGTTAGATATACGTACTGAAATATTTGCAGTCAAAATGGTATGATGTCTACGGATTGCTTCAAAATAATCTGGGAGGAAGTGAGTGGGGGTCACACTAAAGACACGTTGGCCTATAGTTGATAATTTTTGAAGCCACGTGATGGTATACAAGGGTTGTTATATTGTTCTCTTTACTTTTTGAAGGGTTGACATGTTCCCTTATCAGAACAATTAAAAGCAGCAGCAGGGTCTACGTAACCCTCCCTGCTCGGGGGCTACTCTTAGTCACAAGTAGGTCAGGGTCTCACCAGAATTTAGACTTTCACAAAATTCTGTGAATTTTCCAACAATTTGGGTGAAGGACAAGGCCAACTTTTCCTTATGCCAAATTAAAACAAAAGAAAACCAGGAACTTCCCTGGTGTTCCAGTGGCCAAGACTCTGCAGTCCCCAATGCAGAGGGCTAGGGTTCGATCCCAGGTCAGAGAACTAGATCCACATGGCACAACTTAGACCCAGTGCAGCCAAATAAGTAAATAGAGTGGAGAAGATCCCAACACATGGATTGAAGCAGGGTCTCCCACATTGCAGGCAGATTCTTTACCATCTGAGCCATCAGGGAAGCCCAAATAAAAAATATTAGAAAAAGAAAAGAAAACCAAACAACAATTTACAACTCCCATCTACTTTCAGCGTCGTTTCATTAAAGGAAGAGCATACAGACACCAATAAGATCATTTCAGAAGAGCTCAGTCTTTCACCTGGGCACATGAGCCTCACAGACAGCCTTGTTCTGTGTCCCCCATGTGTCAGTTCACCCTGAGACTGGCTACCCCAACACCCTGGGGATAGAAAGGGAGGCTGGAGGGCCAGCTGCTCTCACTTCTTTCCTGCTAATGAGGGAAGGACTTGGAGGCTGCTGTCATTACCATGTGTAGGGCTCTCAAACCTCCAGCCTCTCTAGAGGTTCAGGTGAGGGTCCCCCCCAACTGTGTCCCCTGGGACTCATGGATGCACTTCCCTTGAATCCTGGTAGTGTGTCTGTGGGAGGAAAGGGAGTTGTCAACTCAGGGAGGGCTTTTCTGCTTGATGAAATGCTTTGTACTTGAATGCAAAATAACAGCTGGGCTCAAGGCAGCAAGGGCCCTCTGTCTGTGCTCAGCTGTGGTGAGGGCTCCTCTGAGACCTCAGAAGAGTGGAGCTGGCCTCGCTCTTTGCATCCATTGGCTGCCTGGCTGTGCCCCTGAGACCCAAGCTACCACCTCATACACTGACTTGCTCCATTTTCCTTCTCTTTCTCCTCTCTCTAGCACCCCACCTAACAAGGGATTTTGATTTTTTTTCTGAAGGCAATACATTTAAGGATCAAAGCCTCCTTTTCCTTGAAACTCAGGCACGTGGAAGACAGATCTTCTTTTGGGTGAAGAAATGTTCTAAAACTAGATATGGTGATAGTTGCAGCACAATGTTAGAAATGCATGACGTCCCACTAATGGTAGATGATATGTGTTTATTCATCATTCATTCAGTTGCTCAGTCGTGTCTGAATCTTTTGCAGCCTCATAGACTGTAGCCCTCCAGGCTCCTCTGCCCATGGGATATCCTGGACAAGAATACTAGAGTGGGTTGTCATTTTCTTCTCCAGGGGCTCTTCCCAACCCAGGGAACAAACCCACTTCTCCTGCATTGGCGGGCAGATTATTTGCCACCGTGCCACCTGGGAAGCCCGTGCTATATGTATTTTACTACAGTTAAAATAAGAAACAAACAAACAAAAAGAAACAGAGGTCCCTTCTGTTCTCTTTGGGGAAAACTCTTAAAGAAGGTCCAATATTAGAACATTGGAAATGGAAGAGATCTTAGAGGACATCTGGTCTACCCTGGCAATTCATAGATTAAGGATCCTGAAGTTCATCCTGGAGAAGTGATGGACCTCAGGACCCTCAAGACCACACAGCAATTTAGACAGAATTTCACCCTCTACCAATGGCTCTTGTTCCTGACAAGGGAGAGGCACTGGTCTTGTGTCTTTTCACAGTAATGATCTCTTGGACCTGGGCACCCTCAATTTATATGCAGCCACCAGACATGTTTTATTTGGCTGTATTGTGTTTAATATTCAAAATTAATTGCTAGCATTTAAAATCAGGCAAATTCTGGGATTTCCCCAGCAGTCCAGGGGTTAAGACAGGACTTCCTATGCAGGGTGTGAGTTTGATCCCTGGTTGGGAAATTAAGGTCCCACATGCTGTGGGGTGTGCAGCCAAAAAAAAAAAAAAAATTAAATCAAGCAAATTCACATAAATATCCAGATTTCCAGCATCTTCTAACAGAAAGTCTGGCAGCGTTGGGCCCATATTCCCACATGGCAGTGATGGGAGCTGATAAGTACCGGGTTCTTCCCACTTCTCCATAGTCCCCACCCCTCCCCACTGCCTCCCACTTATCCTCAGGCATCTGTTGTTTTTCTAATGTTCAGCCTGCTTTTGTCATTTCTCCTGCCTGCCTGCCCTGGGGAGGCAGGAGGATTGGCAGCCCTGCTTCAGCCTGGATTGGAGGACTGTGGGTCTCTGAACATTTTTCCTAGGTGCATTTCAGCTGCTGGATGGAGTACAGTAGGCCCTTTGTATCTGCAGTTTATCCACATCTGTGGGTTCAACTAATCATGGATCAAAACTGTTGCAGGAAGGGGGACCTCTTCCAGAAATGTTCCCATTTTACAGATGGGGAAGCTATAAGAGAAACAAACAGGGATGTGTCCAGAGAAGAAAGTCACTGGAAGGCTTGGCACTGTGTTTGAATGGTTGCAGGCTTAGAGTGATACCTCCATACAATGGAATATTATTCAGCCATAGAAAGGAATAAAGTTCTGATACATGCCACAGTATGGATGCACCTTGAAAACAATGCCAACAAAAAGACACGTTTCATATGACTTGACTTATATGAGGTGCTTAGAAGAGGCAAATTCATCGAGACAGAAAGTAGAACAGAGGTTACCAGGGACTGGAGGGAAGGGGGGTTGAGAAGGTATTATTAAATGAATATAGAGTTTCTGTTAGAGGTGGTGAACAATTTTGGAAAAATAAAGTGATTATGGTTGTAGGACATGCTGAATATAATTAATGCCACAGCATGGTTCACTTAAAAATGGTTAAAATGGTACATTTTATGTTATATACAGTTTATCACAATAAACACAATAAGGAAATAACAGAAAAATGTTAACATCTGTAAGAAGTTCCACGTGGTGTTGCTGCATCTTTCTCTAAATACAGAGACAGAGAATGTATTTCTCTAAATACAAACATGGTACTAAATACAGAGAAACAGGAATAAACATTTTTTAAAGTTTTGTTATCATCTAGGACACCACTGAGAAGTGAGTGGCCATTCCATTCCTACTCTTGACAACAACAACAACTCATTCCTCACACAGCAGTTCACCTGTTGCGCCCCTGTCCTTTGCACTCCCAGAATTTTGCATTCACAGCATTTAGTAAGTTGCAGTATATCATCTTTCAGGGTGATGATCTGATTAATGTGTTTTCTCGCTTGGTTATAAGCATCACAGCATCATGAGGGCAAGAATCGGGCCTGGTTTTTGGTTCGGCATTATATCCCCAGCGCTTAGCCCAGGGCCTGGCATATAGTTAGGATCTCAACAGATATTTCATGAATGAAAAGACTAGAAGTTCATAAAGAAGGTGTACTGAAGGTCAAAGTGTCACCAGTGAAGACACATTCTGTAGCTGCCATGTTGCCCAGAGGGTACTTCCTCTATGATTCATGCAGCTTGGGGTTATTCTGCATTTTTGCTAGCCAGAGTCTCTTTCTACTGTTGGGAACCAAAAAACAAAACAAAAAAAACCTTCCATTATATAATCTCCCTGAGCCTGAGTTTCTTTACCTGTAAAATAGAGGTAATAATAGCTTGCCACTGTTGGGACAATTATGCTTAGCTGTATCTGACTGTTTGCAACCCCATGGACTATAGCTTACCAGGCTCCTCAGTTCATGGGATTATCCTGGAAAGAATACTGGAGTGGGTTGCCATTTCTTCCTCAAGGGGATCTTCCGCACCCAGGGATTGAACCCGTGTTTCCTGCATTGCAGGCAGATTCTTTACCACTGAGCCACCTGGGAAGTCCAGTAATGGAAGGTACTAATACTAATAGTACCTTCCATGTATTCATTTTAATAAGGACTACATCAATGAACTCAGTGTTCACCAAGATGATGAGAGAAAAAGAGGAGAAAGATGGCGCCAAGTGTATTTCCTATCCTGCTGTAACAAATTACCACATATTAAATGGCTTAAAACAATCACATTTATTCTCATATAGCTCTGGAGATGGAAAGTCCGAATTGGGTCAGCAAGGCTGCCTTCCTTCTGGAGGTTCTAGAGAACAATCTATTGCCTTGCCTTTTCTAGGGTTGCCCTTTCTTTCTAAAGGTCACCTGCATTCCTTGCCCCATGATCCCCCATCATTCCAACCTCTGTTCCTGTTGGGATCCCTCCTTCTCTGCTTCTTACCCTCTTGTCTCTCTCTTATAAGGACCCTTATGACTGCACTGAGCCCATCTGGAGAGTCTATGATGATCTCTCCATCACAAGATGCTTAACTCAATCTGCAGACTCATTTTGCCAAGTGCCTTTTGTCATGTAAGGTATCACTTTTCTTTGGAGGGCTCTTATGCAGCCTACCACTCCATGTGTCTGAAGTTTTGATTTGTAATTGTTTATGTGGTTATAAATATTCCAAGATTCCAAGAAAAATAAGTTATCTTCCCTGCCTTCAATGCTTACAATACTGTTGGGGAACGAACCATTTATCAGTTTGTGAAGACCCAGGTAGTGATCAATGCTGCCCTGAGAGGTGAAGGTGATGTTTTGAGAATATGAAGATGAATGTAAGGATCCTTTGTTTCACTGGGTATCTCCTCTGCTCAGACCTGCAGCTTACAACCTCATAGGCTATGCCCTCTCAGATTCTGGGGGCCACCTTCCCAGGAAAGACGATGGGAGTGTTGTCTCCTGGAAGTGTGTGACACAGCATTCCTACCTTCTCCTCACAGGAAGTGAGAGCTTTGGGAAAGGCAAGGTGGAATCTCTTCACTAGATCAGCAGATGTCTTTACTTTCTACTTTTGTAGATTCCTGTGGTCTGCATGTCTGTGTTTTCCCCAAATTCACATGTTGAAATCCTAACCCTAAATGTGACAGCATCAGAGGTAAGGTGTTTGGGAGGTGCTTAAGTCACCGTTCATTGGTGAGTTCTTAGTTTTTCAATTGGCATCTGTCCTGGGACCTGGTCCATGAACTCTGCTTTCCTAGAATAAAAATTGTGATGTGTGTCTCAGTAAGGATTACTTGATATGTGTGAGCTATGTGCCAAATACGAAGGTCTTAAAACTTACTTATATGTCAAATTAAAAAAAATTTTATTATGTGCTTATTCATTTGGCCTTGTTGGGTCTTCGTTGCTGCATGCAGACTTTTTTTCCCTAGTTGCAGTGAGCAGGAGCTTTTCTCTAGTTGCGGTGCACAGGCTTCTCATTGTGGTGGCTTCTCTTGTTGCAGAGCTCAGCCTCTCGGACACCTGGGCTTCAGTCATTATGGCCCACGGGCTTAGTTGCTCCACATCAGGTGGGATCTTCCTGGAGCAGGGATCGAACCCATGTCTCCTGCATGGGCAGGTGGATTCTTTACCATTGAGCCCCCAGGGAAGCCCTTATTGTGGTTTTGATTTGCAGTTCCTTGATGGTTAATGATGTTGGGCATCTTTTCTTGTGCTTATTGGCTGTTCGTACATCTTCCTTGGAGAAATATCTGTTCAGATCCTTTGCCCATTTTGTAATGAGTATATGCAATCTTGAAGGGTCTCCTAAATGATTACATGCAGCAGCCACTATAGAATAGTGATTCATTGTGGGAGCTCTGCTGTTGGTGGCCTCCATTTGAATCTCACTTTGGCCACGTATTAGTACATGACCTTGACCATTCTCTCCAGACCTCAGTTTTTCCTGTCCTATTGGGATAGAAATATTAGCGACTTCTTAAGGTTGTTGTAAGGATTAAAAAGGCAGCACATATCAAAGGCTAGGCTATGGTTTTTCCAGTGGTCATGTATGGATGCGAGAGTTGGACTGTGAAGAAAGCTGAGCGCCGAAGAATTGATGCTTTTGAAGTGTGGTGTTGGAGAAGCCTCTTGAGAGTCCCTTCGACTGCAAGGAGATCCAACCAGTCCATTCTAAAGGAGATCAGCCCTGGGTGTTCTTTGGAAGGAATGATGCTAAAGCTGAAACTCCAGTACTTTGGCCACCTCATGCGAAGAGTTGACTCATTGGAAAAGACTCTGATGCTGGGAGGGATTGGGGGCAGGAGGAAAAGGGGAGGACAGAGGATGAGATGGCTGGATGGCATCACTGACTCGATGGACGTGAGCTTGAGTGAACTCCAGGAGTTGGTGATGAACAGGGAGGCCTGGCGTGCTGCGATTCATGGGGTCACAAAGAGTTGGACACGACTGAATGACTGAACTAAACTGAACTGAAATATTATTGATACCCATAATGGAAATAACATTAACACTTACCAAATATATGACATCTCATTTCATCTACACAGCAATCTTGCAAAATAGGTTTGCTGCTGCTGCTGTCACTTCAGTCGTGTCCGACTCTGTGTGACCCCATAGACAGCAGCCCACCAGGCTCCCCCGTCCCTGGGATTCTCCAGGCAAGAACACTGGAGTGGGTTGCCATTTCCTTCTCCAAAATAGGTTTAATCATCTCCATTTTACAAGCAAGGAAACTGAAGCTCAGGGAGATGAGGGAATGTGTCCCTGGCTACACAGCTGGTAAAAGACTGAGCAGATTCCTACCTGGATCTGAATGACTGCAGTGCAATGCCGTGCTTAGTCGCTCAGTCATGTCAGACTCTTTGTGACCCCCTGGACTGTAGCCCGCCAGGCTCCTCTGTCCATGGAGATTCTCCAGGCAAGAATATTGGAGTGGGTTGCCATTTCCTCCTCCAGGGCACCTTTCCAACCCAGGGATTGAACCCAGGTCTCCCAAATTGCCAGTGGATTCTTTACCATCTGAGCTACCAGGGAAGCCCATATATATATATTTATATGGTGGCTTCTGATTTTCCACCTTTAATATGAGAGAGGTTGCTCCGGTTTATGGAGGGAAATGCCTCCACCATAGTGGCCTTGATTGGAGCAGGACTCTGTGACATCTAACACAGTAACTAACTGAAGGCCCCTCCTCAAATGTTAGTCTCCAGAAAGGTTTTAGGTTCCTACTGCTGCTGCTAAGTTGCTTCAGTCATGTCCGACTCTGCGCGACCCCATAGACAGCAGCCCACCAGGCTCCCCCGTCCCTGGGATTCTCCAGGCAAGAACACTGGAGTGGGTTGCCATTTCCTTCTCCAAGGTTCCTGCTATTCAAGTGCAATTGTCATTAAGCAAATACTGTCAGAAAAGAATCAGTCTTTTGGCTCTCTGAGCAGCACCATGGCAGTCGACAAGAACAAGAGCCTCATGAAAGGTGGTAAAAAGGGAACCCAGATGAAAGCAGTCGACCCATTTTTTAAGAAAGATTGGTATGATGTGAAAGCACCAGCTGCGTTCAGTGTAAGAAATATTGGGACAACATTTGTTATGAGACCTCAAGGAACCAAAATCGTATCTGATGGCCTCAAGGGTTGTGTTGAGGCCTGTTGGCCTGTTGGTCTGTAGGTCTGTAGGATGATGAAGTTGCACTGAGAAAATTCAAACTCATTACTGAGGATGTTCAGCACAAAACTGCCTAATTTCCATGGCCTGGATCTCATCATTGACAAAATATGCTCCATGGTTAAAAAAATGGCAGACCATGATTGAAGCTCATGTTGATGTCAAGATTATCCATGGTTGTTTGCTTCATCTGTTCTGTGTGGGTTTTACTAAAAAATGCAACAATCAGATTTGGAAGGCTCCTATGCCCAGCACCAAAAAGTCCACCAGACCTGCAAGAGGTTGATGGAAATCATGGCCCGAGAAGTGCAGATAAACGACTTGAAAAAGGTGGTCAATAAATTGATTCCAGGGCTTCCTTTTTGGTGCAGTGGCTAAGAATCTGCCTGCCAATGCAGGGGCACCAGTTCAATCCCTGGTCAGGGAAGATCCCACATGCCACAGGGCAATTAAGCTCATGTCCCACAACTACTGAGCCTGCACTCTGGAGTCCCATAAGCTGCAACTACTGAGCCCATGTGCTGCAACTCCTGAAGCCCGTGCACCTGGAGCCTGTGCTCTGCCACGAGAAGCCTCCACAATGAGAAACTCCACATGCTGCAATGAAGAGTAGCCCCCGCTCACCACAACTAGAGAAAGCCTGAGCGTGGCAATGAAGACCCAGCACAGCCAAAACTACCATGCATAAATAAATAATTTAAAAAATACATTGATTTCAGACAGCATTGGAAAAACATAGAAAATTCTTGCCAGCCTTTCCACTCCATGATGTATCTATTAGAAAAGTAAAAATGCTGAAGAAGCCCAAATTTGAATTAGAAAAACTCATGGAGCTACACGGTGAAGGTAGCAGTTCTGGAAAAGCTACCGGGCATGAGACAGGTAGTAAAGCTGAACAAACTGCTGGATGTGAGCCACCTCTCCAGTAATTTTTTTTTTTCCTAATTCAGACTTTTCATGGTGACAAATAAAAGGTCTTATTTGTGACATTTTTGGGGGTCATTCTTTTTAGATAATCTGACAGCTTGTTGACTTATGTGTTCTGATTTGTTAGTAATGTGAATTTTACTGGAAAAAAAAAAAAAAGAAAGGAATCAGAGAAGAACGTATTCATGAAATCAGCACCAGCTTATTTGGACAGAGAAAAACTATAGCATCCCATGGCCAAGGATGTGTTCATTTCACTTTGGGCAGGTTTTTGAGTCTGAGGATCTTTTTGTACAACCCTGGCAAGCTCTCCCTGTTTAGCATGGCTTCTTCTTTGAGAACCTCACAGAGCTAACTGGAAAAGGATGAAAGACAAGGATCCAGGGAGGCTCCCTTTTCCCAGAACCACTGTTTAGGATTCTTGTGTAGTTCCCCATAGTGACATTAGGCGTCACCTTTGAGTCGTCTGAGGCCAGTCTCTGAGCAACTGACAAAATGCCTCATTTCCTAAGAGTTTCTGGCTCTCTAAAATCCAGTTTGGAGGCATTCATTACCAGCACCCTGGCCCCAGAGCAGTTTGGATAATCTGGTTCTCATTTACGGAACCAAGCTTGCCCCTAAGAAGAGGCTCCCAGCAGCTGGATAAGCTAAAAGGGGCTCTGTGCTTGTGACTTTACAATTGATTTCTCTGTTGTTGAAAGGGGGAGGTGATGGATGAGGCTTCCCTGATGGCTCAGCAGGTAAAGAATCTGCTTGCAATGCAGGAGACATAAGAGATGTGGGTTTGATCCTTGTGTCGGGAAGATCCTCCGGACGAAGGCATAGCAACCCACCCCAGTATTCTTACCTGGAGAATCCCATGGACAGAGAAGCCTGGCGGGCTACAGTCTATGGGGTCACAAAGACTGAAGTGACTAGGCACGCATGCACTATATATGGATAACAGACAGTTTATGTAAAGGCCCTACCAGCTCAGAGCCCTATTCTCCCAGAGTTCTCTGCTCTGCCCTGTCTGATCGTCTCACACCTGTGTCTACACTAGGCTGTGAACAACTGTGGGCAGTGGGGGAGTGGGGACTCTTTCCTTTCCTCCCTTCTTCCCTCCCTTCCTTCTTCCCTCCTTTCTTTTCTTCCCTTCCATCTTTCCTCCCTCTCTCTCTCGATTCCTTCCATTCCGTGCATATTAAGTGCCAGACACCGGAGCTAAAACAGAGAACAAAACAGCCAGTCTCTATTCCTTCATGGAATTGACATTCTGATTCCTCATTTGTCTGTAAGTTCTCAGCACTTAGCACGTGGTAGGCACTTAACTGCTTTCATGGCTTGGTGTATACTCTTCCAGTTTTTTGCTATGTGTATACTAACACGATACATAATATTTAAATTTTAGATGGAAATGAGATCATGCATTAATACTATATATATATACATATAGCATATGTATATATAGTATCTATATATAGTATATGTATCGGAGAAGGCAATAGCACCCTACTCTAGTACTCTTGCCTGGAAAATCCCATGGACAGAGGAGCCTGGTCGGCTGCAGTCCATGGGGTCGCTAAGAGTCGGACATGACTGAGTGACTTCACTTTCACTTTTCACTTTCATGCATTGGAGAAGGAAATGGCAACCCACTCCAGTGTTCTTGCCTGGAGAATCTCAGGGACGGGGGAGCCTGGTGGGCTGCCGTCTGTGGGGTCGCACAGAGTCGGACACGACTGAAGTGACTTAGCAGTATATGTATATACATATACTATATGTATATATATATTCTGTAACTCACCACCCCCCACTCCAGCTTAATAGTGTCTCGTGGCATCTTTCCAGGTTAGAATATAAAAATCAACTTCAGGGTTTGCATGTCCCCAAGATGCCATTTTGGAGAAGGAAATGGTAACCCACTCCAGTATTCTTGCCTGGAGAATCCCAGGGATGGGAGCCTGATGGGCTGCGTCTATGGGGTCGCACAGAATCGGACACGACTGATGTGACTTAGCAGCAGCAGCAGCAAGATGCTATTTGGGCTTCCCAGGTGGTGCTAGTGGAGATGCTAGTGAAGATCCCCTGGAGAAGGGCATGGCAACCCACTCCAATATTCTTGCCTAGAGAAATCCCATGGACAGAGGGGCCTGGTATGCTACAGTTCATAGGGTCACACACAGTCGGACACATCTTAAGGGACTTAGCAAGCAAGATGCTATTTGGAGTCGCTCCGCCCCTTGGAGTTTAGAAAAGACTGGCTTCAACCCAAATTTATTCCCCGTGGAATCTCAGGGTCAGGTTAGGATTGTGAATGGGCCAGGTGTTCATGTTCTCATGGTCCCTGTTAATTTCATTCAATATATTTGATTAATCTCCTACTATTAGACATTGAGGTTGTTTCCAGTCTTTTCTTATAGCAAACAGTGCTGTAGTGAAAAAGCTTGTTCATCCTTTGTTTTATGTGTGTTGAATAAATTGCTGTAACTGGCGTTGCTGGGTCAATCTATATTGCTATAGATACAGGTATTATAGTATCTATGAATACTGTTTAATTCCCTTCACAGAAGCTGTGCTACTTTTTATTCCCAATAGGATATGTTACAAATTGTGATTTTTGCTTAACTGTGCAAATATACACACACACACACACCTTTTCATATTCTTTTCCTTTTTGTTTTTTTTGGAACTGTTGATCTGCAGGAGCTTTTCACATGTCAGAGAAACTATCCTTTTGTAACTTAAAAGTACAGATATTTTTTCTTAGTTTATTATTTATTTTCTTATCATCCTTTTTTAAAAAACAGCTGCTTAGTATCCCATAAATAATTTTAAGCAGTCTCTTTTTGCTAGACATCTTGGTTGGCTGTTATAAATGACACAGATCTTTCTACTAATCTGCAGTGCATCTCTTTATGCTAAATTCCTAAAAGTGGAACTGCTTGGTGAAAGAAAGTGCTGTGCTGTGCTTAGTCGCTCAGTCATGTCCAATTCTTTGTGACTGCATGGACTGTAGTCCGCCAAGCTCCTCTGTCCATGGGGATTCTCCAGGCACAAATACTGGTGTGGGTAGCCTATTCCCTTTGCCAGGGGATCTTCCTGACCCAGGAATTGAACCGAGATTTCCTGCATTACAGGCAGATTCTTAGCCAGCTGGGCTACCAGGGAAGCCCTGATGAAAGAATATGGACCATAAAAAGCCTTTTGATACATATTGGGCCTTGGATATTATATTTTTTAAATCTTGTATTTATTTATTTAACTTTTTTTTTTTTTTTTTTTGGTTGCACTGGGTCTTAGGTGCAGTATGCAGAGCCTTTAGTTTTAGTTGTGGCCTGTGGGATCTAGTTCCCTGACCAGGGATTGAACCTAAGCCCCTTGCATTGGGAGCGCTCAGACTTAGCCACTGGATCACCAGGGAAGCCCTTCTTTTTATTATTTAAAAACAACAATTATTTAGTAGTTAAAAAAAGAATGCCCCATGTCCCATTGGCCCATCTACTCAGAGAGGTGAGTCTAATCTATCCTCCCACCCTTTTTCACTTGCTCTGTATTATTTTGAAGGAAATCATTTCATCTATAAAGATCAAAGGATATAGAGAGATGCTATCTTTGGATGAAAAATTCACCGTCTCTCACCCCAGTTCTTCTAGGTAGTGGCAATGGAAAGCTACCACGATGCTGTTTACAGTCTTCCTCCTGGAGCCTGCTGGGGGGCAAACATTGAATCCCATTGGCATGCCCCTTCTCTGGAACTCTGCTCTTGTTTTGCGGACAGGACAAAATGTTCACCCACATAGATGACTCAGCTAGCCCCAAGCCTCTTTGGTTCACTGCAGAATCCCCACAGACCCAAAAGCTTTGCTTCAACCGTACGTTTTCACTTATTTTTATTCATTCCAGAGGCAGGCAGGAAATTGCCATTGGTCCATGAGTCATGCAGGAATCTTTCCTCTGCCCTTTCGCATTTGGATGTGGCTTCCTTGAAAAATACCCAGGTGGACGGGCACTTCTCCCATGCAGTCCTGACTTTGTGGGCACTGGCTGGTGGAGGGCTCTGTCTGTTCCATGGCTGAGCCCCGGAGCCTTGGGGCATTGCCCAGAGCCTACCCAGAACCCTCCAGGCCATATTCTGAAAACTCCTCCTGCTTCTGACAGGCCTCCAGTCTCCTTCCTTAGTTGGCTTCACCCCGGGGGTACTGGGCATTGAGGAGGTTGGGGTGGACACTGTCAGCCAGGCCTGCTTCCTCATTTACATGGCACCAGTTATTGCCAAGACAGCTGCTAGCTCTCAGAATTTGGGAAGCAGAGAATCAATAGGGGTGCAGCAGTATCCATAGCAGCTGCTGGCTGCCTGGCTGTCTCTGCACGAATGACCTGACCCAGTGCCGGCACCATGGTGCTGGGGCCTTCCCACCTAGCTCACTAAAGCCTCCAGTGCCCTGCAGACAGGCATTTCATTATTCTGATTTTACCCAAAAGGCTCTGAGAGACCGAGGGACTCAATGAAAGTTATATAGCTTGAGCAGATCCTGGTTCTGGAGTTTTGAATCCAGGTCCTTAAGCTGGAATTTTGACCCTAAGGTCCTCAACCTTTTGATTCATTTTTAAAGTTCATTTTATTTTTGTTTATTTGGCTGTGTCAGGTCTTAGTTGTGGCACTTTGGGGCGCTTAGCTGTGGCTCAAGGGCTTGGTTTCCCCGGGCATGTCGGGTTTTAGTTCCTCGACCAGGGATCAAACCCACGTCCCCTGCACGGGAAGGCAGATTCTGAACCACTGGACCACCAGGGAAGTCCTTTGATTCATTTTTTTAAAACAAAGCAGGTAGAGGTCCTAGCAGAGAGGCTGTCCAATCAAATCCCACTCTGAGGCCCAACCTGGAGAAACCAAGGGCAGTAAGGTCAGGTTGGGGGTGGCATGAACAGTGGCTAATGACACTTTTCTGGGTATAAGTGATTGCCAGATGAGGCTTCCAGAGGGAAAATTTGCTTGTAAGTAATGGCTGCTGACCTCTTTGGGGTACTATCTGTGTTACTGAATGCAAGTTCCTATTGCTTGCCATGTGACAGGACAGGACAGATGAGTTATTGGGGCAAGGAATAGCAGCTTATTCAGAAAGCCAGAAAACTGAAAGATGGTAGACTAGTGTCACAGAGAGTTGCACATGCCTTAACGACTGAACAAGTGTCCCAAAGAACCATCTTTCCTGAGTTAGAATTCAGTCTTCTTTTATACAAAGTGGAGGAGGTAAAGTCCTGATTCTGGTCAGATTCTGGAAGAGATGTCTTAATTTCTTCCTCCTTATAGTCGTTCACATGTGGGTCTGGTCAGGAGGTTTTCTATAAGGCAACAAAGGTATTTTAGCTTAACATTCATTACATGGGAGCCAGGGTTCTCAGAGATAGGCCATTATGTATAATTTAATCTTATGGGCAATATCCCTTTTGTGATTAACTTGCGGACGACAGAGGATGAGATGGCTGGATGGCATCACCGACTCAATGGACATGAGTTTGAGTAAACTCTGGGAGTTGGTGATGGACAGGGAGGCCTGGCATGCTGCAGTCCATGGGGTCGCAAAGAGTTGGACACGACTGAGCAACTGAACTGAACTGACTGAATTGCAGCAAAAGCAATGGAAGACAAAGCGTAAAGTAAAAGAAACATCCAATACGGAGTCAGAATTATAGCTAGAGATGAGAGGGGGACCTCTCAGTTCGGCAGTGGGCCGCATGGGGGCTTTGGAATGTTCTCCTGTCACTCTGAATGGACAGACCTGTACATCCACGCAGAGTGGAGTACTTTGCCTAAGTTGGGATGCTGGGGCTGTGGTCTTCTCTGCCCACCTCATCAAGACTCTGAGTCACCAGGGGAACTATGGAACATCAACATGGTAGAAATTTTCCCTTCTTATAAGGAGAGGGAAATTTGCACATGGACAGACACCTGGGAGAATACATCTGAGGCATCTGATAGAGGCAAATATTGGAGCCAAGGAATGCCAAGGATTGCTGGCAGTGTCCAGAAACTGGAAGGAGTGAGGAAGGTTCTAGAGCCTCCAGAAGAACCAAGCCTACCAACACCTTGATTTCAGACTGCTGGCCTCCGGAACCAGGAGATAATATATGTCTATTGTTTCAAGCCACCCAGTTGTGAAAGTTGTTACCTAGGAAACAAACTCGGTTAATTATTTTGTTTGCTTACTTGCTTATGGCTTTTCTTCCAATTGACAAGACTCTTATTTGTTTATTCTCTCTTGTATCCCTAGTACCTAGCTGTGGGTTGAACACAGAAAGAACTCGCCACGTATTTTTAGATGAATCAAATCTCTCACGTAATCAGCCATAACATCTTGTCAACTGTAGCTTGTCTTGTGTTCATTGCCTTGTATCGTGTTCTTCACTCTCACTTTAGGTCATCACCTCCTCTGAGTTTTTTTTTGGGAGCTGGGTGTATCTTCCTTGCTGTGCCTGGGCTTTCTCTAGCTGTGGCAAGTGGGCTTCTCACTGCAGTTGCTTCCCTTTTTGGGGAGCACAAGCTCCAGGGAGCTCAGGCTTGAGTAGTTTCAGCTCTCAGGCTCAGCAGTTGTGGCTCCAGGGCATGTGGGATCCTCCCTGAAGAGGGATTGACCCCTTGTCTCTTAGCTATTGCACCATCAGAGAAACCCTCTCCCTCTGAATTTTTGCAAGAGCCTTCCATCTTGTCTCCTTGAAGTTTAACTTTTTCTCTTCTTTTTAACACAAATCTGATCTTCTCACTTCCCCATTGTAAACCCTTTATTCTTTCCCCGCTGTCTATATTAGCTGTTGGACGTTGGGTATGTGGGTATGTATGAGGATGTGTGTGTTCAGTTGTGTCCAACTCTTTGTGATCCCATGGACTGTAGCCCACCAGGTTCTTTTGTCCATGGAATTTTCCAGGCAAAAATACTGGAGTGGGTTGCCATGTCCTTCTCCAGCGGATCTTCCTGACCCAGGGATTGAATCTGCATCTTTTGCGTTGGACCTGGGGTATGCGCCATAAACTCTCAGCCTCAGTTTCCTCATCTGTGGAATGGGAATAATAATTGCACCTACCTCCCACCAACTTGATGTGAAGATTAGCTGAGAATCAGTTGATTCTCACAGAGCACAATGCCCAGCACATCACAGGGGCCCTGTGAATACTGGCTTTCACCATTAGGTCAGCATTTGTGTGGGATTGAGGCTAGAGACCTGAGGCTATATAAAATGAGTCCTTTGTTAAGATGGAGAAAAGCATTTTAAAAATCATGCATTCAAAATTGGCTTGCCCAACAAAGTGATTAAAAAGCAGAGTTTGTCTGGCCTTTTGGCCTGTTAAAGTTTGGAGAAGACATCTATTTTCAAAGCATGAGTTTGCATATCATTAAAGACACAATGAAAACACATTAAGTGAAAAACTTAAAGTAGGCTCATATTTATATTAAAATTATATCATTTGTATCATAGACATAATCTTAAATGTGGGAATAAAGGAACTGATTTTAATCATGGCTCAGAATTGATGCTTTCTATCTCTAAAAACCTCTTAATCAGGAAATTTCCCAAGAGAAATCGTTTAAAATACAGGGTAACACATGTGAGAGCAATTCCAAAATTTAATGTGTGCAAATTATTCATATATTCATAATTTTATTATAGCATATTGGATTTGGGGAATCAAGCCCAGGTGAAGAGAAGCTTAAAAAAGGCCCATAAGTGAAATGAATTTAAATATTGCAACTACCTTCCTGTCGACCCAGAGAGTTCACTAAAGCACTAGCAATTTTAATAAGATTGGAAGTTCTTATTGATTTGAAAGGCTAAATTGATGAGAACCTCTCTTTTTTAAAAAAAGCTTTCTTTCAAAAAGTCAGACTTTCTGTAGAATTGAACAGTTCTGTAATATGGTCAGATGCTCTTCTCAAGCTGCTTTGTTTGATTTGGCAAGTTTTAAAAATAGTGCCAGCAAGGAAGATAGTAAATGACTGAAAACAGAAATATGAACATGGCTTGCTAGTATTATTATTTACTACTTATTAAAATTAGAAATTCTCTTAAAAGTTAATAGATGAGAGACTTCCCTGGTGGTCCAGCGGTAAAGACTTCACCTTCCATTGCAGGAGGTGTAGGTTTCGATTTCGGGTCCGGGAGTTAAGATCCCACATGCCTCGTGGCCCCCCAAATCCAAACATAAAACAGAAGTAATAATGTACCAAATTCAATAAAGACTTTATAAAATGGTCCACATCAAAAGAAAAAAAAATCTTAAAAAGTTAATAGGCGAGACAGAGAGGCTTTTGGGCAAAGTAAAGTAGACTGGGAGGGCACCCTCGTGTGTGTGTGTGTGTGTGGTGTGTGCTTAATGACCTTTCTGCCTTGTGATGCATCTATTTTTGGACCCATCTCAGTCATTGCGGATCCTTGGTTTCCTAGAATCAGAGGAGGTAAAGACTGTTTGACAAGAAGACCAGAGATTTTACTGTCTCCTGGGAGCATATCAGGCCATGGAAAATTGAACCATGACTTGGGCCTGTGCCCAGTAGGAAAGGAGAACTCTCTCCACTGTCTTATTTTATTCAGTTCAGTTCAGTTCAATTGCTCAGTCGTGTCCGACTCTTTGCAACCCCATGGACTGCAGTACGCCAGGCTTCCCTGTTCATCACCAACTCCTGCAGCCTGCTCAAACTCATGTTCATTGCATCGGTGATGCCATTCAACCATCTCATACGCTGTCGTTCCCTTCTCCCGCCTTCAATCTTTCCCAGCATCAGGGGCTTTTCCAGTGAGTTGGTTCTTCACATTAGGTGGCCAAAGGATTGGAGTTTCAGCTTCAGCATCAGTCCTTCCAATGAACATTCAGGACTGATTTCCTTTAGGATTGACTGGTTGGATCTCCTTGCAGTCCAAGGGACTCTCAAAAGTCTTCTCCAACACCACGGTTCAAAAGCATCAATTCTTCGGTGCTCAGCTTTCTTTATAGTCCAGCTCTCACATCCATACATCACTACTAGAAAAACCATAGCTTTGACTAGACGGCCTTTGTCTTATTTTGTTAAAAAGTTAAATCTCCTAAAATGGTCTTTGCTTACACACATATACCTTCATGTTGTATACAATGAAAACAGTACAGACAGGAACTTTCCTGGTGGTCCAGTGGGTAAGGCCCCATGCTCCCAATGCAGGGGGCCCAGGTTCAAGCCCTGGTCAGGAAACTAGATCCCACATCCCGCAGTTAAAAGAGCCCACATACTGCAACTAAACATCCTGTATGCCAAAACGAAGCTGGACGACCACACGTGCTGTAAGCAAGACCCAGAGCAGCCAAATAAAGAAGGAAAGAAAGAAAAGAGTACGGATGAAATGACAGTGTCGCTTGACCCTCTTACTGTCCCCTCCCCCCTCCACTTGGGACCCTGGTTCCTCATTCCAAGTTCAATAGCCATCGTTGTTACCATTTCCATGCATCTCCTTCCAGATATTTTCTGTGCATTTGTAAACACGTATGCATGGAGAAACCGAGTTTGTACATGGCTTCTAACTCACATTAAAAAAAAATTCTAAGCTATACATGCTCCTAGTTGAAGGCTCCAATCATTAAACAAGTTCTGCAGGAGAACAGCAGGCCCAGCCAGCCCTGTTTCTAGCTCTCTGTTCACGGTGCCCTAAAGTGAACACTTCCAACTTGTTCCTGATCCCTCTCTAACTCTCAATAACATGCTTAGATGTCTACTTCAGGTGTTTTCAGCTTCAGGCATTGTCTTTTGACTTCCCAGGGTGGAAGAGGCTTTAGACTTCAGTTTTAGGCTATCGCCAGCAATCACTCAACCCCCTGCTGTGCTCCTCTCATCATGGTACCAAAATCTTGGTTAGATCAATATTTGCATTATTATAAACATGGATGTGCCTTTCACAGCTGAGCCATGCTGAATACCATGGAGTTCAGGGGTCTGTTTTTTTCTTTGCTTTCTTGACATTAGTAATGGTTAAGTTTCCTCATGTGTGTCACGTTCTATATTCTCACCACTCATTAAGCTGTAAGCTCTCTCTCCAGATCGTCCCCACTGCTATATGCATTAGGTTTTCCATCAGCCTTATCCTGGAGTGACTCTCCAGGAGCCTTTTGACCTGGTCCGTTTGGGACTATCTTCTCTCTAAGCTCCATGTACAGATGTTACCCTGGGAACTTTCCATCACCCTGGGATTGCTTCTCCTTTCTCTTAAGCTGGGTTTCCTCTTGCCTGGGTATCTTCCTCTTTCCTGGTGTGTTTATTTATTACCCTCTCCAGTAGATTTCTGAGGAAAGATACATGGGTATTATGTGTAGTTTTCTGTGAGAGATCTTATTAGACTGTTGTTCTATATTATTCCTTTTTCCCACTTAGCCTTGTGTTTTGACAGTATCTCCCCATTGGTGTGAATAATTTCCCTCTTACTTTGATGACTGAGTAGATCATAGAAACCCTCTTAACTGAAACAATTGGCGTTCTCTGTTGGATACATGGCTTCCCATGTGGCGTTAATGGTAAAGTTCCGCCTGCCAACACAGGAGACTCCAGTTCGAACCCCGAGTGGGAAATTCCATAGACAGAGGAGCCTGGCAGGTTAAAGTCTATGGGGCTGCAAAGAGTTGGACACGACTGAGCACGCACGATACTTCATTGAAAATCAGAACCATAAGAAAAACATACAGTGGCAAAGAGTGGCTCAAAGCTCACCAATTCTATTCTATTCTTTTCTGCCCAAGAAGACTCCCCTGCCGTTAGGGTGGGGGCCATGTACCAGGGATTGACCAAAGATAAGTAAAATATTTAAATGTATGTATTAGGGTTCTCCAGAGGGACAGAACCAATAGGGTATATATAGAGGGATTTATTATAAGGAATTGATCACGGAGGCTGAGAAGTCCCAAGATTTGTAGTCAGCCAGCTGGACACCCAGAAAGCCAATGGTTTGGTTCTAGTCCAAGTCTGAAGGCTGATATCCCAGCTCCAAGACAGTTGGGCACAGAGGGTGGATTTTTGAGCCTTTTTGTTCTATTCAGGTCTTCAATGAATTAGATGAGGCCCACCCACACTGGCGAGGGCCATCTGCTTTCCCTAGTCTACCAACTCAGATGCTCACCTCATTCAGAAACATCTTTATAGACAGAGGCAGAATAATATTTGACCAATATCTGTGCACGCTGTGGCCCAGTCAAGTTGACACATACGATGTATCATCGCAGTGTGATAGGTCACTTGCAGACCTCGCCCGAATGCCCCTTGTGGATTCCTCTATATAGTCTTTCTTTCCTTTCTGTGGTGCTTTTGCAGGCCACATACTAGAGGTGATGGAGTCAGAGGGAAGGTGCCTGGACCCCTGATTCACCATCTGTCCATAATGATATTAACAAATGAATGAATGAATGACCGGGAAAGAAGGAAAAGCCCTTCCTTACAGAACAATGCCAACTCGCACATGTACAAGGAACGATGGAATTAGAAAGTCACCATCTGGCAGCCACCGCAGTGAGGAGTGTTTTGGGCAAAAATCTTCAATGGATGCTAAAATTAGTAGATGAAAGATTGACGAGAAACTGGATATTTGCATAGTTTCAAAATAAATCCGAGTACGATATTTATAAATCAGGAAGGTTAAAAAGTAATAATTTAGAATGGAGAAACCTGGCTGAGACCATCTTAACCAGTAATCCAAATGGACATCACCAGCAGTGTGTCAAATATACATCCTGTGCCTTTGACACAGAGCACTGAGAGGGACCAATATCACATCTGTGGTGTTCTGACCACGTGTGCATCAGGGGGAAAAAAATGCAATGAACTACAATCAAGGGACATTCTAAAAAAAGAATAGGCCTGTGCTCTTTTAAAAATTATTTATTTGTTTATTTATGGCTGTGCTGGGTCTTCCTTGCTGGTTGGACTTTTCTCTGTTTGTGGTAGGCAGGGGCCACTCCCTAGTGATGGTGCATGGGCTTCTCATTGCAATGGCTTCTCTTGTTGCAGAGCACAGGCTCAGTAGTTGTGGAGCATGGACTTAGTTGCTCCAAGGCTTGTGGGATCTTCCCGACCCAGGGATCAAACCCATGTCTCTTGCATTGGCAAGTGAATTCTTTACCACTGAGCCACCAGGAAATCCCTGGGCCTGTGCACTTTGTTTTTTTCTTTTTTTTTTTTCCCATTTATCTTTTGGCCATGCAGCTTGTGGGATCTTAGTTCCCCACCAAGGATTGAACCCAGGCCCTCAGCAGTGAGCGGCTTCCCTGGTGGCTCAAATGGTAAAGAATCAGCCTTCAATGCAGGAGACTTGAGTTCGATCCCTGGGTCAGGAAGATTCCCTGGAGAAGGGAGTGGCTGCCCACTCCAGTATTCTTGCCTGGAGAATTCCATGGACAGAGGAGCCTGGCAGGTTGCAGTCCATGAGGTCGCAAGGAGTCGGACCCGACTGAGTGACTAACACTCAGCAGTGAGAGGAAGGAATCCTAACCAAGGAGTTTCCAAGAACAAACTTTTAAAATTTATTTTTATTAGTTTTCTCTATTTTTTGTGCATATCGCCCTGCATATGGGATATTAGTTCCCTCACCGTGGATTGAACCTGGGTCCCCTGCAGTGGAAGCGTGGTGTCTTAACCACTGGACCAGTAGGGGTGTCCTAAGGGCCTGCGCTCTTTGAGAAATGCCCGAACAGTGAAAGGCAAAGACAGAGGAAGGGTTCCAGGGTCAAGGAGAATTGCTTTGTTCCTGGATTGGATTCTAGACCAGGGAAAAAAGCTGTTTTCTTTTGCTATTCATGGGAAATTGGTGAAATCTGAATAAGGTCTTAGATGATAATATCCATGTTCATTATCATCAATATTAATTTCCTGATTTTAACAATCATACTGTACCTGTATGATAGAATGTCTTTGTTTTTAGGGAATATATACCGACATATTTAAGGGTGAAGAAATATCATGTCTGCAAGTTGATTCCTAAATCATTCATAAAAATGACAAAATTATGTATATATAAAGAGAGACCCTCATGCTGGGAAAGATTGAAGGCAAAAGGAGAAGAGGGTGACAGAGGAGACGGTTAGATAGCATCACTGACTCATTGGACATGAATTTGAGCAAACTCCTGGAGATAGTGAAGGACAGGAAAGCCTGGTGTCCTGCAGTCCATGGGGTCTCAAAGAGTCGGGCACGACTTAGTGACTGAACAACAACGACAAACAGAGAGCATGCTCTAGAGAGAGGTAGAATTACAGAGCAAGTGTAAATGTCAGCATTTCCGTAAGAATGAAATTTTGTCAAAACAAAGTTCAGGGAATTTCCTGGTGGTCCAGTAGCTAGGATTTGGCTCTTTCATTGCCAAGGACCTGGGTTCAATCCCTGGTCAGGGAACCAAGATCCTGCAAGCTGCACAGTGTAACCAAAACCAAAAATAAATAAATAAATAAATAAAACCAAAACCAAAACAAAAAAGTTAAAAACAAATTGGCATAATAGGGAAACCTCTGCCATCATAAATCTCAATGTTGATTTCACCACAATGAATTTTCTGAAAAGTAATTTTCAGGTAGGATGTACTTTTTGTTACATAGTGACAATTATCATTGTAATTTTCTTTATTCTATGAAGGGATCCATTAATTAAACATTAAATGTGTTTAATGTTTAATGTGACGTTAAATGTGTCAAAGAAAATATCTGGCAAGTTGCTTTTTAAAAACGTCTGATGCTCTTAGGTATTTTTGTGGATAGTTTGGATAGTATACTTATTTCCACTCAGCCTGAGAGTTTTGAGTTCATGGGGCTTACAAAATATCCCACAACGTTGACAGAAATTAAAAATGTATAAAAATAGAAAAACTCAAGAATGTATTTCTACCAAGAGACAATATTTACCTAAGTAAAAATTGACGTGCTTTGGGACTTCCTTGGTGATCCAGTGGTTAAGACTGTGTTCCCAACGCAGAGGGCCCGAGTTCAGTCCCTGGTCAGGGAGCGAGATCCCTCATGCTGCAACTAAGACCTGGTGCAGTTGAAAACAAGCAAACAAAAGATCATGCTTATTAAAAAAAATAGATGTGCTATTATCAGGTCTTTCCAAAGTGTTCAAATTAGTTTTCAAATACATGCTAACTCTTTTTATTTTTCACATTTTTACTGGTTTATGTGATATTTACACAAGAACGAGTACAAATGTAAATAGGTCTGGAAACCAGACAATTGACTTTCGGAAAAAACATGCAGTTCAACAAATGGGAACAAACGTTCACCTCTGTGTGGTAGTTCAGTGTCTCCTCCCGCTCTTGCTGTGGGCCCCACATGGTTGATCTTACAGACTGGTGAGTATTGATTAGTCCAGCTGGTTGGATAATTGGAGATCATTAAAGGAAATCAGAGATACCAAAGGAACATTTCATGCAAAGATGGGCTCGATAAAGGACAGAGATGGTATGGACCTAACAGAAGCAGAAGATATTAAGAAGAGATGGCAAGAATACACAGAAGAACTGTACAAAAAAGATCTTCATGACCCAGATAATCACGATGGTGTGCTCACTGACCTAGAGCCAGACATCCTGGAATGTGAAGTCAAGTGGGCCTTAGAAAGCATCACTACGAACAAAGCTAGTGGAGGTGAGAGAATTCCAGTTGAGCTATTCCAAATCCTGAAAGATGATGCTGTGAAAGTGCTGCACTCAATATGCCAGCAAATTTGGAAAACTCAGCAGTGGCCACAGGACTGGAAAAGGTCAGTTTTCATTCCAATCCCAAAGAAAGGCAATGCCAAAGAATGCTCAAACTACTGCACAATTGCACTCATCTCACACGCTAGTAAAGTAATGCTCAAAATTCTCCAAGCCAGGCTTCAGCAGTATGTGAACCGTGAACTTCCTGATGTTCAAGCTTGTTTTAGAAAAGGCAGAGGAACCAGAGATCAAATTGCCAACAACCGCTGGATCATGGAAAAAGCAAGAGAGTTCCAGAAAAACATCTATTTCTGCTTTATTGACTATGCCAAAGCCTTTGACTGTGTGGATCACAATAAACTGTGGAAAATTCTGCAAGAGATGGGAATACCAGACCACCTGATCTGCCTCTTGAGAAATCTGTATTCGGGTCAGGAAGCAACAGTTAGAACTGGACATAGAACAACAGACTGGTTCCAAATAGGAAAAGGAGTATGTCAAGGCTGTATATTGTCACCCTGTTTATTTAACTTATATGCAGAGTACATCATGAGAAATGCTGGACTGGAAGAAACACAAGCTGGAATCAAGATTGCCGGGAGAAATATCAATAACCTCAGATATGCAGATGACACCACCCTTATGGCAGAAAGTGAAGAGGAACTCAAAAGCCTCTCGATGAAAGTGGAGAGTGAAAAAGTTGGCTTAAAGCTCAACATTCAGAAAACAAAGATCATGGCATCCAGTCCCATCACTTCATGGGAAATAGATGGGGAAACAGTGGAAACAGTGTCAGACTATTTTTCTGAGCTCCAAAATCACTGCAGATGGTGATTGCAGCCTTGAAATTAAAAGACGCTTATTCCTTGGAAGGAAAGTTATGACCAACCTAGATAGCATATTCAAAAGCAGAGACATTACTTTGCCAACAAAGGTTCATCTAGTCAAGGCTATGGTTTTTCCAGTGGTCATGTATGGATGTGAGAGTTGGACTGTGAAGAAGGCTGAGCGCCGAAGAATTGATGCTTTTGAACTGTGGTGTTGGAGAAGACTCTTGAGAGTCCCTTGGACTGCAAGGAGATCCAACCAGTCCATTCTGAAGGAGATCAGCCCTGGGATTTCTTTGGAAGGAATGATGCTAAAGCTGAAACTCCAGTACTTTGGCCACCTCATGTGAAGAGTTGACTCATTGGAAAAGACTCTGATGCTGGGAGGGATTGGGGGCAAGAGGAGAAGGGGACAGAGGATGAGATGGCTGGATGGCATCACTGACTCGATGGACGTGAGTCTGAGTGAACTCCGGGAGTTGGTGATGGACAGGGAGGCCTGGTGTGCTGCGATTCGTGGGGTCGCAAAGAGTCAGACACGACTGAGCGACTGATCCGATCTGATCTGAAAGGAAATTCGGTCTTCCCTGGTGGCTCAGTGGTAAAGAATCTGCCTGCTGATGCAGGGGATGCAGGTTCAATCCTTGGGCTAGGAAGATCCCTGGGAGAAGGAAATGACAATGCACTCCAGTACTCTTGCCTGGGAAATCCTATGGACAGAGGAGCCTGGCGGGCCACAGTCCATGGGGTCTCAGAGTTGGACATGACTTAGAGACTAAACACCACCACCACCACCGCCAAAGGAAATTCCCATTTTATTAACTAGTATGCGTTTACTGTATTTGGCTTCCCTGGTGACTCAGTGGTAAAGAGTTGCCTGTTGATGCAGGAGATGTGGGTTTGATCCTTGGGTTAGGAAGATCTGCTAGAGATCTTATTTAGCTTAATCATTCCCCTAGTGATGGACATTTCAAGAAGATATTCTAAGCCTGATAATACAGTGTGTTCTAGTTATGACCCATCTCTATGGCAAAACAGATAACAAGAGCGGAAAGGGAAGCCATCCTTGATACTGTCTTGTTTAGGGGTTTTCAATGTTTCACAGTTGGCAACGCCCCTCCTAAATTCAGCATGGTGTTTTAAAGAGCCTGATGAGGCTCTTTCCTGATGGTCCAGCTGTAAAGAATCCACCTTCCAGTGTAGGGGACGTTGGTTTGATCCCTGGTCAGGGAAACTAAGATCCCACATGCCTCAGGGCAACCAGAGAAAGCTTGCATACCGAAACAAAGAGCCCAGACTCTGCAACAAAGACCCAGTGCAGTCTAAAATAAAAAAAATAAATAAATAAAAAACAGCCTTGTTGCTAGCATTTTCACTTTGATGGGATTGAGTGTCTATTAGAGAAAGCCAGAAGTAGCTCATTGTATTGGTCATGACTCTTCAAAATGCAAGACAGGGACTGGCCTGGTGGTCCAGTGGTTAAGACTCTGTGCTTACAATGAAGGGGGCTCAGGTTCGATCCCGGTCAGGGAAATAACATCCCGCATTCCGTGTGGCCAAAAAAATAAGTTAAAAATACATTTAAAAAATGTAAGAGACAGAAAAGAAACTCATGTGTGTTCAAAGGAAAGGAATTTATTGGCATGTCTGAAAAATCCCTAACTTTTGGCACTGCCGCCTTCAGACGTTCAAATAGGTAAACATTTCCATTAAATTTATCTCTTCCTCCCAAATATTGAGATTCATTAAAGGGAGTGAATCATTTGTTGGCTGGAGAAGTGTATCGATTAGTCACACATGCCTGTACACTTTAGTCTACGATGTATGTATCTGTAACAGCATTTCCTAAAATGGGTTCCTTAAGACATCAATTCTGTTAATAGATGTTCTGTGAAAAAGGGTTCGTGGTCAGATGCGTTTGGGAAACCCTGAACTCTGTGCTATACGATAGAACCTTGCTGTTTACCCATCCTATGTAAAAGCTTACATTGTGTATAAAAGCTTACATCTGCTAACTCCAACTTCTCATTCCGTCCCTCCTCCAATCCCTTCTTTGGCAACCACCTGTCAGTTCTCTGTTTCCATGATTCTGTTTCTGGTTCATTTTGTCATATTTTGGATTCCACATATAAGTGATATCATATGGTATTTGTCTTTCTCTTTCTGACTTACTTCACTTAGTATGATAATCTCTAGGTCCACTCATATTGTGGCACATTTCATTCTTTTTTATGGCTGAGTAGTATTCCATTGTATATATGTATCACACCTTCTTTGGCTTCCCAGGTGGCCCAGTGGTAAAGAATCCCCCTGCCTATGCTGGAGATGCAGGAGACATGGGTTTGATCTTTGGGTCAGGAATATCCCCTGGAGTAGGAAACCGCTACCAACTCCAGTATCCTTGCCTGGAGAATTCCATGGACAGAGGAAACTGGTGGGCTATGGTTCATGAGGTCACAAAGAGTTGGAATGGCTGAGTGACTGAGCACTCACGAACACCACACCTTTATTTATCTGTCCATGGTGACCCACTCCAGTACTCTTGCCTGGAGAATCCCATGGACGGAGGAGCCTGGTAGGCTGCAGTCCATGGGGTTGCAAAGAGTCAGACACGACTGAGAGACTTCACTTTCACTTTTCACTTTCATGCATTGGAGAAGGAAATGGCAACCCACTCCAGTGTTCTTGCCTGGAGAATCCCAGGGACGGGGGAGCCTGGTGGGCTGCCGTCTATGGGGTCGCACAGAGTCGGACACGACTGAAGCGACTTAGCAGCAGCAGCAGCAGCATAGACATTTAGGTTGTTTTCATGTCTTGGCTATTGTGAGTAATGCTGCTATGAACATGTATCTTTTTGAATTATAGTTTTGTCTGATATATTCCCAGGTTGGTGGATTATTTTTTGTTGAACTTGACATCCTAATGGGAGAGACAACTATTAAATAATTATGCCATCTCTTTTGCTAAGCCATAGGGTATTTTTTTTAAGTTATTTATTTTTTAATTGAAGGATAATTGCTTTACAGAATTTTGTTGTTTTCTGTTAAACATCAACATGAATCAGCCATAGGTATAGATATGTCCCCTCCCTCGTGAACCTCCCTCCTAGCTCCCTCACTATCCCACCCCTCTAGGTTGATACAGAGCCCCCATTTGAGTTCCCTGAGACACACAGTAAATTCCCATTGGCTATCTATTTTATATATGGTGATGTAAGTGTCCATGTTACTCTCTCCATACATCTTACCCTCATCTCCCTTCTCCCCATGTCCATAGGTCTGTTCTCTATGTCTGTTTATCCATTGCTGCCTTGCAAACAAATTCATTAGTACCATCTTTCTAGATTCCATTTATGTGCATTAATATATGATATTTATCTTTCTCTTTCTGACTTCACTCTGTATAATAGGCTCTAGGTTCATCCACCTCATTAGAACTGATTCAAATGCGTTCCCTTTTAAGCATAAGTTTTTAGTCACTCAGTTGTGTCCAACTCTTTGCGACCTCATGGACTGTAGCCTACCAGGCTCTTCTGTCCATGGCTTTTCCAGTCAAGAGTACTGGAGTGGGCTGCCATTTCCTTCTCCAGAGGATCTTCCTGACCCAGGGATTGAACCCAGGTATCCCACATTGTAGGCAGATGCTTTACCATCTGAGCCACCAGGGAAGTCATAAGGTATTTTAAGCAATAGGGTATTTATAAATAATATTCTTGGCATGTTAACTGATATTCTTAATCTTTTTGAGATACAATATGTCCAGATTATTAGACTCCATGAAATATTATTAAATATTTGTGGACGAACATTGATTGGTGACATGGAAAAAATCATGTAACAGTGTTCCTGACATTCACTTAAGTGATGTGGAAGTTGTATATTATGGAACTACTCAAACTTTTAAAATATTTATCAAACAACATGTATAATAAGCCCACTTGGAGACTGGTTCCTATGTTCTAGGCCCTGTAATAATTGTATTATATAGATTGTTTTGCAATATCCTTATAACAGCCCTCTGAGGTAGATGGCTCAGTGGTAAAGAATCTGCCTGCAATGCAGGAGATGGGAGTTCAATCCCCTGGAGAAGGGAATGGCTATCTACTGCAGCGTTCTTACCTGAAAAATCCCATGGACAGAGGAGCCTGGCAGGCTACAGTCCATGGGGTTGCGAAGAGTCGGACACAACTGAGCGATGGAACAGGCACACGTGCATGTATAAAACAGATAACTGCTGAGGACCTACTGTACAGCACAGAGAGCTCTCCTCAAGGCTCTGCGGTGACCTAACTGGGAAGGAAATCCAAGGAAGAGGGGGTACTTGTGTACGTGCGGCTGATTCAATTTGCGGTACAGCAGAAGCTAACACAACATTGTAAAGCAGCTCTACTCCAATTAAATAATAAAAAATAAAAGAAAGGCCCATGGAAATCATAGAGGGCTGCTTCTCAAACACACCTGGAGACTGGCAGTCATGACAGTGACCCTCGGAGGGGAGTGCCGCCGGGTTCCTGCCTTCCTGACCATCCCAGGTGCCACGGCTCATCACTGCTTCCCCACCGAGACTCCCAGTCAGGCCCAAGCACAGTCACGGGACTAATGCATTGAGCCCATTCCTGTGAGACCCAGGACTCCTTGATAGGAAGCTTGGGCTCAAGAACTGCTGCACCCCCCGCCCCAATCAGCCTGGCCTTGGCTGCAGCCTGAGACACTTGCTACCCAGTGTCTCTTCCTTGCCTTCTTCAGTGGCATCAGACCTGCATTATGGCCTGAAGTTTCTTCCCCCTTCTTTAGCTCCTTTCTTGTATTCTTCACAAGTGCGTGCATGCTAAGTTCCTTCAGTCGTGTCTGACTCCTTGCGACCCTATGGAGTGTAGCCCACCAGGCTCCTCTGTCCACAGGATTCTCCAGGCAAGAATACTGGAGTAGGTTGCCATGCCCTCCTCCAGGGGATCTTCCTGACCCAGGGATCAAACCCTCATCTTTTATGTCTCCTGCATTGGCATTCTTTGCTACTAGCACCACCTGGGAAGCCCTATTCTTTACAAGGGCTTTGCTTCAAAACCTGTCGCAATCTAATTCCACTTTGGTGACTGCTTCTCAGAGGGCCTCCAACTCACAGTTGAGTTTCTTTCCACTGTACCCTCGGCCCTCACTCACCTCTTTTCAGCTTTCTCTTAGCACCATGCTTTTCCCTTAATATCACTTTCTCAATTTTAGGTAGTTAAAAAAAAATTTTTTTTTTTCCCGTGTCCTCCATTAGACTGTAAACTCTGTTAGGGCAGGAACCACATCTAAAATGAACTCAGCATTGTATCCTGGTGCCTGACAGTGCCTAGGATGAAGTGGACATTCTGTCAGTATTTATAGAGTGGGAGGAATTTTCTCCGCTTCTCAAGTCATCTAACAACCCAGGCCCCGCTGGGTCAGCATGCTCTGTATGTTGTGGGTGTTGGTATTTACAGTGGAGACAAAAAGTGTCATGGGGAGAAGTCATTGGTTTGAAAAACAAGAATTCAGACTTCCCTGCCATGATGAGTCTTAGAAACAGTCAGGACCCCCTGGAAACCAGAGTGAAGCCACTTTGAGAAATTATAAAGAGCTAATAGAAGGTGGCATTTCCGAAGAGGTTAGAAAAGGTGGGAGTTCAGAGAGGCTGGTCTTCAAAGGAAATGTTCTTGGAAAACTAGCAGACAACCTTGAGACTTGGCCCCAAATCAAATTAGCCTTTTCATGTTCACAAGCAAACAGGTGTCTGAGGGATGCAGAAATCTGAGTACGAGGGAGAGAGGGAGGAAGAAGGCCTTTGGGACTGATCTGAGTACGAGGGAGAGAGGAGGAAGAAGGCCTTTGTATGGGACTCTGCCATCGCAGGATTTACCCAGCAGAGGTGCTGAGGCTTCATTGGATCCTGGCTCTGAGCTGTTCCATCTCCTCCAGCTCTCCTTAGCACAAGCCCAGCCTCCCCCAGGCTCTGTTTCGGGTTTAAGAAGAAACCAGGTCATCTGCAATTTATGGATATATGCCAGAGGGCCAGTGTTTCTGGCTTAATGTTTGCTGTTCCTTTCTGTTCCTGTTAGTTTTGTGTTCTTTTGAAGTTTCTTTCCTTTTGGACTGCAGTACACTAGCAAAGGGCTTCCTGGGTGGCTCAGTGGTAAAGAATCCACCTGCCAATGTAGGAGACACGGGAAATGCAGTGTTAGAAATGGCAACCCATTCCAGTATTCTTGCTTGGGAAATCCCCTGGACAGAGGAGCCTGGTGGGCTATATAGTGCATGGGGCAAAAGACTGGACACGACTTAGCGACAGCACAACCACAACACTAGCAGAAGCTTGTCTGGAGATATTTAGTGTTCATGAAGAAGTTTTCAGTGGTAGTGAAGAGGCAGTGCAGTCCAATGGATAATACTGTGGCTTTGGACGCTGTATCAGTCAGGGTAGACGAGGCCATGCTGCAGTAACGAACATCACCTAGGTCTCATTCACGCCACATGTCTCAGGATGCATGCATTGCTATCACAAAATATCATAGGCTGGGTGGATTAAACAATAGACATTTATTTCTATTGTTTAGAAATAAATTCTAAGTCTGGGCAGTCCCAGATTTGTGGTGTCTGGTGAGAGCTCCCTTCCCGGCTCACAGCCGGCTGCCTTCTCCCTGTGGTCTCCTGTGGCACTTGAGCTCTCAAGTTCTCTGGTGGAACTCTGCTCAACGTCATGTGGCAGTCTGGATGGGAGGGGAGTTTGGGGGAGAATGGATACGTGTACACGTTTGGCTGGGTTGCTCGGCTGTGCACCTGAACCTATCACAGCATTTTTCTCTTTAAATGTATTCCTGGCTGCCCTGAGTCTTTGCTCTGCACGCAGGCTTCTGTCTAGCTGTGGCCAGCAGAGGCTACTCCAGTTGTGGTGTGCGGGCTCCTCGTGGTGGCTTCTGTTGTTGCAGAGCACAGGCTCTAGGGCATGCGCACTTCAGTAGTTGTGGCTTCCATGGGCTTAATTGTCCCATGGTATGTGGAATCTTTCTGGACCAGGGATTGAACCCGCGACCCCTACATTGGCAGGCAGATTTTTAACCACTGGACCACCAGGGAAGGCCTATCACAATATTGTTCGTTGCTATATTCCAAAATAAAATAAAAAGTTTAAAACTTTTTTTTTAAAAAAAGAAGAAAGTTTCCCTGGTGTCTCTTCTTGTAAGGGCACTAATCTCATCATAATGGCCACCCCCCTCATGACCTCATCTAAGCTTCATCACCTCCCAAAGGCCTCACCTCCAGAAACCATCACATTGGGAATTAGGGCTTCAGCAGATGAATCTGGGGTACAAACATTCAGCCCATCACAGTTTCCTTCCTGGGTCCTCTGGGGCTGTGCTTCTGTCATCCTCCCATTGGAATCCAGGCTCATGAAGCTGTCAACATCTGGGGCATTGCTATTCAACGTGGCAGAGGAAAAGAGAACATGGTTGAATTAAGCCCTGGCCCCTGTCTTCGAGTGACATGTGTCTCTTCTGCCCACATTCAAAAACAAGTTATTCATCTATGTGTGACTTCAAAGTGGGGCATAGAAAGTACAGTCCTGGCTTTTGCTTAGGCGAGAACTGTATTACTGGGCACAGCTCCAGCGATCGCCAGAGTCACACAGTCTAGACATTGCCATGAGGATATTTTCTAGGTGGACTAACATTCAAATCAGTGGACTTTCAATAAAGCAGATTACCCTCCATAATGGGCATGAGCCTCATCTAATCAGTTGAAGGCCTTAAGAGCAAAGACTTCAGTCTGCTCTTCCCCCAACAAATTTGGCCTCAAGCCTGCAACTTGGAAACCCTAGAATTTCCAGACTGCCTGGTTTGCTTTCTGGATTTTGGACTCAATACTGTAACATCAACTCTTCCCTGTATTTTTAGCCTGTTAGGCTGCCCTTTGATTTTGGACTTGCAGCCCCCACAACTGCATGAGACAGTTCCTTAAAATACCTGTCTGTCTGTCTATCTCTGTTTGATATTTATGTATTAATTGGCTATGCTGGGTCTTCGTTGCTGCAAGAGGGCTTTCTCTAGTTGAGGAGAGTGGCTGCCACTCTCTAATTGTGATGCGTGGGCTTCTCTTGCTGCAGAGCACAGGCTCTAGGGCACTCGAGCTTCCCTAGTTGTGGCTCATGGACTCAATAGTTGCAGCTCTCAGGCATTAGAACACAGACTCAGTAGTTGTGCTGCACGGGCATAGCTGCCTTGAAGCATCTTCCTGATCCAGGGGTCAAACTCATGTCCCCTGCACTGACAGATTCTTACCCACTGGACCACAGGGAAGCCCTGTCTATATCCTTTTGGGTCTGTCTTTCTGGAATAACTTGGCTAATATATAGTTATACCCCGATTATACAATTAACCCCTCAACCTGTCAACGTCCAGTCCAGAGCTAAACCTTGTTTCTTGAACCTGCTTCCAGATCACCTAATACAAATGCAAATCCTGTAATGAGAACTGTCTAACCTTCTCTAATAAAAAGGATGCACTAAATAATAATTATCAAAATAAAGTGTCATAATAAATACCATGTACATCTACTAAAGTAAAGGACATTAAAAGTATCTAGCCTGAGTGAACTCCGGGAGTTGGTGATGGATAGGGAGGCCTGGCGTGCTGTGATTCATGGGGTCGCAAAGAGTTGGACACGACTGAGTGACTGAGCTGAACTGAACTGAGCCTTTGACAGTATTGCAACAATATTTGAATTTCTAGAAGCTGTTTTTCTACTTTGAGAAAAAGTAAGGGTTTTGGACTGAACTTGTGGATTTCCTGTGGGCTATTATGCTAGCTCTGTGCTAGCAGAGTCATCAGTCATCCTATAAAACGGGAATTCTTGGGACTTTCCTTGTGGTCCTGTGGCTAGGACTCTGTGCTCCCAATGCAGCAAGCCTGGGTTTGATCCCTGGTCAGGGAATTAGCTTCCACATGCTGCAACTAAAGATCCCACATGCTGTAACTAAAGATCCCACATGCTGTAAGGAAAATTGAAGATCCCATGTGCTGTAGCTAAGACCGGGAACAGCCAAATAAATAAATAAATATTAAAAAAGAAAAAAAGAACTCTTGCTTTTGCTTGCTACTTATTACTTTAGTACTAACCCCTTGCCTTAACCTATCTCTCAAACTCAAGTAAGTACATTCTGTCCTCCACCCTTGCAGTGCCTCTTTGCTTCATCTGCCTTTGAAATTCTAGCATTTATTATAATTAATTGATTTATTTGAAATTTCAGCAATTCATGAATGATATTGTTTTCCTGGCTTTAGTTTTGGGGAATCCCATTGGATAGCAAGGAGATCAAACCAGTCGATCCTAAAAGAAATCAACCCTGAATATTCATTGGAAGGACTGATGCTGAAGCTGAAGCTGAAATACTTTGGCCACCTGATGCAAAGAGCTGACTCATTGGAAAAGGCCCTGATGCTAGGAAAAATTGAGGGCAAGAGGAGAAGGGGGCAACTGAGGATGAGATGGTTGGATGGCATCACTGACTCAGCGGACATGAGTTTGAGCCAACTCTGGGAGATAGTGAGAGACAGGGAAGCCTGGTGTGCTGCAGTCCATGGGGCCGCAAAGAGTTGGACACAACTTAGCGACTGAACAACAGCAACATTTATATGGGGTCTCCTCCTGGTTATACTGCTCTAGCCAGCCTTGGGACGTACAACCTTCCCAGAAGTTGATTAGCTCTGGGCTTCTAAAAAGAAAAAAATAATAACAAAATCACTAAAATTTGCTGAGCACTTACTCTGGGCTTGAAACTGTGCTCATAAATTTTTTGCACATAGACGTAAGTGTTCTAGAAATCATCTTACTTAATCTTTGCAACAGTTCCACGAAGTTGATATATTATCAAGGACATTTCTATAGATAAGGAATTTGAGGCTCAGAGAGGTTACATTGTGGTGGGGCTGGGCTTCAGATTTTTCTGGCTCCAAAGCTTGTGCCTTAATCATAATGTGCCACTGTGCAGGCAGGATTCTGGACAGTTCTGAGAGAATCTCTCTTTCTTTTAAACATTTATTCATTTGGCTGTGTCAGGTCGTAGTTGCAGCATAGTCTTTCACTGCAGCGTGTGAGCTCCAGAACACTCAGACCCTGCCCCATGTGGAATCTGAATTCCCTGACCAAGGATCCAACCTGCATCTCCCACACTGGAAGGCGGATTCTTAACCACTGGACCACCAGGGAAGTCCCTGGGTGGATATTTCAACAGCAAGAATAAAGAGGTATATCAGTCAGGGATGGTCATGGGAGCTGAGCCACCGTGAGTAGAGCATCTGGGACGTATTGTAGAAATCAGAACTTCCATAGTTGTGGAGGGAGCTGGGGAGCTGAGGACCAGAGGAATCACTGACCGGCTGATCTGAGGAGTCAGGAACGTCCAGTTGCTAACATGGCGCTGTGAGAGGGAGCTTGTGAGATTTGTTTAGGTTGCCTCTGTGCGGCCCCGCCTCTGTGAATCAACAGGTAAGCTAATGGCAAAATGGCGGGGCTAGGGCCACTGTTGGTCAGCAGGGCATCAGGTGGGAAGAAGAGCTAAATGCAAAGCAAAGGAGAATGAAGATGTGCCTGAACCCATGAGGCGTCTTACCATCCATCACTGCATGTGACAATGATATCCTTTGGAGAATAGGAAGCTGCCACTTCCTACGCTCTTTCCCAGTCTCATGCATGCTCCTCTGTGGGTCAACTCTGCCCTGGAACCGTGTGGGGGTGCTGGGAGACACAGCTCCCAGAGAAACCTGGGGGACATAGGACGACAGAGCACAGAGGTTACTCAAGGTGGTCAACAGAAGGCAAGGACTGGGTGTGCAGTCAAGGTGTGGCTGGAAGGGGAACCCCTACCAGGGCCTGAGAGCAGGCTCTTGTCTAACACTCAGAAATGAATTGGCCAAGGAGACACATGTGCTGAAAAAGCAAGAGACTTCATTGGGAAGGGGCTCCCTGGGTGGAGAGCAGGAGGGTCAGGGAACCCAGGAGAACTCCTGGGCCACGTGGCTTGCAGTCTGCAGTATGGTGATGGGATTAGTTTCTGGGTTGTCTTTGGCCAATCACTCTGACTCAGGGTCTTTCCTGGTGGCGTATGCCTTGCTCAGCCAAGATAGGTTGCAACAGAAAGGATTCTTAGAGGGGGTAAGACACATGGCGTCTCCTTTTGTGCTTTCTCGAACTCATCCGGTTGGTGGTGGCTTATTAGTTCCATGTTCCTTACCAGGACCTCCTGTCGTAAAATAACTCACGGAAATGGATACTATGGTGCCTGGTCAGAGTGGGCAGTTTCCGTCCGTGTGTTTCCCTTAACGAAAGGCCTTGGTTTTTGTTTTTTAAAATATGTATTATTTATTTATTTTGGCTGTGCCAGGTCTTAGTTGCAGCATTCAGGGTCTTTTAGTTGCAGCATGTGGGGTCTAGTTGTCTGACCAGGGGGGTGAACCCTGGGCCCCCTGAATTGGGTGCGTGGAGTCTTAGCCACTAGACCACCAATGAAGTCCCTTGTCCAGGGCCTTGTGATGGTGAATTTTGTGCGTCAGTTTGAAGGGCCAAGGGGTGCCCAGATACTTGGTCAAACGTTATTCTGGGTGGGTCTGCGTGGGTGTTTTTGGATTTATTAACATCCAAGTGGGGCTTCCCTGGTGCCTCAGATGATAAAGAATCTGCTTGTAATGCTGGAGACTCGGGTTCGATCCCTGGGTCAGGAAGATCCCCTGGAGAAGGGAACGGCTACCCACTCCAGTATTCTTGCCTGAGAAACCCCATGGACAGAGGAGCCTGGCGGGCTACAGTCCATGGGGTTGCAAAGAGTCGGACATGACTGAAGCAACTTAGCACGGCACAGCATCTGAATGAGTATACTGAGTTAAGCAGATTGCCCTCGTCCAAAGAGTTGAAGGTCTGCCTGCCTGCTGAGCTGGGACCCCAGTCTTTTCCTGCCTTTGGACTCAAGCTGAAACATCAGCTCTTTTTGGGTCTGGAGCCTGCTGGTTCTTGAGCTGGAACTTTAAACTCAGACTGAAACGACACCATCACTGTTGATTTTCCTGGGTCCCCAGCTTGCCAACTGCACATCTTAGGACTTTTCAGCCTCCTTTGTGAACCACTTTCTTATAGTAAATCTCTTTCTCTCTATATATACATCCTGGTCGTTCTGTTTCCCTGGGGAACCCTGACAAACATAAGTCTAGAGAAATCTACTAAAATCCTTGGAAAAACTTGTGTACTGTTGGTTTGGAGTTAAGAGCTAAAGGTCAGCGTGTTCTGCTGTTAAAACTTGCTAGTCGTTTAGTAATTTGGGAAAAGAATCTTTTAATTGAGTGGATTTTCCTTGTAGTTGGGAGCTGTTATACTAGTCAGTTATACTTAACATAACACGCTAATGGCTTTAGAGTTTGAGGCAGCGTCTTTTCGCTTCTTTAGAGCGTTGAGTGACTGCTGAAGCTTGATATCGACTCGGATTGGTTTTCCTCCCTGTTTTCTCTGTGTAAAGTGAGGTCAGACCCAGCACTCTTTTGGTGATGTTATTACATCTACAAACTTTTTCAGGAAACTTAAAAAAAAAAAATCCTTATTGTTAAAACATACTATTTACTTCTGTTTTATTGTTTTGCTAAACCCCCAAATCACAGTCTTTGCGGACTAGAGAGAATTGTAGAGATAATCGGGCCTGACTTTTCCCAAATCATATTCACAAAACATTTATTCCTAAATTTTCATAGGTGATCCTTCAAAAAAGAGATTCAGTGACCACGTAGGTTTGAAAAGGCAGCATACACGCCCTCCCCCTTTTGAAGAATCCAGCACTTTAATAAAGTTTGAGATACATCTTTAAAAAAATATGTATTTGTTTGGCTGTGCCGGGTCTCAGTTGCAGCACACTGCATCTTCAGTTGTTGTTGCAACATGTGGGATCTTGTTCCCTGACCAGGGATCAAACCTGGGCCCCCTGCATTAGGATACTTCTTAAACTTTGAAATGGATGTATCAAGTAGGCAGTTAGTAGATGGGTCTGGATCTCAGGGTCAGGGCTGGAGTTGAATATACAGATTTGGAAGGTAAAATATTGAATATCATGGGAACAGAAGAGACGAGTAAGGAGGGTTTAGAAAGCGTGAGTGTGTGAGGGCTGGAAGTGGTGCAGCTCCCTTGTGACCATGAGGGAAAGATCTAGGAATGGAGCCAAGACTCAGAAGATGGCATTGATGAGGCAACTGACAGAGAGACACTTCAGCTACTATACTTTTCAGCTATAATACTAGTAAATTCTTTTTGAACTTAAGTTTTTATATCATTTCTATGGGAAGAGTCCTGACTAACATAACATCTCCCAATCCCTTATCTCTGTCTACGTTTCCCCATCGCCTTTGCTGTCATGGAGGAGAATCAGCTGACCCAAAGATGCCAGAATTCACGTGTTCTGCTGTGAAAACTTGCTAGTTGTTTAGTAATTTGGGAAAAGGATCTTTTAATTGAGTGGAATTTTCCTTGCAATTGGGAGATGTTATACTAGTCCCCCTTATCCTGAGGAGCAAAGGGGAAGGCACAGCTTACCTCAGTCAGTGTCTGTTCTGGACATTTCAAGCAAGAGTGGAGGAATCAGTTAAGAATGGGTGACTATGGTTAAGGATTTTATGTTTGGATTATTAGCAATCAATGCAAACTGACTCTGGCTAACATAAGCCAAAAGGGAGCTTTATTGGAAGGATCATGGGTTTCCCCCACAAAGTCAGAGCAAGCTGAACAGCAAACCTGGGGAAGGGGAGCTGCCCTGGGGAGCCTCAGCAGGCTGGCATTACCCTCCTCTCTGGGCTGCCCATCCACTGATGGGATACAGCTGCAAGTTCTGCTCTCTCTGGTTCAAGCTTGAAATGACTTGGAGAAAGATGCTTTTGGGGAGATAGTGTGCTGTAAGATGAAGATCCCCAGCCTGGTTCCCAGGAGTCCACCCAGCGCATCTGAGATGCTTGGCAACTGGTCAGGAGGTGATTGCCATGACCTATCTGAGGATGGAGCCATTCTTGGGCTTCTCCAGGATGTTTGAGGCCTACAAGGGATTAAGAACAACCTCTTCAGGGACTTCCCTGGCAGTCCAGGGGCAAAGACTCTGTGCTCCCAATGCAGGGGACACAGGTTCAATCCCTGGTCAGGGAACTAGATCCCACATGAGGCAACTAAGAGTGTGTGGCGCAACTGAAAAAGATCCTGTGTGCTGCAACTAAGACTTGGTGCAGCCGAATAAATAAATTATTGTTGTTGTTCAACTGCCAGGTCGTGCCAGACTCTTTGTGAGCCCCTGGACTGCAGCACGCCAGCTTCCTTCCCTGTCCTTCACTGTCTCCCAGAGTTGGCTCAAATTCATGTCCATTGAATCAGTGATAAATAAATACTTAAAAAGAGAAAAAGAACAACCCCTGGAGGCCTTCATCGCTTGTAAGTCCCAGTGAGGGTGCTTTGGCCCTCACACTGTCTCAGACTCTGCCCATCCTGGTCCGACATCTTTAATCTTTATTCTTTCCTCTTTAGACTATGATCTTCATCTTTGGGTAACTTTCCTTTTACTCTACTCTTTTCCCTCCTCCAAGCTCCTCAGCTACTATAGGCAGAATTAGTGAGAAGACAGCTCGTTGTGTGTGGGCTCTCACCAGACACCAAATCTGCTGACACCTTTATCTTGGAGTGCCTGGCCTTCAAAGTTGGGAGAAATATAGTTTTGTTGTTCATAAGCCATCCAGTCTATGGTATTTTTTATAGTAGCCTGAATGGACTAATAGAGCACCCTTTAAAAAATGATTCTATTGAAAAAATAATCATTACTATTAAAAATAATTATTCACACAGTACCAAAATTTTTCAATGAAAAGTAAATTTGTTTTTCCACCCTGGACTTTTTGTGTCTTGCCGGAGGCAATGATTACTGTCTCCTGAGCATCTTTGCGGATGTAGTGTATGTTTATATCTCTATATAGACCCTACATGGAGAAGGCAATGGCACCCCACTCCAGTACTCTTGCCTAGAAAATCCCATGGATGGAGGAGCCTGGTAGGCTGCAGTCCATGGGGTCGCGAAGAATCAGACACGATTGAGCGACTTCACTTTCACTTTTCCCTTTCATGCATTGGAGAAGGAAATGGCAACCCACTCCAGTGTTCTTGCCTGGAGAATCCCAGGGATGGGGGAGCCTGGTGGGCTGCTGTCTATGGGGTCGCACAGGGTCAGACACGACTGAAGTGACTTAGCAGCAGCAGACCCTACATATTTTATTTTTTTGTTTGTCTTTTTAAATTTTACTTTTAAAAATATTTTAAAAATATTACATATTTTATTTGTAAACACAACAAAGAAGATTTGAAAACACACTCTTCAGTACTTTGCATTTTCCACTTAGTGATGTACTGTTCACATCAGAGGGCATTGGTTTCATTCTTTGCATAGTATTGAATTCTTTGCATGGTTGCATAGTATTCTACTGTGAGGTTCCTCATGACGGACAGGCTCGTGTGACTACAAATGATGCTGCAGTGAACATCTTTCTGCATAGTACTTCAGGCACCTGAGCCAGTACATCTGTCAGAAACAGCAGTGCTTTCCACCAGACTTCCCCAGCATGGCCTAGTTTAGCCACTTCCTCTTTCTCTCTGCTCCTTAAGTACCCTCAATATACTGACTGATCGACTCAAAGGCCACCAGTGACCCCTTCCCTACTGTATCAACTCTGACTTTTCCACAGAATTTGATCCCATTTCCTATCCTTCTCTGAAACTCTCCTTGCTCAGCTGATAGGAGAGATAACCTTTGTCCTGGCCTATCTCTAATCATGCTTTTCCTGTGTCCTTTCCTGTCTCCCAGGGTCACTGTTTGGCAGGAGTCTGAAGGCGTAGGACCTGCTGGGCCAGCCCTTTCAGCTCTTGGTTGTCCCACCCAGGCTATCACACCCGTTGACCTCACCTCTGGAGGAATGTGAGATTTGATCAATCTAAGTTCAAACTTTCCTCTAGGCTCAAGCCCTTCATTAAAAAAAAAAAAAAAAAAAAGTGTGTTCTTTTTAATTCTTGCATTTTATTTTATCATTGTTTTCATATCAAAAAGTGTAAAGAATAACCAAAATAAAACAAAAGAATAACACAGAAACTGTCAATTTGTCTACCATTCAGCTTAATAAAATGTGACCAATATAGGTGAAGCCTCTTTTGCCCCCTTTCTGCCCTCTAGAGATAGGCACTGCCCTTAATCTGAGATTTTTCGGGTCCTAGCAGTTTACTTGAGTCCTGTATTTCTGACTGAGTTTTTGGGACATTTCCATATGGGTATCTCTCAGTATGGTTAAATGCAAACACATGCAATTCCATTTATGTAAAAGGAAGAATGTGCTACATGAATCAATCAATCAATCTGGCCACCTACAGAAATCCTTCCAGAAAGATCTATATCACGAATTGGCTAAACAGAACACATTGGCAATAGCATGGGGGACTCGACTCTGTCATAACCCATATGGGAAAAGAGTATGAAAAAGAATAGGTATGAGAATATGTATAACTGAATCACTTTGTATAATACAACATCATAAATCAACTATACTCCAATAGAAAGTGAAAACAGACAAAGAACACACTGGTGGGCCTGTTTGCAAATTCTGCTTTATACACCCCAATATTAACGGTGACTGTTTCTGTATGCTATGACTATGGGTAATTTTGCTATATGCCCAACTGTTTTTTCAAAGTTTTCAACAGTGGAACATAGACATTGGATAGACGTTCAACAGTGGAATATAGGCATAACATAGACATATGTTATAATATTATGTTAGTTTATTGTTGTAGTTCAGTCACTAAGTCATGTCCGACTCCCAGAGTTTGCTCAAATTTATCTCCATTGAGTCAGTGATACTATCCAACCATCTCATCTTTTGCCACCCCTTTCTTCTCCTGCCCTCAGTCTTTCCCAGCATCAGGGTCTTTTCCAATGAGTTGACTCTTCACATCAGATGGCCAAAGTACTGGAGCTTCGGCTTCAGCATCAGTCCTTCCAATGAATATTCAGTGTTGATTTCTTTCAGGATTGACTGGTTTGATTTCCATGCTGTCCAAGGAACTCTCGAGAGTCTTCTCCGGCACCACAGTTCAAAAGCATTATATTAATAGTCATATATTATTATTATGTCCCAAATATGTCTTCCTCTAGCCCTCTTTTACCTACCTCTTTTTTTTTTTAACCTATTTTACCCTAGAAGTAAAAATAGAAGTTGCCTCTTTTACCCTAGAAGTCTCTATTTGTCGGAATTCTGGGATTCTTCCTAGGTTTAAAACTTGGTAGTCGTGCTTCATACTCCTTTTTTCTTAAAAAAAAAAAAATTGTTCATTTGGCTTCATCAAATTGTTCCTTTGGCTTCACGGTCTTAGTTTCAGCAGAATCTTTAGTTGCAGCAAGTGAATGCTCGGTTGCAGCAGGTGGGATCTAGTTCCCTGAACAGAGATCGAACCCGGGCCCCCGGCATTGGGCACATGGAGTCTTAATCACGAGATCACCAGGGAAGTCTCCCCCTCTCACATTCTCTCTTCCCACTATACTTTGTGGTTATTTGAGTGCATTTCTATCTCCTCTAAGAAATGGCAACCCACTCCAGTATTCTTGCCTGAAAAATCCTATGGACAGAGGAGCCTGGTGGGCTCCAGTCCAAAGGATCGCAAAGAGTTTGACACTGAGTGACTAAACACGCATGCACACTGTCTCCTCTGTTAGATTTTAAGTTCTTCAGTGGCTCAGACCTTGTCTTATCTCTCTCCTTGGGGCCCATCACACAGCACAGCTCAGAGAACAGATGCTCCAGAAATGGTTACTGAACCTTCTGCTTGGTGCCTCAGGCTTGTTGACAATGCCACAATTGTCACCTGCCTGGGAAATTTCCTCTATAAATAAGCAGTTTCTGTTTCAAGTATGGTTTGCTCTTGCTGCATATACCCCCTCTCTTACTTAACTCAAGCCTCAAACTTAGAAACTGGAATTAGTGTTGGTATTCAAATCCTTAGCCACAGTACAAAGAGTCAGCCCCCTTAAGAACCAAATCTTCAATGTGAAGTTCTGTTTTTTCCCTCGACATTCTGGCTGTTGTCACTACATTTGCTGGGGAATTCTCAACAAGAGTTTACTTGTCCTTCCATGCTGTTCTTTCTGCGGTTTCCTTGTTTCTTTTTGTGATCCAGTTCCAGATGGCTCAGCGGTGCTCCCCAAATGAATATTTTGACAGATTGCTGAATTCTTGCATATCGTGTCAACTTCGATGCCCTAATACCCCTCCTGTAATATGTCAGCATTATTGTAACACAAGTAAGTAATCCTGTTTGAATGATTACTCACTGGTGTGAAGTATTTGCTGTGTGTGTGTGTGTGTGTGTCTGTGTGTGTGTGTGTGTCTGTGTGTGTGTGTCCTTGCTGTGTCCAACCCTTTGTGACACTATGGACTGTAACCCACCAGGCTCCTCTATCCATGGGGATTCTCCAGGCAAGAATACTGGAGTGGGTTGCCATGCCTTCCTCCATGGGAATCTCCCCAGCCCAGGTCTCCCACGTTGCAGGTGGATTCTTTACCGTCTGAGCCCCCAGGGAAGCCCAAGATTACTGGAGTTGACTATTTATTCAAAGAAGAAACATTATGGGGAAGGTGGTGAGATTTTCTGAATCAAAAAGAGAAAGAAAATAAGGCAATCATTTAAATGCCAACAGGAATGGATACTTTTTCAGAACTCAACTCTATTTTATTCTGCAATCTTCGCAACATAGATTTTTATCATCTCTCCTAATTAAGTATTAACTTAGAATTTAAAAGTCAAAGCTGAGGAATTAGGGGAACTGGATGGCAAATAACCTTTACCTGATGTGAATATTATGTTATCAAGTTCATTCTCTCTCTGACGTTCTTTTGATTCAGTGAAAGGAACAAATACATTTCTCTGGACCTGTTTGGGCCTAAGCTTGATAGTTTCCTTGACAGTTTTCGTATTGATGTTCTTGCTAAGGAAGATGAGCTCCGAACCATTAAAGGACAAACTTAAAAACACAGGTTGGTTTGATGGTTGATCTTTGAAATCTCTTTCCAAGAGGTGGCTATTGTGAATTTCAATTCCTTTTCTTCTTTCATGTTGTGTATCTCATCCGGTAAGTGCCCTTTTGAGTATGTTACATGACAATTGGGTTAAATGAACTTGGGAGAAGGGAGCTTCCTTTCCGATGTTTACACCTTCTTTGTTGATATCGTACCATATCAGCCTTCCTCAACATTCTTCCTCTGGTATTTACTCTTTTGAAGTACTGAGGCCTCTTTGGGAAACATCCATCTCTTTGACCAAAGTCAGCACGTTGATTAAACATCACACTATCAGAAATAGCCAGCCAGGTCTGGTACTATATGAAAAAAATGTATTTGACAAGATTGGTGGCCGTATTTTTATACAAATACAAGTGTTGTTTGCTCAGATGAACAGTCTACTGCTGAAAAAAAGCTAGAAATGAATACCAATTGCTCCTGGATTATTTAAGCAATCATCTCAAAGGTCTTTATTAAGCAGTAGGGAATCAGTCCCAGGGAAGTGAATGTTCTGCTGAAGAGTTTCTTAAAAGAAAAATCTTTCAGCACCTTTGCCCATGATCTAATTTCTAGACTGCTTTCAGTCATTGCTCTGTTTCTTTATGTGTGTATTTTCCGTGCATAGTCTATAAGGCAACATTTCATCTGCTTTCTAGTGCAGAAAGGAGAGGAAGATGACTGTTCCATATCATTTACTCATTTCTCTTTTTTTGCCTGGGGCCTGAGAGACAGGTGGGGAGTGACTTTAAGTGTGACATTTTGGAAGATGGAGGTATACCATGTAATGTTGGGAAAGTATTAAAACATGCCTGCACAGGCGTGTAATGGGGACACAACAGAGACTCCTTTATGGGATTATGAAAGATTCATTAAAAAAAAAAAAAAGTAATCTGCCCAATGCTTTGTAAGAGAAACATCTTTACTTTGAATTGTAAAGTGTCACCCAAGACTCATTCTGGTATGCTGTAACACACGCTGATCTGTCATTTCACAATTGTAAAAAGGGTCGGTATCTTAATGCATCCAAGGGCCAAGTGGATCAGAAATGAATGTAGTGGGTCACTGGAGGTTCGGTGATAGGGGAGCGCGTGCCCAGCTTGAAGGAGACAAAGGCTCTTGACTCCCAAGTGTTTTCTTGTAGGAATGTCAGTTCCCACTGGCCACATTTTGTTGTCTTTAAAAAAAAATAAACTAAAAGAGGGACTTCCAGGGTGGTCCTCTGGTTAAGACTCTGCACTTCCACTGCAGGGGGTACGACTTTGATCCCTGGTGGGGGAAATTCTGCGACCCTTTGGACTTTGTGACCCTATGGACTGTAGCCCACCAGGCTCCTCTGTTGGTGGGATTCTCCAGGCAAGAATACTGGAGTGGGTTGCCATTTCCTCCTCCAGTGGATCTTCCTGACCCAGGGATTGAAACTGTGTCTCTGTGTCTCCTGCAGTGCAGGCGGATTATTTACCGCTAAACCACCTGGGAAGCACCCCCAAGCCATGAGGTGTGGCCACAAAAAAGAGAGACCAGTTGTCTAGATTTGTATGTAAAATCTCTTGATTTTCAAACATGGGCCAACATAATAAAACAGATAAGCAAACACTTTAAAAATACTGTGTGCCCTAAAGTGAGCATGTCTTTGAACCCAACATGGCCCATGGTCTTTCAGCTCATGACCTGGGGTGTAAGGCCTGCTTTTTTGGGGAAAGACTTTTGTCTCCTGTAGCTTTGATCCCTGATGCATGTTGCTAAGTGTGGCACAACCAAGCAGCCTGAAAGGTTTAGGATAACGGTTCTGTTTTTGTGCAATCAGGAGCGGTTCTCCAGAAGAATGCTAACGCAGATCTGGATGTTAGCAATAACAGCACCATCGTGGCTGAACCTCTTCTTTCGAGAGGCCTGGGGTACACAGTAGAAGAATGTACGTGCGAAGACTGTGTCAGGAGCAAACCGAAGGTCGATTCTGACCATTTCTTCCCCCTTCCAGCCATGGAGGAAGGCGCGACCATTCTTGTCACCACGAAAACAAATGAGTACTGCAGCAGTCTGCTCGCTGCCTCCAGTGTCACGGGGATGGAGAAGTCAATTTATACCAGATAATTAACCATGTTAATGGTATAGAGTTATTTGGAAAATCTTTGTCCTAAGGGAAGGATGGTGTCTCAGATCTCTTTAAGATGATTGTACTTATCAGCGGATGATATGGCTTTCCATCCTCTAATTCTGGAAAATCTTTATGTTAGCTATGTTTTTCTACCTTATTGTTGGGAGCTTAACTCTGGAAACTTCCTTGGTTTCATGATTAAATTGACTCACTGAAAAAAACAAAAAAAGCACCGCAATGTGTAGATCCCACAGTCACATATTTCTATGGTTAGGCAGCTTCTCTCCTACACATGCGCACGTACATTTCAGGATAGACTGGATTTCTCTCTTTATTGTTAAAAGAAAGCAAGGTGATCCAATGTACTCTCTGTATATAGGAGAAGCCTGGAGTCACCACCCTGCTTCGGTGTGCAGCGCATGACTGGTTCCTGACTTTGGGAGCTTTCAGCTTCATGGAGTCATACAGGCATTATTATAATCGTATAAATGAACATGTAGCTGCAAACTGTGATAAAGGTGTACTCAGCATCATTTTTGTAGTTAACACAGGAAGTAATAATGACAGATAGCATTTATTTAGCCTTTCTAATGTGCCAGGGTTGTTCCAAGTGCTTTACCTGTACTAAGGCATTTAATGTACACAACAAATCACAAGGTAGGTGGATCATTACTATCTCCTTGTTACACATGATGACAGAAAGGGAGTCGGAGCAAGGGTCACATAGACGGTAAATGAAGAGCCAAAGTGAAACCCAGACTTCCTGATCTATCCCTTTTTCTTCTTCTCACATCAATTTAATTCCATTTCTGAGTTTCTCATCTCATTGGGTTACCCATTATTGGGAGAGGGTTGCCTTCCTTGGGTTGTGCAAAGATCCTGGGGTGTTATGGAAACAGGCAATGCCCTCTGGTGTCTGTTGACTTTGATCCTTCTTAAGATAATGCCCATTAGCACTACATCAGAGAACCTCGAGGTCTTGGGGCTTTGTGGCTTTTGTGTTGGGTTTGGGATACGGAGAAACTTGGTGAGACATTTCTACCTACCTGGGGCCCATCATGGCTCCATTCCAGGGCCTTGAGGGCCATAGATGGTACAACATAGTGGTGAAGACACTGGCTCTTTGAGTTTGAATCCTGACTCTGTTACTAGGAAGTTATAGACACTGAGTGATTGAGACAGTTAACCACTCCCTGTTTCAGTCTCCCCATCTGTAAAATGGGGATCATGACAGTATCTACTTATAACATTGTTTTGAAGATTAAATGAAAATATACACACACGTACATTTATTATTTATTTTTTTCCCATGATAAGTTTCTGGTTCATGATAAGTACTTTGTGTTAGTTCCATCGCAATCGTGGTTTTTATTAGTGCTTTGAGGTCTAGTTTCTCTGAGCGCAGGCAGACACTCTTTGTTATATGGCCTGGGAATATTCCTCCTAGCTTCTCACAGCCCTTCTTCCTTCTCTCCTTACTGCTCCATTCCCCTCAATGAGTTTAGATTTTTCCCAAAGCCCAGAAATGCTATTGACCTTAGGCTTTTGATTTTTGGTTCTCCACTACCGGGCTAAGTCTCAGGAGGAAGGAATTACCGTACTTAAAGGGAGTAGCTGGTGGTGGAGGATGTGAAGTACACGTACATGTTCAATAACATATCCCGTCTCAAGTGCCAAGAAGACAAAGTTCAGGGCCCTGTAAGAAGGTGCATCACTTCCTGACAACTCCGTGAATCAGGTATGTGGTGTCTCAGCAAAGTTACAGAGGCAGACAGACCTAACCTAGACTTTCTGGGGGAAGAGAAGGGATTCAGGCACATTGAGGCTCTACCTAGAGTAACAAATTAGCAACAACTGTAAAGCACAATTTTGAACATGGGAAAAAAACCCACCTTAACAGCCAAAGAATTTTCAAGAATTCCCCAACACAAGAATTTCTACATTCTATCGCAGTCCCTACACATGACTGTATTTTGACACAGTTGTAATCATAGCGTACAGACCATTTTGCATGCGGCTTTTTAAAATTACTGTATTATCTGTGGCCTTTCCTTGTGTTTCCATTACCTTTATAATTAGCATTTTCAAAACTGTGAAGTGGGCCATGATTTGCTTAGCTATTCTCTAACCTGGCTTTGGTGCTTTCCACTTTCTATTATAAACAGTGCTGCAGAGAGAGCATCCTTCTAAAGATCTCTCAACCTCTGCTGAATCCACAAGGTAAATTCCTAGGGGCCAGAGAAGATGTGTAGAGAAGCAAGGTAATAGCAGAAGACCACGGGGTTGTAGGTCACACGGGGCTGTAGGTCACACACAGGGGGCCCTATTTCCCCATGGGGCCTCAGTTCAGTGTTTTGTGGATCAAGTCTTGGGAGTGGATCAATCGTCCTCAGGCAACACTGGGAAAAAAAAAAAAAAAAATCGAAGAGAATACATTCCCTGCAGAATTTTGTTAAATAGCTTCTTAAATGTATGCATTTGTGTGCTGGGTTGTGGTGTAAAATGTTTGGAGGGCTACAGTCCACTGGATCGCAAAGAGTCCGACAGGACTAAGCGATTAACACTTTCACTTTCTTTTTCTTGGGACAAAGGAGTTGGGAAAATGCTTTTTCACCCTTTCTGAGCCCTCTTTCTCTTATCTGTAAAACGGGGCAGTAACAACTTTTCAAACACTACCCATCCACATTCAAGCCACTGCTACCACCCTAGCCTCAGGCACCACACTTTTTGCTGAACAACTGCAGTGCCCCTCTAACCAGCAGCCCTCTCTTCCACCCTGACCCACTCACTACAGTTCATTCTCAAACCAGGAAGAGGAATCATCTTAAAATCTCCTTAAGATTGTGTCCTCTGCTTCAGTTCAGTTCAGTTCAATCACTCAGACCTGTCTGACTCTTTGTGACCCTGTGGACTGCAGCACCCTAGGCCTCCCTGTCCATCCCCAACTCGAGAAGCCTACTCAAACTCATGTCCATTGCGTCGGTGATGCCATCCAACCATCTCATCCTCTGTCATTCCCTTCTCCTCCTGCCTTCAATCTTTCCCAGCATCAGGGTCTTTTCCAATGAGTCAGTTTTTCACATCAGGTGGCCGAAATATTGGAGTTTCAGGTTCAACATCAGTCCTTCCAATGAATATTCAGGACTGATTTCCTTTAAGATGGACTGGTTGGATCTCCTTGCAGTCCAAGTCCTCTGCTTAAACTCCTGTAATGATTTCCCACTCCCTACCTCCCTTCCCTGGTGGCTCAGACGGTAAAGAATTCGCCTGCATTGCGGGAGCGCTGGGTTTGATCCCTGGGTTGGGAAGATCTCCTGGAGAAGGGAACAGTTACCCACTCCAGTATTCTTCCGTGGATAATCCCCATGGACAGAGGAGCCTGGCGCTAAAGTCCATGGGCTCCCAAAGAGTCAGACACGACTGAGCGGCTTTCACTTTCACCTCCTTAGAGTGAGGCAGAAAAGCCCAACCCCTATGACCCACATCTTCCATCTCCTCTCTCAAAACCCTTTTCTTGCTCACCCTTTGGCTCCAGGCAACCCATCCAGGCAGGAGGTTCCTTCCGGAACACCCTTCTTGCAGATCTTCCCGGGCCGCCTTCCTCTTACCATCCAGGACTCTAAAGTCATCTGCATAGAGAGGTCCCCAGGGACTTCCCATCTCCCTTGTCCCCAAGCTTTGGCCCATTCCTCTTTTTTAATTTCCCCTTTCCGCTCCTAAGGCTCTCGTAGCCACCTTCCCGCCTGGCTCCCCCACAGGGGTGTGAACTCAGGCTGGCGGGGAGGCGTCCCAGTCGGTCTCCACCGCATCCGGGGACTAGCGAACCACGCACGAGGCGTCCCAGCCGGTGTGTTTACGACTGCCCCGGGAGTCCTGCAGCCTCTCGGCACAGCAAGCCGCGCCTCAGTCTGGCCACCTCGCGCGGGTGCCCAAGTTTACCTTCCGGGTCGGAGGGCGGGGCCGCGGCGGCTGCGCTCCACTTCCGGGGCGGGGCGGCAGGCGGGGCGGGGCGCGCCGTCTCCCGGCCTGTCTGGAGCGCGGCAGCGGCAGTGGCGGCAGTGGTGGCGGCGCGGCAAGCACCGGCCCGGGGAGCAGCACCATGAGCGGTGAGTGGCGGCCTGGCCGCTGTCACCCGCCCCGGCCGCTCCGGCTCTCGCCGCTCCAGCTACACACTCCAGCCCCCGAGTCCCTGCGTCCCGCTTGCTCGCGGACCCCGTCCCGTCGCTCCCAGTTTCCGGACCCCTGTACGCCCAGGTCCTGGCCCCTGGTCACTGCACTTTTCTGGAGTGCCGGGTCCAGGCATTCCTAGTCCCTTGACCCCTGTCCATCACTTACACAGCCTGCTGCTGGACACCTGTCCCCCGGATCCCTCAGTCCCTGCCCATCCTCCGACCCCCTTGTGCAGTTACCGGACCCCCAGTTCTCAGACCTCCTCAGTCCCTCCTAACTCCTCGACCCTCTGAGTCTCAATTGCACTCCTGGGTCCCCCTGCTCCCCAGCCACTCCCGAGGCCTCTGTCCCCAGTCACTCCAGTCTCCGCAGGGGCAAAGATGTTGCTGACCATTATGTTGCTGGTCATTCTTAGTTTGCTGACCCCTGTGCCCCGCGTTCCCCCGGCTCTCGGTTCCCAGAGGACTCTGAGTTCTCCAGCCTCTTTGTCTTCCCCGACCCTGCGGTTCCCTCCTCCCGTCTCCCCCCAGTTCTTTGCTGTCCCAGTCCCCAGTTGTTGGGTTTCTCATTTTCCCTCTCTGATCCTTGCTTCTTGCATTTTGGTTATTTTTTCATTCTTCAGCTCCTTCCATTTCTTCTCCTGCTCCTTTGAGGTCTCACTTGACCTGCCCTGCAGTGCTTCCTCTGCTGTCCAGTGTTGAGCCCATCTGGGGGTCTCTGCCCTTCCCATCCACTCCTCTCCCTTCCACTGGAGTGCTGGGTGGTTTTGGTGGGAGGCTGGGAGGGGTGTGTGTACAGCCTGTCCTCAGCATTTCTGAAGTTTAGTCCCTAGGCTTGGACGGGTGTTCTCAGCCCTTTCCACTCATGAGATCTGATGTGTTTTGGTGCTAAGTCATCCCTGGGTGTAGTATGTGGAGACGGGAGTGACTCAGGGAAGCCTCCCAGCTACCCTGACTGGGATCTGGATTTACTTAGGAGGACCCGCCTACCCTCCTTCTGCCTGTTTTCCCCTCACTGTGGAATTGCCTCTACAGAATCCTTGCAACCAGCGCTGCTGGCCCTGACCTTGGACCCAGGCTTTTCTGGAAGTTGAGGCGGGGCAAAGTGAAGGCCCTGTGTCTCTCTTCATCTTTAACTTTTAAGTTAACTCTGTGGATCATTTCCAACAACTTAGGTGCCTTTTGTTTTGCTATTCATGAATAAAGTTTGTGAAATTGATGATGCTGTTGCGGGAGCTTGGGAGGGGCATTTTCCTGGGAGGTAGTCCAGCTTCTGTTGTCAGATGATTTTTGGTCTACTTAAGGGTTTCTGGTCCTTGAACTTTAGTGATACCACAACAAAGATGTGATGAGTTCATCCAGGAGGTAATGTAGCCTGGGATAAGTGCAGACCCTGGGGGCAGACAGCTTGGGTTCAAATCCCAGGTTTGCCACAGAAAGCCATATGATTTAGAGCAAGGTGCTTGAACATTCTGGAAGTCTCGGCAAAATGAGGATAAATAATAGCACCTGACTCTTAGGCTTGTTGCAGTGACTAAATAACATTACTCAGGTAAAGTGATTGGTACTGTGCTTCTCACATGGTAAGGAGCTCGGAGCTGCTATTATTGTTTCTGTAAGGACCCTGTGGGGTTCAGTTCGGGTTGTTTTCTGGCTTCCCTTCTGGGACAAGGGCTGGGGCTAAGTAGCCCTGGAAATCTCTTCCTTTTTATGTGAGCATGGTGCCTCCACCTTAGACTGTCAATCCTGTACCATTCTCTCTGCTGCCTACATTGTGAGAGCCAGTGAAATTGACAAGCCAAGGGAAGCAGACCAATGTAACCTTCAAGGAGCAACTTAGTATCAAAACTAAAGAAAATTTAAAATTCAGTTGAAAAACCCCATTAGGTTTAAGATTAAACAAATTATAGAATGAAACTAACACATGATTTTTTTTTTAGGAAACAGCATTAAGGATGAAAGTCTTCTTTTGGAAAGATTGTAACTGAGGCAGAAAAAGTTGTTGCTGATGATTGGAAGGGAAAGTCCAAAGTGTTTTTCACCCATGGGATTAATTGGGACATAAAAAAATGTGGCATGGAACTGTTTCCTGTCTTCTGTTCTTTTTTTTTTAATTTAAGAAAATTTCAAGGCAAAAGAAAAAGTGGTAAGAATAGTCTAATGAACCGTTACAACCTCATGACCATTTCACCCACATACCTATCTACTACCTGCCTTCCTCCCCAGTTTATTCTGAAGCAAGTCCAAGATACTGTATCATTTCATCTGTAAGTTTTTCTAAAATATGTATCTCTAAGCTATAGGGATCCTTTTTAAAAAACACAATTCCATTATCATACCTCTGAGAAATAAGCGGTGATTCATTAATATTAGATATTCAATGTTCAAATTGCCATGATTGTCTTATAATTTTATTTTATAGTATTTTTTTTGGAAGAGGGGGCCAAGCAGCGCTACTTGCAGGAACTTAGATCCCCGACCAGGGATTGAACCCGCCCCTGCAGTGGAATGCTGAGTCCTAGCTACCGGACTACTAGAGAATTCCCTATGGTCTAAAATCTCAGGGTCTAAATAAGGTTTAAACAATGCAGATTGGTTTGTCTTTTACTTTTTTTTTTAGATCTCTCTCTTTTTGTTTCTTTAAATTTTTGTCATATTCACAGAATTGTGCAAACATCACCGTAATAAATTTTAGAACATTTTCATTACTCCAAAAAGAAACTTCATACTGATTAACAGCTGTTCTTCATTTTCCATTTCCTCAGCCCCAAGCAACCACTGATCTACTTTTTCTCTCAATGGATTTGCCTGTTCTGGATATTTTGTATAAATCAAATCATACAATAGGTGGCCTTTTGTGTCTGGCTCTTTTCACTGAGTGTCATATTTTGAAGCTTCATCATGTTGTAGCATGTATCTGTACTTCATTGCTTTTAGTGACTAAATAATATTCTGTTGTGTGGGTATTCCATATGTTGTTTGTCCATTCATCATTTGATGGACATTGACTTGCTTCCACTTTTGGGGTATTATGAATAATGCTGCTGTGAACATTCACATGTAAGGTTTTGTGTGGATAGTATGTTTTCATGTCTCTTGGGTAGATATCTAAGAATAGAATTGCTGAGTGCATTTTTTAAAGCAATTAATTAATTGTGCTGGGGCTTTGTTGCTTCATGTGGGCTTTTCCTCTAGTTGCAGCTAATGGGGGCTACTCTTCGTTGTGTGCAGGCTTCTTGTTTTGGTGGCTTGTTGCAGAGCACAGGCTCTAGGCACGTGGGCTCAGAGGTTGTGGCTCACGGGCTTAACTGTTCCAAGGCATGTGGAATCTCCCTAGACTGGAGATCAAACCCGTGTCCCCTGCATTGGCAGGCAGATTCTTTTTTTTGTTGTTGTTGTTTTTTCTTTTTATTTTAATTGGAGGCTAATTACTTTACAATATTGTGGTGGTTTTTGCCATACAGAATCAGCCATGGGTATACATGTGTTCCCCATCCTGAACCTCCCTCCCACCTCCCTCTCCATCCCATCCCTCAGGGTAATCCCAGTGCACCAGCCCTGAGCACCCTGTCTCATGCATTGAACGTGGACTGGCAATCTATTTCACATATGTTAATATACATGTTTCAATGCTATTTTCTCAAATCATCCCACCCTCGCCTTCTCCCACAGAGTCCAACAGTCTGTTCTTTACATCTGTGTCTCTTTTGCTGTCTCACATATAGGGTCATTGTTACCATCTTTCTAAATTCCATATATATGCGTTAATATACTGTATTCATACAGTATATTATATGCTGGTGTTTTTCTTTCTGACTTACTTTGCTCTATATAATAGGCTCCAGTTCCTCCACCTCATTAAAACTGATTCAAATGCATTCTTTTTAATAGCTGAGTAATATTCCATTGTGTATACGTACCACAGCTTTCTTATCCATTCGTCTGCCGAGGACATGGAAGCAACCTAGATGTCCATTGGCAGGCAGATTCTTATCCACTGAGCCACTGGGGAAGTCTTGTTGAGTTCTTCTGAAAAACTGTCAGACTATTTTCCAAAGTAGCTGCACCATTTTCCATTCATCCAGCACTGTAAGAAGGTTCTGGTTTCTTCATGGCCTCACCAGTGCTCTTTTTGATAATAGCCATTCTAGTGAGTGTGAACTGGTATCTCTCTGTGGTTTTGATTTGCATTTCCCTGATGAGATCCAACCAGTCAATCCTAAAGGAAATCAGTCCTGAATATTCATTGGAAGGACTGATGCTGAAGCTCCAATACTTTGGCCACCTGATGGGAAGAACCAACTCATTAGAAAAGACCCTGATGCTGGGAAAGATCGAAGGCAGGAGAAGGGGACGATAGAGGATGAAATGGTTGGATGGACGTGAGTTTGAGTAGGCTCCGGGAGTTGGTGATGGACAGGGAAGCCTGGTGTGCTGTAGTCCATGGGGTCACAAAGAGTCGGACATGACTGAGTGGCTGAATTGACTGAAGAGTATGGATACTGAGCTTGTTGGCCATTTGTGTGTTTTCTCTGGAGAAAAGTCTGTTCAGATTCTTTGTCCATTTTTCTTTTTTTAAACTGGGTTTTTCTTTATTGCTGAGCTGTAAGAATTCTATATAATTTCTGGCTACAAGTCCCTTATTATATCTTTACAATTTTTTTTTCTCCCATCTGTAGGTTGTTTTTTCACATTCTTGATGGTATCCTTTGAAGCACAAAGTCTGTTTTTAAACTATGGATTCCCCTTTCATCTCTCTCTCCCTTTTTGCCCCCCTGACATTTTTATTGAAGGAAACACTTGACTTTCGTGGGATTTGCTGACGGCATCCTTTTGGTGTGGTTCATTCTCAGTCTCTCACATAGCCTGTAAATTGGCAATTAGAGTTTGCTGTGTTTTGCAGTTGAAAGTGTTCCAGTAGAGGCAGAGGTCAGATGGCTACAAGGCCCAATACATTAAGTGCAAATAACCAGGAGGTGGAATGGTTAGGTAATGCACGCACAAGATAAATGGGCATCGCGGGGCCAGAAACAACTAAGATGACCGCCGATAGGGGAGTGGACATGTGTATGTGGTATGGTCACATGGTGGGAAACCTCAGAGATGTTAAAAGGGATAGCACAGATCTATACACATCAGCGTGACTGTATCTTACCGTGAGTGTTCTTTAAAAAGAAGCAGGGTGCAGAGTTACACCTAAGATATACACCTTGATTACATTAAGACGTGCATGTAAACAGTGTTTATGGATTCACGTATGTGTGTAGAGGAGACAAGTGGCCAGGATGATGGCTACCTGCTGGATGTGGGTGGTTGTCTTAGCACAATAGTGTCATGAGTTGCTTGTTTCTCATTAAAGAATCCGGTAGGTGGGAATGCTTGATCACCAGCCTCTGTCAGCTAAGGCATTCTGATGTTCAGATAACGCTTCTGCTCTTCCTGGGAAAAAAGTAGAACTTGGAGGGGCAGAAAGTCATTATTCTGGTTCTCAGGCACTGTCTTTGGTAAGACTTTATGTTTGAAGCTCCTTGGTACTCATTTCAATCAATAATTATTCTGTCATGAATCCTTCTTACAGTAGAAAGACCCTGAAATCCTGGCTTCAAGGTCTGGGGAAAGCCAGACCCAGAGAGGTCAAATAATGAGTGAAACAGACAAGCTCTAAAGGGCCGAAACACCAGAGTTTGGGGGCTTAGTGGGTAGTTTACTGCGGCATCTGGCCTGATGTTTAGGTGCATTCTGGCAGCTTTTTCTTATCTTTCTGGAGTGTTGAAGATTTTCTCTCAGATTTTCATGATTTTTTTCATGATTGTCATGATTTTCTCTCTGGCATTGACTACTTCATCTCCAGCATTGTATTTGGGTACAGGATCGGCTGATGGCAGGGTTGCAGGGAGACAAATTAGGAGTTTAGGATTAACAGCTAGACACTACTATATATAAAATAGTTAACAATAAGGACCTCCTGTATAGCACAGGGAACTATATTCAGTATCTTTTAATCAACTGTAATGAGCCTATAATGGAAAAGAATGTGAAAAAGAACGTGTGTGTATATATATGTATATAATATATATAAAATACATATAATATATGGGTTTCCCTGGTGGCTCAGATGGTTATATATATTATATATCTGAATCACTTTGTTATATACCTGAAACTAACAGAACATTGTAAATTGCCTATACTTCAATTAAAAAAAGTGGTTTAAAAACAAAGAATGAGCTGAAATGAGTGACTGGCAAAGAGAGCAACTGTGGTTTCCATTCAGGGCAGAAAAGGCGATGATGCCACACGCAGAGCTCCGCCACCCCAGATGAGGGCCCTGGGCTGGTCTGTTACAGCGGGCTGTGAGAAGAAGGTGTCCTGCTGTCAGCAGACATCTGACGGCCTCCCTTGTCAGCAAGTGACACTGGGCTCGGTTCCATGGATCTCCACTCCCACTTCCCTGTTGCATGGCTGTGCCTGGGTGACCAACAGGAAGTCAAATGCTCAGAGGGCTTGCATTTTGAAACTGAATCCTGTAAATTCTGGCAGTGTGAACATTTGTCACCGTCGTCGTCGTCGTTCCATCGCTAAGTCATGTCTGACTCTTGGCAACCCCATGGACTGCAGCATGCTGGGCTCCTTTGTCCTTCGCCGTGTCTGGGAGTTTGCTCAGATTCACCACTGAGTTGGTGATGCCATCCAGCCATCTCATCCTCTGCCACCCTCTTTTCCTTTTGCCTTCTGTCTTTCCCAGCATCAGGAGTTTTCCAGTGAGTTGGCTCTTCGCATCAGGTGGCCAAAGTATTGTAGCTTCAGCATCAGTCCTTCTTGTGAACATTCAGGGTTGATTTCCTTGAGGATTGACTGGTTGGATCTCCTTGCAGTCCAAGGAACTCTCAGGAGTCGTCTTCAGCACCGCAAAATCCCAGATAAAGCAGCTCCCGTGCTGCCTGCACATCAACTGTGAGTTTTCAACGGGTGATATCACCCCTGTGGAGGTGAAACATCTGCTCTTGTGTCTAAGGCACAGATCTGCATGATGTACAGATTAGCGGTATTGAGATTTCATGGCGGGAGTGATGAAGAAGATAATGTCTAGGAAGGATCCTAGGAGGGAAGGAGAAAAAGCTTGAGAAACACTGACATAAGCTGAAGTAATTTTAGCACTATCACATAAATTCGCATTTTGCTTTTACCCTTAACATTTCTGAATAAAACTTTATCATATTGCTATGTGGTCTTCATATCGATCACTTTTGTGGACTTCACAGTCCATCAGTAATCCATCATTATGCATGTGACATAATTTTTAAACCACTGACTTGCGGAAGCTTATCCACCCCCTCTATTTTTTCTTTTCCCTTTCTCTGGCTGAGCCGGGTCGTCTTTGCGGCGCACAGGCTTCACTCACTGCGGCATGCGGGCTTCTCTGGCTGTGGCGTGTGGGCTTAGCTGCTCCATGGCACGTGGGGTCTTGATTCCCTGACCAGGGACTGAACCGTGCCCCCTGCACTGGAAGGCAAATTCTTTACCACTGGACCGCCAAGGAAGTCCTCCCCCCATTATAAGTAATGATGCAGTGAACACTTTTGTCCAAGGTAGTCTTCCTTTCTTTTAATGATGTCTTGAGGATAATTTCCCTAAAGTAGCCTTAACGTGAAAGTATTGATGGTTCTTGATTTCTCTTTCTGCCAAAGCCGTTGCAACTTGTTTAAAATGCTCCCAATGAGAGTGAGGCGCTAGTGGCAGCAGAATCCGGCCGGAAATTCAGGGTTCAGCGTTCCTCAGGCTTTTATTGAGTGACGGTTTGGCGCATCTTCGTCACATAGCAAAAGGTCAGTATTTGTTGAAGGGACTTGAATGAATGTACCCAAAGTGTTAGAGTAATGTATGTGTTAACCAGGACTCTTTAATTGCATGTGGCGGAAGCGGATTCCGGAAACTGGGAATTTATTTATTTTTAACTGTATATAACTCTGTGTATTTAATCATTTTTGGCTGTACTGGGTCTTTGTTGCTGTGCCCGGGCTTTCTGTAGTTGTGGCCAGCGGGGGCTACTGTAGTTGCGTGCGCGGGCCCAGTAATCGCGGTTGGTGGCCTTCAGTAGTTGGGGCACATTTTAGTTGCCCTGTGGGATGTGGAGTCTTCCTGGACCAGGGATCAAACCCCTGTCCTCTGCACTGGCAGGTGGATTCTTAACCACTGGACCACAGGGGAGTCCTCAATGGGAGTTTAAAGCATCTTGTGCTGGGAAGGTCTAGCGTAGGTGCCTTCAGGCTCAGCTGGCGCTTAGAGAGTCATCAGGACTACCTTTCTGTCTGGCTGGCTACTACCTTCATCTCTGTTGGCTTTACCCTCAGGCAACCTCCACACCTTGGAGGCAAGAGGGCCACCAGCAGCTCTTGGGTCATATCCTACCTTGTAGCAACACCCGAGCAGGGCAGATCTTTCCCAATCGCTCCAGCAGAAATCCTGGGGCTCACTCATAGCTGTCTGGCTTGCCGTGCAGCCATCCTGGAACTGACCGGTCACCACGGCCCTAGCTGCCCAGGCCTGGGTCCTGTGCCCAGTCCAGAGCCCAAGGGTGGCATCTGTCCCACCTGTCCTCTGCTTGGAGGATGAACTGAAGCGGGAGGGCTCTTGCAGTTGGGAGCGGGGTGCTCAAGGAAGACCTTGTGGGAAGGTTCTGTTTCAGCAGAGCACCGAGGAAGGGAGAGGCTCCTGAGCTGCTGGACGGGTCAGAATTCCTTTTGCAGAGGTGGGGAGGGGTGTGGGAGAAGCAGCTGAGGCCCCCAGGGGTAGGCAGGACCCTTCCCCTCCCTGACTTCAGCTCGTCCATCTGTCTATCTCGGAGACTTCCCCTCCCTGCCCCTGCCACCCTTCGCCGGCTTTGCACGAGGTGGGAAACTTGTCCTCAGTATCTCGTTTCTCCTTACCCGCGTCGGCATATTTTGGAATCTGCCCTTTCCTCCTTCTCCTTAAAAAAATTAAGCAAAACTCTAAAATACCAAAGATTATTATGAAAACATAATAGACCTATAAATATATTTACCTTTCTAGGGTATTAACTGTTTAGGTAACTTCTGTCTGTGCATTGCAGGCAGATTATTTACCATCTGAGCCACCAGGGAAGGCCTGACTATGTTCAGAGCACAGGCATTTTACCCGATTCATTGAGTCTACACTTGAATTAGTGTTTCCATTTATTATAACATTTTCCTGTGTTCCTTCTCCTCACAATTCTTTAGAAATGCGTAACATTCCGCTAAATTGACATGCTGCAGTTATTTAACCTTTCTCCTAGTGCAGGAAAAGATAGGAAATTCCATTTTTGATGTTCTGGGACGGAGCTGGTAAACGTTTTCTGCAAAGGGCCAGATAGTAGGTATTTTGTGCTTTGCGGGCCATCTGGTCTCCATCCCAGCTACGCATCGCTGTTGTACAAAAGCAGTACGGGCGATATGTAAGTGAAAGACGTGGCTGTGTTCCAATAAAACTTTATTTAGAAGAACCGCAGTGGTTCGGATTGGCTTGGGGGCTGTTGTTTGCTGCCCCCTGTGCTAGAACACTGCTGGAAAAATCTGTGCCCCTGACACTGGGTTAGGCAGGGGTCATGTTGCAGTGGAAAGTGATGTGAACTCAAGCCGTTCTGCATTTAGCTCCCTACTTGAAGGACCTGGGCAGGTTGTTGATCTCTGACTCTTTATTGGTTCATTTTTATTTTATTTTATTTTTTGGCTTCATTGCTGCAGCCGGGCTTTTTCTAGTCATGGAGAGCGAGGGCTGTTCTCTGGTTGCGGTGCGCGAGCTTCTCATTGCAGTGGCTTCTCTTCTTGTGGAGCGCAGGCTGTAGGCACAGGGGCTTCGGTAGTTGCGGCTTGCGGGCTCTAAGCTGCTCAGGCCTCAGAGGTTGTGGCGCAGGGGCTCACTCGCTGTGGCTGGTGGGCTCATGAGTTGCAGCATGAGGGCTCTGGAGCACATGCGGGCTCAGTTGCTCCAAGGCATGTGGGATCTTCCCGGACCTTTCTTATCTACCGTGCCACCAGGGAAGTCCATGAACTTCTCTGACTCTTAATTCCCTCATCAGAGGATGGAAATGAAAGTGAGTGATGGCGGCTTGCTTGCCTGGTGGTCCAGTGGTTAAGAATCCAACTTGCAGTGCAGGGGATGTGGGTTCTCTCCCTGGTCAGGGAAGTGAGATCCCACATTCTGCAGAGCAACTAAGCCTGTGTTAGTTGGGATCTACTGGGGTCCTGCATGCTGAAACTAAGATGCCACGTAGCCAAATAAATAAATATTAAAAAAAAAAAGTGAGTGCTGAATGTGAGTGTTGTTACTTTGCTCATCACCTGCGCTGCACCCCACCCCCTTCCACCCCTCTCCACCCTTTTCCACCTTGGTTTAGGTTCCCAGGGATCAGGAAGGTGCTTTGATATTCTTGTAGCTTTTGGTGTTTCCTATACCTTGCTTTCCAGTCTCTGGACCACTCCTCATTACCAGTAGTTCATTCCTGTTTCCCTGAAGCTTTACCTGCAGTGGGGAATTCATTTTTTTTTTTTTTAAATAAATTGAAGTATAATTGATTAATGATGATGTTCTAGTTTCAGATGTATACCAAAATGATTCAGTTATACGTGTATTCTTTTTTCCATTATAGGTCATAAGATATTGAATATAGTTCCCTATGCTATACAGTATGACCTTGTTGTTTATCTACTTTATATATAGTAGTGTGTATCTGTTAATCCGAAACTCCTTATTTATTCCCCCCTCAAACTACTGCACAATTGCACTCATCTCACACGCTAGCAAAGTAATGCTCAAAATTCTCCAAGTCAGGCTCCAACAGTACGTGAACCAAGAACTTCCAGATGTTCAGACTGGATTTAGAAAAGGCAGAGGAACCAGAGATCAAATTGCCAACATCCATTGGATCATAGAAAAAGCACGAGAGTTCCAGAAAAACATCTACTTCTGTTTTATTGACTACACCAAAGCCTTTGACTGTGTGGATCACAACAACTGTGGAAAATTCTTCAAGAGATGGGAATACCAGACCGCCTTACCTGCCTCCTGAGAAATCTGTATGCAGGTCAAGAAGCAACAGTTAGAACTGGACATGGAACGAACAATGGACTGATTCCAAATTGGGAAAGGAGTATGTCAAAGCTGTGTATTGTCACCTTGCTTATTTAATTTCTATGCAGAGTACATCATGTGAAATGCCAGGCTGGATGAAGCACAAGCTGGAATAAGTTGCTGGGAGAGATATCAATAACCTCAGATATGCAGATGACACCACCCTTATGGCAGAAAGCGAAGAAGAACTGAAGAGTCTCTTGATGAAAGTGAAAGAGGAGACTGAAAAAGCTGGCGTAAAACTCAGCATTCAAAAAATGAAGATCATGGCATCCAGTCCCATCGCTTCATGGCAAATAGATGGGGAAACAATGGAAACGGTGACAGACTTTATTTTCTTGGGCTCCAAAATGAGTGCAGATGGTGACTGCAGCCATGAAATTAAAAGACACTTGCTTCCTGGAAGAAAAGTTATGATAAACCTAGACAGCATATTAAAAAGCAGACATGTTGCTTTGCTGACAAAAGTCCGTCTAGTCAAACTATGGTTTTTCCAGTAGTCATGTACTGGAAAATGTACATGTGAGGGTTGGACCAGATTGCCTTACCTGCCTTCTGAGAAATCTGTATGCAGGTCAAGAAGCAACAGTTCTTGACCTGCATACAAGCAAATGTACATGTGAGATGTGAGAGTTGGACCATAAAGAAAGCTGAGCACTGAAGAACTGGTGCCTTTGAACTGTGGTATTGGCGAAGACTCTTGAGAGTCCCTTGGATTGCAAGGAGATCAAACCAGTCAATCCTAAAGGAACTCAATTGTGAATATTCATTAGAAGAACTGATGCTGAAGCTGAAGCTCTAATACTTTGGCCACCTGATGCGAAGAACTGACTCATTGGAAAAGACCCTGATGCTGGGAAAGATTGAAGGCAGGAGGAGAAGGGAATGACAGAGGATGAGATGGTTGGATGGCATCACCGACTGGATGGACATGAATTTGAGCAAGCTCCGGGAGTTGGTGATGGACAGGGAGGCCTGGCGTGCTGCAGTCCAGGGGGTCACGAAGAGTTGGACACAACTGAGCGACTGAATGGAATTGAACTGAACCCCCTCCCTTTCCCCTTTGGTAGCCATAAGTTTGTTTTCTGTCTGTGAGTCTGTTTCTGTTTTGTAAATAAGTTCATTTGCATCAGTTTTTTAGATTCCAGATATAAGTGGCATCATAGGATATTTGTGTTTCTCTGTCTTGACTTCACTTAGTATGATAATCTCCGGGTCCATCCATATTGCTGTAAATGCCAATATTTCATTCTTCTTTATGGCTGAGTAGTATCCATTGTAATATACGTACCACATCTAATTAATTAATTTGGCTGCGATGGATGTTTGCAGCTCAGGGAATCGTCAATCTTCATTGCAGCATGCGGGATCTTTAGTTGTGGCATGTGGGATCTAGTTCCTCGACCAGGGATCTACCCCCTGCCTCCTGCATCGAGAGTGCAGAGTCTTGGCCGCTGGACCACCAGGGAAATCTGTACCAAATCTTCTCTATCCATTCGTCTACCGATGGACATTTATGTTGCTTGCATATCCTGGCTGTTGTAAGTAGTGCCTTTGTGAGCATAGGGGTGCAAGTATCTTTCTGAATTAGCGTTTTTCCCAGATACGTGTGTAGGAGTAGGATCGATCCACTCTCTGTATATAATAGTTTACATGTGCTAATCCCGCATGCCCAGTCCTTCCCTCGCCCGCCTCTACCCCCTTGGCAAACACGTGTCTGTTCTCTGTGTCTGTGAATCTGTTCCTGTATTGTGGATGTATTTAAATAAATATTTTTATTTTTGTCTGGGTCTTCGTTGCTTTGCGTGGGCTTTCTCTAGTTGTGGCCAGCAGGGCTACTCTGCAGTGTGTGGGCTTCTCGTCGTGGTGGCTTCTCTTGTGGAGCACAAGCTCTCGGCACACGGGCTTCAGCAGTTGAGGCTCACAGGCTCTAGATCGCAGGCTCAGTAGTTGTGGCTCCTAGGCTTTAGTTGCTCCACGGCATGTGGAATCTTCCTGGACCAGGGATCGAGCCTGTGTCCCCTGCATTGGCAGGTGGGTCTCATCTACTGCGCCACCAGGGAAGCCCTTTGCCATATTTTAGATTCCACATAATTAACATCATATGGTATTTGTCTTTCTGACTTACTTCACTTAGTGTTTTAGTCTCGAGTTGCATCCGTGTTGCTGCAGATGGCATTGCTTCATTCTTTATGGCTGAGTAGTATTCCATCGCATATACGCACCACGTCTTCTTTGCCCATTCGTCTGTGGACAGGGATTTAGGTTGTTCCCATGTGTTGGCAGTTGTGAGTAGTGCTGCTATGAACATAGGGGTGCCTGTGTCTCTTGGAATTACAGTTTTGTCCAGGTACATGCCCAGGAGCAGGATTGTTGGATCGTGTGATATTTCTATTTTGAGTTTTCTCAGGCACCTCCACGCTGTGCCAATTTACATTCCCAGCAACAGTGTGGGAGGGCTCCCTCTTCTCTATATCCTCTCTGGCATTCGTTATTTGTAGACTTTCTGATGATGGCCTTTCTGATCATTCTGTTTCCCTGGAGCTTCCCTTGTGGCTCAGCTGGTAAAGAATCCACCTGCAATGCGGGAGACCTGGGTTTGATCCCTGGTTTGGGAAGATCCCCTGAAGAAGGGAAAGGCTACTCACTCCAGTGTTCTGGCCTGGAGAATCCCATGGATTATATAGTCCGCGGGGTCACAGAGAATCGGACACGACTGAGCGACTTTCACTTCACTTGCCAGCAAATGGGGAATTTCATTTTGAACGTTTCTTGGTGAATTTAGTGGGTATACAGCGATGGCTGACATAGTAAATTTGCAGTGTGCATTTCTCTAAACGTGAGGGAAGATACACTATCTCTTCATAGTGTTTGCAGCTGCACTTTTCCTAGAGCAAAGATTGGCAAACTGGGCCGACAGCCTGTTTTGTAAATAAAGCTTTATTGGAACCCAGCCACACCCGTTCTAGCTGTTGCCTCTGGTTGCTTTTGCACTCTAATGGCAGAATCAAGTAGCTGTAACAGGGACCAACTGGCTTGAAAAGCCAAAAATATTTACCATTTTGCTTTTTACAGAAAATATGTGCCGACCTCTGCTCTAGAGCGAATTCTTTGCCTGTTTATGAGTCCACTGTTGAGCCAGTCTTTGTTTTCAGGCATCACAAGGCCACTTGGACGGCCCGAGCCCATCTGCCTCCCAGCACAGGCTGCCTCTTTCCATTGTGTGGTGGCGGACAGCTTGTCCTTTTGTCCTCGTCCACCTGCGCCGCTTTGCCCAACAATACTGGGAACCAGCGCCCTGACTTTGGGAGTGAATGCCTGCCCGTTTTATCTGTTCATGTGCTAATGTGGACAGAGCTGGTGCTTCACTCACGCTGCGCAGTGCACACTCGAGGCTGCTGCTGTGTCCTGGCCGTTCGGGCCTTCTCCATTCTTTTCCTCCTCTTTCCCTCCCTCCTTTCTTTCCATTTCTGTCTCTCTGTCTTTCTCTCTTTCCCCCTCCCTCCCTCCATTCGTTCCTTCTTCCTTCCTTTTTCTCTTTCTGTCTTCTGCCACACTGCACGTGGGATCTTAGTTCCCTGTCCAGGGATCAGACCCGTGCCCCCTGAAGTGGAAGCTCAGAGTCTTAACCGCTGGACCACCAGGGAAGTCCCGAGACCTCTCCATTTAAAGCAGCCATTTGGGGGACCAGAGGACGGAACCCCAGTCTTTTAAAAATTATTTATGTATTTATTGGCTTTTCTGGGTCTTCGTTGACGTGTGGGCTTTCTGTAGTGGGGAACGGGGGCTCCTCTCCAGTTGTGTGCACAGACGTCTCTCTGTGGCGGCTTCTCCTGCTGCAGAGCATGGGCTCAAGGGCGCTTGGACTTCAGTAGTCGCGGCACGTGGGCTCAGTAGTTGCAGCTCTCGGGCTCTAGCGCATAGGCTCGATAGTTGTGGTGCTCGGGCTTAGTGCTCTGAGCCATGTGGGATCTTCCCGGATCAGGAACTGAACCTGTGTCTTTTGCATTGGTGTGCAGATTCATTACCACTGAGTCACCAGGGAAGCCTCAACCCTGGAGTCTTGATCCAACAGTTGTTGAGTTCCTTCTGTGAGAAGGGGAACCAGAAACACAAATCATCCAAGATAACGTCCCACAGGGCTCCACAGACATGCCATGTGAACTGCAGTGTGGCAGGGTATAATATCACTGCAGGTGTCTTGTGTTTGTTGCATGATATCAGTGAGTCATCTGTTGTGTTTTCATCTGTGCTTTCAGGTGTTATGGCCCCAGTGTAGATAATTTGGTGCAGAAGGAGATGCGAACAGAGGAGCTTTGGGCCAGAGCAGGGAACAGCCATCGTGGAAGCGGTGGCCCTCATTGAGGGCCTGGCCACTGTCGTGAAGGAAGAGCTCTGCTGGACAGGGCAGCAGAGGAGTGGGGTTGCGTCTGGAATGGCATGTTTTTATTAAACTGTGGGGAAATATTATGACATCCCCGTATGCTGCAAGAATTGCATACACAAGAAGAATTGAAGATGTAGGATAAAGATGCTGGAGTATGTCTTGGAGCAGGTGAGAGGAGGTGGGGTTCAGAGCACAAGTAGAGGTTTATGTGTTTTCACCTCTCGGAGCCTCAGTTTCGTTATCTGTGCAATGGGATAATTGAACTTACGTGAGGGCAGAATTTCCCAGTTTCGGCCCTCTTGACATTGGGCTGGATAATTGTGTCAGGCCGTCCTGTACACGTGGTAAACGCCAGCGGCAGCCCCCTAGTTGTGTCAAAAATGTCTCTAGATGTTGCCGAGTGTCCTGTTAAGGGGAGGAATCCTGGTTGAGAATTGCTTCTCCCTCCCACTCCTCTGTTGTTATTGTTATTAGTTGCTGAGCTGTGCCTGATTCTTTGCAACCCCATGAACTCTAGCAGCCTGCCAGGCTCCTCTGTCCATGGGGATTCTCCAGGCAAGAATACTGGAGTGGGTTGCCACGTCCTTCTTCAGGGGATCTTACCAACCCAGGGATCGAACCCACATCTCCTGCATCGGCAGGTGGATTCTTTACCACTGAGCCACCTGGGAAGCCTCCTGCGCAGGGATCCCTTGTATTAAATAAACCTCGTTGAATTCTCCTCACTTGAGAGTGCCTGCCACTTCCTGTTAGGAGCCTAACTGGTACATCAGACAGACACTCCCTCCCCTCAGTGTAATCAGAACCGTGGAGGAGAAGTGAGCTTGGCTTTTCCTCCCCGTGTTTCCATGGGGGCTGGGCACTCTCTGGAGTCCTGTCCCACCCCTAGGGGATGCCTGCTGTGGTGGCTCCTTTGGCTTCTAATGGGCTTTATCTGTTGTCCCTCCCACAAAATGTTTTCTTATTGAGGTGAAATTCAGATACCCTAAAGTCAGGGAACCTTCTCTTTGGACTTTGCTGGTGGCTCAGTTGGTAAAGAATCTGCCTGTAATGCAGGAGGCCTGGGTTTGAGCCCCGGGTGGGGAAGATCCTCTGGAGAAGGGAATGGCACTGCACTCCAGTATTCTGCCCACGGACAAGAGCCTGGCGGGCTGCAGTCCACGGGGGTCACAAAGAGTCGGGCACGGCTGAGTGACTAAACCCGCCACAGTTTGAAACCCTGTATGCTTTTAATGCAATTAAAACAATGAACAGTTGTGAAGTTAGAAATTTAAGCATTATAAAAACAATTAACCAGTTAACAATCCTTAACTGTTTAAAAATGAACAGTTCAGGGGCAGTTTAGCACATGGGAAATGTCATGAACTTACCACGTCCGTCTAGTTCCTAAACACCTTCCCCACCCCCAGAGGACACCCTGTACCATTAAGCAGTTATGTTCTCTCAGTGTGGATTTTCCTCTTCTAGTCTTTCCTGTTTTTTTTTTTTTTTTTAATTATGTGTTTGTTTTTGGCTGCGCTGGGTCTTAGTTGCTGCATGCGGGCTTTTTTCTTTTCTCCATGCATGTGGAGCATGGGCTCCAGGGTGCATGGGCTTCACTAGTTGTGGTGTTTGGATTTTCAGTAGTCCTGAGACAGGTGGAATCTTTCTGGACCAGGGATCAAACCCATGTCCCCTGCATGGACAGGTGAATCCCGAACAGGTGGACCACCAGAGAAGTTGCCTTCCTATTTTTTTAAAAGCACAGCTCAAGTTCCTGCCTTCCCTGGTGGCTCAGTCGGTAACGAATCTGCCTGCAATCCAGGAGACCACTTGCAATGCAGGAGACCTGAGTTTGATCACTGCATTGGGAAGATTCCCTGGAGAAGGAAATGGCAACCCACTGTAATATTCTTGCCTGGGAAATCCCATGGACAGAGGAACCTGGTGAGCTACAATCAATGGGGTCGCAAAGAGTTGGACACGACTTAGTGACTTAAACCACCACCAAAATCCCGCTCTTGCAGTCTGCTTCCCCTGGCCCCCAGCAGGCCAGCAGTGTGGTGTGGAAGGTCAGCAGACCAGGGTCTCAGCAGTGCTTTGCTCCCTGATCCCTGGCCCCCAGAGAACCGTGCCATCTTCTTTTCTTTTACCTTGTACCCACTGAGTGCATTGCCAAGGATGACGTTGTTGTTGTTTAATCCCTAAGTCGTGTCTGACTCTTTGTGAACCAATGGATCATAGTCCACCAGGCTCCTCTGTTCATGGGATTCTCCAGGCAAGAATACTGGAGAGGGTGGCCGTTTACTTCTCCAGGGGATCTCCCCAACCCAGGGATGGAACCCACGGATTCTTTACTGCTGAGCCACCAGGGAAGCCCAAGGGTTGGCCTTAGACCAGAGAAATGACCTTTCCCTCTGCTACTGCGTAGAGAGGTAAGGAAGTACTGCTGTGTCAGCGTCTGTGCAGCCTTGACCAAGTGACCTGACTCCTCTGTGGACAGGAACCGTGTTTACCTTGACCTCCTGGATTTTGACAGGGATGAGAGAAGGAATATACACCGTGGGGGCATCTTGCTGGTTTTTCCCTCCCCAGATGCCAGAGATGTGTTTGCACCTTCACACTCCCCTGGGCCACAGCCACAGAGGCCTGGATTGGATTGCTTTGCCTGTGGTCCAGATGAAAGTACTTAGAACCAGAGGTCTTAGGCCTCTGGGATGTAGGGCTGCCCACAACAACAGCAACAATAATAAGTGAAGTCAAGTCGCTCAATTGTGTCCGACTCTTTGCGACCCCATGGACTGTAGCCTACCAGGCTCCTCTGTCCATGGGATTTTCCAGGCAAGAATACTGGAGTGGGGTGCCAATTCCTTCTCCAACAACAATAGTCAACATGTATAAAGTGCTTGGTGTATACCAGGCACTGTTCTAGATGTGTGATACCTATTCACTCATTTACTAACTGTGGGAGGTGCAGAGATGTTAAGTAACTTTCATGGTCACACAGCTGGTGACCTTGGCTACTCTTAACCCCTACTCTGCCTCCCCAGGAGGTCACTGAAAGCTGGAGGTTTGTGGGAAAAAATTAGTGTAGGATCTGAAGGCTTCTAAACCTGAGAGACAACAGGGAGGCGCGTGAACTGGGTGACTGATTTTCATCGCAGGTGATTTCTAAGTTAGAGCTTCAGGGGACCACTGTGGACCCCGGAGGGCATCCCGTGGGGCTCCTCTCAGTTTCTATTTTCATTTTGATGGTGCTCTAACAAGAAACTGGGCTTCCCTGGTGGCTCAGATGGTAAAGGATCTACCTGCAGTGCAGAAGACCCAGGTTTGATCCCTGGGCCGGGAAGATTCCCTGGAGAAGGGAATGCCAACCTACTCTAGTATTCTTGCCTGGAAAATTCCTGGACAAATTCTTGCCTGGACAAAGGAGCCTGGTGGGCTGCAGCCCATGGGGTCACAAAGAGTCAGTCACGACTGAGCGACTTAACACTTTCACTTCAACAAGAAATTAAAAAGAAGCCTGTTCTATGAGTCACTTTGCTGTAAACCTGAAACTCACACAGTATTGTAAATCAACTCTACTCCAGTTTTTTTTTTTTTTTTTTTAAGAAAAGGAAGCCTGTTCTGGCTCATCTGACTGATAGTGTTGACTCAGGGCCATTGTTGCAGAAGGAAGGAAGCAGAAAGGCTGGGATTTTATGGAGAAATTGTTCCTGAATTGGCGCTGGGGCTGTCACTTCAGGCTTCTTACAGGTTGAGGGCGAGCAGGTCTTAACAGATGGCCGAACCAGTGGACGTGAATTAGAATCCCTCCATGAGCACTGGCCACGAGTGAAGGTCTTTCCCTCTCAGCCTCAGTGCTCTGTTCAGTGGAGCCCACCTTTCTTTCTTCGCGAAGGATTAGATGTGTGTGTGTGCGTGTGTACCCAGTCACTCAGTCGTGTCGGACTCTGTGTGACTCTGTGGACTGTAGCACACCAGACTCCTCTGTCAATGGGATTTCCCAGGCAAGAATACTGGAATAGGTTGCCTTTTCCTTCCAGGGGAATCTTCCAACCCAGGGATCAAACCCGCATTTTCTGCATTGGCAGGTGGATTCTTTACCTCTGAGCCACCTGGGAAGCCCTGAAGGATTAGGTGCTGGCCACTTCATGGGCTTAGCCCACCATGAGGCTCAGTAGGTGGGCACCTGCTCCTGCTCCTTCTGGTCCCTGGAGAAGGTAGGAAAGAGCCCGGTAGCATTGCTGAAAGAGCCCGGTAGCATTGCTTGCCCTGCCTGCCGTCTCAGAACAGAGGCCCCAGGTTTGCTGACTGCAGAGCTCGGAGGGTATGATCTCATGCAGAAACCAGTGGCCCGAGAAGGGAAGTGACTGTCCCCGACACAGGGCCAGCAAGCAGCCTGGCCGGGATGAGAACTCATGATACCTTGTAACTTCCCTCCAGCGCTCCTTCCACGGGGCCTCGTGGCCCTGGGCCTCCTGGGCACCTCCTGCCATCGGTGAATGTTGCCAAGGGCACCCATGCTCCCCCTGCCCTGGGAGACACGGGTCCCTTTATCCCATTCAGGGCTGGGATGGTCATGGGCCCCCCTCCAGGGGTCAGGATTGTCTCCTTCAAGTGCACTTCTTGTCTGGGGAGGGTGTGTGGTGGGCTGTTTCTCTGGAGAGCAGGCTTTCTTTCCACCGCGGAGAGGCTTTGCAGGGTGAGGCAGGGAAGGCTGCTGGCGGCTCCAGGAAAGCAGGGTTGCAGATTCTGTAGGAAAGCTCTGGGGTCCTCGCTAGGGGTAGGCACTCTGTCCTCGCTCTTCCCGTGTGCGTCGGGAACCAGCAGCATCAGCGGCACGTGGGCGCTTGTGAGAAATACAGAGTCCCAGGCCCCACCCAGCCCTCGAATTAGAACCTGCCTTTTAGCCAAGACCCCAGCAGATTCGTGTGCAGGTGAAAGCTTGTGAATTACTGCACTAACAATGATCAGTAAGGAGATGATGGAGATTTTTATTTTCTTTGTCAATCCCGCCCCCCTCCCACGATTTGTTTATTGTATTTCCTCACATGAATTACTTTATAAAAAAATTGTGGTGAAATACAGGTAACATAAAATTTGCCATCTTCACCATTTTTGGAATATTTATTTATTTATTTACTTTTGGCTGTGCTGGGGCTTCGTCGCTGTGTGGGGCTTTTTCTCTAGTTGTGATGAGTGGGGCCTACTCCCTAGTTGCAATGCAAAGGCTTCTCATTGCGGTGGCTTCTCTTGTTTCAGAGCACAGGCTTTAGGGTGCTTGGGCTTCAGTGATTGTGGTTCCCGGGCTCTAGGTCACAGGCTCGGTAGTTGTGGCACGTGGGCTTCATTGCTCCGCGGCATGTGGGATCTTCCTGGATCAGGAATTAAACCCCCATCTCCTGCATTGGCAGGTGGATACTTTACCACTGAGCCACCACGGAAGCCCCTAATATTTATTTATTTTTATTTTGTTTGGCTGCTTTGGGTCTTAGTTGCAGCACACGTGATCTTTAGCTGTGGCATGACTAGTTCCCTGATCGGGGATCGAACCTGGGCCCCCTGCATTGGGAGCAGGGAGTCTTAGTCTGGACCACCAGGGAAGTCCCCATCTTAAGCATTTTAAGTGTACAGTTTGGTGGCATTAAATGCCTTCTGACTGTTGTGTGGCCGTCACCACCGCCCATCCCCAGGCCTCTCTTCATCTTGTAAAATCCAGATGTGTAACTATGAAACTCTAACCCCCATTCTCTCCCCTCGCCTCCCCTGACAACCACCATTATGCTTCCTTTCTTTATGATTTTGATTACTCTTAGTAGCTCATGTAATTGGAATCATGCAGTGTTTTATCTCTTTGTGTCTGGTTTATTTCACTTAGCGTGATGTTCTTCAAGGCTCATTTGTGTTGCAGCATACTGCAGAGTTGCCTTGCCTTTTAAGGCTGGATAATATGCATTGTGTGTGCATGACACATTTTGTGTCTCCATTCATCTGTTGATGTACACAGGAGTTGCTTCCACATTTTAGCTACTGTGAATAATGCTGCTATGAACATAAGCATATAAGTAGCTCTTCAGGACCGTGCTCTCAATTCTTTCGAGCATACACCCAGAAGTGCTGGGTTGTGTATGATAATTCTAAAACACGAATTACTTTTATGATCAGAAAAAATAGCAAAAGCACTTCAGGGGGGAAAACTTTGTCAAGTTTCCAGTTGGCATCGCCCAAGGGCAAGTAGAGTTGTTGGGTGCAGTACTTGGAAAAAGGAAGAAAGCAAGGCTGCCTTCCCCATTCTGGTGTTAGAGGGAGAAGGGCGGAAACTCGCCCTCCTGCTGTGTGAGGAGCAGGGTGTGTTGATAGAGGTGTGTGTGAGGCCCTCAGGCAGGTGGGGTTTCTAGCCATCCTGAAAGATGCTTCGAGATGGCCTCTGGTCTGGTGGGAAGGGTGCGTGGGCTGACCTCTCTCAAGACCTCTTCCAGAAAAAATTACAGTGGCAGTGTTTGGGAAGTCAGCTTTATTACTGTGTGTCTATAGAGAGTCTATGGACTGGTTTAATCTCCAGGCCTGGGGTAAGGCAAGAGCCCATGCGATAGTCCTGACATAGCCCTTAAGGGGCAGGTCTCCAGTTAGGGTCATGGTTCCAACTGCTAGTGTGCAAGTTAGAGCAAAAACCTGAACCCACTGTCATGGTCCACGAGGCCTTTGTGACTGGCCCCTGCCTGCCTCTGATCTTTGCTTCCCCTTTTCTGCTTTCTGCTTAAGTCACTGGAGACTTCCTTCAGGTCCTGGGAGACGGAAGCCAGGCTGTTTTTGCCTCTCTTCCCTGGCTGTTTGCTCCGCCTGGAACGCTGGTCTCTCAGAACTTTCCATGACTGCTCCTCCACGTTATAAAGGGCTCAGCTGGGGTGTCGCGTGCGCAGAGAGACTTTCCACGGCTGCCCGTGGCCCTCCAGCTTCCTCCCGGTCTCTCCACTTCATCTGGTTTTTCTTCCTAGTATGACTCTCTAACACCTTCTCCTCTGTTAGTTTACTTAGGAGCCATTTGTTTCTTCCTAATAGCATTTTCACTCCACGAGAAGATGGCTCTTTTATACCACTGAACTCCTGTGTCCCCGGCACTTAGAACACTGCCTGGCACCCAGTAGTTCAGCAAATGTCGAGTGGGTCAGCGTGTGCACTTGCTTGTCTTCTCTGAGCTTCTGTTTCCCCATCTGCGATTCAGGGATCCTAATACCTGGTTGGTAGGGTGGTCATGAAAATTACAGGACGCAGCGCACTCAGAGGACTCAGTTTGGTGCCTGGTGTACAGGAAGTGCTCAGCACATGGGCACGGTTGTTAGCAACTGGGTGGCCCTGGCATGACTTGGATGAAACCCTGACCATCTCGCTTTCTCTTTAAAACGCTATTTATCTGTCTGTTTATTTGGCTGTGCCAGGTCTTAGCTGCAACATGCAGGATCTTTTTGTTGTGGCACGTGAGATCTAGTTCCCTGGTTGAACGTGGGCCCCCTGTACTGGGAGCCACTGGACCACCAGGGAAGTCCCAACACTGACTTCCCTTGTAACCCTAGATTTGGGTCTCCTGTGAAACAGTTGTGTCCAGTGTCTGGTGTATCATAATACGTAGCCACGTCTCTGTGGATTGGAGTCACTGGGCCCCCTGTGGAGCGTCAGATGTGGTTCTGACAGTGTTCTGCCTGGGCCTGTGAAGTGGCCTAGCCTGCATCTGTGCTCAGTTGCTCAGTTGTGTCTGATTCTGTGCAACCCCGTGGACTGTAGCCCACCAGGCTCCTCTGTCCATGGGATTCTTCATGGACAAGAATACTGGAGCAGGTTGCCATTTCCTACTCCAGGGGATCTTCCCAACCCAGGGATCGAACCCGCCTCTCCTGCATCTCCTGGATTGGCAGGCAGATTCGTTACTACCACTGAGCCACCTGGGGAGATGGAATTGGCCTTGCCCCACACCCTCGTAAATGGGAGTTTGGTGTATGGCATGTGTATCATTCGGGAATGCCTTTGACTGTAAGTAACCACTCAGTGTTCAGGGCTTGAACAAATGGAACGATTTGTTCTGTGAAAGCTCTCAGATTTCTAGTTTGGTTCAGCAGCAAAGTGACATCAGGGCTGGTGTCTTTGTGATTCTCTTGGGCTTCCCTGCAGACGCTGCTCTGGCTTCCTCCAGTGTGTTTAGGATGCAGGCATGAGGGATGGAAGCAGGAATGAAGCTATTAGCATATGTCCTTTTCCCCCCAGGCCCCTCCCAGCGCTCTTCTGCTTACATCTCATCAGCTGGAGCTTTGTAAGGTCAGCCTTACAAGAGAGGCTGAGTAATTAGGGTTTTCATGGGAAAATGGTGTTAGAGATGATGGTGAGGTCAGCCAACCAGCAGTGCCTGCTGTACTAGGAAACCTATGTTTTAAGTTAGACTATTGCTTCTCAACTGGGGGCAGTTTTGTTCCTCAGAGGATGTCTGGCAGAATCTGGAGATTTTTGTTGCCACAACTAGGGTGTGTGTGTGTGTATGTGTGTGTGTGCATGCGTGTGTGTGCATGCGCACTAATGGTATCTCATGGGTACAGGCCAGGGATGCTGCCAGATATCTTAACAGTTCACAGGGCAGCCGCAGAGAGTTATCTGATCCACATGTCAGTGACACCAAGGTTGAGAAACCCTTAAGTTAGATCATTCCAGAAACATCATCCAGATTTGGGGAACACTAGTTTAGTTGCTTTCCTGTGATATAGTCATAGGAAAGGGGTCAGACCTCATTGTACTGGTGCAGATTATTGATACCTGGTGTTGTTATGGATTTTATGAAAGAGAAAGTTGATGCTGGCTGAGAACAGCCAAATGCTACATCTCAGAGAGTCTTAGTAGAAGGCAAACGTCAAACAGAACTAATGAAGCCCCTTGCCTTCTAGGAACACAGAACAATGACATGAAAAGACAGTTTCTGCTGGAGCGACTGCTGGATGCAGTGAAACAGGTAAGAAGAAAGCGCACGTTGGACTTTGAGTTCCAGTCATAGTGTCAGGTGATGAACGTAGAAGTCATTTCTGCCCTTCTGTCTACACAGACCTACTTCTGCCATGAATCTGGGAGGCTAACCATTTCCCCCAGCAAGTGACAGTGATCAGAGGTGGGGACAGAGGGACTCCTGTGTCCTGACATCCTAAAGCCCCCGGAGGACCCACCCCCATCCTTCGGTGGTGTCCCTTTGAGAAGGGCATTAATGTGGGTTTAAAGTCTTATTTCCAAGCAGTTATTTTTGTTTGTTTGTGCTGCGCTGCATGGCTTGTAGTAAAATGCAGGAACTAAAATCCCCAGATTGAACCCAGGCCCTCAGCAGTGAGAGCAGGGTCCTGACCATTGGACCGCTGGGGAATTTCCAAAGCAGACCTGGGTTCGATCCCTGGATTGGTAAGATCCCCTGGAAAGGGAAAGGCTACCCGCTCCAGTATTCTGGCCTGGAGAATTCCATGGACTGCATAGTCCATAGGGTTGCAAAGAGTCGGAAACGACTGAGCGACTTTCACTTTCTAAGGGCGCTGCAGTGCTGGCTGGGAGTCAGGGCCCCCGTGAGCACAAGCACAGGAACCAGGCCGTGCTCAGGGTCGTGTGGCGTCTGCAGATGGGCCCTGCTTGCTTTGGTTGACGCTGAGTTGGCGCCTGGCTTTTGGCTGGGTGTGGAAGTGGGTGTTGACACAAGGTTGGCATCAGGTTGTCTGCTTATAACCACCCGGCAGGCCTCGTTCCTTGCATGTTCATCGTGTGTCTGGTGCTCTGCTGAGTGCTTTCCATCGAATCCTTCCAGCCACCCTGTGAGATGGTTCTTGCAATTATTGCCATTTTACAGATGAAGGAATGAAGAACTGAAGCTCAGGTCCAATAACTTGCTGCCAGTGTCATAGTTAATAGGCAGCAGAGCTGGGATCCAGCCCTAGGAATTCACGTTTCAGAAGGGGCGACTGGCGATTACTGGTGTCATCACAATATAAGGAGATAAATATGTCCTTTAATGGAAGTGCCTGTTAAGGGTTGATGTGAGCTCAGAGAATTTAGCATCTGCCCAAGCCTCGAGGCATCCAGGCATGGCAGAAAGGACTCAGACTCAGGTGTAGCTGGGTTGGAAGGCCAGCTTTGTCTCCTGACAGCTGTGTGTGCTGGGGCAACTTACCCAGCCTCTCTGAGCATCCTTCTTCTCTTTAATTGGGTCACACATCTCTATAGCGCTGTGGAGGGAACTGCTTAAAGGGGTAAAGGGCCATGGCCAGTGCCTGGTCCCCAATAAATGCAGAGCTGATGTTATTAGTTTTTTTTCTTTCTTTGCTCCAGAAATGGAACGCAAAATAAGATGAAGAGTAAGTCCAACCACTTCAAGTGTAGCAGTTAAACAGAAATAACTTGGATCTTCCACCCAGAGCTATTATTACTATTTGGGAGGGTGAAAGTGTTGTACATATGCCTTTTAAAAACCAACTTTAGTTATTACAGTGCTTGGCAAATAGTAATTTCTCAATACGTAAAATTTAATAGTTTAGTTTTCTTTAATATCTTGAGTGTTGAGATTGAAACTCTATTCAATTTAGGATTAATTGGACTGGGTAACCTGTTAGTTTTTAACTTCATGTTTTGTTTATTATGTGTATTTTTTTATATGCATGTGGAATATACTATGATTTCTTAGCTTCATTAAGAAATTAAAATTTCTTCAAGTTGGAAAGAAAAAAATAAAAACCAACTTTATTGAGGTGTGATTTGCATACAATAAAAATACCAATTTTAAGTGTGCAGTTCTGTGAGTTTTGACCGAATTTTCATTTAAATTTCTATATACACACACATGCATCCCTACACACAAATGTGATAATAAATTTAGGAATCTGGTAAACCTGTTACCCACAGTGGAGGTTCTGTACCTTTGAAAGAGAGTAGTGGAGAGTGGTAATGGTTGCACAATATTGTGAATTGAGTTGCATGACTAAAAATGGTTGAAATGGTAAATTTTATGTTATCTACATTTCAGCACCGTTAAAGAAAAAAAAAAAAGAAAGTTTGCTTTTGTTTGCACCCTCCCTGGGTGAATTGTCATTCGGCACAACCAGAGGGCTTGTTTGAAGCTTGATTTATGCTGTCATAACTTCACAGCAGCCGTAACAACTCTGGGCCCTGTCAGAAGGGACCCGTCATCATCACAGATTTGTGGCAGTTTTAATTATTGCCTGTTAAGAGCTCTGCGTTATTGACAGTCAGCTGCTGACAGATAGAAGCAGCTTCCTAAAGAATCTGCAGACGGCTTCTGTTTTCCTCTTAGCGCTGTCTTTGTGCAAGGCTCCCTTCTGTACAAGTGGGAGGTAAAAGGGCTTCTTCCTTCAAATGGCGGCTGGAAGGCTGGGGTGCCTGCCATCCCATTTCTTGGGCTGACCCCCAGGGCTCGGGGACGCCCTGATTTGGCCACCAGAGTTTCTGGCCCTGGGTCCTCCCGGACCCCAAAGGCCCCTGGAGGTGGTTTTGTGTGTCCATCCCATTGGCTGATCTCAGCGACTCTTTTTTTCCTGCAGTGCCAGATCCGCTTTGGAGGAAGAAAGGAGATCGCCTCAGATTCCGACAGCAGGTAAATAATGTAGCCTCTGAAACCCATTACCCTCAAGGCCAAAAAGGTAGCCAGAGATTCACCAGCTTTTATATTCTGCCACGGCAGCCAAGTGGGGTGGTGATTACATTACCAAGTTGAGTTTGGACAGCAAGCCAATAATTGAGAGACGAGTTGTTGGGGCAAAGAATAACGGCTTGATTCAGAAAACCAGCTAACCAAAAGATGCTGGGCTTGTGTCTCCAAAGAACTGTCTTGCCTGAGTTAGCATTCAGGCTCCTTTTATAATAAAAGGGAAGGGGATAAAGTCAAACACTTCCTGGTTCCCACTGGCCTCCAAAGGGATGTGTTAATTTCTTCTTCCTGTAGTCATTCACTGGTGGTCCTGGTCAGGAGGTTTTCTATGAGCTAAACCAAAGTATTTTAGCTTAATGCTCATTACCTGGGAAGCAGGGTTCCCAGAAATGGGCCATTATGTGTAATTTAAACTTCTAGGTAACATCCCTTTAGTGATTAGCTTGTAATAGAATGCAAAAATTCTTCTCTATCACAATTACATTTGGTGGGGGGGTGGTGTAGGTCTATACAGTGACTGCTTGTCTAAAGTGCTCCCAGCTCCCTGCCATCCTCTTTCTAGGAATCTTCTCTGAGGGAATTACTTGAAATGCCTTTCCACGTGAAGTTATTTTCACAGTAATTTATAATGATGAAAACTCAGAAATCTGAAGGCTCAACAAATGGGAAATGGTGAATAATGAAGCATAGTGCATCAGTAGTTTGAATGTTCTGTAGCCCATTACATGGATGTCCATACAGAATTTGTTATAAGCAGCAAAATGCAAATCTAGGAATTTAAAAGTAATATATTTAGTAAACATTAAAAGAGCAGCATTCAGAGTTAATATGGATGCAGAGTGATCCTCCATGTGTTAGACGACTCTGGCAAAAAACATACCAAAATGTAGATAGAGATCATGTTGAGGTTAAATTAAGACTGTTGGGAACCTGTATCCTTTCTGATATTTTGTCACATTTTATACTGTGATCATGTGTCCCTTTTATAATTAAAAAAAAGTCCTAAAAATGGCCATTGACCTTCATGACCCAGGAAAGGCTGACATGACTGAATAAGCTTGTGTAGGACATACAGGCATTTGCTGAAAATGCCCAGTGACGTTCAAGGCTGATTTGTTCTCTGCAGCTAGGGAAGAGCAGGAGGAACATTCCTGAAAAGGAAGAGATGGGAGGGAACTCGTTGCTCAGCATTCGTCTCAATCTGGAGACGTGTGTTTTCCCTCTGACCCTGACCCACCCAGCCCAGCCAGTTCCTCCTCTGTCCCTCCAACCCTTGCTCTTCTCTTGGCACTTACCAGCCATGAGCAGAACGTGCAGTGCTACATTTTCATGGATTTATAGGGACTTTTTGAAACCAGTGCAGATTTAAAATTCTACCCCTCACCCCTACAGTCTCTGCCTCTTCTTTGCTCAGTTTTTCTCCACAGCACCAACTTACAACTGTATATTGTGCTTTTAAAATTTTTTATTTCATTTCTTCCAGTTTCCCCATACCACAGTGTCCACTCTGCAGGCAGAGAGGTTTGGCTGTCTTGTTCAAGGTGCATCCTCAGCCTGGAAGCATCTAGAAGGTGCTCAGGGAGATCTGTTGCCTGGTTGATTGTGTGCCTGGCTTCCTACCACACATGGTCAAGGGTATAAAGATCTGTGAGCTTGGAGGGCAAAGGGGCAGCTTCTCCATTTCTTTCTGAGTATTTTGCACAGACGTTCTGTGCCTGTCACTCTTGAAGTTCTCTACATGTTTGTGGCATTAGATCATTAAATTGACTGATTGCTTCAGTTCTTCCTGAGGGCCTACTATGGGGCCTGGTCTCCATCAGTGCAGGGGTCCTCCTTTTGGGACCAGGGTCACCTGCATGAGAACGGGAGTCCTTGATCTCCTGAACCAGGAGGTAGGTGTGTGTGTGTGTGTGTGTGTGTGTGTGTGTGTGTGTGTGTGTGTGTGTGTGTGTGTGTGTGTGTGTGTGTGTGTGTATGGGTGCGTGGGTGTATGTAGTCAGGAGTTCTGTATCACTTTTTTTTGTAATTATGCTTTTTATTTCCTTAGAGAAGCCATCTCTGAATGTTAGATGAACATGTTCTTATATAGTAGAGCTTACCATTATAACTTTTATTCTGTAAACTGTTGTATTTTATAGTAGAATTTACAAAGTTAATTCCTTCTGTGGTATCAATACCTGTGGTTTCCGGCTTCCAGCAAGACCCTGCTTCATCATGATAATGATAGTTACTGTCTCTGACTGTTCCTGCTGCTCCTTGTTTGTGTTGACTCTTAGTCTCAGGGCAGCCCCAGGAGGAGCATAATTCTTTCTTCACAGATGAGAAAACAGAAGCTCGGAGAGGGAAGCTAATACAGCCTCAGTGTACCATCTTGGCAATGTTAGGGTTGAAGTTTGGACCCTAGTTTCTTGGGCTCCAAAATCTGTTCTTTCTGTGTTATATCACATTTAGCGATTGCATTGGTTGTGAGCTAGGTTAAATTTTTTTGTTTTTTCCCCTCTAAAGGGTTCCTTCTCAATATCCGAGTCTTAGTCCCCTCTTGCCGTGTGTCTGGCTAGAGGTGGCACCACCTTTGTGTAGGAAAGGCCACATCATTGTCCTTATTTGGTGAGAAAGTCTAACCTCGAGGGAAAGTCAGTGACCGTTTTAAAGCCACTGTCGTGAGGTCTGAAAAGAAAGAAAGGTGATTCGCCTCTCTCTGCACCCCTTCAGACAGCCTGGCACCAGGATGGATCTCAAGTCCATTGGCTTCTCTCCAGCCCCCCAGCTGTAGCCCATTGCGGTCACCCCATGGCTCACAGGGCGGCCGCTGTGGACCTTCCCCCGTCTCCTGTCTTGCCTTGCCTCCTCTGCATCCAGCGGGCTCTGCAGAAGCAGATTCCCGTCCATCACGGCCCCCCCGCCCCCCCCACCTCCACGGAAAACCTTCCACTGCCTTCTCTTTGCTGTTGGGAAAACGACCCACATGCTGAACGACCTGGAGGGCCCCCTAGCTCTCCCCTGGCTCTTTGCCCTGCCACCCTGGCCTGGCCTTTTCTGGTTTTTGTTTTTTGTTCTTAAAGCCTTTCAGTCATTTTTCAGGGAAGCCTTCCAGGTCCCTGATATGAATCGTCCACACTCTTCTCCAGCCCTGGCCGCCTGGGCTGTTTTCCTTGCTCTCTATCGGGGACTGGCAGACTCTTGCTGTTAAGGCTCGGATTTGTCCTCAGGCTGTACTGTGCTGACCCGGCTCTGTACCATTTGAGGCTATAAACCTCTGTGGGATGAATGCATTATATCTGTCTGCTCAACTAGAGGAGAAGAAGGAGAGAAGCCTGGTTTGCTCACGCTGCTTCCATAGTACCTGACACATAAAAGTGCTTGTGTGTGTGTGTGTGTGTGTGTGTGTGTGCGTGCGTGCGTGTGTGCGCGTGTGCTGAGTCACTTCAGTCATGTCCGAGTCTTTGGGACGCTATGGACTGTAGTCTGCCAGGCTTCTCTGTCCATGGAATTCTCCAGGCAAGAATCCTGGAGTTGCCATGCCCTCCTCCAGGGGATCTTCCAGACCCAGGGTTCGAACCTGCATCTCCTGCATCGGCAGGCAGGTTCTCTCTCCCTGAGCCACCAAGGAAGCCCAACAGTGAGTTACTGAGCACCTGCTTGGTGTAACATTCTGTGCTCGACACTGGGGCTTCCAGAGTATTTCTGACATGTTTCTGCCCCTCAGATGACTTTGTGTCCACCAGGGAATATAGAGGCGGCAATGGCAGAATGTGACACTGAGGGTGACATCTTAGGAGCTGTTGGCTGCCCTGCACAGCTGGGCTTCGAATGTTATCCCTTCCCCTTTCCAGCTGCATCTCTCACCTCTCTAAGTTCAAGAGTTAGATCTACTGTCATACTGTGATTTATAATAAGAAATATGCATTATTGCTCCATCGCTTCTGGTCCTACGCTCTTAAAACCCCTGAAATTTCCAAAGCAATGAGAACCAGAAAGGTATCTTTTGTAATGTTAATGTAGTGACTTTGGAAAGCACTCGAGGTTGGGGCCTGGCTGCCAGGAGGACCAACCACATGATTAAGGGGTTGGAACTTTCAGTTCCAACCTGGGACCACCAGTTCAGAACCACCAGGGACCACCAGTTCAGACCACCAGTTCAGAACCACCAGTCCAGACTACCAGTTCAGACTACCAGGGAGGGGAGAGGGGCTGGAGATGGAGTTCAGTTGCCAGTGGCCAATGATTTAACCAAATAATCTGTATAATGAAGCCTCCATAAAAATCCCGGGGTTTAGAGAGCCTCTGGGTCAATGAACACTTACAGGTGCAAGGAGAGTGGGCCATTGGGGGAGTGGCCCCCTGGGGAGTGGCCCTGTGGGGGAGTGGCCCCCTGGGGGAGTGGGCCCCTGGGGGAGTGGGCCACTGGAAGCCCTGTGCTCTCTTCCCATGCCTTTCTTCTGTCTGGCTGTTCCTGAGTTATATCCTTTTCTAAAAAACCAGTAATCTAGTAAATAAAAGGTTTCTCTCAGTTCTGGGAGCTTCTCTAGCAAATTAATTGAACCCAAGGAGGAGGTCATGGGAACCCCTGAGATACGTAACTGGTCAGTCAGAAGCGCAGGGGACAGTCTGGACTTGTGATTGGTGTCTGAAGTGGTGCTTGGGGCAGAAGGTGCTACCCTGTCGAGGGCCCACGGTGCTGGCTTTCCACTTGCAACAGTGATGGAGGTTTTCCCTTTAAAACAGGTTTATACACATGGAAAAAGTGAGTTGGACTCCAGACAAGTAAATAATAGAAACATCCCCAGGGCCTTCGCTGGTAGCCCAGTGGCTAACACTTTACCTTCCACTGCAGAGGGCGAGGGTTTGATTCCTGGTCTGTGAGCTAAGATCCCACATGTCTCATGGTCAAAAAACCAAAACATGAAACAGAAGCAATGTTGTAACAGATTCTCTAAAGACTTTAAAAATGGTCCAGATCCAAAAAAAAAAAAAAAACCCAGGAAAAGAAAAGGAAAACCCTCACAAATGACAAAAGTGGCCGAGTTCTCCATGGATAACTGAAGTTGAGGAAAGAGAGAACTGGCCAGGGCTACATGATGTTCAGTATTCTTTGGCTAAAACCCCGATTGCAAAGCATGTCTGTGTCTGTGTGAGAGATTTGTTTGGTTTTGCAAGATGACACGGCAAGATGCAGCAGCCCTCGCATGAAGTATAAAACAGCGTTGATAGGAAGGCAAGTGACAGTCAGGCATTGTTTTTTCCTCATCAGACTTTGTCCTCGGTAACCCTCTCGGGAGGAAGAGGTGGTGGTCATAAGGCTCCATCCTGCGCTCATTTCTCCTCTGTTGGCCTTGTTCTCCTGCTCTGTTTCCTCCTAAGGACAAGGACACATTCTTGTGCTTCATTAAACTGATTGCTCATTCCATCAGTCACACTGGCCTGTGGGGAGGCAGTAACATATCTTTTGAATAGTTTGCCTTCTAGAAAGAATGGCTTAAGAACTAGCCGGTGCTGAAGTCCCTGTGAAGACTACATACGCTGGTGCTCCACAGGTGCATCTTCTTCCCACGTGGGATTACAGAACATGCTAACGTTTCCTGTGGAATTAGAAAGAGCAACCCAAACCAGGGGGCAGCAGAGTGAGCGTGGGATATGGAGCTCAGAGCTCGAATCCTGGTGTTGCCAGTTCCTGGTTGTGTTGGACTATGGACAAGTTTCTGATTTCCTTGTGCCTCAGTGTTCTCGTCTGTACATGGGGAGAGTAGTGATAATATTCACTCCATAGAGCTGTGCGGCCCTTAGGTTAGTGCCTGGTGGCTAGTAAGTTTCTAGCAATTGTTAGCTGTTGGGCTTCCCTAGTGGCTCAGATGGTAAAGAATCTGCCTGCAATGCAGGAGACCCAGGGTTGATCCCTGGCTCAGGAAGATCCCCTGGAGAAGGGAATGGCTACCCACTCCAGTATTCTTGCCTGGGAAATTCCATGGACAGAGGAGCCTGGTGGGCTACAGTCCACGGGATCAGAAGAATTGGACACAACTGAGTGACTAACACTTTTACTTTCAGTTTTCACTGCCATTATAATTTTCTGTGAAGTGTCTTGACGCTTGGTAAATATTCTCTGCACATGGGTCTCTTCCATTGTGGGTGGCAATGAGTTGGCTTTGGGTATTTGCCTTGTTTAGACAGCGTAGATTTTTGTGACTCCAGTACTCTTGGAAAACCCCATGGGTGGAGGAGCCTGGTAGGCTCCAGTCCATGGGGTCGCTAAGAGTCGGACACGACTGAGCGACTTTACTTTCACTTTTCACTTTCATGCATTGGAGAAGGAAATGGCAACCCACTCCAGTGTTCTTGCCTGGAGAATCCCAGGGACTGCGGAGCCTGGTGGGCTGCCGTCTATGGGGTTGCACAGAGTCAGACATGACTGAAGCGACTTAGAAGCAGCAGCATGTGACTATGTCAGAAGAAATCAGAGGGAAGCATTCTCCTTCCAAAACATGCCAGGGAAGAGTTCTTGTTTTGGTGATTTTTCTTGGTTGTTATTCAGTCACTCAGTCGTGTCCAACTCTTTTGCCACCTCGTGGACTGTAGCCCACCACGCTCCTCTGTCCAGGGAATTTCCCAGGCAAGAATCCTGGAGTGGATTGCCATTTCCTTCTCCAGGGGATCTTCCCAACCCAGGAATTGAATCTGCATCTTGTGCACTGGCAGGCGGATTCTTCACTGAGCCACCTGAGATTTTTCTTCACCTGTTAAGGAATTCGAAACTGTGTTGAACTTTTTAGGAAGCTGAAGAACGAAACCAGCTGCCCTTTGCTGTTCCCTAATGTTATTTCTTAGACACTGTTGAAAACTGTCCTGTGCGGTCCTCTGGACACTTATGAAACTGAATGGCTTTTTCAGACATTCCTTTTCCTCTTTTAAATGTTCGTCATGTGATGTTCGTCATCTTTTTTTTTTTTTAATGTTCAGTTCGTCACAGATTTACCAGCCTCTTAGCGGTTTGAGGTGTTGACTGGATATTCTAATTCTCATCCTGGCAAAACCCCCTGGGGTTCATTAATTGGATTTCTTATCTCCGCTGCCTGAGCACTTGCTTTCCACCTTGAGGCTCTAGTAGGGGATGGTTCTGTATTGCATTTGCTTTCATTTTACTCCATGAATCAAATGAATTGATTTCTTTTTGGGGAAAGATTATTTTTAGCAAATGGGAGGAGCCCTAGGGCATTTAGCAAATCTGAGCACATTTCCATCTGAATTTTAATAAATACTTGTGTTTTTATATTGATAATCGTTGAGAGCAGTGCTAGGCCCATAGGGAATCACGCTTCAGCACGATCATCACCGTCATCGCCACCATCCTGCTGTGGAGAGAGGTGTTGGTGTGAAGGGTGAGCTTTGGAGTCAGGCATACTTATCTTCATGCTCACCCAGTCCACAGACCACCAGTTGTACACATGGGCTAAGTCAGGTGGCACTAGTGGTAAAGAATCTGCCTGACGGTGCAGGAGATGTAGGAGACCTCGGTTCGATCCCTTGGTCAGGAAGATTCCCTGGAAGAGGGCAGAGCAACCCACTCTAGTATTCTTGCCTGGAGAATCCCATGAATAGAGGAGCCTGGCAGGCTACAGTCCATAGGGTTGCAAAGAGACACGATTGAAGCCTCTTAGCATGCACACATGTGGCATCTCTAGGCCTTTCTTGCCGGAGAAGGCAATGGCACCCCACTCCATTACTCTTGCCTAGAAAATCCCATGGATGGAGGAGCCTGGTGGGCTGCAGTCCATGGGGTCGCTAAGAGTCTGAGCGACTTCACTCTCACTTTTCACTTTCATGCATCGGAGAAGGAAATGGCAACCCACTCCAGTATTCTTGCCTGGAGAATCCCAGGGACGGGGGAGCCTGGCGGGCTGCCGTCTGTGGGGTCACACAGAGTTGGACACATTGAAGCGACTTAGCAGCAGCAGCAGCAGCAGCAGACCTTTCTTGCAGCATCTGTAAAATTAGATAATGAGGGTTTTCCTGGTGGCTCAGTGGTAAAGAATCTGCCTGCCAATGCAGGAGGCTCAGCTTCAATCCCTAGTCCGAGAAGATCCCACATGCCGTGGAACAGCTAAGGCAGTGCTCCATTCTATTGAGCCTGTGCCCTAGAGACCACGCTGCACAATAGGAGAAGCCACCACAGTGAGAGTTCACAGACCACAACTAGGGAGTGGCTCCTGCTCATGGCAACTAGAGAAAAGCCCTCGCAGCAATGAAGACCCAGCACAGCCAAAAATAAATAGAGATAGATAAAATAAAATAGATAAACAGATAATTAAAAAAATTAGGTGATGATCATGGTACCAACTTCCTGGGATTGAAGTGAGGATTAGATCTAATAGTGTTTGCTTGACACACCCAGTGAGAACTTACTAAGTGCAATACATTTTCTTCCTGTGACTAGACATACCAGTGTTTTGGCTAATTTGGAAACTAAAGGCTAGAATGATTCTCGTTAATTCCTTCATTCAGCAGATACTTACTTAGAGTCCCTGAGTTGGCATTGGCGCTGTAAGCTGGGTGAGATGGCTGCTGTTCTGAAGGAACTCAGAGTTGGGCCTGGGCAGTGGACCTGTAAACTGCAGACAGTCACGGTGGCCTGTAGTAATAATTACGTAGTATAGACTCGAGAGGCGAGCAGGGTCTTCAGTTGTCAGATGGGCAGGATGGGACTTCCAGACAGCAGGAGTGGCAAATGCAGGAGAGAAAGTCTTGGGATTGTGGATGGTGTGTTGTTTGTGCCGAAGTTTGGCTGGAAAGTCAATAGATTCTTGACTTGCTGTCATAGGGAAGCATTTGAACTTTATCCGATAGAGTATTATTTTTTTAAACTATGGCTATTTGTATAAGATTTTCACAATTTTTGCCACTCCCCTGTACTGTTTGTGTCAGAGATGGGCTTGAGGTGGAATTTTAAGGCCTCCCTTTTCTACTCAGGTCTTGTCAGTGAAATCACAGATTGATGGCTGCTGAAATATTTTTCTTGTCATAGTAAAATGATTAACCTGAAAATGTCATTTTATGGTCCCCCTGAAATCGTCATGTAACCCGAGCAGAATGTGGCAGGAAGGAAAATGGTGTTGTCAGGTTTGCATTTCAGGAGGGTGGCTTCTGATCAGCAGCAAGGGGGGTGGGCCAGGGAGATGGGGTCGGGGTTGCAGTGAGAGGGGGCTGCTCTGCGCAGTGGACGAGGAAGCCGAATAGAGGTGGTGGCGCTGGGAGAAGGGACAGAAAGCTTAGGGTGAGCCTGGATGAGGCTGACTGACCGGGGGATGAGACCTGAATGCTCTGGCTCTAAGGTATGGCCAGAAACCAGAACAAATGTGTATTGTTTTAGATTTTGTTTATTTTTTTTAAAAACAGCATTTTGGGGGGCTCTAATAATAGGCGGCAAATTTTATTCTGATCCACCTTTGCTTTCCCAAAGATGTATCTATACTGCGGGGTGGCCTGCATCTTGCCTGTTTCTTTGTTTCTTATTGGAGTACAGTTGATTTACAATGTTGTGTGAGTTTCGGGTGTCAGGCAAACTGATTCACTTTTGTGAATATATGTTGTTTTTTGTTTTGTCTCCAAATTGTGTCTGACTCTTTGCAACTGCATGGGCTGTAACCTGCTGCCAGGCTCCTCTGTCCAGAGGATTTCCCAGGCAAGGATACTGAAGTGGGTTGCCATTTCCTTCTCCAGGGGATCTTCCCGACCCCAGGGTTGAACCCACATCTCCTGCACTGGCAGGCGATTCTTTACCACTGAGTCACCAGGGAAGTCCATCTGTCTATCTATCTATCTACTCTTTTTTAGGTCCTTTTGCCATATAGGTCATTACAGAATATTGAGTAGAGTTCCCTGTGCTATCCAGTAGGTCCTTATTATTATTTTATGTAGAGTAATATGTACACCGGTTCCACTCTATCTCTCCCCCACAACCCCCCACCTCCCCCTGCCCAGTAATTGTAAGTTTGTTTTCTGCATCTGTGACTGTATTGTTTGTTGAAAAGAAGCTTTTGGTGTGGAGTTTTCTTTCTTCCAGGTTATGGACTCTGACCAAACTAGGAGATCCATTGGCCACTGGACCTGATGGCACGTCTCTGCTTCCTCATTTCCCGTTTATTCAGTCCTTCTGCACTGAGGGTCTCTTGGCTTTCTCCATCCTCTTTTTCCCTTTCGATTTATCAGCTCCCTAGACTGATTCCTTCTCAGCTTTCACCTCCCATCCCTGACTTTGAAGCTCCTCATCTGCCAAAAGAATCCCAAGGGCAAGCAGGTGTTTGCATCTGGACCAAAGCTGGGGGGTCTGTCTACCCCAGAGAAGACAGTTGCTGTGTTTCTGTATGTGTGTATTTTAATAAATTAATATTTATTTATTTGTTTGGCTACACTGAGTCCCACCAGGGAGGTTCCTATAGTTTTGTGTTTCTTTTTTTTTTTTTGGCCAAGCTGTGCAGATTGTGGAATCCTAGTTCCCCAACCAAGGACTGAACCCACGCTCCCTGTACTGGAAGTGCAGAGTCTTAACCACTGGACCGCCTGGGAAATCCAGTTACTGTATTTATTTTAGTAACTTTTAACAATGGTCAGAAATGATTTAACTCATTTAAAAATAGGTTATTTTTCCAGTTGCGGGTTCCTCTGGTAGAACATTCATCCTATTTCTTTTTACATGCCCATCTGCCATCCTCAGGCCTAATAGTATCTTGAAAACTGTTGGCTTGTGGGTTTTCACTGTTACCAAGCTTGCATTTTTTTCCGGTTCTTTGTTACCTGCTTTTTTTTTTTTCCCTCCCCCTCTTTTTTCCTATCCCATCTCTTCTCCTTCCCTCTGGATAACTTATGTTAATGATCAAGAATCATTTGTTCTGTGTATTTCTCCACATTCTTAGAAATAAAATACACATGTGTATACACACACACACGTACACATTGTCTTCCAAAAATTCAATTGTATATAATGTTCTGCATCTGTATTTTCTCTCTTGGCACTATCCTGTCAAATCCTTTCCAAGTTAGAGTTCTAAAAATTCTTCTTAAAAAGCTGCACTATATTGTATTATGTGAAACGTACCAACAGGTGCCTACGAAGTAATACTGACTTTAAGTCCAATTTTTACTACTGTGGACAGTGCAACAGTAGACATCCTTGAGCATCTTTTCTCATGTATTGAGGGTTTTGTTTGTTTGGCAGAGATTTCCCGGAGCTGAGTTGCCGGGCCATAGAGAATGCGTTTATTTTTAACAGTTGTGGTCAGGTATCTTTCTAAAAATCTTCTACTGGTAGTGCATGAAACTGCCCTTTTCTTCCTTTCTAATAATAGTTTTGAGTGTTGTTTTGAAGTTCTGTCAGTCTGATGGGTGAAAAGAGGTGGCTCACTCGTCATTGTAATTTGCATCTGTTGATTGCCAGTGAATTTCAGTTTTTTTATTTTTTTTAATGTTTGTTGGCTATTTGACTTTGCTCTTTTGTGCAGAGGAGCTTCATATTCTTTGCCCTGTTTCCTGTTGGATTATTTGTCCCCTTATCAGTTTGTGAGAGCTCTTTGTGTATTACAGTAATTAATTAACCTTTCACCTGTTTTTTTGCATTGCACATATTTTTCAGATCTGTCCATTAACTTTGTAAGCACAGATAATACTATCTATTATAATACTACATTGAAATTAAGAAAAATTATTTTTGGCTGTTCTGGGCCTTCATTGCTGCGTGTGGGCTTTCTGTAGTTGCGGCAAGCAGGCTTCTCATTGCAGTGGCTTCTCTGGTTGCGGAGCACAGGCTCTGGGTGCACGGGCTTTAGCAGTTGTGGCGCACAGGCTTAGTTGCCCCAAGGCATGTGGAATCTTCCAGCCCCAGGGATCGAACCTGTGTCCCTTGCATTGCCAGGCAGATTCTCAACCACTGGACCGCCAGGGAAGTCCTTAAAATTCTTTACACAATTAAATGTTTCTTTACTGGTCCATATACTAACCTTCCCGTTTCTGGGTTTTCAGTGTTTTATGATCTTCCTCAACGTTGGAGTGTGCGTGTGGTCTTTAACATTTTCCTGTAAGATTTTTACTGTTTACAGTTAAGCCTTTGATCCTTCTGGGATTTATCTTTGTATAGTTCCTGGGATAAAATTAAAACCAGTTTTAGTTTCTTCTAGACGGGTGCCACCTTTCTCAGAGATCTTTTTGGCTCTTTATCCCTGGTCTGCCGTTTACTTGCGTCCCATTTACCTAGCACAGCGAGAGGACGCTCTGGGCCAAAGCAGGGAGGACTGATTGAGAGCACGGCGCTGATTTGACTCACTGGCCCACGGACCCCTGGCTCAGCAAGGAGTGGGCGAGAACCTCGCGTGTTGGCGCTGCCATGCTGTGGGTGAGCAGCCCAGCCTCACCTCCCTGCCCTCATTACCCTTCTCTAGACGTGCTGGCCTGAGTTGCCAAGGATGCTTCCATCCTCTCACATGAATGTAGATGATGCAAATAACTGAAGTCCACTCCTCTTCCTCTTTCTCTTCTTCCTCCTTCAGATAAGAATCCTACCATGTCTGTTACTCTGTAACTTGATTTAAAAAAGAAACAAAAACCTGGGCATGTATTATGGACCTTGTTCCAGGTCACTGGGTAACATAACGGTGCAGCCTGCCGTCAGTGGCGTCTCCGTAATAAAGGACAGCCAGTGCCGGTTTTCATTGGGTAGTTCCATCGACTGTGAGGCGCACCTGGATTTCCGAGGCCTTAAAATGTGTGGAGAAAGGTGCTGTGTAGGTTGTTTAGATTTGGCATCTCATTCTTTGAAAATTTCTGCCTAGTGTTTGGCCGTGCGGCGGTCCTGTAACTTATTAGCGCTCTCCTGTTGGTGGGCGTTCGGGCTGTGTCTAGCTTTGTTTCGGCTTTTACTGTTATAACAGTGCCACAGCAGAGATGGTGGTTGTGTATATGTCTGTTCTTGCCTTCTCATGCTTTTATATTTGTTTATTTCGGCTTCTAATTGTGAGATGATTATGGAGGCATAGGCAATTGTAAGAAATAGAAAGATCCCATTTATCTTTTACTCACTTTTCTCCAGTGGTCTTACCTTGTAAGATTCTTGGATGGTAGGTATTTCAAATTTTGCTGATTTCACTTGTGTGGGTGTGTTTAGCTCTGTGCAGTTTTATCACTCTGTAGGTTCACGTGTCCCCACCACAGTCAAGATACAGAATAATTTAATCACCACAGGGTTCCTCCTGTTTTTTCTTTTCTTATTTTTAACCATACCCACCTCCCTCCTGTCCCCTCCATCCCCGTCCCTAATTCCTGGCCACTACCACTCTCTTCTCCAGTTCTAAAATTTTGTCATTCTAAGAATGTTATGTAAATAGAATCGTGCAGTGTGTAACCTTTTGGGACTGGCTTTTTTTTTCTTTTTTCCCCAATCAGGGTAATTTCCTTGAGATTCATCCAGACTGTTGCATGTATCAATAGTGTATTGCCAAGTAGTATTCTCTGGTCTGGACGCACCACAGTCTGTTTATCCCCTGAAGGATGTCTGGGCTGTTTTCAGGTTTTTGCTACTGCAAATAATGCTTCTGGAAACGTTTATGTACAGGTTATTGCTGTGACCCTAAGCTTTCGTTTCTCTGAGATAAGTACTCCAGAACACAGTTTCTGGGTTGTATGACATTTGCACATTTAGCTTTATAAGAGACTGCCAACCGTTTTCCATATTGACTATACCATTTACATTCCCTCCAGCAACGTGTGAGTGATCCAGTTCCTCTGCATTCTTGTCATCTTTTAATATTCTCGTGATTTTCTATCTTAGCCATCCTGTAGGTGTGTAGGCGTATCCAACTGTAGTGTTAACATGCATTTCTGTAACGGCAAATGGTGTTGAACATATTTTCACGTTCTTGGACATGTGTATCCTCTTTGCTGAAATGTCTGTTCATGGTTTTTGCTCATTTCTAATTAGTAGTGCTATTATTTTTATAGGATAAATTCCTAAAAGTAGGATTGCTGAGTCAAAGGGTCTGTGCTTAGTTGCTGTCCGACTCTTGGTGACCATATAGACTATAGCCCACCAGATTCCTCTGTCCATGGGATTTCCCAGGCAAGGATACTGGAGTGGGTTGCTATTTCCTTCTCCAAAGGATCTTCCCGACCCAGGAATTGAACTGGCATCTTCTGTGTCTCCTGCATTGCAGGCGGATTCTTTATCCACTGAGCCATCTGGGACAAAGGGTATAGGCTTTTAAAAAAATGATATTGCCTGATCTCTTTGTAGAGAGATGTAGCAATTCACATTCATATTCCTATCAACAGGACCCACTTATTTGTACTTTTGCTAGATCTGTGACTGGTTTTAAATTGATAGTCCCCAGTTGGTATCTTAGTATAGATCTGTGACTGGTTTTAAATTGATAGTCCCCAGTTGGTATCTTAGTATAGATCTGTGACTGGTTTTAAATTGATAGTCCCCAGTTGGTATCTTAGTATTGCAGCACTTTCCTGGTCACTAGTGAGATTGAATATTTTTTCTGTGTTTGTTGGGCAACTGTATTTCCTCCTTTCATGGTTTATTTGTTCACCTTCTATAATAGTTTTTTTATTTTTCTACCTGTAGAAACTCTTCAGGTACTATGGCCTGTAATTTTTTTTCCAGTTATGTGATTGTAAATATTTTCTCTAGTTATCATTTATTGTTTCACCATATTTATCATATCTTTTGCTATATTGAAATGTAAAACTTTTTTGTGGTTAATTCTATAAACCTTTAAAATTCTGCTTTGAGAGTATCCTGTCCTGCAGTTCACCTATATTTTTCTCTATAATTTTTTACAGTTTTATTTTTCTTGTTGGTGTTGTTCAGTTGCTAATTGTGTCCAACTTTTTGCTACCCCATGGACCGCAGCACACCAGGCTTCCCTGTCCTTCACTGTCTCTTGGATTTTGCTCAAATTCCTGTCCATTGAGTTGGTGATGCTACCTAACCATCTCATCCTCTGCCGCTCTCTTCTTCTTTTGCCTTCAATGTTCCCCAGCAGCAGAGTCTTTTCCAATGAGTCAGCTCTTTGAATCAGGTGGCCAAAGTGTTATTTTTATACACTTTTATATTTTCTTGATCTTGATGCACACTTAAATATTTTCTTGATTTTTATGCATGTGGAATTTAGTTCTGTGGTTGTTTGAGACAAAAGTTTATTCTTAATTTTCTTTCAGCCCTATGGCTACTTGTGTCAGTGCCACTGTTAAATAGCTCATTCTTGCCCATCTGAATTGAAGTACTTCCATTATTATATATAAAATGTTTCCATATTTTTTTGGATTTTTTGGGGCAGGGAGGTTCTCTATACTGCTCTATTAATGCTTATCACTGTACCCAGAACCACACTGGACCAAGTTCTTCTTGTGATTAGTATTGGAATTGTATTAAATGTATATGTTAATTTGGGAAGAATTGACATTTTTATGTAAATAAATCTTCCCATTTAGGATAGCAATGTTTCTATTTATTTTGATCTTTATACCTTTTAAGAATATTATGGTTTTATTCATATAGGACATGTATCTTTCTTATTAAAAATATGATTTATTTTACTTTTGTTACTATTGTGAATGTTGTGTCCCCTCCACCATTTTGTTGACTTAAAAAAATCAACTTTTAATGTTACTGTTTCTTTTATTGCAACATTTAAAATTTGCTGGTTAAAAACATTTTTATATCTTTTTGTAGGTCTCCTTTTTTTGGCTTAACTTTATAATCTATGCTTTTAAAAAATGCCATTTCAAATTCTCTGCATATAAATAATGATTGCATGAGTTTTTTTTCCCTCAGTATAACTTTGATGCCAGATTTTTTCATTCTTTGTAGCTCAGGGTAGCAATGTTTCTGGTTCTTGAGACATGAATACTTTTTAAATGCAAAAAAAGAAGCTAAGTGAGAAAAACATAGAGGTAAGAAAGACATCACCAGTAATTATTTTATCAAGTTGCTGTTAATTTTTTACATAATTCCCTTCAAATTTTTTTTTTTTAGTATAGTTGAAAACATACTTAATATACAGTTGCATACCCTGCTTATGTTTCATTTCATATTGTAAACCTGTTGGCTTATCATTATAAACTCTTGATAAATATTTTAAATGCTAAATGGCATTCGATTATATTTTGTATTATCATTTAACCAATTCCCCAAGTGTCAAATCTTCATGTATTTTTAACTTTCCACAGTTGCAAAGGATGTTTTGAATATTTTCATTCTGAAATCTTTATCTGACTTGTAGATTACAGTTGAGGATTGATTGGTGCTGGTAAAATTCAGCCAGAAAGGATGTGCACTTTGCTGAAAATTTGTAAGGCACAAATGTAGGGCGTGGCCCACTGCAAATGACTGTCATGTGATGGCCGTGTAGCAAGGCTGGTTGATTGCGCCGTCTTAAATCGGAGATGTGGCTACTGCTGTCAGTGGCTGGTTTCCGTGGGTACAGCCGGCTCTGTTCTGGGTGACTCTGGAGCTTCCCACATGAGGACAGTCCACTCCGTTTTCACTGCTGTACTTGCTCTTCACCAAAACATTCCAATGAAGCTGTAACATCTGAAAGGATCAGTTTAAAGTTACGCCCTCTGTCACCAGGTTAATCTGATGTGGTTCTTAAAATGCAGCTTTTATTACTGATCCTGTCTGTCTCACATTCACCATAAATGCCTCATAGTTGCCATAAAAAAGCACAGGATTCTTAGGACTCTTATTAAAGATGAATGTGATAGGTTAAGCAGTCTTGAAATATAGGACGCAGCTCAGGAAGACCAGTGCCTGCAGAATTTTAGCAGTAAAGCAGTTAAGCTCGTGCAAAGTCCAGCTGTGCTGCTGGTGGTGGGAGACAGCTTTGGCAGGAGAAGGTTATTTCACTTCCCACTCGTTAACTCCTTCACTCCTCCATCAGGGTTTTACTGAGCACCCTGAGAGCAGGTTTTATTATTTTGTTTTAAGCAGCTTAATTGAAGTCTAATTTACTTACCATAAAAATCTACTCCTTGTACATGTACAATGCAGTGAATTTTTAAAAGTAAATTTATAGAGCTGTGCAGTCATCACCCCAATTCAGTTTCAGAACATTTTCATTACCCCAAAGAGTTTCTTTATGCCAGTTTACAGTTAATCCCTGATTCCAGCCTTAGGCGAGCACTAATGTAATGGGTTGGCCAAAAAGTTCTTCTGGGTTTTTCCATAAGATGTTAGGGAAAGGCTACCCACACCAGTATTCTGGCTTGGAGAATTCCTTGGACTGCAGTCCATGGGGTCGCAAAGAGTTGGACACGACTGAGTGACTTTCACATAAGATGTTTTGGCCAACCCGATACTTGTAGTTTCTATATATTTACCTTTTCTTGACATTTCATGGAATCATACAGTGTATGGCTTTGGGTCTGATTTCTTTCCTTTAGCATTATATTTTCAAGGCTCGTCGTTGTTGTAGCATGTGTCAGTACTTTATTCCTTTTTATTGCTTGATAGTATTCCATTGTATCAATATAGGGGCTTCCCAGGTGGCGCTAGTGGTAAGGAACCTGTCTGCCAGTGGTAAGAGACACAGGTTCTATCCCTGGGTTGGGAAGATCCCCTGGAGGACATGGCAACCCACTCCAGTATTCTTGTCTGGAGAATCCCATGGACAGAGGAGCCTGGTGGGCTGCAGTCCATAGGGTCGCACAGAGTCGGACATGACTGAAGCAATTTAACACACACACATGCATGTATCAATATACCACATTTTATTTATCCACTCATCTGGTAAACAGCTGTATACATAAAAACTTGAAGTGATTTTCTTGGCTGGTGTTTTTTTTTTTTTTAATTAAAACATCCACTGTTAAGTGCCCTGCTTAATTAAAAACATGGCCAATTCATTAACTCAGATAGATGTGAGAAAATGCTGTGGAGGCAGCCAGTCCTTCCCCCCACCCTCAACGTGGGTCTCAGAGAGCACTCAGGGGAGAGCATCCTGGAAAATAGGAGAGACTGAGCTGAGAAAACAGTGAGCTCCATGAAGGCAGGTGCCCCGTTCTGCAGGAAGGATCATCTTGCCGAGTCAGATGAGAAGAAATGGAACAGCTTCAGGTGACGTGATTATAAGTCAGTACCCATAGCACGCCCACTACAAGATGAAGGGTGTAGATTCCTGTGGTTGGACAAGTGTGTTCTCTTTGGTTCCCTAGTCGTAACTGACCTGGATTCCACCTCATACAACATCTCCAGAGATGCCCCTCTTACCTAAGTAGACGTCAAGCCCATGTTCTGAGTTCTTCGAGGGGAGGGACAGTTCTGATCACATACATCGCAGAAGCCAGGCGTCCTGCCGGGTGCTGGAGCAACTAAGACGATTGAGGCGTGATCCTGGCTGTCAGGGAACTTGAGTTAGCCAGAGGAGACAGCGGTGGAGAGCAGCTTGTTCATAGAGAGATTAGCCAAGTGCTGCAGCCTGAGGAAGACTCAGGAAGGCTTCCTGGAGGAGGGGCTCCTTGAGCTAAGTCTTGAATGACCTGTAGATACAAGCTCAGGTCAAATGGGGAGGGTGAGAAATAGAATGGCCTTCAGTAAGGCAGACATTATGTAACAAACTAATTATAGGACTAACGCCCACCTTGGTTTTCTGCTGCGTTGGGCTGATTGTGACCTAGGTGCACCTGGAAGGCAATACTGCTGACGTAACCCAGACTTCAGGGGCTGGGTTAATGCTGTTCCCCTGCATTCCATTCCCTTTAGAGGCCAGATGTTATTATAGAGTTGGTGGGGCAGTTATCGACTTGTGCACTGGAGCCAAACAACCTGACTAGGATTGTTGAGTTAATCATTGTATTTGCTGATGATTCCTTTAAAGGTAGAGGCTGTGGTTTAATATGGAGACCTCTAAACACAGACCAAGGTTCCTCCTCCTCCTCCTCGCCCCACTGCCCCGAGACAGGGCCCTTGGTCAGGCTCCACTGTATCATGCCTCTGTTTTGGTTTCTGTGGGGTTTAATTTTGGTGGGCGTCCTAGCTTTGCAGGGAGCCCTCAGCAGTGTGCCCCTGTGGATACACAGAGAGACTAGCATATGCACATCTAATGTCTGAGTGGCATCTGCCCAGAGAGGAGGATTGTTTCAATGCGGGGGAGTCTTCTGGGGCCGAGGTTCCTCACGCTTTTACATACCTGCCGAAAAAGCATATACAGAGCACACGCTGTGTGCCAGGCACTGCGTGAACTAGCTGCAGGGGAGCCAGGAGGACCAGTAGGAGTTGGAAGCCAGGTGGTGTAGGTGAGGACACGAGTTAGGTTTGGGATGCAAGAAGGGACTCCTTCCTTTGGAGGGCTGACTTTGATCATTGACAGTAGTAGCCTGGAAGGCTGGGATGGATTAGTGATGTCTGCCACAGGCACAGACTATAGAGTCAGTGTACATGTGCTGTGTATTTGCTGGTACTGTGTTAGGATTTCCTGGTATAGACAACACTCGAGTAAAGGTGGCATATGGGAGAAAGTGGACTTTTGTCTTAGAATAAAGCCTGTTTGTCGTGGTACAGAGTGTAGTGGGAACTACCTTGGGTAGCGTGGGGGTGGGTAGGTCTGGAGTACGGATATTGCTGTTAATTATGTACTTATTATGTGCTCTTACCTGTCTCTAAGCCTCAGTTTCCTGACATGTACAATGCAGGTAATAATACCTGCTCCAATCATATCATCATGGGAGTAGCTAGTGAAATCATGGATGTGAAAATGTTGACCACCCATAGCGTGATAAATACTTGGAGTATAATTACTGCATGTGTGGGGGGGCGGGGGTGGAGCAGGAAATGCCTGCAGTTAGGCAGGGATGAGCCAGGTGGTGGTGGCCTCAGGGTCTTTGCACTGCGCCCCTCTGCCCAGCCTGCTGCCTCTTGTCACGTCTAGGTCATGACTCTAAGGTTACCTCCATTCAGGCCACACCGTCTAAGCCTGTTCTTGCCTTGGCTCTGTCTACCACCTCATCTTGTTTTATTTTCTTCAGAGTTCTTGTCAACTGATAGGATCTGGTTGGCTTATTTGGGAATCTCTCCCTGCTAGAACCTTGTCTGTCTCACTCCCACTTTTGTATCCTCAGAGCCTAGAACAGTGCCTGGCACCCGGGACGAGTTCTGGATTTCCTAACGTTTGTTGCCTGAGTGAATGGAAGAGTTTCTGAGGTCCACAGATCCAGCCGGGTGGGGGCCCAGGAGCCCTGGGGGGACTGTTAAGAATTGAGTGTGGTTATGGTGACCTCATCTCTGTGAACATGTTCCTGAATCTCCCATTTCTTTGGTTATTGAGAAATAAATTCAATTAAATGCACAGTAATTGTAACTTAATTGAAAATTCCATCAACTCCAGATCTGCCTTCAACAATGTAATCTCTTAACAACAAAATAAAGAACAAGAATCAGAATTCGTATTATTTCTTTAGGGTATGTAACAGGCCATGAAATTACACAATGTTTCCAATTTGGCAGACCTGCGAATTCAATCTCTTAGAAGATAATCTTGTTTCATAAAGGACATGATATGAATTAGAGTTGAAACTTGCGAATTGGATACAAATTAACACCCAACCCCTCCCCGCACACAACTGATTTGTTTTTAAATTGGTTTTTTTCTCCTCCACCCCCGCTGGCTGGCACCAATTCCATTTCCCCTTGTCTCTTGTGAATTGTTTCTGTGCTTTCACCAGTCTGATGAACAGGGGCTGGACTGTGTGGGGCTGCCCTGAGTTAACCTGAAAGGAACACAGATGCGGAGAGCTAGTGGGGAGTCACTTACATGTCAGTTACCTGCTTGTAAATCCTGGCATCTAATGTGTTCCTTCACTCGCTCCCCTGGGAGATGCTGACACCTCCCTGGTTGTTTTTCTCCCTTCCCGGGGTGGACTGATGAGTCACTGGTTCTCTTGCAGGGTAACCTGTCTGTGTGCCCAGTTTGAAGCCGTCCTGCAGCACGGCTTGAAGAGGAGTCGAGGGTTAGCACTCACGGCGGCCGCGATCAAACAGGCAGCAGGCTTTGCCAGCAAAACCGAAACAGGTACTCCTCGGCCGGGTGAAGCCCAGAGCATATCCCTTCCTCTCTGCCCTTTTAATTTTTATTTATTTTTTAGTAGCAAGCAAGGCAGTCATTGTGCGGGACTGCTGGGGGCAGGAGGCCCGTGGTCATGCGGAAATCCACGGTGAGGATGTCTCACCACAGTCAGTACCTGTGTTGTCTGGCACATTAATTGAAAGGAAGTCACCCTTTGTGCAGAATTCTCAGAGCCACGTGTTGGTGGTCTCAAGGGACTCGGTGGGGGCCTGCCGCTGAGGTGCTTATTTCCCCAGTGTGGTGTAGCAATTGGTGAGAAGTGAATAATCTGTTCTGATTTGACGCACAAGGATGGCACGGCATTTCATAATTAAATCTGTCTTCAGTAACAGTGACAGAAATCAGGCAGATCTCTGAGCTTAGAATTCTGCCACCATCCTTTTTAAAGTTGTCACAGCATTTCGCTTGTCCTGTCCTCTTGTGTCTCTGAATGACAGGAATGATGCTCGTAATAATAACTCTTAGCACCCATGGGTACTTAGTGTCAGCCTGGCATGTTGTTAGTCTTAAATTAACTCGCTCAGTTCACAGGACAGTTCTGCGAGCGGTCGGGATCTTCATCTGTGTTCTCTGCAGTGCAGCCATTATTTGTTCAGTGGTTTGCTTTGGATCTGAACTTGTTTTTGTTTTCTTTCTTAATTAATTTATTTTTAACTGAAGGACAGTTGCAATACTGGTTTCTGCCCGGATCTGAACTTTTTTGTTTTTAATATTTATTTGTTTATTTGGCTGTGCCGGGTCTCAGTTGTGGCATGTGGGATCCAGCTCCCCGACCAGGGATCGAATCCGGGACCCCCGCTGCATTGGGAGCGCTGAGTCTTAGCCACTGGACCACCAGGGAAGTCCCTGGATCTGAACTTTGAAGTGTATCACGTTGTATAAAACCCCCCCCCCACACCCCCGATTTTGAAGAGCAGGTTAAGACCCTGCTTGTGGGTGCCACCTTGAATTCCTGAATCTTGCTGCTGTGACGTTAGTGTCCCTGCTGAGTGAAATGGGTTACCTTCTGCTGGTCTACCTCCTTTCACATCGAGAAATCAGCCCTGGCTGTGTTTGGTAGAGCCGTCTGGAAATTCTCTGCCCACTGCCTTTCCCTCTCACCCAAGTTGGCATATCTCCCTTCCCCTTTCTCTCAGCCCTCCATCAAGTCTTTGATCCTGCTCATCTCACCAGTTGCTCTTTTTCAAAAATGAATGTGGTTCCTCTTGGGCCTGCAAGAAGGATTCCTGTCATCATTGATTTTTCTTCCACCTTCCTGGGTCACAGTGGGCCAGTTCAGAGAAGAGCCAGCTTCAAGAGCCTCAGTCCTGCTTGGCCTCCTTGAATGTCAGCCTCAGTAGTCTCTGTGGCACTTAAAAAAAAAAAAATTTTGTCTGAGCCAGATCTCAGTTGTGGCGCATGACATCCTTGATCTTCTTTGTGGCATGCAGACTCTTATTTGGGACGTGCGGGATCTACTTCCCTGACGGGACTGAACCTGGGCCCCCTACCTTGGGAGGGCAGAGTCTTAGCCACTGGACCGCCGGGGAAGTCCCTTGGTGACATCGTATGTCCAGGACACTTCCCTGAGCTCTGTGTGGAGGTGGTTTAGGGCTGATTGATGGCTATTTGAGGACATGGCTTTTCCGAGAGTCCCCCCCAGCTTGTTGGCCCCTCTTCCTTTTTATGTCCTTCTTACTGTCTGTGGGGAGCTACCTTGGAGAAACTGGTGTGGAACGGACCGCAAGGCTATGGACAGTTCCTGGGCATGGCAGAGGCAACCATGGCTTTGGAGTCAAACTCCGAGGGTAAGCCTGGCATGACCCTGGGAAAACGCCCCTCCGTACCCTCCATTTTCACTTGTAAAGACAGAGCGTCTCTCTCCCTGGGGGGTTGTCAGGCGGATTCACATGATAACCTCATGTGAAGCACCTGCTTCATTTCAGAGACATGCGCACCCCACTCCAATTGTTTAACCAGTTACCTTCTCCCAAACACCCTTTACATGTCTAACCTCTTTCTCCATCTCACCCCTTCTTGAGGCTCTGACCTTTTGACCATGAAGAATGGCTCTTTGTATTCCCATCCAGACTAGAATTCCTGTCTTTTTGTTACTTGGCCCTGAGGATCACAGAAGCACCTACACATTTGCGAGGCATCACCAGCCTTCGCATTCTCACTGTTTCCCTGCATCTTAGCATGATTTCTATCCTCGTGTCTTGGAGACGCTGATGAGCGAGTAGCCTCTGGCTTTGTTTCTGCTGGGGAGTGTGTGCTGCACCGTCTCCTGGCCAGTTAGAAGGGAAGCAAAGACCAGACTAGTTTCACACCTGAGTGGCTGCCAGGGGCTTCTGTCATCTTTGTTGGCAGCAGTAATTAACCATTCACAGGTGCAGGATGGTCCTTGGCTGATTAAAACCTCTTTCCTGCCATTGAATGTTTGATTAAAAACCTCATGGGGGAGGGCAGGTGTTTTTTCAGCTGCTAAGAGTTGGGAAAGATCAGGTCAATGGCTTTTTATGGTTGTTCTTAAAGCCGTTGGAATGGCCTTGCCAGGCAGAATGGAGAAAATGAAATCCTGAGAGATGGATCAGACAGAAATGAGCCTTGTCCGGCTCCCTCGTCCCTCCTGGCTGTGGGGCTGGGCCCTCTGTGTAGCTTAGTGATCGGGAAGCAGGGTTGAAATCCCCTCTCCACGACTTGTCACACACAAGCTCTCTGGGACATCTTCTCTCTGAGCTTCTGTTTCCTCTTGTGTAAAATAAAGATCGTAGCAGGATCTGCCTCGTAGGGTTGTGGTGGGGGCTTGAGGCCTTGGTATTGATCTGCCCGAGCTGGTGCATGGTGATAACATGCCAGTTACTTTCCAGCGTAGGTGATGGTGTCCTTGCTTTTCAAACGATGACCCTGAGTCTCAAGTTAGTTACTAAGTTGCCCAAGTTCCCGTCTACAGCTGGTAGATGGCAGAGCTGAGGATTCCAGCCCAGGTCAGACCCATGTCAAATTCCTGGCTCTTCCCTGCTCCCTGCCTCCTCGGGCAGCCGGCCTGATGCCCGTTATCGCTCTTCTGTGGACCTCTCCAGCTCTGTTAACTGAATTGAAAGTGACAGGAGAGAATGAGTAATGGTGAATTAATCCACAAGGCTTGTTGCATTAGCTCTGTTTCTAAATGAAGAGAGAAAAGCTGAACTTCAGCGTAATGACTGAACAAAGTGACATTGTTGGAAATCACAATAATGGGATAATGCTGAGAGTCTACCAGGGGCATGCCTGCTGTGTTTGGTTGTCGGGGGTTCGGCTGCATGTAGGGCTGAATTTGGAAGTTGGTGCCCTCGCATAGTGTGATTTTTAATTGATTTGTTACAATACTACTTATTTTGTGTATGTTCTGGTTTTTTGGCCCCTGAGGCATGTGGGATCTAGGCTCCCTGACCAGGGCTCGAACCCGCACCACCTGCATTGGAAGGTCAAGTCTTACCCTGGACTGCCAGGGAAATCCTTTGTAGAGTGCGTTTAAAAATTTGTTTTTAAGATTCTAGCATTGAAAGATTTTGAGATCTTATGTGGAGATATGGGTTTGTAGGTTTTCTTGAACCTGGACCTGCGACTTTGGGCCCACGTTGACAGTTGACCCCGCTGGGGGCCCCGCACCCCTACCCTCTGTCGGTGGGCCGGAAGTGCTTCATCCACCGCAGTCTGCGCCCTGCCCTGTGGCCCCTGACCCTCGAGATGGCATGTTGGCCACCGTTTATCCTTGTCCTGTTAGTACTGTTCCCCCTCTTCTTATCAGAAATTCAACAGTTTTCAAGAGTAAACCGCTCCCAGGTGGTAAGCCACTGAAGCCAGTTTCTGGAGTGTGGGAACCATTATCTGTGTCAGATTTGTTCAGCTTTATCATTGCTTTCAGGGCGAGGATTTGTTAACCTTCTCACCGGGCTGTAGCGGAAAGTCCGTTATTTTTTGTTTTTGTTTTCTTTTTGAATACGCTCTTGTCTTTGCACGGTATCTGGTTATTTTCGACTGGATGCCAGATGTTGTGTGTGAACAAGGGTAGAGATACTTTGAAGTTTGGGATGGCGCTTTCTTCAGAGAGGGTTTATTGCTGCTTCTCAGACAGTTAGGGCAGAGGGAGACCCACTTAGTCCAGTAAAGGGTCAAGCCGGTTCACACCTGGGCTTTAGTATTTGTGACGGCCCATGCATTTCCAGGGTGTAGTTTTTTGGGGTTTCCAGCTTATATCAGCTTCCTGGAGCTGCCATGGCAAATTTGCACACCATGGGTGGTTCACCAACAGAGGGATAATTTACCTTTTCACAGTCTGGAGGCCAGGAGTCCAAAATCTAGGTGTCTGCAGGGTTGGTCGCTTCTGGAAGGCTCTGGGGGAGGGTGTGTTCCTGGCACTCGGTGCTTGTCAGCAGCCCCTTGCCTTGCAGCTTTGCTGCTCCCATCGCGGTGTGTCTTCACATGGCCTTCTTTCCTTTGTGACCGTGTCCCTCTGTGTCCCCTCCTCTCCTCAGGTGGACACCAGTTGTATCAGACTAGGCGCCCTCCCCCCTCCCCGGCTGCGGTATACCGCCTCTCAACTAATGACATCTGCCTAGAGCCTTCCCCCAAATAGTCACATTCTGGGGCTCCGCGTGGACTTGAATTCTGGGGGGACGTAGTTGACGTGCTTACCAGTGCCCTTCTGCATCTGCAGGTCCTGACCTGTGTTTTCTTTCCTTCTTCTCCTTTTTTTCTTTTTTAAGACTGTGGGAATTCTGAAAGCTCCTCTTCTCACCAGAGTTGCTCTGTGGTTGGCAAAAGCCTCAGAGCAAAACCTGGCTCTCCATGTAGTTAGGACTCACGTCTGTAGACTTCCCTTCTCTTTGGGATCCGAGTTCCTCATGTCTTTCCTATCTTTGCATAGCTCCTAGGACTTCAGTTTTCTTTTCTTTTTTTTTAAAAACAAGTCTGGCTTTTGCAGTTGCTGTTGTTTTTCTGGGGAAGTTGGTCTGGTTCAAGCGAGTCTTCCGTAGCTGACGGTGTGTCCTTGAATGGTGCTGCCACCGTGTGCTTTTCCCGTGGCCCAGCGTGCCTTATGTGTGCGTGACCATCCTCAGTTACCTTTATACCAGTCGGGTACCAGGATTTCCTCCTGGGATCAACTGTAGTCTGGGAAAGGGAGTCTGCAGGCAGTTTTCCTTCCGCTTTGTGATGATTTTAATCCCCACCTATATATTGTATATCTCCCGTTCCCTAGTTTGCTGTCTGTTAGGTGTTTTTGTCTTGTTTGTTCTTTTAATTAATTTTTATTGGAGTATAGTTGCTTTACAATGTTGTCTTAGTTTCTTCTGCACAGCAGAGTGAATCAGCTATACATATTCATATAATGCATCTTTTTTAGACTTCCTTCCCTTTTAGGTCACCACAGAAACTTGAGTCGAGTCCCCTGTGTTACACAGTAGGTTCTCATAAGTTATCTATTTTATTACATATAGTAGTGTATATTTGTCAATCCCAGTCTCCCAATTCATCCCACCCCTCTCCCTGCCTTGATATCCATACATTTGTTCTCTACATCTGTCTCTATATCTGCTTTGCAAATAAGTTCATCTACACCATTTTCCTAGACTCCACATATAAGTGTTAATTTACGATACTTGTTTTTCTCTTGCTGACATACTTCACTCTGTATGACAGTCTCTAGGTCTGTCCACGTCTCTGCAGATGGTACTGTTTCATTCTTTTTTATGGTTGAGTAATAGTCCATTGTCTATAGGTACCACGTCTTCTATATCCACTCTTCTGCTGATGGACATTTAAGTTGCTTCCATGTCTTGGCTGTTGTAAACCATGCTGCAGTGAGCACTGGGGCGCGTGTGTCTTTTTGAATTACGGTTTTCTCCCAGTATGTGCCCAGTAGTGGGATTACTGGGTCATACGGTAGTTTTGTTTTTAGTTTTTTAAGGAACCTCTCTACTGTTCTCCATAGTGGCTGTAACCAATTTACATTCCCACCAACACTGTAGGAGGGGTTGCTTTCCTCCACACCCCCTCCAGCATTTATTGTTTGTAGATTTTTTTTTTGATAATAGCCATTCTGACTGATGTGTCTTTTGTTTGTTTTTGATTTTAGTTTAGCATTCAGATTTCTCTTTGTTTTTAGCTTGGGGAGTTTTTCCCCATTTTACGCACTATGAAATGTTAGTAAGGTAAGCATTACTCTAAGCAGTCACACTGCCAGCTCAGCTGTGCCTTGGTGGGCATCCCAAACTGTGATCCCTTTAAATAGACTCTCCAGTGAGTTGGGTTACACAGGACCCAGAGAAGCTTGGAATTAGGTCACTTGGTGTGTCTCCTTTAGAATTCAGACCCCAGAAATAAGAGCCTGCCGTGCCTGGTAGAGTCGTCGGCTCTGACTTTGACAAGTGACTGGGTTTATTTGCTCAGACTGTTGATTTGTGGTGATGAGATAGGAACCTGTGTTTTCTGAGTCTGGTCCTGCAGTTTGTTTAACTTTTGCATTCCAGTTATGCAAGTGAGCATGAATAATTACAACAGACAGTGGTAATTCCCCACCCTACAGCCCCTTCTTTCTTGCTAATAGAACTCTTTGTTCTAACGTTGGGTGGCCACCAGCTTCTGCCCTGAGGCTGGCTGCGGGGGGAGTGAATCTGGATCAGATCAGGCCAGCTGTAACGAATTCCACGCTGCTAGTACTTGATGTAGGAGAAGGCCTGAGATGCAATCCTGACCAACGGGAAGGAAGGAGAGGTCTGCCAAGAGGCTTCTGAGAAGGCCTCTTGCAATTTAAATGAAGACACAGAAAGGCTTATCTTATGGCCATGGGTTGTTGTGTGAGACCTGTGTGATGTTTGGAGCTGTGGCAGTGATCTTATGAGGATGGAACAAGTCTGAAGACGAAAGTCAGTACACTCAGGATGGGATCTCAGAACGATGGAAAATACCTGGCCCCTGATAATGTCACTGAGCTACCGAATCAACCAACCCTGGACTTAGTGTTATGTGAGATAATTAATTCCTTAATATTTTAAGGCACTTTAAGTTGGATTTCTTTTTACTTGTATCCAAAATCATCCTAACTTAAATGAGAGAGAAAAGCAAGACAACTTAAGAAGAGTCAGAGCCTGTGTGCTGGAAATGGGAGGAATGATGTGATTAGCACATTCAAACACGTTCATCCTAGAAATGACACCTGGGTGTTTTCTGCTCCTTTCCTTGAACCGCAGGCCTGGCTTTCTTAGTGTTTGCTGGTGACTCATGTTGAGCAGCTCTGTGACCTAGGGGGTTTGTCAGACTGTGCTCATTTTTCCATTTTATTGTTGAAATGATTATGCAGAGTGAATGACAGCATCCCCATTTTACAGATAAAAAAAAAATGAGGCTCAAAGAAATGAAATAATTTCATTAATGTACCAGAGCCAAAAGTAGCAGAGCTGGAATTTCTATTCAGGCCTACATGATTGTGATTCTGAAGCACCCAACTTCAAAAAAAAAGCTCTCCTGACTTTTAAATAAAGCTCCTGACTTTATTTATTTGTCTGCTCGTGGTCCTGGTTGAGGCATGTGGGCTCTAGTTCCCCCACCAGGGATGAAATCTGGGCCCCGTTGCATTGGGAACCTGGAGTCCTAGCCACTGGACCACCAGAGAATTCCCTGAAGCTCCCGATTTTATTCTTAATGGCATATTGTTTCCAGAAAGAGGACTCTCTGAAATATCACAATCACCCCAGTTTGAACTTGTGAGTACATTAAGCAGTAAGTATTGAGTAAGTTAGGATCACTCAGTGTAAAGGTCAGCAAACCACGTCCCACCTCCTGCTTTTGTGAATGAAGTTCTGTTGGAACACAGTCACAAACATTCATGTGTTTACTGTCTGTGGCTGCTTTTAGGCAAAAGTTGTGACTGAGGCCATGTGGCCCATAAAGTCTTAAGTAGATATTAGCGCGTTCTTTACAGCAAAAGTGTGCCAAGCCCTGTCTTCGAGAACAAAGGTCAGAGGATGCCGCCAAAACCTGTTGCCACACTGTGTTCAGATGTCTATGGTCCATTTACCCCGCTAGATGGTGCGCGCTGGGCGTGCCAGGCACCATGTCTGTTTCACTTCCTCCTGACTTTCCAGCTCCTGGCATGGTGTCTAGAAGTATATGGGTTCTTCAATAAAATTATGCTCAGTAAATATCCTTCGGTGGGAAGGAAGGGGATTGTTCAGTGTGCACAGCACTGTTTCTCACGATTCCTGAGGTGCCTTGGGCCGTGGTCACTCTCGAGTTGCTTCCTTTTGCTGGTTCATAGCCTGTGCCTTCTCACTGTGCTCTCATGTGTTAGAAGGAGCCTCGTTTAATCCCATTCACGAGGGTGCCACCCTCATCACCAAAGTCCACTCGAAGCCCCATATCCTAATCTTGTCATCTTTGGGGGTTAGAATTTCAATAGATGAATTTTGAGGGGACCCACTCAGTTATAAAAGTGGCATTTCAATGGCATTACCTTGGAATTTGATGTTCTTGTAGATCACCATCAGGTTATGTGTTGGCAGTCTGTTTCAAGGTGATAGGCCTGATTCTGAACATACCAGAGGCACATTTATTATTGAGATGCCCGTCTTGTAAAACTAAAATGTAATTTTCCTTATTTGCTCAGCAGCCTTTGTCACCTCCGACCTTGACACTTTGTCTTCTCTCTTCTATAATGCCATGGCCCAACCTCTTGGCACACTTTCTACTTCTCTGAAGATCCTTCCTGGCACATCACTTCTATACCCTCAGACATTAAATATTACTTATACTTGGATTGGGCTTCCCAGAATCTTCCTGCCAAAGCAGGATACATAAGAGACTTAGGTTTGATCCCTGGGTTGGGAAGGTCCCCTGGAGGAGGACATGGCAACCCACTCGTGTTCTTGCCCGGAGAATCCCATGGACAGAGGAGCCTAGTAGGCTGCAGTCCATGGGGTCGCAAAGAGTCTGATATGACTGAAGTGACTTAGCACGTATGTATCCTTGGATTCTGTTGTTGACTCTTATTTCTATACATACTGTCTGAATTTCATGGTGAAAATTGCTGTCTATGTGTTGATTAAGTTATGCCTCCCGCAGGTCAACTCCTGGTCTTTCTCCTGAGTGTCTCCATTTGAACGTACCAAGGGCTTGTGAGAGTCTACATGACTGAGTCGTCATCCCTACCCTCACCCCCATGTTTGCTCCTGTGCTCCCTGCTTAGTGCATGGCTCTGCCCTTCACCCAGGTCCCCTGGCCAGCCCTCGGGCTTCCTCCCAGCCTCCTCCTTCCCCTGCAGCTGCTCAAACTTCTATTTTTTCTCTTTATCTTTTAAAAATTGTCATAAAGTTCAGTCGCTCAGTCGTGTCCGACTCTTTGCGACCCCATGGACTGCAGCACTGCAGGCTTCCCTGTCCATCACCAATTCCTAGAGCTTGCTCAAACTCATGTCCATTGAGTTGGTGATGCCATGCAACCATCTCATCCTTTGTTATCCCCTTCTGCTCTGCCTTCAGTCTTTCCCAGCATCAGGGTCTTTTCCAGTCTCTCAGTTCTTCGCATCAGGTGAAAGTATTAGAGCTTTAGCTTCAGCATGAGTCCTTCCAATGAATATTCAGGACTGATTTCCTTTAGGATGGACTGGTTTGATCTCCTTGAAAAGATCAAAAAAGTATCCACACCATTAAAATGTCCATTTTAACCATTTTTAAGTGTACAGTTAAAAGGCATTGAGTGCATTCACATTATACAGCCATCACCACCATCCATCTTCAGAACCTTTTCATCTTCCCAAATTGAAACGCCTCCCCTATTAAATAACAACTCTCCATTTACCTTCCCCTAGCCCCTGGCAACCACCAATCTATGTCTCTATGAATGTGATTACTTTAGGTCCTTCATATAAGTAAAGTCAGTTAGTATTTGTGCTTTTGTATTTGGCTTATTTCACTTAGCATAATGTCTTCCAGGTTCATGCATTTGTAGCGTGTGTCAGCATTGCCTTCTCTTTTAAGGTTAGGTAATAATCCATTGCATGGATAGAGCACTCTTTGTTTATCCACTCATCTGTCAATGGGTTACTTCTGCTTATTGGCTATTGTGAAAAGTGCAGCCGTGAACATGGGTGTACAAATAATTGTTCAAGCTTAAGTAGATGGCTGGATCACATGGTAATTCTACGTTTAGTTTTTTGAAGAGCCACCATACTGTTTTCCATACTGGATGCTTTTAAAATTCCCACCAGCAATGCACAAGAGTTCCAGTTTCTCCATAACACATAAGAGTTCCAATTTCTCCATGTCTTCACCAACATTGTTACTTGTGTGTGTGTGTTTTAACATTTTGTTACATAAATTAACCTATTTATTATAGGCTAAAAGTGAAAGTATTAGTTGCTCAGTTGTGTCTGATTCTTTGCGCCCCCATGGACTGTAGCCCACTAGGCTCTTCTGTCCATGGAATTCTCCTGGGAAGAATACTGGAGTGGGTTGCCATTTCCTTCTTCAGGGGATCTTCCTGACCCAAGGATCGAACCCACTGTCCTTTGCATCTCCCGTATGGGCAGCCGGGTTCTTTACCACTAGCGCCACCTGGGAAGCTAACAACACTATCCGGTGCTGCTTCTCCTGGTCCTTCAGCTCCTTAGTCTTCTTTCTGATGCAGCCTTGACTGTGACGGCAGAGGTGGTGGTGAAGGTCCGGGCACCACCAGCTGCTGTTCTCACACAGGAACCGCAGTGCCGAGTGCCCACGGCTCGTCTCTTCTTGGTTTTGCCACAGAAGGAGCAGGTGTGCTTGGCGTGCTGGCTGGTGTCGGTCTTCTTCACCGTCTTCCTGAGGGAGGCATCGTGACGGGCCCCGTATTTGCTCATGATTCTGACCTCCTTGGTGCATTTCGCCAGGTTGCCACCACTTACGTCTGAGCCCAAGAGCTATTTGTGTTCTTTCTGGTGGTAGCCATTCTGCCAGCTGCCAGGTGATATCTCATGGTGGTTTTGATCTCTTCTCTCTTGAAGTTTCAGATATCTCTCAAAGTCATTCACGAGCTCCCCACCAGTTCAGCCTGACAGTGCCCCCCCCTTGGCTCCTGCCAGCCGCCCCGCCCTACGCCCCCCAGTAGTCCTGAGTCCTCAGTATGATGCCACCTGTTTTCTTGTCTCCCTCTCTCGGTGGTCCGGGGCTGGGTCCATTCTTGCTCACATTGCAGCTCCGGTGTACTAGAAGGACCTGGCCATAGAAAGACTGCATTCGGAATAATGACTGGAGGACCCAGACTTCAGGTCTTGCTGCTCATTCTCCTGGGGTGCCAAGCCCCGCCCCTTCTGTCTGTGCATCTTCACAGTTGAAAGCAGGTGGTATTAATATACCCCCAACTCTAAAATTAGAGAAACCAACTCCCGTGATCCTCGGTGGGGATTTTTGAAAATGGTTGATTGCATTTAAATCAAATCTGAGTTTATATTTTGCTTCACCACGTCACCGTGGGTAACAATTTCATTTCTGTAGAAAATTATTTGTGGAGGAAGCCGCCTGTGCCAGGAGAGCCCTGGGCCCCTCCTTCTGACTGTGAGGGGAAGTCCACCCTACCCAGCCTTCCATCCCGTCATGTTTTCAGTTCCCTGTTTTTATTTCTCTGGTGAATTCGAAAACTTGCAAATCAGCTAGGTCTGGTGAAAGAGACATTGGGAGGATGTTTGCCGAAGGGGCAGAGAAGATGTCCAGATTGGCAATAAAAATGTTCAGCAGCTGGAGGGGAAATGCTGGCCTTAGGGAGGGAGCCAGTGTGCTGCCCCATGGGTGAGCTGTTAACCAGTGAGATGCTAGATTCAGGCAGTGTCCACGGAGTCCTGGGGAGGGTCCTTGACTGCTGGGGTGGCTGAGGGCTTGGGCCAGTGGCCACTTAGAAAGGGGAACACAACTGCCCCAGGATATTAGGATCTGGGGTTTCCCTGGTGGTGCTAGTGGTAAAGAACCTGCCTGCTAATGCAAGAGTCGTAAGAGACACGGGTTTGATTCCTGGGTCGGGAAGATCCCCTGGAGAAGGGAATGGCTACCCACTCCAATATTCTTGTCTGAAGAGTCCCATGGACAGAGGGGCCTGGCAGGCTACAGACGATGGGGTCACAAAGAGTTGGACATGACTGATCAACTTAGCACGCACATATTAGGATCTGCTGTAGCCAGACTGGTGCCTCTTGGCCGGAGGGGACCTCTGGCTGTTTCAGAGGTGTTTAATCTTGATGTCCGGTATGTTAAGTCTCAGACTCGGAGACTTCCCTGGTGGTCCAGCGGCTGGGAATCTGCCTTCCAGTGCAGGGGATGTGGGTTTGATCCCTGGTTGGGGAATTAAGATCCGACATGCCACAACCATGGAGAAGGAAATGGCAACCCACTCCAGTGTTCTTGCCTAGAGAATCCTTTGGACAGAGGAGCCTGGTGGGCTTCCGTCTATGGGGTCGCACAGAGTCGGACACAACTGAAGCGACTTAGCAGCAGCAGCAGCAGCAGCATTCCACAACTAAGACCTGATGCTGCCAAGTAAATAGTTTTTTTTTTTTCCAAAAGGCTCAAACCTGGGCTCAGAGTTGCCAGTTTAGAGTTATTATCCAGTCTATTGGTTCCGTGGGTCCTTCACCCTGTCAGTGTGAAAATGGATCTTGCACGGAGTATGGAGTACACCCCTAGAGGAAGGCGGGGCACAGGTTTGGGAAGTGCTGGAGGATGTTCCCACTGGGAGCATGAAGGAGGTGCCACGTGGACCCCTGTGTCATGTGGACAAGGGCCAGCTGTGCCGGGCTGAGGTGTTAGGGCTGGGAACCCAGACGCCAGCTGCTCCCAGGGCCAGACAGCCCCCAGAGATGAGTGAGGAGGGCGCCAGGGAGAGGCGGCACCTGTGAGGCACGTTGCCCCCGTGGAGCAGGCTGGGACGTGTGGTCCGTCTGTGGGTTCAGGTGGAAGCGAGGACAGAGTTAGATGAGCCACCAGCAGTCTGCCATGGTGGATGTTTTCCTCTTCTTTATAGAGTAGTCAGATGGGGACATTAGAATAGAGCCCAAAGGAAGGGAGGGGGTTAGCCGTCCTGTTATTGCGAGAAGGAATCCCAGGTGGTTCAACAAGTTCAATGTATGGCAAAAACCGCCACAATATTGTAAAGTAATTAGCCTCCAATTAAAATTAAAAAAAATTTTTTTTCTTGCCTAAAACACACACACACCCACACACACACACCCACACCACACACACACACACACACACACACACACACACACACACTCCTGCAGCAGTCAGTCGTGTGTTTGCTCTCCAGTTGACTCCCTGCCTTCCCATGCAAGTTCTGTTTCCCAGGCCTCCTCGCCCATCCTTTCGGTGGGAGGTGGTGGTGCGGGGGGCAGGTGAGAGGACAGGGAAGCAGCTTGATTGGGGGTGGGGGCATCTCTAGCACTGAGTGCTTCCTGTGGTCCGTGGAGGTCCCCCCTCTGCTGCCAGTTCCCCGACTTTACCCCTTGGTCCCTCTGCCACAGTCCAGCTGGTACCCACAGCCACGGTAGCGTCACCTGGTACCGCCTTTGGTTCCTCTGGCTCTAGGGTTGGGTCCTTTTTTGTTTTGGCCACGACACATGGCATGCAGGATCTTCCCTGACCAGGAATCGAACCCGTGTCCCCCCGCACTGGCTGTGCCCCTCACATTGGGAGCATGGAGTTCTTAACCACTGGACCACCCGTGAAGTCCAAAACGGTTTGGATGTCTGACGTCGGTTGTCTCTGGGTTCCCTCGGTATCTCCTATTCGCTTTTTGGCTTCCACGGTCTCTGTAACAGATGTCTTATGTGAAGCTCCTTCAGTGGGCTAGCTCATGTGGTTTCTGATTTTGTGACTGGGTGGGCCCTGGGATGGAGCAAGCTTGGCTTGTTGGTGAGCGGCCAGGAGACCCGGGGGATTGTCGCAGGGTGAGTGACAGCGAGAGTGGGATGAGGTGAGGCGGAGAGGGAGAGGGAGAGGCAGCCAGGTCCCGTCTGGGCAGTAAGTGCCAGTTCACCCTCCTTTCCTTGCTTTATTTCTGTAATTTCCGTTCACCCCCACCAAGATAATTGGTGCTTGTTCTTTAGAGTCAGTAGGGATGTTTACGTTTAAATCTCCCGAAGTCTTCAAAAGCAATCTCAGATCATTGTGTGTTTATTTATTCTTTAAAAATGCATCAAGTTCTGAATTATACACTTTAAAATGCTGAATTTTATATTCAGTGAATTTTACTACAATTGAAAAAAAAACAAAAAACAGGACAGTGGCTAAGTTGCCTTTACTGGCAAGTTTGTTTTCCTAACTGAAAGGGAATTTAATCGCAGAGTTAATTTCAGTTTCAGAATGTAAAACGGTATAGCCAATGTGGAAAATACTTTGATGGCTTCTCAAAAAATTAAGCACAGATTTACCAAACAATCCTGCAATTCTATTCCTAGATGCAGACCTAAAAAAACTGAAAGCAGGGAATCACAAATATTCATAGCAGGGTTATTCACAGGAGCCAAAACGAAGAAACGAGAACCCAAACGTGCATCGACAGGTGAATGGATAACGAAGTGTGGTGTTTACTCTAAGTATGTTTGTGCTCAGCCACTGAGTCGTGTCTGACTCTTGCAGCCCTAGGGACTGTGCCCCACCAGGCTCCTCTGTCCATGGGATTCTCCAGGCAAGAATACTGGAGTGGGCTGCCATTCCCTTCTCCAGGGGATCTCCCCAACCCAGGAATCAAATCTGCATTGCCTGCATTGGCGGGCAGACTCTTCACGATGGAGCCATCTGGGAAGCCCATACTATTTATAATGGAATAGTATTCAGTCATAAGAAGACACGCTGCTACTTACTATAACATGGATGAGCCTTAAAAACATACTAAGTGAGAGTTGTCAGACACAAAAGATCACATGTGGTGTGATTCCACTTATACGTAGAATCTAGAATAGTCAAATTCATAGAGAAAGTATGTGGAATAGAGGTTTACGGGGGGCGGGATATGGGAGGGAGGATGGGGAGAGTGTTAGTGTTTAATGGCTGTGAGGTTTCTGTTTCAGTGATGAAAAGTTCTGGAAATGGAGAGTGGTGGTGGTTGCATGACTTTGTGAATGTATTTCATGTCACTGAATTATACACTTGAAATGGTTAAGGTGGTATTTTATTATGCATGTTTTGCTACAATTTAAGAGAGCAAAAAAGTTTCAAGTTTACATGTTTTGTATGAGTCTTTAGCATGTGTTCTTCGTGGTCAAAGCTCAGTCCCTGTGTTCTAGTTCCAGGAGGCAGCCTTGTGGCTGATTGAATCACGGCCAAGTGAGAAAGCCACGGCCCCTCATTGGAAACTCGGCTTTGCCAGTGAACTTGTGTCTTGTCGTCAGGCTCACCGAGGTGTGAGCGGGCTTTGAGGACGCCTGTGGTCACCCAGGTCTCAGGTGGAAACGTGGAAGCGCTTGGCTTGCCTTTTGTTCCTGGAATGGTTGATACTATGTATGGCTGATTCTGTTGGCTTCCTACTGAAAAATCCATCCCTCTTTTCTTTGGCTTATTATAGCCCTGATTGTGCTTGGGGCTGTGGGGTGTCCTTCTCTAGGTCAAAGCTCATGAGCGGTTTAGCCAGTCTTGACATGTTCTTCACTCTCTTGTGTGCATTTATCCTTGTCTGAAAAAAACGAGGTAATAGAGCTGGCTTTATCTTAACCTCTTTCTTCTGTTCCCGTTGTGAATGCGAGGCCCAGAGTGGCCACCTGATGCGAAGAGCTGACTCACTGGAAAAGACCCTGATGCTGGGAAAGATTGGGGGCAAGAGGAGGAGGGGGCGACAGAGGATGAGATAGCTGGGTGGCATCACCGACTCAATGGTCATGAGTTTGAGCAAACTCCGGGAGATAGTGAAGGATAGGGAAGCCTGGCGTGCTGCAGTCCCTGGGGTTGCAAGGAGTCGGACCCGACTGAGTGAGTGAACGATAGCAGAGAGGTGACAGTGCCCTGAGACAGTGAGGCGAAGGCCAGGAGGGTGGGTGTTCTGCCCACGGCAGAGCCTTCCAACCAGCTGTCTGTACCTCCAGACTGAATTGTCCTTTGTTGTTTACGGGGAGCCTAGCTCCTTGTCTCTGTGTTTTCTGTTTTTTGTTGAGTGGTGCTTTTTTTGTTTGTTTGTTTATTTTAATTTTATTTTTAAGGTTTTCGGTCATACCCCATAGCATGTGGACCTTAATTCCTCCACCAGGGGTTGAACTCGCGCGCCCTACATGGGAAGGCAGAGTCTTAACCACTGGACTGCTGCAGGAGGCCCTGTTTCTTGTTTAATTTTGAGGGATATCCCCACCCCCCCCCCAGAGCCTGCCATGTTGTGGGTCCCCCTGAAATGATTGTCAGGTGATTGAAGAACATGCCCAAGCTCCCTGCATTAGGCTTCTTCTAGTTGCAAGTGACAGCCAGACTCGCAGACAGCCCGAAGCAGAAAAGGGCACTTCCTGACTTCAGTAAATAAGAAAACTAGGGGTGGAGCCGGATTCAGGGGCTCAGCATCCCCCACGTCTGTCCCTGGATCTCTCTCATCACCACTTCTCTGGGTGGGCCACTCTACATGAGAGGGTACAGTGGCCCCAGGAAGCTCCAGATTGACATGACTATGAAGAGTTCCTGCCTCTAGCACAGAAGTTAGCAAACTTCTTCCTTAAGGGATCGAATAGCGAGTACAGTACTTCAGGCTTTGTGGGCTGTAAGTTTTTGTAGCAGCTCTGCCTTTGTAGCAGGAACGCAGCTACAGACGACTTGTAAACAAATGCCCGTGACTGCATTCCCATAAAACTTTATTTGCACACACATTGATGGGGCTGCTGAATCTGGCCCTTCAGTTGTTGTCTGCTGACTTCACTCTGAAAAGAGACAAGGCCTCTCTTCTAGTGGTTCAGGTAGAGTCGTGGGGAGGGCCCACTGGTCTAGGGCTGGGACCAGGGGAATACTCACTTTAGGCAGAGAATTGCAGGGAGCTCCAAAAACCCTCAGCAATCAAGATCAATCATATTTTTATATAATATTAAAAAAATGAAAACACAGAAAAGACTCCATCACACGAAGGTCACACAAAAGTCATACAAAATGTCAAGCAGGGCCAGAACGAGGGGGCGCTGAGTAAGGTGATTTGAGGCGCCCGCCCTGCTGTGGCCAGGTGGTTGCTCAGCCCGGGTCACCTGCCGAGCCCTGTAGCGCTAAAGGCACCTTACAGAGAAGCGAATGGAACACAGATCCCCTGGGAAAGAGAGGCACACGGGCCAGAGGAAAGGGCAAGGCTTGCTCTTCGCCTGTCTTGGCCGTGAAGTACTTCATACACATGCTTTATTTTCTCAGTTTTCTCCCCCTCATCTCAAACCTCAAAGGCAGGTAGTAATCCCCATTTTACAGATGAGGAAAATGAAGGACAGAATAAGTCGCCCAGGGTCACGCAAGGCCTGAACTAGAATTTGAGCCAGGGTTTTTGTCTGCCAAAGTGCATTCTTTGAATTGGCATTGGTTAGTGTTGAAATTTTGCAAAAATCCTCTGTCATCCTGTCAGCAGGGACCCCCAGGTAGCTCACCTTAGTGCTCCCCTCCTGGCTCCTGTTCTTGTCAGCAGATGGCTTTCAGGAGCTGGGAGAACCAGAAGCCCTCACCTGCTTTTGGAATCAGCCTCCGGTTTGGAGCAGTAAGCAATCAGTGTATACGCCCCAATTAAATTATGGACACCGCAGTGTTAAGTGGCAGGTGAGCTGCGCTTTAAGTAGACCACATTAATTCTGGCAGTGGGAGCGGAGCCCTGCTGGGATATTGATGATCAGCAGCCGCATCATTCAGGCGAGCTTTAGAAGGATTCCGGAGTGGTAAGCAATTTAGAAATGGAAAGATGAAAACACGCCTTGAAGTGTTTCGTGTGTTTTCAAGGTCAGAGGGAGGTGACTGCAGTTTTCAGAAAAGACAGGATGCAGATGAGAGTCTCTGGACTGAAGTCATGCTGGATGTACTGATGGTTGTCTGGTGGGTTACGATGCAAGTTATTGGCTGGCTGGCCGGCTGGCCCCAATACTCTCAGCAAATGTCCTGTCTTGGTTTCTGAGAAAGGCTTCAAGTAGAAGCCTTCCTTCACTTTATTCTATCTTTATGTACAGACACTGACACAGAGTGATTTCATGCAACACTTTGCTGCCTAGGCCAATTTTTTTTAAAAGAAAAAATTTTAACTTTTAAATAGGAAACGTGTTAAAAGAAAAGTTATGCATTTGTGTGGTTTGGACTGATCTAATGGGTTTCGGGGGACTTTCCTGGTGGTCCAGTGGCTGAGACTCCATGCTCCCAATGCAGGGGGCACAGGTTTGATCTCTGGTCAGGGAACTGGATCTCACATGCTGCAACTGAGTTAAAATTTTAAAGAAGTAACTAGTGGGTTTCAGAAGGGGGTTAGTTTGGCATTTAGGGATTGAGAGAAGGCATTCTGAGTGATCCACTCTGCTGGTGGTTTTACCAGTCCTTCTTGGGATGTTTCTTTGAAATGATTTCAGAGATTGACTTGATCCACGAATGCACACACACACGTGTGCGTATGTACACATTTAGATGCCGTGAAAAGAAAAAGGAAAAGAGGAAACAACCTGTATGTTCTCGGATAAGAAGGTAATTCTTTAGCAAACAGTGGTTGGTCACCATGGGCTGGACGTCACGCTCAGTGTTTTATCTCCCTTTTCTCCAGTTACTCCAGAAACCCTGGGGGAGTCTACACTTGGGGGCTTCTGTTAAGAGAGAGGAGTCTGAAGCTTAGCATGCTTGAGGGATCTGCCCAGAGGCATTCCCCTGAAGACCTCCTCACCTGTTGTCCTGCCCACGAGACCAGAAGCTTGTTAGGGACACGTCCTTCTTGTCTACCTGGGGGCCCATAGCTTCGCCCAGCTCATGGCTCCCAGGAAGAAGGCAGTCTGTGCTCCCTGAGCTAAATTGCAATCTTAGACTCAGCTTGTCAGCCTGGTGTCCAGTTTATGGAGATGTGCGTATTCACATCCTTCTGGAAGGAAGGTTCAAAGATCTTGTCACCTTCTCAGAGGGGTCCGTGAGTCTGTTTAGCTCCTGGGTTGGAATCCATCAAGCAATTGTGAACACGATCCTTTTCAAGGAGGGGAGCCCCCCTCACTTTGCAAGATGGTTTGATGACGTGGTTCACAGTGAGACAGCTCTGAGGTCCTTTTCTGCTGTCCCACTTATAACTGTGTATCACTGGGCCGGTTACTTCACTTGGCTGGGTCTCAGCCTTGTCTTTGACATGGAGACAGCAGTGGTAGTTGAGAGGACTGAGGTTAGATGAAAAGTGTGGAGTGCAGTGGCTGGTACGTACTTAATGCTCAATAAGTAGCAGTGTCTGTCCCTGTTGTTGCTGTTATTATTATTGACAGCATTGAAAAGTATTGATGAACTACTATTAAGTAAAGGTTGGTCACAAAATTAGGTATATACTAGAATAACACCTATGAAAAAAATCTGTGTGTGTATGGACAAAAAAGGCAGGATGTGAAGCGACGTGGTGACTATTTTATGGATAAAGACACACTTCTTAGCTTTCCCTTAAAGCCTTAAATCTGTTCCTATTATTAGACATACAGAAATCTCCCTGAAGGAACTAGAAATGAGGACGGTTAGTTATGCACAGGGATGTTCAAATCACTACACGGGGAAAATTGGCATTGTATTATGTTCCCAGCAGTCATGAAATAAATTATGTTTAACTGGGGAGCCATCGAAAATCATGTTTCCAAAGATCTTCAAATGTTACGGAGAAAATGCCCATGATCTAGACAAGGAAAGAAACAAGTCCAGATACAAAGCTACGAATGTGTGGTGTGTGTGTGTGTGTGTGTATGTGTATATATATATATACACATACACACACACATGTACACGTGTCCCCTGGAGGAGGGCATGGCAGCCCATTCCAGTATTCTTGCCTGGAGAATCCCATGGACAGAGGAACCTGGCGAGCTACAGTCCATAGGGTCACAGAGAGTCAGACGTGACTGAAGTGACTGAGCGCACACACATACATATACAGCACACAGTATGACGATATGTTAATTTCTTGCTGCTGCTGCTCCAACAAATTATTGCAAACTTTGTGGCTTACAACAACACGAATTAATTTTCCTACATCTATGGAGGGCAGAAGTCCAGAGTCAGTCTCACTGGGCTAAAGGCAAGGCGATGGCAGGGCTGGTGCCCTCTGGAGGCTCCCGGGCAGGATCTGTTCCTTGCCTCTTCCGGCTTCTGGCAGCTTCTGGTGGCTTCTAGCAGTTTCCAGCATTCCTTGGCTGTGGCCGCATCACTCCAGGCTCTGCTTCTCTGGTCATGCTGCTGCCTTCCCTTCTGCCTCAGATCTCCCTCCCCACCCCTCTTTTCTGTACAAATTTTATTATTTATTTTTGTTTTTGGCTGTGCTGGGTCTTCGTTGCTATGCACAGGCTTTCTCTAGTTGTGGAGCACAGGGGCTGCTCTTCGTTGTGCACGGGCTTCTCATTGCCGTGGGTTCTTTTGTTGGGGGGCACGGGCTCTTGGGTGAGTGGGCTTCAGTAGCTGAAGCATGTGGGCTCACTGGTTTTGGTTCCAGGCTCTAGAGCACAGGCTCAGTGGTTGTGGCGCATGGGCTTAGCTGCTCCAAGGCATGTGGGATCTTGCCGGACCAGGGATCTAACCCATGTGCCCTGCATTGATTGGCAGGTGGCTTCTTTACCACTGAACCACCAGGGAAGCCCTCCCCCTACCTCTTTTAAAGATACCTGTGGTTATGTCAGGCCCAGAGAGACTATCCAGGGTAGTCACCCCATCTCAAGATCCTGAATTTAGTCACAGCTACAGAGTCCCTTGTGCCGTGTAAGGTAAGATGTCCAGGTTCCAGGGCTTATGATGTGGTTATCTTTGGGAGTCACAATTCAGCTATCACAGATGTCAGTTTTGTAGAAAAAAAGCAAAGTGCAGGCAAAGAGATTGATTTGAAAATGTTAACAGTGATCACCTCTGGATGGTGATCAGGTCATTTTTTTTTTTCCTGCACCAAGAAGCTTGTGGGATCTTAGTTTCCTGACCAGGGATCGAACCGAGGCCCACGGAAGTGAAAGCCCTGAGTCCTGACCACTGGACTGCCAGGGAATTCCCTGGGTAGGGGGGGTTACGTTTATTTTGGGTATACTCTCCGGTATCTTCCTTTTCCGTGCTAAGAAATAAGTCTTCTACCACCATCAACACGGCCCCTGGATGCTCCTCTGGACGCGATGTGCGCCCCACGGTGTGGTCCCCTGTCTCCACAGAGCCCGTGTTCTGGTTCTACGTGAAGGAGGTGCTCAGCAAGCACGAGCTGCAGCGCTTCCACGCCTTGCGCCACATCGCCACGGACGTGGGCCGCGGCCGCGCCTGGCTGCGCTGCGCCCTCAACGAGAACTCCTTGGAGCGCTACCTGCACATGCTCCTGGCTGACCGCGGCCGGCTCAGGTACCCGGGCAGGGTGGGGGAGTGGGTGCCCCCGGGGCTGGGGGTGACCATCGCAGGATGTGCCTGCCTGCATCCGGGATGGCTGGGTTCCCCTCTTCCAGCCCCAGCTTGTCTGGCTGAGCCGTTGGGCACAGTCCACTGGAGACCAAGTGAAGATGCCTGTCGGGCTCCTTCCACGTGGCAACTGCATGCAGCAGGCACTCAATAGATGCCTGTTATTAATAAGGCCTGGGGTGTGGAGGGAGCTGTTGTCTTAGGACACGTGTGCCCCTCTTGGCAGAATCTTAATCTCGGTTTCTTTCAGATCCAGAATTTCTTGCTCTTTAGAAGTCGGGTGTTCAGTGCCCTGTCTCTTGCCGTGTATCTCCTTGCACACCGGGTACTGGATGGTTCTTCTGGCTTTTTTTTTTTTTTTTTAAGAGCTTCGTGATCTCAAACTGATGGAAAGTAATAGGGGCGTTTTAAGTTGAGAGAAGTCATTTGTTATTAAAAAGAACCCCTCCCATCCTTTTGTTTTCTTTTTTTCTTGATCATAAAGTTTATTCCAGAAGTGAGGTTATGCTGCCAAAACAAGCGTTTTGGAAACCTCAGTGGCTTGAGACCACCAGGTCCATGTCTTCTGCCTGCTGCGTGTCTGTCATGGGTTGAGGGTCTCATCTCAGAGACCCAGGCTAACAGAGGCACATCTCTGCGTATGCTTTCTGGACTGCCAAGGCAGACAGGGGCTCTGGCTAAGGGAAACACTGGCCCTCCAAGCTTCTGCCCACCATGAAGCTTCACTTCCACGCGTATTTTATTGGCCAGCAAGTCACACTCAGTAGGGTGGGCAAGGTATGGTTATTCCACAGCCATAGGGAGAAGGCACTCAATGTGTATCAGTGAATAGTACAGGCAGCCGCCTTCCCTTCAGACACGTTTGATGGATGCTGTGGAACCCGCTGGGATGAGACTGAAATCACTCGTAAACCGCATAGACGGAGCTCTGCTGGCGTGTTGGTGTGTTTCCCTGTCGTTGTGCCTGCGTGCTGATCGTTATGACTTCTCTCTCTGTCTGCCTCTCTCTACCCATCCCTCCCTGTCTCCCTTCCTCCCTCCTCCTCTCTCACATTATTATTTTCCCTCTGAGACGGGTGGACCAGACATGTTGTTTTGTGTCACCTGATGGTCCAAAGAGACAGTGATCAGTTCCGCCCTAGTCCCTTGAATAACTTCCACACCCAGCAGTGCCCAGATCCTCAACAATGAGATGTCACTTAATTCAGTAAGCTGGCCTTTATTTCATCAGTGCTGTGATACACTCCTGTGATTTCATATCTTGCTCTGCGTTCCCTGGCTCAGGTCTTCTCTGGTGTTTCTTCTGCTGCTTGAGGTCGTCTTTCTTCTAATAGTTTAGGGGTTCTGGTGTTAGGTGTTCCAGGCTTGTGTACTAAGGTGTCAAAGATACCCTTGAGGTTCTCTTATTTGATGTGGCCTGTGATATAGCTGTAGGGATGAAATGGGAGGGATGGGGGCCAGGAAGACGGGAGATAACCGTACCCACATGCTGCCTAGGACTACTCATGTCTGAGTTGGGAGGCTGTGCATGTCTGCGGGTACCTCTGAGCATTAACCAGCTTTCACTAAAGAAAACACACTCATGTTTCTTGATTCCCTGGTGGCTCAGCGGTAAAGAATCTGCCTGCCAATGCAGGATAGGCAGGTTCAATCCCTGGATCAGGAAGATTCCCTGGTGAAGGAAATGGCAACCCAACTCCAGTATTCTTGCCTGGGAAATCCCACAGACAGAGGAGCCTGGTGGGCTGCATATAATCCACGGGGTCGCAAAAGAGTCAGACAGGACTAAGCGACCAAACAACTCATGTTTCTTAACAGTAGTTTTTTTGTGTGTGTAAATCTCTTTCCAGCAGATTATTTACAAGTGCCATCTGCCATCCATATCCCCAGGTTCTGCATCTGTGGACTCAACCAGCCGTGGATTGAGTGCTGTGTTTAAGATCTGTGGTTGGTTGAACCTATGGTGGCAGAATTCGCAGATTTGGAGGGCTACCTGTACTATGCTCTTGTATGTAAGCATCCTCAACTTTGGTATCTGTAGTGGGTCCTGGAGCCGATCCCCCATGGATACTGAGGGACAGGTGTCCTTTAGAGCCGTACTCTGTGTCAAGGTTGAATGTGACAGTGAGCAATAGAAGGGAATATGCTGTTAAGACTCACCGTTGTACTTCGCTGAATCACTAGCCTCTAATTCAGTGCGGGAAAACCAAATTTATTTACATGCAAGAAAACTGGCTCCAGTCTGTAAAGAATCACAGTTTGGGAATCAGAGGTCTGACTGCACTGCCAGCTTGAAGACACAGTCTGTGCTTCCACTGACTTCTTTGCCAGGTTAAGTATGTTGACAATGATGTCTGTCTTTTCTCTTTCTGTTGGTTGTATTCAGTCACTTCAGCAGCTATGTATCCGGTCTTTTGCTGAACTCCAGGTCACCCATCACTGACCGTGCTTTAGTGAAATTGAATTTTGACTCCATTAGTTTAGAGTTCTCTGACCCGGTGGGGAAGTCAGAGATGAGAATATTTACTTGTTATTGCTTAGCCGGGGGTCGGCTAAAGAGCTGGGCCGTGGGGCAGGGAGAGCTGCCTTTGAGCCCAGGCTGTACCATTTATTGCTGAATGACCTTGGACAATGGAATGACCGATTGGCCTTCTGGTCCCCTTCTCTACAACTGCCGTTTAGGTCTGTGGGCTTTTTTAGCTTCCCAGCCCATTCCAGGGGGTAGTTTGGGCTTTTGAGGCTGCTGCCCAAACTGGTGTTACATACAGATGCCTCGGTTGAAGGGCCCAGGGAACTAAAATTTCGCTCTGAAATCGTCTCTTCTTGTATGAGTCCACTCGGGGTCCCTGTGGGCTGGCTTGGATTTCCTGTCTTATTTCTTAGAAACGTTGCTCGAGTGAAAGTCACCACTGTTTGCCCCCTTTTCCTTTTCTGCTTCATAAGTAGTGCGTTTCCATCTCATGCCTGTCTTGGTACGCTCAGGCTCTAATGATCTCAGGGGACCCGTGAGGAAGTTGTAGGGTATACGCATTCAATCCTTTGTTTATAACCAGAAGACCCAGCGCAGCAGACCTTGCACGGCCACGTTGGCATGGACAGGCACGAACTTTCAGGGAGCCATGTGAAGGAATTGTCTGGCTAACGGATGCTGAGAATGACGGTTCAGAGCATTCCCCCTCTCTCTTTTCCATTTGCAGCACGTTTTATGAAGACTGGGCTTTTGTCATGGATGAAGAAAGGTCTAGCATGCTTCCCACCATGGCAGCTGGTAAGCTTGGCCAGGGCCAGGGGTGCGGGGCAGGGGGTCCTGTGAAGCCTGGTGAGCAGAGGTGCTGCCTGGGAGTGAATGTGTAACTCCACGGGGTGCTGTGGGTTCCCCGTCCCTCACTGAATGAAAGGACCACTCATCACTCGGCACTATCCTTCCTTTAGTGGTGAAGAACACGGAGTCCATTTATCTAGAATTGTGATACCCTGGCTGGGAAAGCGTGAGGTTGTGGGGTTTTGGCTGAGGCTTTGCAAGTGTGAGATAAAGATCCAGGGAACTGGGGGAGGAGACACGTCTCGGAAGCCTGGCTCTCCCTCCCTCTGGCAGGTGGCCTGAGGCAGATCCGTTGAGTTTTTCACCTTTACCTTCCTCTTCTGCAAGGTGGGAATCCTGATGGCACTGCAGTCACACTGATAGGGTTGTGAAAGAACCAGATGAGACAGTCAGTATCTGATTTGTCTGGTGAAAGCCCTGCCTTGATGCTAGTTGACGAACTGTAAAATTGTCTGACGTTTGACTCTCACTCAAAAGGTGAATGCAACCGAAGTGGGTGCCTTGCTTCTTTCTTCCAAATCCTTTGTGCCTCCCCTTTCTCTCTTTCCTGAAAGTTTTCAGAGTCCCACCTACTGAGTTACATTAGGCTTGTCCATCGATGAGGAAAAGTCAGATGGCCATGATGTCGTACGTAGGCCATAGGAGACCAGTGCGCATTTTTGCCTGAAGATATAATGGACATGATATTGGTGCACATTTCTTTTTTTTAATTGGAGGATAATTGCTTTACAGTGTTGTATTGATTACTGCCATGTGACAAGGTGAATAGCCATAATTTTATATATCCCCTCCTTCTTGATTGGAAGGAAATGGCAACCCACTCCAGTATTCTTGCCTGGAGAATTCCATGGACAGAGGAGCCTGGTGGGCTACAGTCCATGGGGTCGCAGAGAGTCGGACGTGACTGAGCGACTATCACTCCCTCCCTCCCTCCCTCTTGATCCTCCATCCCCCGCTCCTATCCCACTCCGCTAGGTCATCACAGAATGGCAGACTGGGCTCCCTGTGTTACATAGCAGCTTCCTGCTAATTACCTGTTTTGCACAATAGTGTGTATATGTCATTTTTTGATTGATTACCAAGCTGATTTTGGTGGATGATGGTATTTAATACTCTGTAAGAGATGCTGTTGTCCCTGTTTTATAGGTAAAGAAACTGAAGCTCAGAGAGGTCATGAATGGCTTGACCAAGGTCTCAGAGCTACTGAGTGGCCGTGCTGGGGCTCAGCCCAGGCAGACCGACCCCAGAATTTAAGCCTTCCCCTCCCCATGACTAACTTCTTATTTGAGTTTGTCTTCCTGACAGATAGGGAGAGACTTTGGAAGTCTCAACTCCCATGATAGCGGTGTCTCCTGACCCCAGTTTTGTGGGAGTTTTTTTTTTTTAAGTCATCGTTTGAGATGAGTGTGTCTTGTGTCCTCTGACGTCTGCAGCTTGTTTATTGTGTTGGAAGTGTGACTGTTGAACAGCAGACACTCCAGACTTTTCCCTTTTCGGGGGATAGGTCTGAACTCCATACTCTTCGCGATTAACATCGACAACAAGGACTTAAACGGGCAGAGTAAGTTTGCTCCCACCGTCTCGGACCTCTTGAAGGAATCCACGCAGAACGTGACCTCCTTGCTGAAGGAATCCACGCAAGGAGTGAGCAGCCTTTTCAGGGAGATCACAGCGTCCTCGGCTGTCTCCATCCTCAGCAGAGCTGAGCAGGAGACCGACCCCTTGCCTGTGGTGTCCAAGCACGTCAGTGCCGGTGAGAGAGGACGGGGACACGGGGGTCGGGCGGGGATGAGATGAAAGCGCCCCGGGAAGTGAAATCCGATACACTGGTGTTTTCAGCTCATGTTTGTGTTTGTCTTTCTTACTCTTATTCACTCAGAAAGGGTGCTGAGAGGCTTCCTGGGACGTGAAGATGACAGGGTAGCCAAGCCAACAGCTCAGTCAGAGCAAACCGAGAGGGAGGGCATGATGGTCACGCGAAGCCGGAGGAGGCTGCCCTTCATGCCTTTGTCCCTTCATCCATTCGTTCGTTTAACTATCCTTCTGATCAGTGGGGTGAAAGCCCAGCTATGGAGAATGTAGCCTGTTGAGGGGGAGACGTTTAAGTGGAGGCCGGGGAAAGAGAGGAAATGGTTGGTTTTGACTCTAGGCTCTGGGGAGGCAAAGGAAAGTGGATTCAGTTCTGATTAATTTCGTAAGAAGTTTTACAGTGCCTCTTGAACCTTTTGGGATATCCAGAACGTTGAAACAGCAAAATAGGAAATTTGGGGTATAAGGGCTTAATCCTGGTATTCTCAAATCCCTTAAATAAGGCAGTAGTCATGGTCTTCCCTTTGGAGTTATTAATGATGGGGAAGCTCAGAATTCTGTGAAGTCTTTGGTATACACTGGCTTTATCTGTCTTGCCTTCTCCTTTTTTTTTTTTTAATTATTAAAAAATTTTTTTGGCTGTGCTGCAGAGCATGTGGGGTCTTAGTTCCCTGACCAGAGATCGAACCTGTGTCCCCTGCATTGGAAGTGCAGAGTCTTAACCACTGGACCACCAGGAGGCCCACCCTCTCCTTCTTGAGCAGAGACCTCATGCAAATGACATGGACTGTTGATGACTGTCCCAGAGATGCTGGGATCTGTACACCCGAAGGAGTGTCTTTTCCATCCATTCTGGGAACCCTGCTTTTGGCGTCGTCTCCTCGTTGTGACACACTGGTGATAACGTCACCATGTCACACTTAGTGGATGGATTGGTCTTTTTGGAATTGGCTCCAAAGTGCTTCACACCCAAGACTGATGATTAAAATGCATGAACAGGCTGGCTCACCTAAGTGCCAGGCACCAGGGCAGTCCTGACTTCTGTTTCAGTTTGTCTCTGCTGCGTAACAAACAGCTCCAAAATGTAGTAGCTTAAAACAGACAACCTCAGTTCATTCCTTTTTTGTGAGTCTGTGGGTTGGCGGATGGTTCTTCTGCTGGTTTCACCTGGGCTCCCTCATGGGGCTGCATTCAGCTGGTGACTGAGCTTGAAGGTCCAAGGTGGCCCCATTCACGCATCTGGAGTTGGTGCTGACTCCTGGCTGGGGCGTCTCAGTTTCCCCTACGTTGGCCTCTCATCCTCCAGTAAGTTAGACTGGCCTCCTCTGTGGTAGTTTCAGGGCATTATTCCATGAGGGTAATGCCTGGGCTCTAGAACTCACAGATTTGTTATTTCTGCCACATTCTGTTCTTAAAAGTAGAGCACTAAGCTGGTTAGAGTCAAGAGGGTGGAGACGTAGGCACCACCCATGATGGGAGCAGTCCTGCTGAAAAGGGGCACCTTGCAGGGTTGGGAGAAACTGGGGCTGTTGAACAATCAGTTACAATCCCTGAACTGATTTTCTTGGTCTCATCTCCCAGCCATGAGAGTGTTTTCCAAAGTGAACGGGTAAAAATCATTTCAATAATGATTCATCTTTTGAATCAAAGTGCTTGGAAAGATTGCTTAGAAGGAATGATTGTAATGTGTGCTCTGTGACATATTTCAAACCAGAAGTAGAGGCCCACATTCATTTTGCTTGGTCTTGGCATAGACAGATTTCCACCCCCTGCCCCCTGCAAGGATTAAAAAAAAGATCTGAGTTTATCTTCAATTTATTTTTGAGTAGAATAGTAAGAGATTTTCCACAGTCTAGAGGCAGGATCATCGCTTTTTCTTATCTCATATCTTTTGCCAGATGCCAAATGTAAAAGGGAGCGGAAGAAGAAAAAGAAGGTGACCAACATCATCTCATTTGATGATGAGGAAGATGAGCAGAGCTCCGGGGATGTTTTTAAGAAGATCCCCGGGGCTGGGGAGAGCTCAGAGGAGAACTCCGACCGGTCCTCGATCAATATCATGTCGGCCTTCGAAAGCCCCTTTGGGCCAAATTCCAATGGAAGTCAGGGCAGCAACTCTTGGAAAATTGATTCTCTGTCTCTGAACGGGGAGTTTGGGTACCAGAAGCTGGATGTGAAAAGCATCGATGATGAAGACGCGGACGAGAACGAGGACGACGTGTGCGGGAGCATGCCGGGAAGGAAGCGCCCGGGCCACTCGGAGTCGCCAGAGAAGTAAGTTCCCCCCGAGAGCTTCTACGAAAGGGTAGTTGGGGACTTCCCGGGTGGTCCTGCGGCTAAGACTCACCTTCCAATGCAGGAGGTGTGGGTTTGATTCCTGGTCAGGGAGCTGAGATCCCACGTGCCCCAAGGTCAAAAAACCAAACGTGAAAAACAGAAGCAATATTGTGAGAAATTCAATAAAGACTTTAAAAATGGTCCACATCTCAGGAATCTGCCTGCCAGCGCAGGTGACACGGGTTTGATCCCTGGTCTGGGAGGATTTCACATGCCTCGGAGCAGCTAAGCCCGTGCACCACAACTGCTGAACCTGTGCTCTAGAGCCCGAGAGCTGCTAGTTGCAGCTGAGCCCGTGGACTGCAGCGATTAAAGCCCACACGCCCTGGAGCCAGTGCTCTGCGACAAGAGAAGCCACTGCAATGAGAAGCCCACGCACCATAACGAGAGACAGTGGAGAGTGGCCCCTGCTTGCTACAACTAGAGAAAAAGCCCACGCAGCAACGAAGACCCAGCATAGCCAAATAAATAAGTTACAAAAAAAAGATCCACAGTAAAAAAAAAAAAAAAAAATCAAACCTTAAAAAAAGGTTAAAAAAAGGGGGGGGGTACACAGGCTGCTGGCTCTTTCTGCTGTTTTGGGTGATGTTAGACTGCAGGTTTTTTATTTGTTTGCAGCATCTTTCATTATTCAGATCTTGATTTTGGGGGAAGGAGCGTGAACTTACTTTCTCCTGAGAACTCAGTGGAGGGAGTGTACATATTATTGGAAGCTACTTATAGCATTGGTGTCAAGAGGTATGACCTGAAATTCTTGCTTTGTGTTTATGTCTTTCATTTTATAACTTGAATTTTGCTCGCATGTCTTACTTGCCACCAGCCCAGGAAGTTCAGGAGAGAGGCAGGGTATTTTAGAGAACAGTCTCAGGCTGGTAATATCTGTGTTTATTCGCAGGGTAACTTGCCTGCACTTATCGCCTTAACACTGGGGCTGTAGTATGTTTATACCTTCGAGAGGGGCTGGATGCAGTGAACGTGTGAAGCAGAAGAGCAAAGTTAGGAGGTTGAACCTTAGAATCCTGACAACCCGGGCTCTCATCTACTAGCTCCGTGGCTTAGTTTAGACTAGGTCGGACAAGTTTCTTCGCCTCCCAGAGCCTCAGGCCTCACCTGAGATCTGAGAGAACAACAGCACGTGCTTTGGAGAGTTATTGTCCCGTCTGTGGGACCCTGCGTGTGAGGCCTTGGGTTGGTGCTGGAACATCGAGAAGGACAGCCCCGCCGCTGTGGCGCTGTAAGCCTTGTGATCATTCCTGTCCTTGTTCTTACCCTTATTCCTGACTGCTGGGTCTCCATTACTGTGACGGCTTTTCTCCAGTTGCAGAGAACCGGGACTGCGCTCACTTGCGGTGCACAGGCTTCTCACCGTGGCACCTTCTCTTTTGCAAAGCATGGGCTCTGGAGAGTGGGCTCGGAAGTTGTGGCACAGGGGCTTAGCTGCCCCGTGGCCTGTGGAATCTTTCTGGACCAGGGATCGAACCCACGTTGCCTATATTGACAGGTGGACTTTTAACCACTGAAGCACCAGGGAAGTCCTGCTCTTCCTCTTGATGCTGAATCAACTAGTGACTTCTTCACCCGAGCTCTGAGTGTGCAGTGCCGCCTAGTCACGGCCGTCTTCAAAATCAGCTGCGAGAGCGTACAGTGAAGAAGCCGAGACCCCATGGGGCGCCGAAGAGGCCAATTGGCCTCCAGTCCTAAGCTTGGCGTCTCCATGTGTTGAGTCAGAGTTTTTCTTCTTTCTTGTGAGACTCTGCCTGTTTTTGTCTTTGATTTTTACTCTTGTCCTCGTTCACGTGGATGCTCACGATAGTAGCATTGCCTCCGTGTCATCTAGGAGAGGCCAGATGCTGCAAGCTGCAGATACACTGCATCCTAATACTTAGGCTGGTCCCGGGGGGTCATGGGTGTCACCCCACTTGATGGATGAAAGAACCAGATTCTTTAATGCAGAGAGTCGAGATCTGTCAAAGCAGTGGGCAAAACCAGGGTTAAGGTTAGGTTGCTCTGGCTCCATTTGTTTTCCTGCCCAGGGTTTTTTCCTCCTCCTGATGTCTGTTAGGGAAGCCCACTTGTGGCATTGTTCTAGCTCACCGGGTATGGATGATTTTGTACCCGGATCCAGTCTCGTGAACCATGCTGTTAGAGTTCTCCGGAGAAACAGAACCGATAGTGTGTGTGTGTGTGTTTCTGCATGTGTATGTACGTATGTATTCATCTCCGGAGATTTACCTTAAGAAAATTGGCTCATGTGATGGTGGAACTTGACGTCTAAAATCTGCAAGGTAGGCCTGCAAACTGGAGGCCCAGGGAAGGACTGCAGTTCGAATCTGAAGACAGTCTGCTGACAGAATTTCTTCTTTGGGGGGAGAACGTCTGTGTTTTTCTACTGAGGCCTTTAACTGATGAGCTGAGGCCCCCCTGGCTTATGGAGGGTGATCGGCTTTACTTGCACTCTCCTGACTTACATTTTAATCTCATCTAACCAAATGCCTCCCCAGAGACATCAAGAATAACATTTGGTCAAGTATCCGGGTACCGTGGCCTAGCCAAGATGACACATAAAGTTAACCGTCACACCTGCCTGTGGTTCTTTCCCTGGGCCTTTTAGGAAATGCTGTTTGCATTTTCTGTCACTCTGGGCAAGCGCATCTCCGAGTTGCTTCACTCCATGAGTCAGTTTGTGGCCTCAGACAGTTGTTGCTCTTGCTGCTGGACCAGCGCCAGTGAGGGGAGGCCAGCTTTCGAGCCGGGGCAGCCGGCGGCATTGTGATGTGTGAGCCACAGAACAGTGCAGCCTGACCTTTACAGGCTCGGCCCTCCGAGGCCGCTGGGCCTCCTGTGGACTATGGACAGCTGCTCCCTGGCATAAAGAGGGGATCTCGAGCCAACATCCTGCAGAGCATCTTGGGGAAAGAGCAGTGATGAGATGGCCTACTGAGTAATGCTTTGATTTTGCTTCTAAGCTAGGTTCATGTGAAAGGTTTAGGAACCTGGAGGGGCCGGGACTTTAGAGTTTAATAGCGCAGCCAGGTTTGTGGGAGGGAAGGGGCCAGGTCGGGAGAAGCACGTGCTGGGTGGCAGCGGCCTCTGGCAAAGTCAGATGCTCTGATTGTTTTTCGTTAATAGATGCGCTGTTGGCCAAATACTGGGTTTACACCTACACGTGCTGGCAATTAAACCACTTCTTGGATGACTGAGCAAAGATCTTGTGCCTCCTGCCTCAGTATTTAGAAGTGGTTCAGTTCAGTTCAGTCGCTCAGTCGTGTTCGACTCTTTGCAACTCCATGAATCGCAACACGCCAGGCTTCCTTGTCCATCACCAACTCACGAAGCTTGCACAAACTCATGTCCATCGAGTCAGTGATGCCATCCAACCATCTCATGTTCTCTCGACCTCTTCTCCTCCTGCCTTCAATCTTTCCCAGCATCAGGGTCTTTTCCAAGGAGTCAGTTATTTGCATCAGGTAGCCAAAGTATTGGAGCTTCAGCTTCACATCAGTCTTTCCAGTGAATATTCAGGACTGATTTCCTTTAGGATTGACTGGGTTGATATCTTTGCAGTCCGAGGGACTCTCAAGAGTCTTCTCCAACACCGCAGTTCAAAAGCCTCAATTCTTCGGTGCTCAGCTTTCTTTATAGTCCAACTCTCACATCCATACATGACCACTGGAAAAACCATAGCTTTGATTAGACGGCCTTTGTCTTATTTTGTTAAAAAGTTAAATCTCCTAAAATGGTCTTTGCTTACACACATATACCTTCATGTTGTATACAATGAAAACAGTACAGACAGGAACTTTGCTGGTGGTCCAGTGGGTAAGGCCCCGTGCTCCCAATGCAGTGCTCAGCTTTCTTTATGGTCCAACTCCCACATCCATACATGACTACTGGAAAAACCATAGCTTTGACTAGATGGACCTTTGTTGGCAAAGTAATGTCTCTGCTGTCTAGGTTGGTCATAGCTTTTCTTCCAGGGAGCAAGCGTCTTTTAATTTCATGGCTGCAATCACCATCTGCAGTGATTTTGGAGCCTGAGAAATAAAGTCTGTCACCGTTTCTGTTGTTTCCCCATCTGTTTGCCATAAAGTGATGGGACTGGATGCCATGATCTTCGTTTTTTGAATGTTGAGTTTTAAGCCAACTTTTTCACTCTCCTCTTTCACTTTCATCAAGAGGCTTTTTAGTTCTTCTTCACTTTCTGCCATAAGGGTGGTGTCATCTGCATATCTGAGGTTATTGATATTTCTCCCGGCAATCTTGATTCCAGCTTGTGCTTCATCCAGCCCAGCATTTCTCATGATGTACTCTGCATATAAGTTAAATAAGCAGGGTGACAATATACAGCCTTGACGTACTCCTTTTCTGATTTGGATCCAGTCCATTGTTCCATGTCCAGTTCTAACTGTTGATTCTTGACCTGCATACAGATTTCTCAAGAGGCAGGTCAGGTGGTTTGGTATTCCCATCTCTTGAAGACTTTTCCACAGTTTGTTGTGATCCACACAGTCAAAGGCTTTGGCATAGTCAATAAAGCAGAAAGTAGATGTTTTTCTGGAACTCTCTTGCTTTTTCAATGATCCAACAAATGTTGGTGATTTGATCTCTGGTTCCTCTGCCTTTTCTAAATCCAGCTTGAACATCTGGGAGTTCTTGGTTCATGTACTGTTGGAGCCTGGCTTGAAGACTTTTGAGCATTACTTTGCTAGCGTGTGAGATAAGTGCAGTTGTGTGGTAGTTTGAACATTGTTTGGCACTGCCTTTCTTTGGGATTGGAATGAAAACTGACCTTTTCCAGTCCTGTGGCCACTGCTGAGTTTTCCAAGTTCTCTGGCATGTTGAATGCAGCACTTTAACTGCATCATATTTTAGGATTTGAAGTAGCTCAACTAGAATTCCATCACCTCCACTAGCTTTGTTCGTAGTGATGCTTCCTAAGGCCCACTTGACTTCGCATTCCAGGATGTCTGGCTCTAGGTGAGTGATCACACCATCGTGGTTATCTGGGTCATGAAGATCTTTTTTGTACAGTTCTTCTGTGTATTCTTGCCACCTCTTCTTAATATCTTCTGCTTTTCTTAGGTCCATACCATTTCTGTCCTTTATTGTGCCCGTCTTTGCATGAAATGTCCCCTTGGTGTCTCTAATTTTCTTGAAGAAATCTCTAGTCTTTCCCATTCTATTGTTTTCCTCTATTTCTTTGCATTGATCACTGAGGAATTTCTTATCTCTCCTTGCTATTCTTGGAACTCTCCAGTCAGATGGGTGTATCTTTCCTTTTCTCCTTTACCTTCAGCTTCTCTTCTTTACTCAGCTGTTTGTAAGGCCTCCTCAGACAACCATTTTGCCTTTTTGTATTTCTTTTTCTTGAGGATGGTCTTGATCACCACCTCCTGTACAATGTGACGAACCTCTGTCCTTAGTTCTTAAGGCACTCCATCAGATCTAATCCCTTGAATCTATTTGTCACTTCTACTGTATAATTGTCAGGGATTTGATTTAGGTGGATTTGATTTATAAGTGGTAGCTTTTCTGTTTTTTGACCATGCTGCGTGGCATTTGGGATCCTTGACCAGGGACTGAACCCATACCCTCTGCAGTGGAAGTGCACTCTTAACTACTGGACTGCCAGGGAAACCCCTGATTATTTTTCTTAAAAAAGAATAATACCTTTATTATAAAAAGGGGTTTTCCTGTCACTTTATATGTGCTCCATGAAACCAACAGAGAAGTGGGGTGAAAACATAATTCAAAAAGAACTACAAGCCTGAAAAAAGTTGCATTTAAATAGCAACTGTGTAAACACAGAGTGAAACCAGACCCTGCACTTTGCCATCATCTTCATCACGTTTGAAAAAGAGAACTAGGTGGAGGGCGGCCCGGGGTGAGCACCCTGCCAGGACGGCTGGCTCTTTGTGCCCTCAGTGCTCAGAATCTTCCAGACACACAGTAGCATTAACTCGTACAATGATCAGGCCAACCCTCGCTCACGTCATCCTGACCGAGCGTCGGCCACGTCCACAGCCTCTGCAGAGAACAATGTGACACTTCAGGAGCCTCAGAAATGTTCTGTTGCTGTTGTTCAGTCACTCAGTTGTGTCCGACTCTCTGCGACCCCATGGACCGCAGCACGCCAGGCTTTTCTGTCCTTCACCATCTCCTGGAGTTTGTGCAAACTCATGTCCACTGAGTCACTGATGCCATCCAACCATCTCATCCTCTGTCGTCCCCTTCTCCTCCTGCCCTCAGTGCTTAGTCCCCTCGATTTAGTAATTCTGCTGCCGGGAAGCCGTGCTGAGGACAGGTCTGAGGACAAAGGCTGTTGCCTCCAGATGACAGCGTACTGAGTTAGAGAGACAATGCAGGGGAGCAAAAGGTGCAGGTGTGGAGGAACCACTCACAGTGAACAGCGGAGTGTTTCATAGTTCAGATTAAATCTTAATGTTCAGAATCTTAAACATCTTAAATGACATCTGAGAGTGTCCACATAGTGTGAGGATGAACTTATACATTGAATGAGAAAAGGAAATTATAAAAACCTACATTTAGTTGCGTCACAAACTCTTAAAGAGAAGTATGCAAGTCGAGAAAAAGACAGAGGCGATCGTGTCCAGGTCAGTCATGTTTTGGATAACGTGCGTTTGGGTGTGTTATTCTCCCCCTCTTTGGCTTCCCTGGTGGCTTAGACGGTAAAGAATCTGCCTGCAATGGAGGAGACCTAGGTTCCATCCCTGGGTCAAGAAGATCCTCTGGAGAAGGGAATGGCAGCCCACTCCAGTGTTCTTGCCTGAAGGATCTCTTGGACAGAGGAGCCTAGCGGGCTGTCGTCTCTCGGGTCACAAAGAGTCAGACACGACTAAGCAACTAACACTACCCTCCTCTTTGTGGCATTTTCTAGTTTTTTTTTTTTTTTAACTATCTTCTCTAAAGAAAAGCAACATCCATTCTGGTATTGGCACCGTATTCTGAACTGGTCTGTGCCTCAGGAATAACTTTAGTGTAACCCCTTTTTGAGATGGGGATCCTTTGCCCACTTTTATGTGGGTCCGAACCTCAGCGGGTGGGACCTGACTTCACCTTGTGCTCTGCACGTGTTGTCGGAAAGTGGCAAGATGTATGTCCCCTTAGAAACAGCAGAGTAGCATAGAAACATACATATCGCCATGTATAAGCGAGATAGCCAATGGGAATTTGCTGTATGACACAGGGATCCCAGCCTGGTGCTCGGTGACAACCTAGAGGAAGGAGATGCGGTGGGAGGTGGGAGGGAGGGAACATATATATTACCTGTGGCTGCTTCATGTTGATGCTCGGCAGAAACCAGCACAACATTGTAAAGCAGTTATCCTCCAATTAAAAATAGATAAATTAAAAAAATTACAGAAGTAAAGATTCAACAACAAAAAGAAACAGCAGGAAATCCCACCCACTTGGAGCCGGTACAGCAGCCAGGAAAGGACTGTGGTTTTGCTGCCGTGTCCCGAGGGGCACCCTGGCTGCCTCTGGGCGTCTGTCTGGGAGTCCCCCTGGTTGCCAGCTGCTGGATCGGAGCCCAGGGCAGGCAGGCAGTTCTTTACAGATTGTAGAGGCAGGGCCACGTGCACCCCAGCACCCAGCTCTGCTGCGGGGCACACCGGTGGGGCACTTCCTCTGCCATGCCTCACGGAGTGCGTTACCTGCAGGCCTAAGTCACAGAGCTGGCAAAAGTCTGCAAGGTCACTTCTCCCTGTGTGTCTTGCTGAGTGTCACATGTGTAGCCAAAAGCTCCAGAGGACTCAGAGGAGAATGGCTACAGGACAAGCCTTAAAGGAAGAGTTGGCAGGGACTTCCCTGATGGCAGCATGGTTAAGAATCCGCCTGCCAGTTGGGGGGACACAGGTTCAATCACTGGTCCGGGAAGATCCCACATGCCGTGGGAGCAGCTAAGCCCTAGAGCTCCTTAGAGCCCATGCTCTGCAGCGAGAAGCCACCACGATGAGCAGCCTGGCCCCTCAGCACAGCCCCCACTCACCGCAGCTAGAGAAAGCCCACACATAGCAATGAGACCCAGTGTAGCCATAAATAAAGAAATAACATTTTAAAAAAGTTTAAAAAAAGAGCTGGCAAACTAGCCTGTTGGCCAAATCTACCCCCAGGCCAAGAATGGCTGTTACATGTTTTAAAGCTTTGTAAACCAGTCAAAAAAAAAAAAACAAAACAAACCAAAAACTCAACAAAGAAGTATACTGGATGAGATGATTAGATAGCGTCACTGCCTCAGTGAACATGAATTTGAGCAAACTCCAGGGGATGGTGAAGGACAGGGAAGCCTGGCGTGGTGCAGTCCATGGGGTTGCAAAGAATTGGACATGACTTAGCTACTGAACAGCCACAATGGCCACACAGCCTAAAGTATTGACTGTCTGGTCCTTTTCAAAAAAATTTTGTTAATCCCTGCTCCATATGAAATGTATCGTGTATCATGTATCGTGATGGGCAGTGGCCAGGAGACTCGTAGTAACTGGATCTGGAAGACCTGGGCTGAATTCTACCAGCCTTGGTCCCGGCCAAGTGATGAACTTGGACCAGTCGCCTGATCTCTCTGAGTTGTTTTTGTCCCCTCCTTTCCCCTCCCCTTCCTCTCCTTTTCCTTCCTCCTCCTCCTCCTCCTCCTCCTCTCTGCCTCCCTCCCTCCATTAAGTAGCTGTGACTGTGATCTGCTGTGGACTTCTTTACATCTGATTTACGACTTGAGTTTATAAACCTTCAAGTCCTGCACAGACGCATCTTGGTGTTTATCACTGTTGGCTTCTTGCCCAGAAGTAGATGCTGCAGTGGGCAGATACTGTCTCAAACCCACGTAACCAAACCAGCCTGGCGTTACAAAGGTCGAACAGGCTAGTTTGGCAGTGGTGGGTAAGTTTACACTGTAGCAGATCATATGAGCCTGGTTAATATTCGAGCTGACTCCCTTTCTTGGAAGTGGCCCAGACACGGTCTGGTCTGGTTCTGTCCTTTTACTCCTGAGGGTTTGAGAACCAGTGAGGCAGAGGGACACTGGCCCAGGCTTATTGGAGAAGCCAGAGCCCGTGGGGCCTCCTCTTGCTTCAGCCCTGGCACGTGCGGCCCCCCACTTCCATCCCTGTTCCCCCCTCCACCTTCCCTCGTGGCCCCAGCGCTTCCCTCCCCACTCACTTCAAACCTCCCTTCTTCGTGGAATCCTTCCACCACCTTCCCGACCAGCCCCATGACCCGCGCTGCCGTTTCTCACTTGTTTGTGGGATCATATGTTTCATGTCGGGCTTCCCAGGTGGTGCTAGTGGCAAAGAATTAGCCTGCCAGTGCAGGAGATGTAAGAGACGTGGGTTTGATCCCTGGGTCGGGAAGATCCTCCTGGAGAAGGGTATGGCAACGCACTCCAGTATTCTTGCCTGGAGAATCCCATGGACAGAGGAGTCTGGTGGAACAGTCCATGGCGTCAGAGTCAGACGTGACTGAAGTGACTTAGCACACACACACGTACTTCATGTCTGCACCTCCAGCAGACTGTAAGCTCCATGAGGGCAGGATGGACCTTGTTGGCCGGCTCGTGTGTGTGTGCGTGAGTGTGCATGCACGCATGTGTGTGTTCACTGCTTGGCAGGTAGGAGGGGCTCAGTACACATGGGCTAAAGGAGCGAGCACAGGAGGGCCAGCTCCCGGCTCCCGCCCGGGCCTCCTCATGTTCTCAGCCCCTCCCAGCCTGGGTGGTTCCCTGGGGGGGCCGGGTGGGGCCCTGACCCGCAGCTGTGTTCTCTCCCTCAGGCCGCTGGACGCAGGCACCTGCCTCTCCCAGATGCATGGCTGGGCCCCGCTGCAAGTGCTGCACGGCCACGCCGAGGTGCTCTTCCCCGTCAGCGGCGTGGGCTCCTACGGGCCTGCAGGTGGGTGTCCCTGGTTCCTCCCTGCCTCCCTCACGGGTTGTGGCTGGAGCAGCGGCAGGAGAGGCCGGATCAGTTGTCATGTCTGTGGGCAGGGGTGGGGGGAAGGGAGGCGGGGGCTCAGGGCAGGTAGCCCCTCTCAGCAGGGGAGCCCCAGTGGCTTTGGCTTGTCTCCTCGCTGAACCAGGGTATTTTGCGGTGCTCTCGCCTGAGCAGGAGTTGGCATGTCACCTGGGAGCCCCCAGGCCTGCTTCCTTTCTTGTCAGCGATCTGTCGAACTTGGTGGTGTACAGGCAGATTACAAACGGTGACCATTATTTTGCCTCTCAGGAGTATGGAGGTCAGAACCCATAGTTCTAAAGACCTTCGCACCCTTGGCAGCTGAGGGCGTGGGGGTCAGGGAGTAAGCTTGCCGAAAAGTGGGCAAGCCTTTCTGGCCCGTTCCTTGTGACTGAGGGGACACGCGTGTGGTTTGTTATTATTTTCTTTAGCTAGAGCAGGTCGGGGTGGGAGGTGTCGGGGTGCAGGTGGGAGTCGTGGCTGAGCCCGGCGCTCCCGGCCGGGTGGGTGTGCGTGGTGCCTGGTCGTTCCGGTGCCCCCGCAGCCCCAGTGTGTTGGCGAGGCCTCCCTGCACCTGCAGCGTGGGTGCCCCTCTCACCCTCGTGGGCCCAGGTTTAGGAAGCCGTGGACGGTTGGGAACGGGGGCCCACCGGCTGCTCAGGAAGCTGTCGACATTCTAAGCCGGATGACAAACGGTTGTCATGGCTCCATGTGAGGAACAGAAACCCCCTCAGACTAGCTCGGGGAGGGCAGGCCCATTCCCGGGTGCAGTCGGGGCTGGGGGGCGTGGCGGTCACCTCAAAGGTGCCGGGGGGTTGGGGGCAGGTGGCCGCCCGTGAGGCAGTGTTGCTGGTGTGAGTGACCACCGTCCGCCAGGCTGGTCTCCCCTCCGGGGAAGTGTGGATGGCGGCGATGAACACGTGGTGCTTGTCTGGGTTAGCTCAGTCCCTCCTGGCCGCAGCCTGCGAGGAAGGGGAGTCACTGTTCAGACGTGGGGCGAAACTCCCCCGAGGAAGTCTGAGAGGAGAGGCTGGGCACACAGGAGGGCCTGGGCAGGCTCCCTGCTGGCTTCATACCAGTGGGGTGGCGGGGGGCGTCTTTGGGCCTGGCCTGGCCTGCAGTCCTCCTGGTCCTGTGCCCCACTTCCTGGTGGGGTCTGCCCCCTCTCCTCCCCTCGCTGGTTGGTCTGTGTTCTTTCAGCCTTCTCCCCCTCCCATCTGGTCTGTACCTGGCTGAGGTGCCAACAGAGCACCTTCGGTACCAACCAGAGCTTCTGTCTGGGTCTCGGTGAAGCCCGGGGCGGGTCGGTCTGGGAGCTCCTGCCCTCTTTCCGCTTGGGTGACCAGCCTGGGTCCGAGCCCCCCCAGGCTGGGGATATGGTCACCTCGCCCTTGCCTGCGCAGGGGCAGTGCAGATTGGGGCAGAGTGTCTGAGAAGTGGGGGTGGCTGACAGGAAGTAGGTGGTCCTCACGTGCGTCTAGGACCCCTGGGGGGTTTCCAGGGCTCGTTCATAGCATCTGAGTTAGGGTCCACACCCCTTATTCTACTCCCCACTGATGGGCCTTTTGGCCGGGTCGTGAACTGTCGCTGGGCTGGCATGTCAGGCTGCCCCCAGGGCTTGGCTGTGTGCTGTTCACGTTGGGGTTCAGTCACAGAACCCGGCATTCTGGCCGGCCTCCGGGATCCTCGCTGGGAGGCGTCCCCTGACCTGGCAGGTTTCTCTCGATCCCTCCTCGGGCTGTCAGCCTCCCAGGCCCAGAGGCTCCATCTTGTCCCTGGTGAGTGGACCCTGAGCTCCAGCTGGTCTAGACCGTCCTCACCAGGGATACAGGGTGTGAGCCCGTCTGCCAGCTTTTTGATTTACTACAGTAACGAAGCTGCCAGGAGTCTTGGAAGCTTGTGACAGCCTTAGGGGCACACCCGCTGTTGGTGGGAGCATTGCACGGGAAGGCGTGTTATCCTCAGGCTGCTCACAGATGCTAGAATCAGAGCTGGAGGAGCCGTGGCCTGGCGGGCATGCCATTCAGATCCCGGCTGTGTAGTGCAGGGAACTCAGTGCTCTGTGGTGACCCAGAGGGGAAAGAAATCCAAAAAAGAGGGAATATATATATATATATATCTCAGATTCACTGTGCTGTGTAGTAGAAACCAACACAGCATTGTAAAGCAACTCTAATATAAATTAAGAGAAATAAGAGGCGGGAGTGAGTGCAGTAGCTTCGTGCGGACAGCGGGTGGAAGGGAAAGCGAGAGAATGCTTTTCCTCTTAGGATTCCCTTTTTCAACCCCTTAAGAGCGGGGAATCCTGAGCAGGTGAAAACGGAGGAGGTCACAAGACAGATGGCTTAGGGAGCGAGATGAGCTCCCTTCTGTCCCCGTCCCGACCCAGGCCTGGTTGGGGGCCTGGACATGCCAGGACTTTGTCTAGTGCACAGGTGTTCTCCTGAGCGACATTGGCCTTGATGTCCCCCAGGGGCACGGATTTTGCACTTTTTCCTGGAAAGAGACACGAGCAGCAGCCAGTACATCTATGAAGGCCCGTGCTGCCTCGTGCCTGTTGTTTGTCGAGATGACTTATGGCCTCCCGTCTTCCAAATGCCTTTCCGGCTTGGTGCAGGGCTCTTGACAGAGTGGCAGTCACGCGGCTGTGACAGGTGGACGCTGCTGCCCCCGCGTGGCCTTCTCCAGACATTGCAGGCGGGAGCCCTTTTGTCTAACAGCTGATTTATTATTCTCTGGTTCTGAGGTTGTTCTTGGATATGAACTTCATGCATAATTCCAGGTGGCTCAAGATCAGAAAGGTTAATAAATAAAGTCATAGGGAATGTAGTCAGTACTGTTGTAATAACCGTGGGTGACAGGTAGTTGCTGGATTTATTGCGGTGATCAATATGTAATGTAATCAGTTTCCAATATAAGTACTGAGTCGCCATGCTGTACACCTGCAGCTGATAAGAGTATTGTGTGGGAGCCATGCTTCAGTGAAGGGAAAAAAAAGCCGAAGTGGGAGAACAGGGCCTCCAGCCAGTGACTGATGCCAAGTCCCAGATGACGGCCGAAAAAAATGAAATGGGCGGCAGATGGAAGTCCAGTGTGCAGGTGGGGAAGGCCTTGCATGTCAGCGGAGTTAGCAGGCGAGCCAGTGTCTGTCTCATGGGGCAGCTGAGGGTGAGAGCAGAACCCTGACCGTCTCTGTGGCTGCTGTCTGTGCAGATGCCCCCCTCGGGAGCCTGGAGAACGGGACGGGACCTGAGGACCACATCCTCCCGGAGCCGGGACCCCGGTACAGGTGAGCGCGCAGGCCCCGCCTCCGGCTGGCTCTGGGGCCGGGCTGCCCTCTTCACAGCTCCGCCCTTCCTCTTTTGGAAAGTACCCCTGCTTGACGGGCAGGGCCTCACTTCACAGAGATTCAGTTCAGCTTTGGTCTGACGTCCGAGGGCACCGAGTGGCCAAGGGTCTCAGGCCCGAGACCTGGTGTCGGTCACAGTTCCTTTGCTGCGGCTTTACTTTTCCTTCTTGGGGGGCCACGGCTAGGTGCTCCCACGGTCATAATGTGCTTGATTTAATATTTGGCAATAAACCATTGGACAACTTTAGTATTACACTTCACACTTTTAGTATTATGTAATATTTAAACCTGGGGAAGGAAATGGCACCCCACTGTAGTAGTCTTGCCTGGAAAATCCCATAGAGGAGCCCGGCGGGCTGCAGTCCATGGGATTACAAAGAGTCAGACACAGCTGAGCGCACACACACGTAGTATTGGAACCACCTTGGTATCAGGTATTTGTGAAGTGCCTGGGGCTTCCCAGGTGGCTCAGTGATAGAGAATCTGCCTGCAGTGAAGGGGACGAGGGTTCGATCCCTGGGTCAGGAAGATGCCCTGGAGAAGGAAATGGCAACCCACTCCAGTATCCTTGCCTGGAGAATCGCTTGGACAGAGGAGCCTGCCTGGCAGAGTCAGATATGACTGAAGCACACACGCACCACATCAGGTTGGTTTTTTTTTAATCAAATCTAAGTATGTCAAGGGAAAGCTGAGCTGTTCAGAGTCACTGGACATTAGGTGGCAGAGCTGAGATGGACACTGAGGAGCCCCTGCTGTCGCTGTGATCCTCGCTGCCTTTACAGCCCTCTCCTTCCTCCTTGGCTTTAGTTTGGTGTCCCTGAGATACAGCATCTGCATTTTCAACCTCGGCCCCCGGGTGTGGGCGCTGTTTCCCTCCGCCCGTGCTTGGCGCTCCAGTCTCGCCCTGCTTTTGGAGAGGCGCTGCCTGTAGGAGGCTTGTACACGTTAGTGCGGTGCCAGGAGGGGTTGGTGTCACCCGCAGGAAGCATCGGTCCTCCCAGTGAATATTCACGATTGACTTCCCTTAGGCTTGACTGGTTTCATCCCCTTGCTGTCCAAGGGTCTCCCAAGAGTCTTCTCCAACACTGCAGTTTGAAGGCATCAGTTCTTTGGCGCTCAGCCTTCTTTATGGTCCAACTCTCACATCTATACATGACTACTGGAAAAACCATAGCTTTGACCGTGTGGGCCACTGGGTATTCCCCTAGCTGTTTTCATGATGTGAAGGATTATTTTTCCATGTTGCAAATTCTTTGTAACTACACAATCAGCGCTCATTTTATCTGGTGCTAGTGTTCTCTCAAGACGGAGTCATTGCTCCTGGGTTCCTAGGAGTGTGTCTGGTCACAACGTTTTGGTCAGTGGATCAGTAAGTACCTTTGTTTTCTGTCTGCTCCTGTTTAAAGACATTTCATCTAACATCTGCTGTTGATTCACTGAAAGGGAACTCATGACCAACAGCAGTGTCATTGTGTATGTGTGTGTGCTGAGTTGCTTCAGTCGTGTCTGACTCTCTTGCGAGCCCATGGACTGTAGCCCACCCGACTCCTCTGTGCATGGGATTCTCCGAGCAAGAATACTGGAGTGGGTTGCCGTGCCTTCCTCCAGGGGATTTTCCCACACCAGGGATCCAGCCCACATCTCTTGCATCTCCCGCATTGGCAGGCAGGTTCTTTAGCACACTGCACCATCAGGCTGAATAGAGGCTGCCTCACACAGGCTTCCTCCAAGAGGCACCACAGCGTCCTGTGTTTAGGAGCAACAGACAGCACTTCGGACTTCCTAGGAGGTGCTAGTGTAAAGAACTTGCCTGCAATGCAGGAGATGTAAGAGACATTTTGGTTCGATCCCTGGGTCGGGAAGATCCCCTGGAGGAGGAAATGGCAACCCACTCCAGTATTCTTGCCTGGAGAATCCTGTGGACAGAGGAGCCTGCCTGGCTATAGTCCGCAAAGAGTCGGATACGACTGAAGTGACTGAGTGCACACGCACGCATGTATGTGTTCACGGATGACCATGTCAGCCCCGAGAGTGTGGAATTTTGGGGTTACGGGTAAACTTCAGGGAGTAGGCGAATTTCCAGATATGGAATACACACATAGAGAGGATGGACTGTGACCGCAAAGGGCGCCTTCCCTTCCTTTGAGTTGGGAAACCTGAATGAGCTCAGGGCCGGCTGCATGTGTTTTGAATGTCGAGATGGCATGTTTTAAGTGGCTGACTCTTAACTTCCCTCTGCTTGCCTTTCCAGTGTGGAAGCCAGTCCTCCAGGCCAGGAGAGTCCTCTGAGCAGCCTGTTACCTTCTGCCTCGGTACCAGAGTCCATGACAGTTAGTAAGTACTTTCTGGGCAGCGTCCGCCATCCCTGGGTGACCCTGGGGCCTGCACATCCTGGAGTCAGTGCCTTCGCGCTGGCTCCTGCATGACCGCGACTTTACAGAGTCTGGGAGGAAGTCAGGTGTGTGGGTGCCTGGTTGTGGACTTGAAGTGTGGTGTGTAAGCTCCCTGAGCTGTGAAACCTGATACCTGGGTTCATGCATCGTTTTGTTAAAGTAGGAGCCCCCAGCCTTTACGCCCCCAGGGACCAGTTTCATGGAAGACAATTTTTCCATTTACCCAGGGGGCAGGGATGGTTTCTGGATGATTCAGGCTCTTTACCTTTATTATGCCTCCCCCGATGTAAGGGGAGGCAGAGCTCAGGCAGTTAGGCGCGTGATGGGGAGCAGCTGTGAATGCAGATGAAGGTTTGCTCGCTCACTGCCTTTCCCTTCTTGCTGTGTGGCCTGGTTCCCAGCAGGTCTTGAACTGTACCAGCTCGGGGGTTGAGGACTCCTGCCCTAAAGGACATGGAGGTGGAGCAGCAGGGAGGCCGAGGGAAACTTCCGTCCTTCGTGGTTTCAGGGTTTGCTTCCTGCAAGGCCGTCAGCTACAGAGGAGGTTTCTAGTTGGGTTTCCTTTGTATCTCTGGAGGAATCACTTTTGTACATAAGGGAGAGTCTGTCTCTCAAAGATGAGTGAAGGTTGCTAATGATCAGGTGCAACCTGTTGACAACCTCACCGCTCAGAAAATGTACAGCAGTTAAGGTTAGGTTTCAGTTCAGTCGCTCAGTCGTGTCTGACTCTTTGCAACCCCAGGGACTGTAGCACGCCAGGCCTCTCTGTCCATCACCAACTCCCGGAGCTTGCTTAAACTCACGTCCATTGAGTCGGTGATACCATCCAACCATCTCATCCTCTGTCGTCCCATTCTCCTCCTGCCTTTAATCTTTCTCAGCATCTTTCTCAGGGTCTTTTCCAATGAGTCAGTTCTTCACATCAGATGGCCAAAGTATTGGAGTTTCAGCTTTAGCATCAGTCCTTCCAATGAATATTCAGGACTATTTCCTTTAGGATGGACTGGTTGGATCCCCTTGCAGTCCAAATGACTCTTAAGAGTCTTCTCCAACACCACAGTTCAGAAGCATCAGTTCTACTGTGCTCAGCTTTCTTTATGGTCCAACCCTCACATCCATACATGACCACTGGAAAAACCATAGCTTTGACTAGAATGCCCTTTGTTGGCAAAGTAATGTCTCTGCTTTTTAATATGCTGCCTAGGTTGGTCGTAGCTTTTCTTCCTGGGGGCAAGCGTCTTTTAATTTTGTGGCTGCAGTCACCATCTGCAGTGATTTTGGAGCCCAAGACAATAAAGTCTGTCACCTTTTCCATTGTTTCCCCATCTATTTGCCATGAAGTGATGGGACTGGATGCCAAGATCTTTGTTTTTTGAATGTTGAGTTTTAAGCCAGCTTTTTCACTCTCCTCTTTTACTTTCATCAAGAGGCTCTTGAGGAAAGGTTAGGTTTGAGTGGCTTTATATAATAAAGAATAAACCAACCAGCTGTGGCTTAATATGATAGAAATCACCTTTCTGCCCAGAGGTAGGCAGGCTGGGCCAGTGTGTGGCTCCATGGTTACTAGAGAGTAGGGCTTCTTCTGTCTTGCCTCGTTGTACAAAATGGCTGTTTCAGGTCCAGCCATCTCATTCTCATCCCAGGTATCAGGAATGAGGAGGGGGCAAAGGAGAAACTTCCGCCATTTCCTTAGGTAGGAATCAGGGATCTGAACTTGGGAAAAAAGTTACGACTTTTTCCTCTAGCCTCTGAAATTTAGTATTCAGTATTGCCTTCACTTTTTATTATTATTTTTTAATTAATTACCTTTGTTTCTGGCTGTGCTGGTCTTCTTGCTGCATGGGGGCTTTCTCTCATTGTGATGCGCAGGCTTCTCATTGCAGTGGCTTCTCTTGTTGCGGGGCACAGGCTCAGTTACCCTGTGGCAGGTGGACTCTTCCTGGACCAGGGATCAAACCCACGCACTCTGCATTGGCAAGTGGATTCTTAACCACTGGACCACCGGGGAAATCCTGCATTTATTTTTTTTAGTTGCAGTATTGTTTACAATGTTATTAGTTCTGGGTGTGCAGCACAGTGACTCAGCGTGTTTGTGGGCTGTGTTGGGTATGAAGTCACTGTGATGCTGGCTGGGTCTCTGTGCACAGTGTTCCCCTGCGGTTTATTTTGCCCATCGTCACATGTACCTCTTACCTTCCCTCCATTTTGCCCCTTCCCATTCTCTCTCCCTACTGGTAACCCCTAGTTGTCCTCTGTATCCGTGAGCCTGTTATTCATTTGCTATGTTCATCTGTTTGTTTTATTTTAAGATTCCACATACAAGTGATATATAGTATTTGTTCTTTTCTGTACTAAGCATGGTACCTTCTGAGTCCGTCTGTGTTGCTTCTAATGGCAAAATTTCATTCTTTTTCATGGCTGAATAATATTCCTCTGTGTGTGTGTGTGTGTGTGTGTGTGTGTGTGTGTGTGTGTGTGTGTGTGTCTGTCTGTCTGTCTTTGTGTCTGTGTGTTTGTGTGTATCTTCTTTGTCCACTCATCTGTTGATGGTTGCTTAGATGGCATTTTCTGTAACGATGAAAGTAGCAGCGAATCATAGAAACCTTAGGCGTCTCAGCCAAGCGAGCAATGGAAGTCACTGGCTCCTGTAACAGTGATATGAAAAAGATCTCATGATGTCATTGCTGCTTGAAAATAGTTTTTTAATGAGAAAATGTAAAATCCTGTGTGCTAGTTTGTCACTTGTCTTTTTTTAACATTTTGTTAATTCTGTTTTAGTGTAATCAGTTTCCTTTGTAATCTTGAGTGTTTTATGTTATGTATTTGAAAACATTTTTCTGAGAAGAGACCCATGGGCTTCATCACCAGACAATGCAATGGATCTCTGGCACAAAGAAGATGAACCTTTCCGCTCCCCCAAGCAGTGAGGACCCTTCCTAGAAAGTGCACACAGGTTCCCACTTGTGTGGCTGACATCCGTCCCAAGGCCTCCTCGGCTACTCAGGAGACAACGTGTCCATCTCGTTTTCTCCCAAAAATAACCTCATGGCTAAGGAAGGAAGAGGGTTTCCCTGGTAGCTTAGCTGGTGAAGAATCCGCCTGCAATGTGGAAGACCCCGGTTTGATCCCCTGGGTTGGAAAGATCCCCTGGAAAAGGGAAAGGCTACCAACTCCAGTGTTTTTGCAATTCCATGGACTGTATAGTCCATGGAGTCGCAAAGAGTCAGACACGACTGAGTGACTTTGACTAAGGAAGGAAGAGTGGAATCTGAGGGGCATCCAATGTTCTTTTATTTATTTAAAAATAATTTTTTTATTTTTGACTGTGCTGGGTCTTAGGTGTGGCATATGGGATCTAGTTCCCTGACCAGGGATTGAGCCCAGGCCCCCCTGCATTCGGAGTGTGGACTCTTAGCCACTGAGCCACCAGGGAAGTCCTAAAAGTGGAGTTTTATGTGATTCCTGTACTGGGGAGAGCCACTCTTAGTTGCCTTGAGTAGCAGGTAACTGTGAAAGTAGAGACAATGAAGAGGAGCCAGCGCCAGTGAGTTGGCCTGGACGTGGTTGCCTGTCTAAGGGTGAGAACGGTGGCAACACTATCTTAGTGCAAAAGGCAGGTATTAACGTGTTTCCAGAAGTCAGCGGGAGGAGCGGAAGCGGGCAGAGGAATTCTCTCTCTGCCCGTTTGATGCCTTGTCTTGGCACTTGCAGTGCTGCTCTGGGTCACACCGTGATGTGGAGAGCTGAGAACTAACTCTGGCCCCCAGGTGCATCTGCTCTGAATCACACCAGTTTTTGCCTCATTTACATTTGTTTTGAGAAGAATGGTGACCCCGAGATTGAGGGCAGGAAGGCCAGACTTCCTTGGCGCCTCGTCCTGGGCACCATTAGCAAGGATACGAACATCTCGATGCTCCGCACCCGCCTGGCCCCGGGGCACCCGGCGCTGTGCTTTCACGTGGGTCTCTGCACCCTGGGATGTGGTCCCGCCATCTCAGACACGATGAGCTTTGTCAGCTACTCTTCAGGGTCAAGAGAGATTGTGGTCTGTGGGTCTGCCTCAGACGTCTTCTGACTTTGAGGAAGATGCTGGCCCGTGTGTTTCAGTAAGGACATGCCTCTGAATGCACTTGGCTTATGCTGATGGCAGGGATCTAGACTGGCTTTTTTATTTTTAGTTGTATGCTTTAAATAAAAAAAGGGCTTTCCTGGTGGCTCAGATGATAAAGAATCTGCCTGCAGTGCAGGAGACCTGAGTTTGATCCCCGGGTCGGGAACATCCCCTGGAGAAGGGAAACGCACCTTCCCTTGGACAGAGGAGCCTGGTGGGCTACAGTCCCTGGGGTCGCAAAGAGTCGAACAGCTGAGCAACTGTCACTTTTTAAAACACAATTTTACTTGTTTTTATTTTTGGCTGTGCTCGGCGGTCGTTGCTTTGCAAGAACTGCGCTCTAGCTGTGGTGCGTGGGCTTCTCGTTGCGGTGGCTTCTCCTGTTGCGGAGCACGGCTCTAGGGCTTCATGGGCTCAGTAGTTGTGGGTCCCGGGCCCGAGAGCACAGGCTCAGTAGTTGTGGCACGTGGGCTTAGTTGCTCCACGGCATATGGGATCTTCCCGGATCAGGGATAGAACCCCTGTCTCTTACCTTGGCAGGTGGATTCTTTCCCACTGAGCCGCCTGGGAAGCCCAGACCTACACTTTTCTAACAGTGTAAATCTGGTTTTCTTATTTGGTATCTTTGGCAAATCCAGAGTTTACAGCCTGCATCTCTGAAGAAAAACTTCACCACATCCACATTTTGACCCTCAACACTCGGTAGCAGTGTGGTTTGTTGGGGATAAGGGTGTGTGTGGTGGGCGGGGGTTCTGTTTTTGCAGTGGTGGCTGTAAATTTCAGGGAACCTTCACTGAAGTTGTTGTCTGTCCGGTGGGTATTCCAGACGAGAGATCAGAACCCTTAGAAGTTTTGTCAGCGTGGGTGCTTTTGACTTGTACCCTCCCCATCTCACCCCTGCCTCCTGTGTTATTGCAAAAAAAAAAAGAATGAGAGCTAGTCTGTCTGGGTATCCAGGGAGTATTATTGTACTTTGCTAGGGTTGTTGTTAATAAAGTACCCCACACCGGCAGCGTAAACAGCAAAAGTGTGTTTCTCATAGTTCTTGAGGTGCCTGCAGTCTGGTTTCTGGTGAGGCCTCTCTCTTGGCTTGATGGCCTTCTCCCTGTGAGTGCGCATCCCTGGTGTCTCTTCTTCTCATAAAGAAGCTTTAATTGCCTCTTTAAAGTTCCTACCTCCAAATGTAATCAAAACACATGAATTTGAGAGAGACGAAATTTCCAGGTGGCGCAGCGGTAAAGAACCCGCCTACCAATGCAGGAGACGTGGGTTCGATCCCGGGGTGGGGAAGATCCCCTGGCGGAGGGCATGGCAACTCGCTCCGGTATTCGTGCCTGGAGAATCCCATGGACAGAGCAGCCTGGTGGACTGCGGTCCATGGAGTCGCAGAGTCGGACACGACTGAAGGGACTGAGCATGCACGCATACACGTACCTATGTGCAGCCTCTTGGATTCCTCTCCAGAGGAGACGCTCAACTCTCTCGAACCCCAGAGGAGCCTGGCGGAGGAACCCCAACTCTGTCCCCTGGACGTCGCCCTGACGTCCCACCAGGTGACCCCCGGCCTGCGTTGTAGCTGCTTCATCCTGTCGGAGGGTCCTCCCCTGCCCACCCTGGCGCCCCCGTCTTAGACTTCCGGCCCCCAGAACGGTGAGCAGTACATTTCTGTTGTTTATCAGCCGCCCAGTCTGCTGTGTCCTGTTACTGCCGCTCAAACGTACTGAGACCCTGAGGGTCAGTGGGGCCGTGACCCTGGCCGCGCTGACCCCACGTCGCTGCCTCTCGGCCTCCCCGGTCCACCCCTTCCTCGAACGCGCCCGCCGTCGCGGCTGACTCCCCCCTGTCCTGGGTTCATGCGCCACCTAGTGGATGGTCCGGGAACTCGCTCTGCAGTTTCTGCCCGCACCTCTCCGCCTCTCCCTGCTCAGAACCCAGGGCCTCTGCCACTCTGCTCACTGTAGATGGTTCTTGAAATTTCACCTGAAAAGTTTAAAATGAAAGTCGCTCAGTCGTGTTCGATTCATTTCTCTGTGACCCCATGGACTGTACAGTCTATGGAATTCTCCAGGCCAGAACACTGGAGTGGGTAGCCTTTCCTTTCTCCAGGGGATCTTCCCAACCCATGAATTGAACCCAGGTCTCCCGCATTGCAGGTGGATTCTTTAGCAGCTGAGCCACCAAGAAAGCCCAAGAATGCTGGAGTAGATAGCCTATCCCTTCTCCAGGGGATCTTCCCAACCCAGGAATTGAACTGGGACCTCTTGCATTGCAGGTGGATTCCTTACCAACTGAGCTACCAGGGAAGCCAGAGGCGATCATTTTCACGTCTTCCTGAAATAACAAATATTTAATTTTTTAAATTATTATTCAAATCCTTTTAACACTCGTTCTCTCTTTTCCATCTTTATCTCAGAAGTCTTTGTCTCTCTTTTATGGGACCAAAGTATGACCTTATTTTGAAGGGGTAAATAGAAAAAGAGTTTGCCTAATATACTGGAATGGACACAAAAGAAAATGGTTTATTTTTGAAGTGAACCTGGACACAAGAAATCCGTGTGGTTCACCTCCAAGGCCTTTAAAAATACCCAGCAGGACTTCTCATTCTACCCTGGAATTGGCACAATATAGCTTTCCACCTGGTCATCATTTGCTGTTGAAGCTGACTTACTCCAGTCACCAAATTTTATGATGAATAAAATTCCATTTTCTATTTTGCAGTTCCGTTTAACTTTTGGCATTCTTTTAAACTGAACTTGTGGCAACAGTGTTTCAACAGAATTTTAGGTTAAATAGTCCTCAGCTCTAGTCTGGGGCCCGTGAGGGTCAGATGGGGGCGGTGGGCAAGAGAGAAGCCGTGCTACAGCACCGTCATGACAGAGGTTGACCCAGACCCCGGGAGTGTTTTTGAAACAGCAGGCATCTCTGCTCTGGCCGGGCGTGCGTTAGTCTGTGTGGTGACGAGCAGGGTTAGCTAATGCTGAGGGCTCGCAGGCAAGCGTGGCTCATGGGGATGGCGGAGGAGGGGCTCTCGGTGGTGGGTAATAATTATGATGCTGCTGCTGCTGCTGCTGCTGCTAAGTCGCTTCAGTCGTGTCCGACCCTGTGCGACCCCATAGACGGCAGCCCACCAGGCTCCCCCTTCCCTGGGATTCTCCAGGCAAGAACACTGGAGTGGGTTGCCATTTCCTTCTCCAATGCATGAAAGTGAAAAGTGAAAGTGAAGTCGCTCAGTCGTGTCCGACTCTTAGCGACCCCATGGACTGCAGCCCACCAGGCTCCTCCGTCCATGGGACTCTCCAGGCAAGAGTACTGGAGTGGGTTGCCATTGCCTTCTCCAATGATGATGATTAATACTCATTAAATGGTATCACCTCAGTCAATGGCGGAAACACAATCCATCACTCACCAGTTTCCTCCCAACCTCCCGACGGGTTGGTTGAATGATGAAGAGCACTTAACATATGATCTGCCCTCTTGGCAAATTTTTGAAGAGTGCTTTTCTGGATGAAGAAAAAAAGCGCTTTCCTTTTGTCCCTTTCTTTCTTCTTCCTTCCCTTCCTCCCATTCTTCTACTGTTTGATAGATTTTTTTTTTTTGTACATTCAGAACCTTTTTATGCCAGTGCTGACCAGTTGACAGACACTGCCATGCTCCCGGCCTGCACTTGGCGGAACAAGTGGCGAGTCTTGCCCTGGGGGCTCAGCAGGCCAGTGGGAGGACAGACACGTGGGGGGTGCTGTTTTCAGTGCGTTACTCCGGAAGGTCTCTCTCTCGGGAGACAGGCTGCAGGACGCGGGGCCGGGGCCGGGCTTGGCGGCACCTGGGCGGAGGTGAGGGGGAGAGCTGAGCTGGAGAACCCGGGCTTTACCCCCAGTGCAGCAGGACGTCAGCGCGGGGTCTCAAGCAGGCGCCACGTGACTCTTGCCACTCGTTCTTGCAGAGCGCAGACTGTTGATCTGCGTGCCTGCCTGTCTCCTTCCTGGCGGCCCTTCCTCTCCCGAGTGGACCCTGAAGGGCCTCCCTTGTGCCTCGAAGTTGACTCTGCCATCCTCACTTTCTCAAGCGCTGACAGTGCCTGGTGGGCACCCTGAGTGTGGGGCGCCAACACCCATAGTTCAGACAGACATGCTAAGGGCGACAGTGGGAGAGGCTTGGGGTAGGAGGCCTGTCTGGAGCCTCCGTCCTGGGGTCAAGCCCCAGCTCCAGGAACTTCCCAGCTACGTTTCTGTTTCATCAGTATTTGTTTGTTTGGCTTCACTGGGTCTTAGTTGTGACATACGAACTCCCAGTTGGCAGCACGCTCCCCGACCAGGGATCAAACCTGGGCCGCCCACCTTGGGAGCACAGAGTCTCAGCCTCTGGACCACCAGGGAAGTCCCTTGGTTTCTTTTCCTTTTACCCCAGACTCTCTGGGCCCTGGTTCCTCATTGGTAAAATGAAGACACTTACACTGGCTTCTCAGGGTCGATTGGAGGGTTAAATGTGCTAACATCCCAAGGCACAAAACCCGAGCCCTGAACCAGGCGTTGTGTGGGGTCAGAGCCTTCTCCTGTGTGGAGAAGCTTCCATAGGTGGTGAGCATTGCTCTTCTGGTTCTTCAGAGTCGGGTCATTGCCTGTGGAGGCCGAGGACCTGGCCAAGGACGGGGGACAGTGAGAGACTCAGTGAGACGTCCAGTGTCATCTTGCCGTGCGCAGGTTTCGGGCGGTGGTGTCACCCAGGCCCCAGGGAGGCCAGCTCTTCCCGAAATCTTTTCTGGGGATCCTCTTCGGGGATTGGCTCTGAGCCCATTCAGTAGCCCCAAGGGTCCACACTCTAATGCTGTTGTTGTGGTTTAGTTCCTAAGTCATGTCCAACTGTTCGCGATCCCCATGGACTGTAGCCTGCCAGGCTCCTCTGTCCATGGGATTTCCCAGGCAAGAACACTTCAGTGGGTTGTCATTTCCTCCTCCAAGGGATCTTCCCCACCCACGGATAGAACTGGCATCTCCTGCACTGGCAGGTTCTTTACCGCTGAGCCACCTGGGAAGCCCACGCTGTCAACCTTCAGTTCAGTTCAGTTCAGTTGCTCAGTCGTGTCCGACTCTTTGTGACCCCATGCATCGCAGCACACCAGGCCTCCCTGTCCATCACAAACTCCCGGAGTTCACTCAGACTCATGTCCATTGATATAGTGATGCCATCCAGCCATCTCATCCTCTGCCGTCCCCTTCTCCTCTTGCCCCCAATCCCTCCCAGCATCAGAGTCTTTTCCAATGAGTCCATTCTTCGCATGAGGTGGCCAAAGTACTGGAGTTTCAGCTTCAGCATCATTCCCTCCAAAGAAATCCCAGGGCTGATCTCCTTCAGAATGGACTGGTTGGATCTCCTTGCAGTCCAAGGGACTCTCAAGAGTCTTCTCCAACACCACACTTCAAAAGCATCAATTCTTCGGTGCTCAGCCTTCTTCACAGTCCAACTCGCACATCCATAAATGACCACAGGAAAAACCATAGCCTTGAATAGACGGACCTTTGTTGGCAAAGTAATGTCTCTGCTTTTGAATATGCTATCTAGGTTGGTCATAACCTTCCTTCCAAGGAGTAAGCGTCTTTTAATTTCAAGGCTGCAGTCACCATCTGCAGTGATTTTGGAGCCCCCCAAAATAAAGTCTGACACTGTTTCCACTGTTTCCCCATCTATTTCCCATGAAATGATGGGACTGGATGCCATGATCTTCGTTTTCTGAATGTTGAGGTTTAAGCCAACTTTTTCACTCTCCACTTTCACTTTCATCGAGAGGCTTTTTAGTTCCTCTTCACTTTCTGCCATGAGGGTAGTGTCATCTGCATATCTGAGGTTATTGATATTTCTCCTGGCAATCTTGATTCCAGCTTGTGTTTCTTCCAGTCCAGCATTTCTCATGATGTACTCTGCATATAAGTTAAATAAGCAGGGTGATAATATACAGCCTTGACGTATTCCTTTTCCTATTTGGAACCAGTCAGAGCTAAACCCGTCGGATTCTTGACTCTGGTCTCATGTTTCCATGCTGGTTGTTTCCAGATGATGCCTGCCTGGCTTCAGATACCAGATCCACCTGTAAGTTCGTACGTACTTCTGGGGGCAACTACATATCTTCCTTCACTGAGGTCCTGGAAAAGATGAATAACGTGGGTATCTCCCTGTGTATTTTCCAGCTGTGAACCAGGCTGTGTCTATGCTATCACTCAATTTTCTCAGCATTCCTGCAAAGTGGGGGTGTTAGCTTCATTTTGCAGTTGGAGAAGTGGAGGCTGTGGTGAAGGTCCCACTGCGAGGACTTGGGGGAGCCTGGGTTCCTCTCCCACTGCTGTTCCTGGATACTTGCAGCCTCTGGAATGCTCTGCCCTCAAGCCAAGCATTCAGGCCTGTGGAAATGACCCCATGGGCTTCCCTTCCCTGGCCGCCCATCTGAGGGCCTGCTACCGTCACCCACCTCTTACCACCCACCTTTTTGTCTGCGGGCTCCTTCAGTGCCCGGTGCTGGAAACCCTGCCGGCCGTGTACTTGCTGCTCAAAGACACTTTAGTTGGGACTTCCCTGGTGGTACAGTGGGTGGGAATCTGCCTGCCAGTGCAGGGGACAGTGGTTCAATCCCTGGTTGGGAAGATCCTACATGCTGTGGAGCAGCTGAGCCCGTGCGCCACGACTACCGAGCCTGCGGCTGCAACCACGGAAGCCTGTACGCCTAGAGCCTGTGCCCTGTGGCCAGAGAGGCCACTGCAACGAGACCCTGTGCACCACAGCTAGAGAGCAGCCCCTGCTCGCCACAAGTAGAGAAAGCCCGCACCGCAGTGAAGACCCAGCACAGCCGAAAGCAAACAAATAATAAAAGACACTTTAGTTGGAGGCATGAAGGAAGGAAAGCACGAGCGGGTATTCTCATTGTAACACATGAAAAATCACAAAGGCTCTGGTAGGAACGAATTGAAAGTGAGTTCCCCAAGTGCAAGCGTACATCTGTTATCATCATCTTTGCGGCCCTTGTCTGGTCCTCGGGAAAAACCCGAAGCCATGCAGCTGCCTGCGGAGTGGAGGAGCGCGTGACTGTTTTCCCCATTCCCTGCTGCATCGGGGAGGAGGCAGCTGGGGCAGGAGGAGCATCAGCCTGGGAGTCGGGAGCACCTGATTCTGATTCCGGCTCTGATAGCAGCAGGCCCTTGTGCCTCTCTGGGCCTCAGTTTCCCCAGCTCTAAAGCGGAGGAGCCCACCCTCAGGGACTCCTTGCATTTCTAGCCATCTGTTCCAGGAAAAGGGCCATGATGTTCACACCCCACCTTTGCAGCCGTTGCAGCGCTGGGTTGTCAAAGTCTGGATGACTCCAGCATCAGGCCTGGTCTCCTGGGCTGTCCCGATGGCAAGGCAGGCGTGTGCATCTCCCCCTTGCTGACTCTTTCCTCTGCAAATGTTGTTGACTGTTGCATTGACTTTGAGTGACCTTTGGCTGTGGGATCTGGTATCCGTGATCACACTGGCTCTGATACTTGGCCGCAACTTTCTCGACTCTGGGCCAGGTGTTGGTCGATGTGGGAAGTGTGAGTGAGCCCAGGCTCCTGGAGACTGCTTTGAAACGACGCTGTCTTGCAGAATGTGTAAAGCAGCATCAGCATTCTTTATGAGAGGCAAAGGTCACCTTGAGGTTTTCATTCTGAGAGGCCAGCAGCCTTCCCGTGGTCACTGCCAAGTTTCCATCGCCAGTCCTGCTAGTTCATGCGTGTGCATCCGTTGTCTCTGTGCATCCCTTATTTTTCTAGTACCCTGGTGTGGGTGGTGGTGGATGGACTGCTGCGAAGGCAGCCTTTCGGGGCGGAAGGAATGCTGGGGTCAGGCAGACCACGGTGCTGCTGTTCGAGAGCTGTGTGACTTTGGGCAAATGCCTTGCCTTCTCTGAACTCGGCTTCCCAATCCGTGAAATGAAAGTCATATTACCTGCTTGCAGGATTCTTCTGAGGTCTAGCCCAGAGCCTAGGCTATATTGTCTAGGAGCTTCTTGGAGGCCCATAGATAGTTTACGAGACCTCAGAAGCCTCTTGCAGTTGTGTGCAAAATGATGTTTGTGTATTTGTGCTCCTTTGTGAATTTTCCTGGAGAGAAGGTCCTTTGCTTTTATCACGCTCCTTCAAAGGATTGCAGACCTCGGAAGGAAGTAAGAGCACTTTGTGATAATTGCACCCGGCGTCTGCCACAACCTTCATAATCTCGGTATCATTATTCTGCTTCCTGACGATCCTTCCAGCCAGACCGACTGTGTTCTTACCCACCTCCTTCCTCAGATTAGCAGTGGGGAGTTATTTAACCTGTCCGGGCCTCTGCGTTCTCCTCTACATAAATGAGTCTCTGCTAATCACACGCTTCTGACAGGGTCGTGAGGATTCAATGAATGAATCTGTGAAAAATGCTCAAGATGGTTTATGTAAATTATACCTTGATAGGAAAAGCGAAACGTAACGTGACTAGGAGGAGTGCCCGGCATGTTAAAGACATGCTGTGTCTGGAAGGTGCTGTTTTGTTGTTAACATCCTGAGGGGGTACCTTGCTGGCTAGTCATCCTGAAAACAGTGTCTGGGCCTTCTCGTTGACCTGCAGGTGAACAGACCTGATTTTCGGTTTTCCCAACACCATCCTTCCTGCAGAGGCCCCTGGGGGATGCCTTCCCGTGGCGTCTCCTCCTCAATCTCCCCTCCCCTCTAGAGGAGACGAACCTGTGTACTCTTTCTGTGAGGCCAGTAGCCTCAAGAATGGAAGTGTGGGGCTTCCCTGGTGGTCTGGTGGTTAAGAATCCACCTGCCAACGTGGGGGATTCGGGGTTTGATCCCTGGTCCGGGAAGATCCCACATGTCGGGGCAATGAAGCCCTACACTCCTGAAGCCCGTGCACCTTGAGCCCGTGCTCTGCAACCAGGGAAGCCACCTCAAGGAGAAGCCATGTACCACAATGAGGAGTAGCTCCTGCTCACTGCAGCTAGAGAAAGCCGGTGTGCAGCAGCAAAGACCCAGCACAGCCACAAAGAAATAAATCTTAAAAAAAGAGAGAGGGAATGGGTGTGTGATGAGATAGGATAGTGGTTCTCAGCCGGGGGTGAGCTCAACCCCTGGGGTGCACTTGGCAATGACTGGGGACGATCTTGGTCATCACAGCTGGGATACAGATGCTGCTGGAATCTGGTGGGTGATCCCCAGGGATTGCTGCCCAATGCCCTGCAGCACACGGGCCAGGCCCTGCAGTGGAGAAGTACGCAGCCCCAAATGTCGGTGCTCAGGATGAGAAACCCTGAGCAGGCAGTGGGGCTATTTTCCAGGAGCCATGTTTTTATTTTAGAGTTGTTTTTTTTTTTTTTGGTTGTTGTTGTTTTTAAACCACCTGCCTCCTGCATGATTCAGGGAGTGAAACAGGCTAAAAATGAACCTGAGTGAAATGACAGATCCCAGAAAGCGTTTGTTCTTGCCTGTGCACTGGGGAGCTGTTTAGTTCTCTCACGTCTGCACTGAAGGTGATTTAGGGGGGCTGCAGGGTGCATAAGGACGAGCATCTGTAAAAGTTACCAGAATAAATGATCCCAGCCTGATAGCTGCAGTGACAGTCATACCCAGCGTGTGTAGCTCATTCGACCCTTTTGTGACCCCATGGACCGTGTAGCCTGCCAGGCTCCTCTGTCCGTGGGATTTCCCAGGCAAGAACACTGGAGTGAATCGCCATTTCCTCCTCCAGGGGGTCTTTCCCGACCCAGGGATGAAATCCAAGCCTCCTGCACTGCAGGCGGGTTCTTTACCACTGAGCCCCCAGGTGATGTTTTCCCAGAAGATAATTGAAAATTCCTTCAGTTGATACTTACTGGCATTCAGTCAGTCTTGCGTTCCTTTACTCCCTCTTTAGAAAATGAGTTTCTGCCCTCGAATTTATTTCTTTGTTTGAATATATGATGATTTGGGAAGTTGTAAGAAACCAGGCTCCAGCCTGTATCTCTGTCAGTTGCAGGAAGAGCAGCCCTGGAGCCACCAGGGGGCGCTCTGGCCCTTTCTCTGCCTGCCTCTCCCCTGCTTTCCTTCTAGGGCTTGCTGCTGGCTCAATTTCCGATGTCCAGCGCCGGTGCCCTATTTTAATGATGCGGGGGTGGTGGGGGCAATGGTCTTTTCTAGAGGAAAACATCACGTGCTCACAGAACATCCTATTTGCTGTCAGCACAGTTGTGTCTGTAGGTTGCCAGTCACTTTCCGGATTAGGTGTCTGGTTGTGTTTTTGAAATGCAATATGCAGCTAATTAGAAAATATTTCTCTTTGTCATTATTTTTCATGAGATATAATTGATTATCCAGGGATATTATTCAGCACTTGAATCCCAATCATTGCCTTCTTTTTCCTCTTTTGGGCGGCAGATGGGGAGTGATAGGTAGACGGGGGAGTTAAGCCCAGGTAATCAACCTGATCGCTTCCTTTTGATTTCTCCCCACTTCTGATCTTGAGCCTGGGCAGAGGGGGCAAGAGAAACATCCTCGGTTGTCAGCAGGCCTGGCTGAGCGGGTCCTTTTTCCTCCTGGCAGCTATTGTGGGAAGGGATTCTCAGAACTAGTGAGGAGGTCTGGCCGGTTGCCTGGCAACACGGTTCCAAACACTGGGCAGCTTGGAGAGCCCATAGTAAATGATTCAGAGGGAGATGGCCAGGCCTGCCACTGCCTGGATGAGGGCTTGACAGTGCAGTTTCAGGAGAAGGTGGTGGGCCAGCAGCCCACACGCTGGTTGTGCAACCACACGGAGTGAATCTGGTTGGTGTGTACATGCCAAGTCGCTTCAGTCGTGTCCGACTCTTTGTGACCCCAAGGACTGTAGCCCGCCCACAGGGTTCTCCAGACAAGAATACTAGAGTGGGTCGCCATGTCCTTCGCCAGGGGATCTTCCTGACCCAGCTACTGAACCCGCGTCTCTTACATCTCCTGCATTGGCAGGCAGATTCTTTATCACTAGAACCACCTGGGAAGCCCGAGTCTAGTTGGTATAGTTGGCACAAAGCCTCAAGCTGGGCAGGTCTCTTGCAAGGGGAAATTTCCCACTGAATTTTGTCTGTTAGACTTTCAGTGCCTGACTTGGTAATTGGAACATTCCAGATGGAATTTATTTCATTTATTTAAAAAAATTATTTTAAAAAATCAGCAGTATAGTTGCTCTACAACGTTGTGTTGGTTTCTGCTGAATGATGATGTGAATCAGCCATATGCATACATTTATCCCCTCCCTCTTGAGAGGATGGAATTTAGACATATGTCTCCGGTCTTTATTCATCTGTTATTCAGCCCACAAAGATTTACTGAGCACCTGTCACATGGCGGGCCCTGGGGAGTCCAGGTGACAGTGACCCAGCTCTGCCCGAAGAGGCCCTGTGCCTGAGGGTCACCGTCATTCAGGTGCAGATTTTAAGAGAACCAGCATCAGAGCCGTGTGGACCAGATGAATTGGTACAGATGAAGTGCTTAAAGCCAGTGTGCTCAGGACCTAGTCGATGGGAGCTCCTGCTGCACAGACACTGCCCACAGGGAGCTGAAAATCCAGGGGAAATAACAGTGGTCATTAAATACAGAAACAAAAAAAATAAAATCCTGAAACAAAGAGAGATTGCACAGGGGAAAAGGGAGGCAGTTGGGTCCCTCCCCCTGGGGTGATGGATTCTTTGTTACCTGTGTGTGACCTCCACGGTGACCTCCCCCACCCTTACCCTGCAGGAGTTCCCCCCTGCAGGAGTCCCCCCCCCCCCCCCCCCCCCCCCCCCCCCCCCCCCCCCCGCCCCGGATCCCGGAAGTGGGGAATCCTAATCCAAGTTGCAGATCACTAGCACAGCTCCAGCCTCTTACCTGGAGCCACAGAGGCCGGGAACCACACTGGGGGTGGGGCCGGGGAGATCAAAGTCACACATACTGTGCTCCTCAAACAGCAAGGGGCAAACCCATACTGGTGGGGGAGATGAGGGCGGTGAGGGTGGGGGCTCGCTGGGGAGAGGACAGTGGAGGAGGAGAGGGTGCAGCGGTGGGAGTGAGGGAAGCCTGGACATGCGGGGGTGGGCAGGCCCAGAGTGGGGTGGCTGCCGGGGCTCCCTGGCGGTCGGAGGGGCTTTTCCCACCCCCGGGGCCGCCGCTGCTCAGTCCCTTGCCCTGTTCACTCCGCCTCCACCGTGACCCCCGTGTGCCTGCAGCCTCGCCCCAGCCCCGGCCCAACCCGCTCCCCAGGGCCTTTCTAGGAGTCTCTTGCAGTGCTTTAGGAGGTGGCACTGCCCTTGCAGGACTTCCCTTGTGGCTCAGCTGGTAAAGAATCCGCCTGCAATACAGGAGACCCAGGTTCCATCCCTGGGTTGGGAAGCTCCCCTGGAGAAGGGAAAGGCTACCCACTCCAGTATTCTGGCCTGGAGAATTCCATGGACTGTAGTCCATGGGGTCTCAAAGAGTCGGACACGACTGAGCGACTTTCACTTTCACTGCCCTTGCAAAGCTCCTCCCACCAACTGCAGTTAAGCAGGGGGCGCCGTGAGCTCCTGGTCTCAGCTCGTCTCTGTTGTTTTTTGAGCCACACATGGTGTTCTATTTTTTTCCTTTTGAGTTTTCTCCTTTCAGTAGAGGTCGGTTGATCCCCACAAGGGTCACCCTTAACAACTCCGACTCCTCATTTGTCCACGCATGTGGGAAGGAGGGAGCTCCTGGCCCCTAGGCCAGGATGTCTTTGAACTTGAGCTTCCTCCTTCTCTCTCTCAGCCTGGCCTGGTTGCAGTTTATGTAACAGCTCGGTGCAGTTCACGGCGGGTCCGAAACAGGCTTCTTGCTTAGCCGATCAAACAGGCACCAGTTGCACCTGTTTGAAGTGTCAGCTTTGCCGCCAGGAGAGCCAGGAGGTGGGGGCCATTTTGAAGGTGGGGGTCACCTGGCCGGGCGTGGATGGAACCAGTCACCCTGGGCTGTGTCCTGAAAGGAGAGGGGCGGTGAGAACACCCCAGCTCCTACAGCTCTGGCCCTGCCGGACCGACTCATTCCCCTCCCTGGACCCCTTTTCCTTATTTCTAAAAGGAGCTAGTAACACCCACCTGTGAGGAGCCACTCGCTCAGCTTGGGGGCCTGATCAGTGAACCGGAGCGGGCACCTGTGTGTCAGTTGTGCCCAAATTCTTCCAACTCTTCCCTTCCTCCAGCTCCACTTCCCCCCAACGCCGCCCCCCGGATCTTAAACATCAACTTAAAAAATTACTGTTAACATTTTTTGTTTTGTATATTGATACACTTAGGTAGGTTAAAAAACCTCAACAGGTAACTGCTGGGCACAGCTAAGTTTCCCTTCCTGTCTCAGCCCCAGCTCCCCCTGCAGGATTCTGAGCTTTGCGGTTCAATATCTGGGAGCCCACAGCCGTCAGGCAGAATTGGGGGTCAAAGGGACAAAGCTGGCGCTCGCCTGTGACCGTCCTCGAGCGCTTTGCAGTGATGCCCCCACGTCTCAGCGGCTCTGGGCTGCTCCGGGGCTCCGCACTTGGGGTCAGGTTCACGTGCTGATGCCAGCCATGCCGCCCGGCTGCCTGGGGCGTCCTTCCCGCCCCAGACCCCCCGCCCTCCCTTTTTTGGCCTGCGTAGCACTTCCTCATCCTTTAAGATTTGGCTCAGATGTCACCTTTTCTAGACAGAGAGATGCAGATCAAAATGGTAGCTTGTTATTAAATCAAGCTGATTGCGAAACAGAGCTTTGAGCCTGTGGCCAGGTGGGCCTGTATAGGCGCCATCTGAGTGCTTGTCAGGTGGGGACCCCACGGTGGCGGCTCCTGAGTGTACACTGTGGTGGGTGGGCTGTGGCTGTACCCCTGAGAGAGGGAGACCTCGTGGGCTCTGAGCTGGGCTGGCCCAGTTCCCCCTCTGGGCTCTGGAGTGGGACCAGTCACCTCTCTCCTGGGAGCAGAGAGAGAGGGGCGAAGAGATGGGGTGGGGGCGGGGAGGGGGTGCTTGTTCCAGGTAGAAATGGACAGTCAGGGACTTGGCGGTTCCCCTCCCAGCTCCTTGCTGAGATTTCAGGCTGTTTTTAGGTGTATGACCAGAGGTCAATGACTTTCCTAAGGCTGTTTTTTTCTTCTGCAAAACAGGGTCACTAACCCATCCCCCCAGATCTGCTGGGAATGTTTGGTGAGATAAAGCAGGTCAGGACAGGTGCCTGAATCTGCGGGGTGAGTGACTCCCATGAGGCATCTGTGTAGCAGACAGTTGCTGAGGGCCTCCACGCGCCAGGTGCCGTGCGGGCTCTAGGCAGGAGTCTCAGCCTCTGCGCGCTTTCCTGTTAGATTTCTCCCTGTCGTGCGCACTGTAGGGTGTTGCCAGCATCCCCGGCCTCTGCCCACTCGATGCCAGCACCCCCGCTCCAGCTGTGACACCTGAAACTGTCTCTGACATTGCCAGGTGTTCCCTGTGGGGGGAAGTCACTGCTCCAGCAGGAAACATGGAGCTTCCGTCCCAGAGGGGGAGCGTGGAGACCACAGACGTGTGTCAGGCGAAGGTCTGTCAGAGCAAAGTGAAACGCAACGAGAGCACGGACGGAGGGGGCCAGAGGGGCTGTGGGTCCTGTCTCTGCGAAGGTCCATCTGATAAGGGACTCGTGAGTCCAGGCCTGGACGGACTGAGGAGGGGTGTTCCCAGCGGAGGGACAGCCCGTGCAAAGGCCCTGGGGCAGGAGGGTGCTGGGCATGGCTTAAGCAGAATGAGTCTTTTTCTTTTTAATAAAAATTTATTTATTTTAATTGGAGGTTAATTACTTTACAATATTGTATTGGTTTTGCCATACATCAACATGAATCTGCCACAGGTATACACGTGTTGCCCATCCTGAACCCCCCTCCCTCCACCCTCCCCATACCATCCCTCTGGGTTGTCCCAGTGCACCAGCCCCAAGCATCCAGTATCATGCGTCGAACCTGGACTGGGCTCTGTGGGAGAGGGAGAAGGTGGGATGATTGAGAGAATGGCATTGAAACATATATAATATCATATATGAAACGAATCGCCAGAATAAGTCTTGGACGGTAGGTGGTGAGGGTAGGGCAGGTGGTGAGGCTTTCGCTTTTACTCTGGATGAGATGGGGAACCATCAGGGGCTTTAGCACAGGGGAGGGACTCCATCTGACCTGTGTCCACTGGGTGGAGAGTTGATCAGGGGGAGGGGCTGGAGGGCCAGGGAGACGGCAGGGGCAGCAGCTGGTCCAGGCAGGAGATGCTGGCCACGCGGAGGCAGGTTTAGGACTCTCCTTGTAAGAAGATGACCTCAGATGGTGAGTGCAGTACACGGCCATGACTGAAGGACCCGGCCCACCTCTCTCCACCCCAGCCCTGCTCCTCTTGGGATTAAGAGACTCTCTCCATCTTTTAGCTGCCATTTCTGCTACTCCACACTCTTCTTGATCCACCGTTTCTTGAGTGAGCACTCCGTAGCTTTCTGTCACTTTCTGCTAGGATGGGGAGGCGTGGTGTGTCCTGAGCCCTTTTCTGGCCTGAAAGCGAGAACCCCTTCTGTTCTCCTTGCTCAAGGCTCTGCTGTTTCCTGTTTTTTCCCCTCATCTAATTGAGACATCCTAAGGTAGCTTTCACCCCGGTTTTGTCTTTCAGGATCTTTGGTTTCTCTCTCAATGTGTTCCTCCCTCTAATGAACAGTTGACCCCTAATTAATTTTAATCATTTTATACTGGCAACTTGAGTTAGTCACAGCTGTCCCTTGATGTCTTTTTAATGCATCCTTGTTTTTCCATTTATCATCTCTCCATGGTGTTCTTGTAATCATTAATTTATTCATTCATTCCTAGAGGCCTAACTGTGTGATTAGGGCCCTTCTAACGTTTACAGGTAAAAAGATGAAATATACTTGAGAAAAATAACTTCCCCTCACTTCCGTCTCCTAGAATTAAAAACCCTCGTCTTGAGAGCCAGGCTCTCCCTGCAGAGGAGGCAGCCCCGAGTAAGAACTGGTCTCCTTAAAACTGTGGCTGCCCCTTGGTCCCGGACCATCTGACCCTTTGATGCTTTGTTTGAAAATGAAGCTGTCGCTTGATGCTTGTGGGCACTTAGGTGACAGGAGAATCTTCTCATTGGACCCCAGACACAAACGTCACCCTCCCCCGAGATCGCTGAGGCCAGCGCTTTTGGGAATGTTCTTGTCACCTGAGTTGCCTGGCCACGTGGCTCCACCCGTGGTCACTCCGGGGTTAGCTCTGGGTTTGGCGTCATTTTCACGCACCGTATCCATGACTGTTCTCTGTTGTTTTTGGTTTGGGCTCCAGTGGGTGTTTGTTGTGGCGCGTGGGCTTTGTCCAGTCGCGGTGCTCAGGCTCCAGAGCGCAGACTCAGTAGTTGCGGTGCGGTTTTAGTGGCCCTGTGGCACGTGGGATCTTCGTTCCCCAGCCAGGAATTGAACCTGCGTCCCACGCACTGGAAGGTGGATTCTTAGCCGCTGGACCACCAGGGAAGTCCCAGGAATGATTTTTGTAGTGCACAGAATAGGTGATGTACCAATCGCTGTGGAAATCTCTTAACTTTCTCTGTGAAGGTCTTTGATGAAAGTAGTTGGTGACCCTTTGCTTTATTGCCAGAGCCTTCTTTGCCTTGTGGAGATAGGTCCCAAGGAATGATTATGCCAAGTAGAAGGACCTAGAAAGGATGCCAGAGGCTGGTACCGCATCCCTGTCTGCCGGGAATGTGGCTGGTTCCGCTCCTGCAGGCGTGTCTGGCTCCAACTTGAACCTGCTTGCAGTTTATCACCGCTCCTTCGTGCCCTGTTCCTGGTCAGTCTACCCAGGGAGGAATGGAGGCTTACCCTGCGTTCCCAGGAAGTCAGCCTGCATCCTTAAAGTGTGAGAAACACAGCGAACACTTGTCTTCACAGTTAGACCCTCAATCAACCCCGATATGAAGCTGGACTGTACGAAGAATCCAGTTTTAACACATTATTGACCAGGGGATTTTTGCAGAAACCAGTGCCTGTGGCTGGTGACTTACCGAAACATCTCTGATCAATAATGTTTGGGTAACAAAAGATGTATGACTGTGTCTCCAGTCAGTAAATTGTTAAAAGAGTATTTTGGGAATACGTCCATTAACGGATTTATGATGAAGTTTGACCCTTGAGTCTAAATTAGGTTTTTCTTTTTTTCTCCCCTCTTCTGAGTAGCACTGATCACTTAACACAGCAGATGTCTTTTTTCAGGTAATAAGTTAGCAATCCCTGGTGTCTCAGTGGTTAAGAGTCTGCCTGCCGACGTAAGAAATGCCGGTTCAATCCCTGGGTCAGGAAGATCCCTTGGAGCAGGAAGTGGCAACCCACTCCAGTATTCTTGCCACGGACAGAGGAGCCTGGCGGGCTACAGTCCATGGGGTCACAAAGAGTTGGACACGACTGACATGACTGAACAACAACAATGACGAAGTTGGCAATAGACTAAAAATGGTGACATTGGTCGCCTGTGTGTCCAGAGATTCCTGTCCCCACCCCCAGATTCATCGCCTGGTCCTGTTTCCCCAAAGTGGAGCGATTACTCTGGAGAGGCGAGTTTGGCCGAGTTCTCTTTGTGTGGATGTTAATAATTAATAAGTTCAGGTGACTGAGCGGAGAACTTGGGACCGAGTGACCCCAACTGGACGTGTTTAATGCTGTTTGGTCTGCGTGGGAGGAGACAGAGCAACTGCTTTCTGGAGGGCAGTCTCCATTATCTGTCTTCACTGAGGCAGCGCCTCCCTGGGTACTGAGCAGATGTCTCCATGTAAATCAGGGGAGGGAGGTGGCCGAGACACTGCGGCGAGACCATCTCAGCTTCCTGTGAGATGCTTGCATCAGGGGCCCGGGAGGCCTGGCCTCCGTGAATCTCCTCTGCTCTTCCTGGCTGGCGTGGGCTGAGGGATGGGACCAGTCACCCCGCCAGCGCGTTCGTCGCTGCATCGGGAGGTGTGTCTGTCGGGCCTCAGGCAGGAAGTTGCTCTGTAACAAGGACCCAGAGTAACACTGGCTCAGACAGGCTAGGGTTTGATTTCCTCCCACACGGCAGCTGCGGACCCGGCGTCCCCTCATCTGGTTGCTCTGTCGTCTGTCCACGTTGCCCTTGTCCACCTGCATGTTTCTGCCCTAGAGGAGGCACGGTCCCTGCTCCTGGGGTGCAGGCCCCACGTTTCCAGCCTCGCTTCCACCACCTTGCTTCGCCTGGAGGGAGTTAGAGGGTCACTTCCAGCTGCTTCGGAAGGTGGAAGGCGTATTTGTTCCACATGGTCCTGTGGCCAGCTGTGCACACGGACGGAGGTGCACAACACCGTCCATCTGACCATTGCACTTTCTTGGAAGATATGCATTTACACACACACACACACACACAGGCTGCACACACACACACACAGGCTGCACACACACACACACACACACACACAGGCTGTACACACACACACACACACACAGAGGCTGCACACACACACACACAGGCTACACACACACACACACACAGGCTACACACACACACACACAGGCTGCACACACACACACAGGCTGCACACACACACACACACACACACACAGGCTGCACACATACACAGGCTGCACACACACACACAGGCTGCACACACACACACACAGGCTACACACACACAGGCTACACACACACACGCTACACACACACACACAGGCTGCACACACACACACACACAGAGGCTACACACAGGCTGCACACACACACAGGCTGCACACACACACACACACAGGCTGCACACACACACACACAGGCTGCACACACACACAGGCTACACACACACATGCTTCCCAGGTGGCACAGTGGTAAAGAATCTGCCTGCCAATGCCAGAGACACTAGAGATTTGGGTTCGATCCCTGGGTCAGGAAGATCCCCTGGGGGAGGAAATGGCTACCCACCCAGTCTTCTTGCCTGGAAAATCCCATTAACAGAGGAGCCTGGAGGGCTACAGTCCATGGGGTTGCGAAGAGTTGGACACGACTGAGTGACTTGAGCACATGCACAGATAATATAGAAAGTTTTCTGTTTCAAAAGATTTTAAGCCTCACAAGAATTTATAAATTGTGGTAGAGAATTTCCATGTGCCATTCCCCAAGCTTCCCTCGATAACATCCTACAGAACAATAGCGCATTGTTAGAACCAGGGAAAGGATGCCGCTGAGGACCTTATCTGGGTCCCGGCAGTTCTCCGTGAGCTGTTGCACATGTCTGGAGCGGTGAGAGATGCTGTCACTTATGTTAGAGCCACGTGGCCAGCGCCATAGGTGGACCTTCTGAAACTCCCTTCAGTGGTTGCCCATCCTCGGGGGTCAAGTCTGGGGCTTCCATGGGCAGCCCCCACCTCGTCTCCCACGGTCCTGTGTCCTTGACCTGCATACAAACGCTGGTTCCGGCGCTTACTGTGTGGTCGCCTCGCTTCCTGCCTTTGCTTATACCCATCGGTGCCAAACTGGCGAGCCACAGAGGGGTTCTGTTTGGGCTGTGCAATGATGAAAACCTTTTTAGAAATTAGTTGCTGACACTGAGTCATCAGGAGGTTTTCCTATTAGAAACAGCATCAATAAACCAGTACATTTGACCTGAGTGGAGAAACCCGAACCTTTGCGGTCCTTGGGCATGTATGCCTGGCTGCATCCTTGGAGAAGGCCATTACTATGCTCCTTCCAGCCCCATCCGGGGGTCCCCAGGGAGCTGAGTGTGCCCTTCCTGACAGAAGCAGTTTCCTCTGTTGTGGGGGTCTTGCTCAATTTGGGGGTGACCCCTCCTCACTCCAAGCCTCTGTGCAAGTGTCTTTCCTCCGAGGAAGGGCTCCTTGGCCCTCTTCACCCACAGGCTTTTGAGGGCCTCTGCAGTCTTTGCTGGCCTCCATCACTCAGCTCCCTGCCCACTGTTAGCCTGGCAGCTGCCCCCTCAAGTCTGCAAGCTCCTGGAGGGCAGGGGGCCGGCTCGGGCGTCGTCTCTTCTTTCCTCCTCTGTGTGTTGGCAGCGTTGTGCCTGGTGCCTGGCCCTTCGTGAGTGATTCATCACTGCTGGTCGAGTGAACAGAAGAGAATCAAGCTGATTAATAGGTGATGGGTAGGTATCGGCACATGGACTGCCCATCTGCAGCAGGACTCTGCCCTGAGCCGCATGCTCGTGCATCTTCCCCAAGATCCTGGGGAAATTTGTTCTCTTGTCCATCTTATGTCTGAAAAACTGCAGCCTGGAGAGACCACAGAGCTGGTTTCAATGATAGAATGAGATACTTACCGGCAAAGCTATGACATGACTTTGGCCATGGGCTTTTTTTTTATGGCCACGGATTGATCGACAGCCCTAGATTGAGACATAAATATGTATTACAAATTGCTAGAAAAGCACAGGAAAAAGGGAAAGGTCAGTGCTGAGGCATAGAGATTTCCTGTTGATGTATCAATTCCTGTTGGAAGTCCCAAAGAGGATAATTATGCCAGTCCAGCCGAGATGGCAGACGGGCCTGGCATTGGAGGAGAGGTTCTTGCTGGACAATCCTTGGGGCACGAGAAGCCCTCCTGGTGGCAGAGGAAGCTGACTTTTCCTAACCTTCCCTGATGTTCTTTGAGAAGCACTGAGGGAGATGAGGAAGGGGTCGGAACAAGGTTGGAGGAGAATGCCACCTGGCTGTCGGGCCAGGTTTCCCGTTCTGGTGCCTCTTTAAGGAAAGTGCTGTGCCAGGCCCTGGGGAAATACACGTGGTGACTTCTGCGAAGCAGGAAGACCTGACCCTGGAGAGCTGGGAGCCCCTGGATGCTGGCTCTGGCTCCAGCCTTCGAGTGTTGGAGGTGCAGTGTCTTTTGTTTTTAAATTTTATTTTATTTTTAAATTTTTGGCTGCCCTGGGTCTTCATTGCAGCCCACGGGCTTTCTCTAGTTGCGGCGTGGGATCTTAGCTCCCCATCCAGGGTTCAAACCCACGTCCCCTGCATTGGAAGGCACGTTCTTAACCACTGGACCCCCCAGAGAAGTCCTCTCTCCTTTTAGGAGAGGGTTAGAGGCATCCAGGCTTGTGGGGCCCCTACTGTTGTATGTGGGCACTGTGCGGCAGGAGCTTTTCTGGCCTGAACTCACCCGGTTCCCCTGGCAGCCCTGTGAGTTGGGTGGTCATACCCCTGTGCCCAGAGGCCACCGCTGGGGACTGAGAGGTCAGTTTGGCTCCTCAGTTACCCAGCCGGTGCTTGCTGGAACAGGGACTCGAACGCAGGCTCAACCCTGAGGCCTGTGCCCCGTTCGCCACGCCACGTGGTGGCCTGACTACTGCCCTGGTCCTGACCGACTGCGCGTGGGTACCTGTCATCACTCCACGGGGCCGTGGCAGCAGGAAGCTGTCCAGCTCAGAGGCCAGCACCCGCTCTAGAAAGCTCTTGTGAGAAAGACGTGAAAGTCTGTACAGAACCCAGCGTTAACCTCTCTAGCTTCCAATTGCCTCGTCTTTAAAATGGAGTGAACCCACCAGCCTGCTTTCCTCGCAGGGCACAGTGAGTGTGGCGTTTGCAGGGGTCAGCGTTGGAGGCTTGGCTCGGCTCCGAGCTGGCCTCGGCTCGTCTGTCTCCTGTGACTCTCTTGCTGTGTCTCTGCTCGGGGGACGTTCGGCCCTCCAGCAGGGTTCCCGAGGCAGGAGAGCGGTGGACGTGTTATCTGTTTACTTGTGGTCAGTCAGGCCCGGCCCTCTCCAATTTAATATCTCTTGCCGCCCACCGTGGCGCCTGTGTATTCGTCTGATTAAAGACTAATTTTCTAGCTCCCAAGGTGGAACTTGGCATAGGTTTTCTTCTTGTCTCCAGATGAGTGGGTTTTACACAGATGCCTCAGACCATAAGCTGTGAGGAGCCCAGAGGCAAGCTTTCAGGGTGCCCCCCACCCCGGCCCGCTGCGGCCCACCATGAGGATGAAGATGAGGAGGGGAGGGTGTCCCGGTGAGGGGGCGGCTGTGCGGGCTGGCCGGCTTAACTCCCTGGTGTCTGCAGGGCTTAGCACAGGCCCACCGTCACTTCCCCCCAGGCCTGTTAGACACAGGCCCCGAGCCCCTGGAAGACAGGCTGGCAGCCTGGGAGAGTAAACCTGATTAGGAATAGAAAAGAGCATTTTCCCCAGGGTTTTAATAATTGGAACGTGTGCAGGGATGCCTGGAAAGAGATACTGAAGCATCGTCCACAGCACGCTCGTCCTCTTGGGATAGTTTGCCTGGGCGGATGGGGAGGGGGACATCCACCTCCACCCCCATCCTCCCCCCACCCCCGGATCCCCGCAGTGACCTTTTTCTGCACTTGGAGCAAAAGCAAATTCCTGTCATGGCCTTTAACACCCGCGTGGCCTTGATCTCTGTCCCGCCACACGACCCTTCGGGATGCCAGGCAGACCCTTCCTTCTGTTTGGAAGCTCTCCTCCCCACCCTCTGCCCAGCTGAGGCCCCTTACTTTATCACCTCCAATTTCACCTTTTTCTGCCTCAGCTTCACCTGGCCACGCCCCATCACGAGCTTCCCTTACCCTTCCCGGCATCCGTGGTGAGGATTTCACCCAGCTGGTAGGAGCGCTGAGAGGGATTCCTGCGCCCCAGCCGCTGGGGTTCTGCCTCCCCTCCTGCCTGTGGCATCAGGAGCAGCCTCGGCAGGTGAACTGGGGCCTGAGCCAGAAGGGCGTGTGCTGTGGGCTCAGGCTGAGCCTGGTTCTCTGTGTGGCCCCCCGCCATGTGACCTTGGGGGCTCCTCTTTCCTCTCTGAGGGACGCCCTGCAGGTGGGATTAGGGAGCCTGCCTGCTGCTCCTTCCAGCGTCTGGGCTCTTGCCCTGTGTTCCCATCAGGAGGCCCGCTGCTGGCTCTCTCTGGCCTCCACCTCCCACCCTCCCTCCCTCCGCTGGTTCTTGAGGGGGGTTTAGTGTCTCCCGGGGGGAGTCGATGCAGCCCAGGAGTTGGAACTCTCACCTCCAGGAGCACCCAGAGAACACCATCATCTTTCCTCACTCCGCCTGCAGGTACGAGTTCCGAGCCCGGCCGCAGTATCTGAAAGCTGGAGGCCTGCCCTCTGCGGCTTTTTAAATCTCCAGGGGCCAGGATTCAGCACAGAGGACGGGGGCTCATTCTCCCGGACGCCATTCTGTGAGGTGCGAATCCCCCGCTGAGTCCAGGGTGACCGTTTCTGCTGGAAGGAGGCTTTCAGTCTGTTCACCTGGGGCAGCGCTTTTCCTTCCAGACTTTGGCCCGGGCTGGGGAAGGGCGCTGAGAGGAAGTTGGCTGCACTAATAAAGCCAAGGTGGCCGTGTTGGCTTCCTTGGAGGGTTTGCTGTTGGTACTGAACAGAACTTGGGTCTGCTCGTCTGTGAGCAGTCAAGCCTTTCTCCTGGCACCGGGTTGTGGTGAAGGAAGATGCCGCGTTTAGTGCAGGGACGAGCAAGGAGACCAGGCAGGCAGTGCTCAGAAGCCCTGATGGTGACTTTCAGCGGTGGGTGAGGGGTGGGGGGCATGTGACCAGCTCGTGGCCGTTCTTCTGATTGGTTGGTGGTGGGGTCATCGGGAGTCGGCGTGACCCTTCTGGTTCCAGCCCGCCTGGGGTCTACAGGCTTGGTGGTCATCATTCAGTTAACTTCTTCCACCTGGTGGGGGTGTCAGTCTGCAAAACAGTTCACAGGATTTGGCTCAGAATATTATCTCTGGCCCTTGAGGAGGAACTAAAGGAACTTGATTTTTGTTTAATCGCTAAACTTACTATATTGTTTTGCTTGACTGTTTTCCTTTTTCCCTGCATTTTTTTTTCACTTCTCTGATTGTCAGAGAAGGCCTGGGAGGCTTAAGTTTTTCTGCACGCAAGAGGCAGAGGACACGGTGGGGAGGAGGGTGTCGCATCTGGGAAGGCTCCATAGGTCCCCGCTTGGTTACACTGTGAGGTGATTCTGCCCTGAGCGGGAGGGTGGGATAGGAGGCAGAGAGACCAGCTTTCCTGCCCCTCCTGGAGCCTGGTGCTTTCTCTTCATCCTTCACTAATCTGCACAACAGCCAATGGAGTTACGTTTGAGTTCCCCATTTTGCAGGTGAGGAAATGGGTTCAGAGAGGTGAATTCACTTGCCTGAGGTAACACAGCAGGTACCGGACAGAGCCGGGTGCCCAAGCTCACCTGACCACCAGGCTGGGCTGTTTCTTTGGCTGTGCTGCCTCCAGGGAAGTCTGTGAGGACTGACGTGTGTGAGAGGTTGTCACACCCTCTCAGGTAGTTTATCTCGTTGACTCTCCAGGGCCAACCCACGGTGTGGGTAGTATGACCCCACTGTGGCAGCTGGGGATGCTGAAGCTTGGGGACGACAGGTAACCCGGCTCAGAGTGGGGTCCGGGACTCCGTGTGGGGTGGTCCCAGGGAGGGCTTCAGGGACCAAGAGGGTCCACGTCGCTGCTCAGGTCCAGGTGGGCCCGAGAGGGCTGCTGTGTGGAGGCGGGAAGTCAGTGAGGAATGCCATCAGCTGCAAGTACTTGAAAACCCGGGGACAGTGGCTACAGCAGGCGTTCATTTTTCTCTGGAATGTGAAATGGGAGGGGAGGGGTTGCGGGCCTGATTCTGCAGCGCAGTGCTGCCAGGGATTCAGGTTCTTTCTTGCCCCAGCCTCTTCGGTTGCTGGTTTTCATCCTGGTTTTGGTTGCCTCGTGTTTGCAAGATGATTGCTCCTGTTCTGGCGACAATACCCATTGTCAAGCAGGAAGCAAGGGAGAAGGGGTAGCCCCTGCTGTTTCTTCCTTTTACCAGGAAAATAGAAACCTTTCTGCGAGCCCACCTGACCCTGCAAGCGGAGCTGAGCCACGTGGTCCCTCCGCATGCGGGCAAAGCGCCAGGCTGTGGGTGGAGGGAAAGTCCAAGGTGACAGGCTCATTCCTGCTCACACAGAACTCGCCACGTCGCAGGGGAGTTTGTGAAAGGAAAGGCTGAGGCCCTTGGGCACCCCAAGGAGAGGAATCGGCTTCATTTGATGGAGTCCAGAGGCCTCCTTCGGGAAAGGACAGCCGAGCTGGGTTTTCAAGGTGTCGTTGGAGTGAAGTGTTTAATCTTGACTGTGTTAAATCCTGCTGGGTCAGTCTCCAGTGATATTCCTCCTCCAGTAGGGTGGCTCTGAGCTTAGGAGTCTCCTTACCTGCACTGAGGGCTTCCCCAGATAGTTCAGCAGTAAAGAATTTGCCTACCAGTGCAGGAGATGCAGGTTCAGTTCCTGGAAATGGCAGCCCACTCCAGTATTCTTGCCTGGACAATGCCATGGACACAGGAGCCTGGCGGGCTCCAGGATCCAGTCCAGGATCACAAAGAACTGGACACGACTGAGTGAGTGAGCACGCTCACGTACGTGCACTGAGGGCAGTGTGACGGGGTGGGACTCTCATATCTTGTCCAAGGTTAGAGGTCACCTCTGCTCCTGAGCCACCAGGGTGCTTGGAGAGAGCGTGCGTGGCACCGGGCAGCAGCTGAGGATGCGGAACACCCAGGGGTCAGTGTGGTGGCCTCGGCATCGGGAGGGCCCAGCCACATGCATCGATTCTCAGCCACTCGTGTCCTGCTGTGTGTCTCGGGGTGGCCACTCCGCCTTTCTGGTCCTCACTGTAAGACTTGGGAGCACGGTTCCGCCTTCCTTCCCTCCCGCTCATGACTGAGGAGGCGGTTTGAGGGGCTCAGCCGGATGCCAGCTCACCTTGCACTGACCAAGCTCCCCGTGCCCCCTCCCCCTCTGTAACTTTGGAGGTGGACGAGCTGCCATCTTGTCCATTTCAGAGGGGGAGGCAGGTTCAGAGACAGTGAGCGACATGCCCACGGCTGCACGGGAGGTCCGTGGCAGAGCTGGGACTGGAAGCCGCTCCTTGGCCACAGGGAGCTGGTGTTCTGTGCAGCAGACCTCAAAGCGTCCAAGTGTGGAGCAGGGCAGCGTAGAGTCGGTGTGACTGCGTCTGGTGTGAGGGCCACCTGAGCCCTCTCGGTAGCTGTGTGCTTCTAATTAATTGCACCTTTACGTGCCTGGGTCTGTTTGACAGTTGCCCACACACATGATGCCACTGCCTGAGGGTAGACGGAAGCTCTGCCGCGGATGTCCCAATTATTTATGCACATTTCACATGCGGTTAGTCTTCCTCGCTGTCAGTTAACCCCACCACCACGCGGTGCGTGAGCCCGGGCTCAGCAGGGGCTGGTGTAACTGCGCCCTGGGTGGACCCAGGGGCCTCAAACAGGTCAGGGTCCCGTTTCTGCTGGTTGCTGTTGGCAGCCCAGCCACGCGCAGGCAGCCAGCGGGTAGAACAGACGGTGGGGGAAGCCTGGTGCTTCCCATCTGCTTGCAGGAGCCAGAAACATGCAGGAAGGCTCATCGACTCCCGCTGATGATCCCAGAGTCTCGGAGCCAGGAAGCTTCCGCAGGGTCAGCTCGTCTCACCTCCTCATCTTACAGACCGAACGTCTCAGATGCAAAGTGCGTGTGATGTGTCGAACGCCCCTGCCAGCTTGCGGCTGGACCGGCCGTGGACCTGGCATCCTTATCTGTTCCTTGTCGTCACACGGCACATCTCTGCTTACGCTGTTTTCTCGTCCTCTGTGTCTCCCAGCTTGCTGGCCGCATGTGTGGCCTGGTGGCCAGGGACCCGTCCTGCGGGTTCCCAGGTGCAGCAGGTGAGGAGTGATTCCTTTGCTTGAGGGTGGCAGAAACCAGCTCAAACGTCTTAAGTATGGGGATGTGGTTGCCCCCAGACCTGAAGCACCCAGGGTGCCTGTGGCATTGAGGCTGCCTGGACCCTCAGACTCAGGTGGTCTCCAGGGCTCCTCCTGAGGGCTGCTAATGGAGTGATGAGGAGGTGCATGTCTGCGACCTCTGGCCAGGCTGACTCCGCCCAAACCCTTTGAGGCTGGGTTCTTTAATGAAAATCTTGAGAATGTTGATTTTTTTGAGGGAGGGGGTTAAAATACAGGCTGGCTTTGGGCTCTGGCCTCCTCTTTCTATCCCACCGTGGGGCTGGGGGGAAGAGTATAGAGTGGTAGGTATGATTAGGTGGAGGTCATGATGTCAAATATCTTTTATTCTGATCTCTGTGTCTGTTTTTTTATGTATAAAAATAGATTTGACTCGAGCACCTGCTTTGTGGGGCTGTTTGGAGGGCTTAAGGAGACGATTTACGAACAGTTTCACCCAGGGTCTGGCACGTGGCCTGGGCCCCATAGCAGCTGTTAGCAAAGTCATTTCACATCTTGTTTTTTCCACCTATAAAGCAGGGGGCTGACACCACCAGTTCTGTGAAATAAGAAACTCGGTTCCTTTAGTACAGCCAAGGTCAGACCCATGCTTCAAGGTTGGTAGTGGATGAAAAATTGCTACACGCAGAGGGGCACTAGACCCCGAGGCCCTGTCTTCTCTCCATCGACTTTTCCCTTTTGGGTGTTCCCATCACCCTGAAACCGTGTCTCCTCTGGGGGATGTTAACACTCACGGTGCCATGGACAGGGCAGGGCTGGACTGGTTAACAGGGATTGTCTGAATGTTGGGGTACAGGTATCAGTTCCCTTTCCCCCAAGGGGGAACGTCAGCAAACTTCCCCAGAGAAACCTACTGTGCTTGTTCAGGACCAAGGACAGAGGCGTTCCTGCACCTCCCCCCACCCCAGCTGGCTCTGCAGCTAAATGGTGAGGAACAGGCTCTAGGCCTGGCAGACGCCCCAGCTTCCTAGCTGTGGGTCTCTGAGCAGATTGTTCAGCCCCTCCGAGCCTTGGTTTGTGCACCTGAAAAATAGGAACAGTGATGGCCTGTGCTTGTTGGGAGGAGAGATTGAGGTAACGTCTGTGAAGCTCTCTGGACGACGCCTGGCCCGCAGTAGGAGCTTTGGAGTGATAACTGCTGCCCTTTCTGCTGTGCTGAGTCGCCTTCAGCCTGGGGTCTCCCACAGCAACTTCTCTTTAGTTTCTGATTTTAGTTCTTTTGGCGAATACCTCTTTAAAGCTAAACGAGAGCTGTTTTCTTTTTCTTTAATTTTCAGAGAATGAATACAGACTTTTGACTCCTTGATATAAAAAAAGATGTTGAAAAGCATGAAATTATTCAATAAAGGAGATCCGCCTCTTCCCCTTTATTGCTTCTAACCTTCTGACAATTTCATGTTCTCAGATGCTCTCTTTTCTGGGCCTTTCTGATGGGGGCAGACGTGCCTGGATGCTTTTTGGTCCCCAAGTGAATCACTCTGAAGTCCTTGGGGAACTGCCTTTGGCGGGGGGGTTATGCACAGCCCCTGCCCATTCTGTCTCCTGGCGATCTCTGCCTCCATTAGCGCCCCCTCAGACTCTACACTTTTGACATTCTCTGACGTGGAACGGAAGGCTGACTTTTCAGAAACGACCGTGTGCTGTTGTGTGCTACTCATCTTGATGTTTTCAAAATGATGGATCAGGAACTCAAACTTCCAGGTTGGGGGTCTCAAAGTGGGGGTCCCAGAGCTGTCATCTGTTGGGCTAGCCTGGAAAAAAACTTTGTTAACAGCATTTAAAATCAAATTTATGTAAGAATATAAATATACATACAGATAAAGATAAGACACATAAAATCAGATTTGTGTAAGAACATGGATGCTGGTTTCTCTGAGCCAGGCTGTGTCCCTGTGAGGGACAGTGGGCTGGAGGCAGGGCTGCCACATGGCTGAGCATGTCTGCCCTCTACCCAAGGTCCCTGCTTCCCGCTGAGCCCCTTATAGCATCCACTGCTATTACTTTTTGTCCTGTCTGTATCTACTTTGGGGACAACTTGCTTTCCAAGTCACTATAAAGAAATACTGTGTGTGTGTGTGTGTGTGTATGTGTGTGTGTACGCCTGCACTTGTGTGTGAGACTGTGCACACACACCAGTGAGAAAACCCACCATTGCACATATGGAGAAGTTCACAAAAATTTATCAAGATATTGAAACCATCAAGTTATTGAACTTTATCAAGACATTGAAAGATACGTTTCTTATCTCTTGTGATTTCCTTGTAGTTCTCATTCTGTTTGCATGGGTTCCTCAAACCTTTTCTTCTCATTTCCAGATTATGTAGAAACAATTGCTTTAAAGTGGGGGTAGGGTAAGGGCTTGGAGGACAGAATTTCATCAGATTCCTGATTTTCCTGGGGAGGGCAAAGGAAGGTTGGGAGAGTTGCTGGAGGCTGTACTCTGGGATCTGGTTGAGTGTTGAGGGTGTGCGCTCCATCCTAGGGGGTGACTAGGCCCGGTGCTGCCAGCTCAGCTCGGGGACAGGCTTCCCAGGGGACCTGACTAGGCTGGGTCCTTGCCCCGCCACCTTCTGGTTTTGTGCTTTTCTGGGCCTCCGTTTCCTCATGCACGTAACGGGCGTAGTACATTTTGCTTCTCAGGGAGGTTGTGAGAGTTCATTGAGATTGTGTGTTTCAAGTGCTTTTCGCCTTGCTGGCTATACAGGAAACGACGCATAGCAGCCACTGGCCATCTGAACACTGGGAACATATCCTGAGGCATTTTAATTTTTTCATCATAACCAACTGCAAAACAGAAACTCTGGGTGGGCAGGGGGAAAGGGGAGGCAGGAAGGAGAAACAGAACAAAGAGCTCGAATGGGCCCAGGATCCATTTAAAAAGTTATGTTTTGGAGCTCAATATAGTTCATCCTTTCTTTTAGAGATAAAAGGAACGGGAGTGGGTAGTCAGAAAAAGATATAAAAAGCGGTTATAAGTTTGGAGAACGGCGGTGTAGGTTAAGTATATATCCACAGAAGAGCACTCACTGTTTATTTCTATGCATGTGCCCTCACGAGCCCTCTCTTTAAATATCACCACATACGCGCCCCAGGGGAGTGTTTGTAAAGGCTCTTTGAGGTCTTTGAAAAAAGATGCTATATAAAGCCAAAGAATTATTACCCAGATCTATGTATATGGGAGCGAGCGCATGCGTACGCTTGCACATGTGTGCACACGCCCAGATGTCTAGCTACAGCCATCCAGTTTTCTCCCTTTAATCTTGAAAAGGGAATTAAAGATCAGTTGATCTCAAGACAGTTTCCCTCCTGGAAGGTCTGTCGGCTGCAGGTGGGAAGGCTCTCTTCCCCTCCCTTGAAGCCACTCTTTCAAGCAGCCTCTGACGCCTGCCCTCGTTGTGTGAGTGGAGAGGTCCCTGTAGTGTCTTGGTTTCCATTCGGGTGCTTGGCCTCTGGTGGCTGGCCCCTGCTCTGCTCGTCTGTTTCAAGTCGGGGGTTCGTGTGTCGACAGGCGGGGGAGTGGTTTTGCAGGCTCGCCCAGTTCCAGGTCATGGTCACGATATATAAGAATCCATCTCTTCCTTCCTGTGTGTATCCATTTATGAGGCACCTACTGGAAAAAAGTAAGTCTGAATCCCCTGCACTGGGGCAGGAAATTGCAGCCGTGAACTGGTAGTTAGTTCCACTAAGTGAAGCCTTGAACTTATTATTAAATGTGCTCGACATTTCTGCCCGGCCCATCTGTGCTGGGTTCCAGGAGGTGAGGGGCAGATTCTAGCAGAGGGCGTGAGTCAGTCACTCACTCGTTGATTAATGATCCACTTATTCATCCGGCCTTGGGTTCATTCTCCCAGTCTTGTGGGTGCCGGGCCCAGGGGTCCCTGCTCTCAGGGGCCCCACAGGCTTGGGGGCAGGGCTCTGCCAGCCACACCTGCGGAAGGGTGAGTCCATTCTGATGGGTGGAGCGTTCATGGAGGTGAGAATGGACAAGGTGCGGTGGGGCTTGGGGAGAGTAGGGGCCGCGAGCTCTCCTTGGCTTGTTGGGCTGGAACTCAGAACCTCTAAGGTGAGAACCGCAGCGGGGAGGTTATGGGGGCTCCCGGCGGCCTGGTTGCTGGGTTCCTGCCTGCCTCATTCCTGGGGCGGCTCAGTCTCTGCTGGGCTGATCCCAGAGAGCTGTCTTGGCAGTACTAGTGTGGCCAGAGATCAAGCCAGCCAGCGGTGAGTTCACCCACTCAATGGGGATTCTGTTCAGAGTCTGGGTTCCCCTGTGGCTTTGTCCCATTGTCAGGCCACAGGGCATGTGTGACATCTCTGATGCCAGCTACTTGGCCGAAACTCAGCCTTCTCTCTGCACTGAGTGGTCTTGCCCCTCCCTGAGGGGCTTTATTGGCTTTATCTCTTTGGGCTTCTGTCTGGGGCTTGCATCTCACGTGTCCCTGGCCAGGCTCCTGCACCTGGCCCAGCGCCCTGTCCTTGGCTAAGTTCTCAGCAGGCGGATCCTGGTGGAGTGATTTAGAACTGTTTGCGCTCGGGCCAGGTGCCTCTGCTCCCATCCTCCTGTATCCCTGATCAGAGCTGGCGGCCCATCCCAAACTTGTGGAAGTCTCTATCAGAGTTGGCCAGCCACCCTGGGTCTCAGCACTACCTTCAACCTATGGATGCCCAGAGCGCCAAGCCCGTGTGCAGCCCAGGCCCTCTGCTGGGTCACCTCTGGAGAACCGTTGTAGGTAGAAGATGATGTAGGGCAGGGGCCAAGCCAGGCCTGCCAGAGGGATGGAGGTGAAGCCGAGGGGACCGGTAAAGAGGCAAGAGGGATCTGCAGTGTCTAAGACAGCAGCGGGTCCCGGCTGTGTTGCATCTATGAACAGTCTGGGTTCCAGCCATTGGGCCCCACCATCGACGCCGTGTCTGGCGGGCCGCACACTAACCGCAGAGGGCCCGCGTAGGAGAAGGCTGTGGTGGGGAGCGGGGGCAGGAGCTCCTGGGGACCTTCTCGTCTTTTCTGTAAAGGCCTGATGGTCAGTGGTTTAGGCCGTGCGGCCCCGCAGACTGCATGCCTGCGGCTCAGTTCTGCCGCTGCGGCACGACCGCAGGACAGACGGGTTGAGGACGGACGGACGGCAGGGCTGTGACCCAGGAAGACTGGTGCCGCGCCCCGCCCTGTCCCACGAGGCCGGCCGTACCAGCGCCGGTTTTTTTCCAGCTGAGGGAATGGAGAGGGAGAAGGGTCCCAGGAGACCGGTGGGATCTGGGGCTTGATTAGAAAACCTGTGTTCCTCCTGCTCTGCCTCTTCGCTGCCTTGAAGAGCTTAGTTTCCACAGTGGACCAATTTTCTGTCAGATTGGCCTTCAAGGTACAAAAGTTAAAAAAACAAAGCTATCATTTCCTTAATCGACTTGTTCTTCGCTTGCACATTGAGATGGGCCGCTGTTGCTGCAAGATGGCGTAAATGTTTGTTTCCATATTTATACTGTTTTTATTGCTGCATTTCACATATTTAAATTACTCTTTTTGAACTTTATATTGATATATAGTAACAACAGAGATTTAAGCCTTGTTTCTTGCTCCTAAAATGCTTCCCTTCCCCGGCAACATTTATGAACCAATTCGTCCTTTTTGCTTTCCAAGTGGCTCAGTGGTTAGAGTTCGCCTGCCAATACAGGAGATGCAGGTTTGGTCTCTGGGTCAGGAAGATGCCCTGGAGAAGGAAATGGCAATCCACTCCAGTATTCTTGCCTGGACAATCCCATGGACAGAGGAGCCTGGTGGGCTACAGTCCATGATGTCGCAAAGAGACACGACTGAGCGACTAAACAGCCATCCTTTCTGCAGTGATTCCAAATGCTCATTAACCCAGACTGATTTCCCTTGGTTAACCTTCTCCCGTGTTTTTGACTGGATTTGCTCTTCAGTTCTTCGAAGCCAAGCATGAAACCGATTTCTCAATAGATCATTCTTTGCCCTTCATCCTTAGGAGGGAGAGCCCCTGACTCTGCTGGGCTCTGCAGAGGCTGCAGTGCAGAAAGACTGCGCTGCTGTCCCTCAAAACGTGCCGTGGCAGGTAATAAAGATGAAAGGAATAACCATGGTAGAGACCAAACAAATCATGGGATGTGGGTGCCTGGAGAGGAGAGAAAATTACAAGCTAGGCAGCACTTCTGCTGATGTGTGTGCCTGAGCTTGGAGAAAGAAGATTGTTTACATGATGTAGGGGAATCAGCCCCTTGGCGTTACCCATCCCAGAAAAGTCAGCAAAGTGAATGCATATAAAGCTGTGTGTATGTGTTCATTTGCTCAGTTGTGTCTGACTCTTTGTGACCCCTTAGACTGAAGCCCATCAGGCTCCTCTGTCCATGGAGTTTTCCAGGCAAGAATACTGGAGTGGGTTGCTGTTTCCTTCTCCAGAGGATCTTTCTGACCAGGGATTGAACCCGGGTCTCTTGTGTCTCCTGCATTGGCAGGTGGATTCTTTACCACTGCGCCACTTGGGATGCCCATGTCAAGTTGAAGCCTGTCAAAAGAGTGATTTTTTTGGGGGGGTGCGGGTAGGCTGGGAGAGGATACCAGCTCTCAGGCTGTTGCCTTTTTCACCATCACCAGGAGGGTTCTGTTTTGGCAACTTAGGGAAGACTAAGGACACAATCTTTTTTGAAATATTTACAGTATCAGAGTCCTGCTGGACCTGTGTTTGTGTCCTCTGAAATTTAGATGTTGGTGCCAACACAGGACCTGTGTCTGGGGGTACACAGCATGCAGGACCAGGCAGGGAAGGGTTATGATGGGAGGATGTTGTGGCTCAGCAGCGATGCTCATCCCCCTGCTCTGTGGCTTCTGTGTGGACCAGTTGTGGCCCCTGCAAAGTGCACCTGTGGCCAAGATGTCTCATTGCAGCTGGTCGTGGCTGTTCTTTGCCCAAAGGGCATTCGTGTTTTCTAGGTCCTCCTAGGAAACCCTTCCTCCTCCAGTTTTCTTCCCCCGCGGACTGCACACATGTTAGCCACATGATTCCTAGTGGCGTGTTTGGGATCGCCGCGTTGTCTTTGTTGTCAGTTGCTCAGTCTTGTCTGACTCTTTGCAATCCCATGGACTGTAGCCCGTCAGGCTCCTCTGTCCACGGGATTTGCCAGGCAGGAATACTGGAGTGGGTTGCCGTTTCCTGTGCCAGGGGATCTTCCCCATCCAGGGATAGAACCCGCATCTCCTACATTGGCAGGTGGATTCTTCACCACTGAGCCACCTGGATATGCCATGCCTAAAAGCCCAGCACCCCGACCTCACTTCTGCGGTCCCCTCTAAGTGACATCTCGCTCTCCAGGTCTGATTTCCCATGTTGCCCGTGCTGAGCTGGTTTGATGGCTCATAAAAGTCTATTATCTAGTCTGTTGCCCTAGGGCATAGACCACTTAAATTCCTTTTCAATTCCCAGGGTTGAGGTCTGCGGGAGCTCAGTAAACCCTGTAACTCCTCAGCATGTGCCCGGCTGAGTCCAGCTGTGCTTGGGCAGCCCCTGCTGCCTTGCCCCCGTCCCTGCCGTGGGAGGGACGGGCGCTCATTTATGGTGATCAGTAACGTTTATCAGAGGCTTTCTGTGTGCTGGGCGTCGAGTCGTTATAATGCTTGTGTGAGGTAGCGACCGAAAAGATCCCATTTATAGATAAAGGAGTCAATGCTCAGAGAGGGTAGGTAACTTGCCCAAGGTTCCCCAGCGACCGAGGCAGAATTTGAACCTGGGACCTGACTCTAGAGATCGTGCTCTGAAAGCCAGGACCCTGAACCACCTCCTTGCAATGGCTGTGGTGCGGAGTAATCCCAGGGAGCTTTAATTTAGTCTTACATCCTGCAGGGAATTCCTCTTTTGTATTTTGCGGAGCTAGAACCCCGCTCCAGGTTACCCAGCAGTTTGATGGCTGAGCTGGGGCTTGAACACAGATCTCCCCAGCCCCAGGGTCTGGCAGTAGCAACCTTCCATGGGTCCTGCTCCTGTGGTTGGAATGGAAGCTATTGGAACCACCGCCCCCTCCACCTGACCTTCTTGCCCCCGACAGGTCCCCGGTGAAGCCCTTTCTCTCTCTCCAGCTCTTGGACCTGCGCAGGACAGTATCCACAATCTTTGTCCTTAGGGTTTGGAAGGTGACTTGGGGCCCTGCAGGCAGCTTGGCTTGTCCCACGTGGGTCCCTGCTCTGTGTTCCTGAGCATCCTCATCAGGTGAGAAATGAAACGAGGCTTCAGCCCTTGTGTCATTAGATGAAGGCGTGCCCACCACATGACAGCTGGTACCTTTGTTCTCCATTTCAGTGGTGTTGTGCTCAGGTAGAAATCATCTCTCTGTGTCACTTACTTCCCATAAACCTTGACCAAGCGCCTGGTGGGCCTCGCATGTGGTAAAGAATGCACCTGCCAGGGCAGGAGATACGGGTTTAATCCCTGGGTCGGGAAGATCCCCTGGAGAAGGAAATGGCAGCCCACTCCAGTATTCTTGCCTGGACAATCCCATGGACAGAGGAGCCTGGTGAGCTATAGTCCAGGGGGTCGCAGAGAGTCAAGACATGACTGAGTGGCTGAGCGTGCACACACATGCTCAAGCGCCTGGCGTGTGAGAGCTCTGGGGACCCCAGATGCATGGCATGCTGTGTACCTTGAAGTTGTGAGGTGATTGCAAGAGACAGAGGCAGTTAGCTGTTGCACACTCTGCAGCTTGCTGCGGGGTAGGGGAATCATGGTGGGCTTCTTGGTTGAGGTGTCTTTTTCATCCTGGCCTGAATAGATGAGTTTCATCAGATCAGGATGAGGGGGTGGTGGTGAACACGAGGAAATTCATGAAACAACAATGCGTTGGAATGTTATTCAGCCTTAAAAAGGAAGGTATTCCTACCACAGGTGATGACATGGATGAACCTGGAGGACATTAAGTTAAGTAAGATAAGCTGGATCCAGAAGGAGAAACACCGCATAATTCCACTTATGTGAGGAATCCAGTGGTCGAACTCTGAGACATAGAGAGTGGAAGGGTGGTTGTCAGGGGCTGGGGCAGGAGGGAGTAGGGAGATGCTCTGGGTGTCAGGCTTCAGGCCAGCCAGACGGGTCAGCTTCAGAGCCCTGGTGTTTGATGACATTGTGCTCAGACATGGCCATTAACATCCGTGAGGAGGGAGATCTTGGGTGAAGCGTTCTCAGCACAATGGAAAACTCCGTTGGGCTTGCGTCTTATTTAGGGAGAGGCGCTCACATTTGTGGGGAGGAACAAAACAGTGCAGCCCCATCACTGAAGAGCGTCCTTAGGGAGGCTGGCTCAGAGGCTGCTGGCCCAGGCGGGTGGCTGGCCGCAGGTGAGGCCAGGTAAAGGGGTTGGTGACGCCAGGCGGGGGCGCGACACCCACATCTCAGCATAAGGATCGTGCCTGTGGGTGGCGAGCCGCTCCCTCTAGGAGAAGCCTGGCACGGGAGGGACCAAGGGCCCCGGAACCCGAGCCTTCTGCCCTGCTGGGTCCAGGGTGCCAGGCGCCCTGGCCGTGGGCATGTCTGCACCAGGCGCATGTGCCCTGCTGAGCTCTCATCCCACTTGTATCCAGGGCACGTGTAAATCAGGCGGGCACGTGGCACACTCAGCAGATGAGAAGGCTGGCGTGATCCCTTTGATCAAGAGATTTCAGCAGGGCTTGGTGGGGAGGGCGATGAGCGGGCGGAGCACAGAGGACGTTTAGAGCAGTGACACTGTGACGATCCCGTCGTGGTGGATTCATGTCGTCGTGCGGACATCCAGACCCAGGGAACATGCAACCCCACTGGCGAAGCTGATGTGACTGGTGACTGTGGTGTGTCAGTGTGGCTTCGTCATTTGTAACAAACGTCTGGCTCTGATGGTGGGTGTCGGTAATGAGGGAGGCTGTGCGTGAGCAGGGGCTGCTGGTAGATGGGGGGACCTCTGTACCTTCCTCCTGATTTTGCTGTGAACCTGAAACTGCTTTATAAAATAGTTGGTGTGAGATATCACGTCTAACCTCATGTTGCAACGATGAACAACAACATATCCAGGTCTTTGCTTCTATAAGAAGCGTGGGGCAGCTGAGCCCTCCAGAAGAAGTCCTTGTAAGAAGACGCAGATGTCACACAAGCCTTGGAGTGAAGGAGCAGCTTCCTGAGCCTAGGTCTCCAGCACCTGGCTGCAGCCTTGCCCCCTGCTCTGGGTTTCTTGAAGATAAGAGCCCAAGAGATATCACTCAGCTGGTCTTCAGTGACGTATTAAGTCTTGATTTCTCCCCGCCGCCCCCCCCCCCCCATGGCTATGGTGTCACGGAATTAGACTACCGGCTTGTTTTTAGTTTTACAGATTTACCAGTGTTTTAAGTTACCATAAAAGTGTGAAATCTAGCGTCATGTCAAGTTCTTCTAAATCGTTAGTGCTCTCTGCTGCCACCTGTGAGAGGCAGTGTCTTCACCCAGCGCCACCTTGCCTCGTTTCTCCTCTGAAGGTTACAGTGCTCCAGGGAGGTGGAAAGGCGGGTGCTGTTCCCCCAGAGAAAGGCTCAGAGAGGCTAGACCCTGGTACAAGGCTGAGAACCAGGGCCCTTGTTACCTGGTCATGTTCAGCATGCAGTCAGACAGACTGTCTCCTCGGGGGCGCGTGTGACTGTGTGTGTCTGTCCTCCATTGAGAAATGCTCTGTTAAGGACACTCCTCCCTTAGGTGAGTCGGGAGCCCGGCTCTCTCCTTGGGAAGGGGCCTTGTAGCCAGCAGGCAGGTGCTCAGCAGATGCTTGTGCTGTTGATGTTCAGTTGCTCAGTCTGTCTGACTCTGTGACCCCATGGACTGCAGCGCACCAGGCCTCCCAGCCCCTCACTATCTTCCAAAGTTTGCCCAAGTTCACGTCCACTGACTTGGTGATACTACCCAACCATCTCATCCTCTGCTGCCCTTTTCTCCTTTTGCCTTCTGTCTTCCCCAGCATCAGCGGCCCTGGTTGTGGACACAGCATACCACGTCCCATGGGACCGGGGTCTCCTCCCCTGCTGGTAGAACACCTTGGCTTCCATCCTGGCTCTGACATGGAAAGGTGCATGGTTGCACAGCTTATTTCATGACATCTCAGGTTCTTCTGCCTTAATATCCCTGTGATATTTTGATGAAATAGTAGTTCTTAATCACTGCAAGTGAGTGGTGATGATTACCACTGGTTCCTGGGTCACATGCAGAGATTGGAGTTGGACAAATTTGGACGCCAGCTGTGACTTTACATCTTCACTCTGAGCCTGATTAAAGGCCTGTAGAAGGGACTGGGAGACCACTTCCCGGAGAGTGATTCTGTGACACCAGCAAGACTGTGTACCCGGGGCGCTTGCCTGGTGGGCACTGGAGTTGTCATCAGATCCTCGAGTCTCCAAGCTCCCTGAGGGCTGGGCCACATGGCCCTTCCTGGCTCACCCTGCCTTCCTCGTGTGGCCCGGCTCGCGCCTGCCCCCGGGCCTTTGCATGTGCCTTGTGCCACATGCATCCAGCAGCTCACTGGCTCCCTCTCTGCCTTGGGGCCCCCAGAGAGGCCTTCCCAGCACAGCCCACAAAATGACACCCTCCCCACCACCTGTCCTTGCACCCCACCTGGCTTTCCTCCCAGCGTGTCTCGTTGTCCCATCTGTTCCATGTTGGTTGGCGTGTCTCCCCTCCTAGGGAGGGGGCCCTGCCTCCTGCAGGCAGAGACTTTGGTTTTCTCTATTCCTTCTTTACTCACAGCGCCAGGAGCAGCTCTTGGACCTTGTAGGTGCTCAGTAAGTTTGTGTCAACCCAGTGAATTTCAAATTTTCTTTGGCAACACCTTAGTTGACCCCAGGAGAGGGACACCTCAGACCCTCCTCCTCACCAGCACCTTAGATGGCCTGGTTTCTCACCATGTGACTCGCGGGTTTCACACCGTCACAGGTATGATGGGGAAGCCAGGCCTCGACCTCCTAGCTGTGTCCTTGTGATGCTGACGTGGCTGTTCTGGGTCAGAAAAGACAGGGAAGGGCCTATTTTTTGACCCAAAGGCTGAGCAGGAGCCCTCGTGATTCCTCATTCTTCCCTTCCTTCCTCTGAGACCTGGATGGTGGGCTTCTGCCCCCTCTGTGGCCGCCTGTGGACAGCGTGTGTCCTGGGACCCATTTCTCGCCTCAACGTCTTTGGGCCTCTTTCTGCCTAGGTATCCTGAGTATAATGGGACAGAGGGACCACCTATTTATCTTGTCCTCATCCTCCCCCATTTCTTCCTCCTTCCAATTCATTTGTACCCCAACAACGTGGGGTAGTGTTTCTTAGGTGTGTGTAAAGGAGTAAACGAGATAATGGGCTTTGAACAGAGCTTGACAAGTAGAAGAGCTTGAATTTTAGCTAAAAAGAGGTACCAACACACCATACTTCTTTCCAAAAGAGGACTTGAAGCAGCATATTAAAACAGTTTAAAAAATAGAGTGAAACGGGTCATATGTAAGTTGGCCCCAGGTAGAAAGGCAGTTTGGTGATCAGAGGGAGGGTTAGGGCATGTTGTGGTGGCTGCATGGCCGAGTGGCTGCGCTGGATGTGTGACTTTGGCTGTGAGCTTCTTGCAGCCAGTTCTAAGAGGATTGGTTAGGGGAAAAAAAATAAAACTGGCTTTCCGGGGGAAATTCACAAGTTCCTGGGCCTGAGATCTGAGTGTTGTAAACAGTCCACTGTGGGTGGACAGTGACAACAGGTAAGCTTGCTGTAGGTGGAAACCTTGGATGCTCATTGAATTTAAAGGCGAGATTCTCTATCACTGAATTGCTGTCCCACATTGAAGATGTCAGGAGAGCTGCTCCTGCAAGTAATTATCAACTGTGTGTTGGAGGGGCCCCTGTCCCTCTTCACAGTATATGGGAGTCAGCGCAAGAAGACCAGATCTCTCAGTAATCTGGAGTATGTCTGTGTCAGTATGGAGTCACTTGGGCTTCCCATGTGGCTCAGTGGTAAAGAATCTGCCTGCCGATGCAGGAGATGTGGGTTCGACCCCTGGGTCAGGAATATCCCCTGGATCAGAAAGATCCCCTGGAGGAAGAAATGGCAAACCATTCTAGTATACTTGCCTGGAGAATCCCATGGACAGAGTAGCCTGGTGAGCTGCAGTCCACGGGGTCACAAAGAGTCGGACATGACTGCACACGCAGGAGCATGAAGTCAGTTTCATGAAATCTGCTGTCTGACCGGTGGTTGATAACTGGCTCTAACTGGGAATAGATCAGTATTCAAAGCAGACGCCGTCCGCTTAGCAGGGACTTGGAAAAACACTCAGAAGTCATCACTCTGTAATTCCTTAGTGGCTGGTTAGCTGGTTATGTTCACCAAGGAAACGCCTCCACATTTATTCTCATCCTGCCCTGCCTTTGGATTCTGTGTGGTTAGTAAGAGTGATTGACTGAGCCCACTGGATCTCCTAGACTGTATAGGAATTATTTTTGAAAGGGAAAAGGGAACTCGTCTAGACAAGTGGCCCTAAATAGCACATAATCCAGACCGGTGAGGGGTGGTGTAGCAGGCAGGATCTGCCGGTTAATTTGCACTTGGCTTTCTTCCCTTAGGTGACCTGCGACAAGCCATCGTGGCCATGATGAACAGGAAAGACGAGCTGGAGGAAGAGAACAGGTATCCAGCGCTGGGGCTGGAGGGGTCGCTCCTTCATGGAAATCCTACCTCTGGGGCAGAGAGAAGATCACCGTGAAGGAAGTTTTGCTTCAGGGGAAGAATTGTGACCAGTGATTTCTGATTTTTTGTTCTGAGATGTACTACTTTATTTTTCAACTTTTTATTTTATGATGGAGTAGAACCAACTGACAGTGTTGTGATAGCTTCTGGTGAACAGCAAAGGGACTCAGCTGTATATATGCGTGTATCCATTCTGGGATGTACCACTTTAGTATATGTAATGTGGCTTGAGTGTTAACAGGGAATGAAATGATCATGCACTATCTTAGAACAAACTGAGAATTTGTAAAGCAGTCTTTTTAATTTTTTAATTCTTTTTTTTTTAAATAGCCTTTGAGATATAATTCACATGTCATATAATTCATAGATTATATAATTTAAATATCATATAAAACATAAAACTTTAGTATTCAGTGGTTTTCAGATATGTGCAACCATCTCACCACAGTCAATTTTAGAACATTTTCTTTGCCTCAAAATGAAGCTCCATCCTCACAGCTGTCACCCTGAGCCCCCTTTAAGCAGCGGGTAACCTTTCATTGAGGTTCTGTCCACCACGTTCCAAGCACTAGCGTACTTAACATTTTCTCGAATGGGGGATACCTATAGTAAGACGGTGTATGGAGTCTTTTGATTTTCCCCAAAGCCCTGTTGCAGACACTGAGAAGCCAAAGGGTTTTATTCATTTTGATTCCCTGTTGAAACCAGGGCTGGATACCAGACAGCTGTTAGCTGTGTTGCCTCTGTCTAGCTGCCCAAACGTGAACCACTTCAGTGCCGGGACCTCGTCTGGGCTACAAGCTGGTCAGTAGAGGGATCTGCCTGCGGTTATCTGCAGAGCCTCTGTGAGCACACGTCTGCCGGCCTGGGGGTCAGTGAGTAGGTGTGTGTGTGCGTGCACACGTGTGTGCACGCTCATGCCGCCCTCTTATGCTTGCCCTTGAGCAGGAATTGTGTCCCTGGGGATGTGCATTCTGATTCTCCTTTTTAAAACTTGCTTTGGGCCCTGTTTGACAAGCTTCTCCCTCACCCTTTATGGAAACATACAAGAGCGAACAAACGTGATTTGGAAAAACAAGTGTTTTTAAAAAGGAATCCTCAGACAGTGTGATTTTTCCAGTGAAAGTAAATCTCAGTGACAGGCTGTGGACTTTGTAGGGTGCTTTTTCCTTTTTGCAGCTGGGGCCGTTATCTTAGAAAAAGCCACAGGTTTTGTGTTACTTTGTAGAGAACAATAGTCACTGTTGGGTCATTTCTTCTCCTTCCCATCAAGAGAAAAAGAAATCACACCCAGTTTGTGTTGGGGGGGTAGTTTCCAGGCCCCAAGAGGGAATTTTTTCAAAACTTTCAAGCAGTGTTGAGACACGCCGTGTTTGTTTTTGGAGCGGGGCTTCAGGGAGCAGTGGAGGTGGGGTGGTTCAGACACTGCTGCTTGTGGTCTGGTGCCTCATGGCAAGTGTCCTCTAGATTTAGGATGCAGCTGCACCAAAGTTAGTAAATGTTTTCGGGAAATAGCCATTTGAGGTCCGTAGCTGGTCATTAGAACCCTGCTTGGCTCAATTCTAGGTGGTAACTTGTGGTTATTTCTGGAAGAGCTGCTGTCTTCTCTGCTATTCAAGACCAAAGGTGACAGGCGTTCAAGCGAGCGTGTTTGCAGGGTGAGCGTGCTCCAGATACAGTACAAAGCACACTCACGGCAATGTCAGGTTATCCATCTCCAGATACAGTACAAAGCACACTCACGGCAATGTCAGGTTATCCATCTCCAGATACAGTACAAAGCACACTCATGCAATGTCAGGTTATCCATCTCCGTAAGACAGCCTGTATGCTTGTTTAACCTGGAGGTGGCGACGGAGCAAGGGTGAAGGGCGTTTTGTGAGATTGTGGGCAAAGGAGAAATGAGACTCCCGTCGTCCATCAGATAACTGGAGCCTGTCTTCTGTGTTTGTGGCTCAGGTGGTCTTTTTTGGCCTGTCCTGCCAGCCCTTCCTTTGTTAAATCTCATACGTAGTGTAGCTGGGCCGAGACGTCCCGGTTGAGCACGCACACCTCAGTGTGGGATGTCTGGGAGGGGGCGTGCCTGGGATTGGCTCAACTCATTGTTTTCCCTTGGTTTAAACCACCAAACCCACAAGCTCTCAGAGTCAGGCCTCCGGTGGTTCCCCAGGGCTCATCCTAATTACGACGCAGAGACTCTTGAGCAGAACTGGGTAGCTCCTCAAAGCAGTTTGTACGAGATGGACGTGAACTGCGGTTTCTGCAGAGCCTTATGGAAGATGAATGAACTAGGACTTGACTCTGTGAACCCCGGGTTGGCAGCCTCTGAACAGGTGGGATCTCCTCCTCCTCCCAGGTCGCTGCGGAACCTGCTTGACGGAGAGATGGAGCACTCAGCCGCGCTCCGCCAGGAGGTCGACACCTTGAAGCGGAAGGTGGCCGAACAGGAGGAGCGGCATGTTACGAAGGTCCAGGCACTGGCGAGGTAGGGGGCGGAGGGGCTGGGGGAGGCGCTGACGAGGTAGGGGGTGGAGGGGCTGGGGGAGGCGCTGGCCAGCCCCCAAGCACACTTTTCATCAGTACTTACTAATTTAAAGTGACCAATGGAAACAACACTTACATAGCTGAAATTTTAACTTATTAAATATTGAGTAAGTATTAAATAGTATACATGCACATGGTTCAAAATACAAAAGTCATGAATGGTTAAACTCTGCAATTGCCAGCTCACCCCTGGAGGGTGGGCAGCGTCACCTCCTAGAGATGCCCCTGTGTACTCGAGCAGATGCGAACATTCCGATACATGAACTTTCTCTTCTTCCCATCTCCCTCCTCTCCTCTCTTTCTTCCTTGATACAAGTGGTCCCGTATCCTGCACCCTCCTCCCTCCGCAGCTTAGAGACCGTCCTGCGCTGGGTGCACAGACCTGCCTGCTGATACCCCACCGTCTACCCACAGCAGGGCTCATTTGGCCGAGGTGCCAGCAGCCAGGTGTCTGAGTCATTTCTAGCCCTTTGCTGCTTCTGATTATCTTTGCAGTTGTCATTGTGTCCTCGTATGAGTGTATTTGCCAGAAAAGTTCCTGGAAGTGGAATTGCGAGGTCAAAGCCCTGTGTTTTTCTTTCCTTTTATTATTATTTATTTGTTTAACTTATTTGGCTGCTCCGGTCTTAGTTGTGGCATAGGATCTTTGATCTTAGTTGTGGTGTGTGAACTCTTAGTAGCGGCCTGCGGGGTCTAGTTCCCTGCCCAGGGACTGAACCTGGGCCCCCGGCATTGGGAGTGTGGAGTCTTAGCCACTGGAGCACCAGGGAAGTCCCCACAGTGCTTTCTGAGTTGGATAAGGGTCGTCAACCTGCCTTTAACAAGGGCTGGGTCTCCCCCAGCACACCCCTGCCTCTGGCGGATCCAGCTTTGGGGGTCTTTGATAAAATCCCAGGTAAAAGCAGGGCTGGCGAAATAGTTTTCATTTCCCTGATTCAGAGTATGGTTGAACCTCTTTACAGTTGAGTTATCTTATTTTCTTTTCCATGACTTTGTTTAGATCTAATTAAAGAAAACTGTAAAGCAACGCACCCCCCCCCCCGCCCCCCGCCCATCCCCAAGGTCCAACTGCCATAATGAGATTTTACTGAATTTGTCACATGCAAACATATTTTCATGGGCTCTACTTGAAATCTCCAGCCCGTCGCTTCCTAGGCTGTGTCCTTCTACCATAGTAAAAGCTTCATAGTCACCATGTTTATGTGCCTGGATGTGGCATTTCATTGAGCCAATGCACCATATGAAATAACCATTTCAGATTGCTGGATATTTGAGTTGTTCCAGTTTTTTCCCCATTTTTTGTAAGATAAGCACTTTAACTGGTTGTTCTTTTGTTGTTGTTCAGTCACTCAGTCATGTGTGACTTTTTACGACCCCATGGACGATAGCACACCAGGCTTCCCTGTCCTTCACCATCTCCCAAAGTTTGCTGAACTCCACTGAGTCAATGATGCCATCCAGCCGTCTCATTCTCTGTCATCACCTTTTCCTCCTGCCTTCAATCTTCCCCAGCATCAGGGTCTTTTCCAGTGAGTCGGCTCTCTGCATCAGGTGGCCCACGTATTGGAGCTTCAGCTTCAGCCCTTCCGATGAATATTCAGGGTTGATTTCCTTCAAGATTGACTTGGCCTGATCCCCTTGCAGGCCAGGGGACTCTCAAGAGTCTTCTCCAATGCCACAGTTCGAAAGCATCAATTCTTTGGTGCTCAGCCTTGTTCATGGTCCAAGTTTCACATCTTTACATGACTGTTGGAAAAACCATGGCTTTGACTATATGGATTCTTGAAGGCTTTAAAATAGACCGGGAGATGCATCTATCTTGTGGAGGGGGTAGGGTGGGGGAGCCCAGGGTTAAGGAAGCTCGACCGCGGCAGCATTACCATCCCCGCGCCATCAGCTGTTGTGAGTGATACGAATGTAATTGTTATGTATATGTAACGGGAAGTTGGCAGCGTGATCCCACATTTATGTATTTTTTGGCTGTGCTGGGTCCTCATTGTGGCATGTAGGCTGAGTAGTGTGGCACACGGGCTTAGTTGCTCCACAGCTGGGTCCCCTGCCTTGGAAGGCAGTTTCTTAACCACTGGACCACTGGGAAATCCCCCTGTGTTTGATTTCAATTTGAACTTCTCTCCTGCATTCACGTTTGAAAGTGACACATCCCGAGCATCAGAAACAAGTCCCAGGTGCCTGATACGGCATCTTCTCACCTGGCCCCCGTCTTACCTGGCCATGCCAGGGTTCTGTGGTGCGATTGTGTTCTATGTTCTCAATAAAGACTGTGGTCTGTGGAGACCTGGGTTCTGAATCATTGAAGACAGACAGACTTCCATCCTTTATTATTTTTTATTGTGTCAGGAGCCAGCTCAGCCTCGAGTTGCTGCTCCATGGCTTGCAAATTGGGTGTTGGGTCTGAACCGCTTCACTTTCACAGGCGTGTGTTTGTTCATTTATGAAATGGACGGGATGGTCTTATCCCTTTGAGAGGGCCCACTGAGGAAAGTGTGTGAAAGTCCGTAAGGCAGCGGCGAGTGATTGGAGTGTGTTTTACAGTAAATGTGTTTTGAGTATATGATAATTTTGGGATAAATTTTCTTTAGCCCATGAATGAACTAGAAAAAGGTAACTTCTTAACCACGCTATTCTGTAATCTGGTTTCCCAGGTAAACAATGGGGTGGCTGAGAGTTTGGGCTTCCCTGGTGGCTCAGGGGTAAGGAATCTGCCTGCAAGTGCAGGAGACGTGGGTTTGATCCCTGATTCAGGAAGATCCCCTGGAGGAGAAAATGGCAAACCCACCCCAGTATTCTTAGCTGGGAATCCCATGGACAGAGGAGCCTGGCGGGCTGCAGTCCCCGGGGTCACAGAGGAGTTGAACACAACTTTAGTGACTGAACACACAGACAGCTGAAGGTTTAAGGTGCCTGAAGGTCTGCAGTTTGCAGGTAGAAGGAACTTGGATAAAGCGGGCAAACACTTCAGGAGAAAACGGCACGAAAGTGGACGGAGCAGCGGGACATGTTTTGAAAGACTCGACTGCTGACATTGCAGACGGACTCCTGCCAGCTGTCAGAAGTTTCTCCTTGCTTCTGGCCGCAGAAGGAGTGGCTGTCCGTGTTGTCAGATGGCGGGTCCCCGTGGTCAGCTGTGGTTGATGGCCCGGGGGTGCTGTCATCCATGGGTCACAGGCAGGGTGTGGAGGGTCAGGGCTGGGGGCGGGGCCCGCACAGCTGCACCAGCGCAGCCCTGTTCCAGGTCCCCGTGTGTCCAGGTGGCAGGTTTCATCATGTAGGTAGTTTAGCCTAGTGGTTGGTGGTACCGATTCTGGTGTTGGATCCTGGGGGTCCATTCATGGCTTTGCTGCTTATTAGCTGTGTGACCTTGAGCAAGTCACTTAACTGTCTCTGTTTCCTTGGCTATAAAATGAAGAGAACTCTACCCCATAGAGTAGTTAGATGATAAAATGAGAGACCATATATCAGCTCCATGAATGGGCTTCATAAATGCTCAAACACATTACCTATCATTATCATTTTTCTCTAAGATAGTAATTGTATTATTACTAAGAAACCTTGCCTAATCAAAAGTTGTATTTTAACAGCAGTGGTGCAGAAAGAATTAAGAATTAGGCTATTTCAGACACAGGACAATGAAATTATTTTTGCTGTGTTGCTGAGAAGCATGTTCGGGTGTGTGTGTGTCTTCCTGGCCCTGAGTACAGAGTTGTGAAATGGGAGCATCCCTGAGCAAATGAAGCGTCTTATTACACATTCATTTTGCTCAAAATTAATGGCTTTCCTTTCACGCCATCACGGCTCAACAAAGAGCAAGGTCATATAAGCAGCCCAGTGCCCTTGTGGCGCCAAGCGTCTGCGCCTTCCCAGGGGGAGTCCTTGTGATCAGTAGCGGTTCAGGATGAGTCAGTCTCCCTCCCTAGATGATGGATTGCCTTACTTCCTGTGGAAGTAAGAAATCTCAAGCTCAACGAGGTCTTAGTGTTTAAGCACAGGGAACTATATCCCATATCCTGTGATAAACAGGATGGGAAATGGAAAAGAACATGAAGAGTAATGTGTGTGTGTATATATGTGTGTGTGTGTATGTGTATAACTGAATCACTTTGCTGCATAGCAGAAACTAATACAACATTGTAAATCCACTGTATATACTTCAGTTAAAAAAAAAAAAGCTCTACCTGTGACATAGGTGTGAGCAGAAAGAAAACTCACAGTAACTGAGTGGAAGTACCTTTGAGGGACGCAAGTGGCCAGGATTGTCGGGGCGTTTCTGTTGCTGCCCTATTTATTTATTTGTTTGTTTGGCGCATCAGGTCTTAGCTGTGGCCCGAGGGAGCTTTGTTGTGTCACGTGGCCCCTTTCGCCGTGGTGCACGGACTCTCTAGTTGTGGAGCGCCGGCTCGTAGTCGTGACACACAGGCTTGGCTGCTCCACAGAGTGTGGAATCTTAGTTCCCCAACCAGGGATCAAACTGGCGTCCCCTGCGTTGTAGGGTGGTTTCATAACCACTGGAACACCAGGGAGGTCCCCGGCTCTGCTTTTTTTTGTTTTTAGATACCCCCGGCTGTGTAACAAATGATCTCCAAACTAGACAGCTTAAAACGGAATGTTGAGGATCCTCCACAATTTCCATGAGTTGGGAATGTGGGAATGGCTCAGGGTTTCTCATAAGGTTGTGGTCAAGCGTTAACCAGAGCTGCGGTCATCTGAAGGCTTGACTGCGGTGGAGGGTGCACTTCAGAGCTCACTCGCGTGGCTGTTGGCAGGAGGCTTTGGTTCCCTGCCATGTGGACTGCTCTGTAGGGTTGCTCACAACCTGGCAGCTGGCTTCCCGGGGCAAGTAACCCAAGAGCAAGGGAACACACCCAACGCGGAAGCCACTGTGACTTTTGTGACCTAATGCCGGAAATGACAGACGATCACATCTGCCATATTCTGTTGTCACGCAGCTCAAGCCTGGTTCAGCATGGAAGGGGTCTACACGTGGATGTCAACACCAAGAAGCAGGGGTCTTAGGGGCCACCCTGGAGGCTGCCTGTCACACCTACCCTGGGACAGCACTACCCCAGTCTTCCTTGGCTGGGTCTTCTCCTCTCCATTCTGTCCTGGTGCTTTGGCAGGAATAACCCCACCACTGCCCCACTGGGCTCCAGAGCACGGCAGATGTCACCGGCCTGGACAGTCAGCTTGTTCCATCCCGTGGCCACCATGATTGGGCTGTGAGCAGTCCCTCGAGAGCAAACCCATGTGCTGGCAGAGTCGTGGGAATGAGAACTCAAGTCCCGAAGCCAGAAGGGCAGAGTCATACATGAGACCGAAAAAGGGAGACTTCCTTTCTCATTCTTTCATGATGTCCCATCCTTCAGTTCTGTTGTTTTCTTTCTTATGGCATTAGCATTTTATTAATATATATTTAGGTCATTGTAATCTTTTCCTTCAAACTTTGCACTGTTTATTTTGTATTGGGGATATAGCCAATTAACCATGTTGTGGTAATTTCAGGTAAACAGCGAAGGGACACAGCCATACATATACATGTATCCATTCTCCCCCAACCTCCTCCCCCCCCCCCAATCCAGGCTGCCACATGGCCCTGAGTAGACTTCCCTGTGCTTACACGGGTGGTCCTTGGTGATTGTCCATTTTGATGTTCAGTTCTATGTCATTAAAGAAACATGTTCCGGAACTGTTTCAAACCCATTATGTAAAGCAAAACTGCAGTCAGAATGAGTGGAGACCAGAGTCCAGTTTTTGTGTGTCTTTCAGAAGATTAGCGTTTGCGTTGCTGCCTGATTCTAAATGCCTGTGGCTGCAGCCTGAGAGTTGGGAAGGAGCTGAGGGTGGGGCTCCCCCACTGAAGAGTTGCTGTAGCATCATTTCCTGAAAAGCTACCCCTTTTGTTTTTCCCACGCTAGAGAATCAGCCATCAGTTCAGTTCAGTCGCTCAGTCGTGTCCGACTCTTTGCGACCCCATGAATCGCAGCACGCCAGGCCTCCCCGTCCATCACCAATTCCCAGAGTTTACCCAAAGTCCTGCCCGTTGAGTCGGTGATGCCATCCTACCATCTTATCCTCTGTCATCCCCTTCTCCTCCCACCTTCAATCTTTCCCAGTATCAGGGTCTTTTCCAATGAGTCAGTTCTTCACATCAGATGACCAAAGTATAGCAGTTTCAGCTTCATCATCAGTCCTTCCAATGAACACTCAGGACTGATGTCCTTTAGGACAGACTGGTTGGATCTCCTTGCAGTCCGAGGGACTCTCAAGAGACTTCTCCAACACCACAGTTCAAAAGCATCAATTCTTCAGTACTCAGCTTTCTTTATAGTACAACTCTCACATCCATACATGGCTTGGTTTAAAAAAATTTTTTCCCTCTTGGTTGGTTGTAGGGATTAAACTCTCCCAAGCACCAAGGCATCAGCTGTGATCTGTCTAATCTGGTCAAGATAATTCCATCTCCTTTCCGAAATGATTGGTTCCGGTAATGGGTTGACCCAACTTGGATTTAGTTCAGGAGGTGAGCGTGAGGTCTAATTCTGGCCATGGAGATGTGGTTGAGGTTTGCTAGGGCTTTGGAGGAAGACGGTCCTTTGCTTGTTGGATGGCGGGAGTGGCTCCCTTTGGAACACGTGCTGTGAGGTACAGAGGCTGGAACTGCTGTGGCCGTTTTACCACCATGAGGGAGACAGTCTCAGGGTAAAGCTTGCACCACAACTTCGCAGGGAGAGGAGGGGTGAGAACTTTTAGTGTGAAGTGATGGAAACCCACCAGAAACTGGCTTGTGAAGAGGTGTCCTTGATTGGCTTGTGTAGCTGATAAATTTGGAGAAGAGCTAGCGCTCTGCCCAGCTGGACCCAGGGACCCTGGGGGTTGTCATGCGGGATCCATATCCTTCTGTATCTCCCCTTCTTTTCCTTGGTTGTAGCTTCATTCTCAGTCCTGATCTTCTCGCATGGTGACAAGAGGGGCCCCAGGCATCGCTAGGCATAAATCCTGTTGGCTCAGTATCCAGAGGAAGGAAAGCGTGTCTTCCTGAAAGCTCGTGAGAGAGTTCTGGGATTCACTCATTTTCCTGGCGGGATGTGTTATCCTCTCTGTCCCGGCCTGTGTCACGTGCCCCCTGGAGCCAGAAGGTGGCTTGTTTTTCCTCACCTGGCCATGTGGAGCAAGGGCAAACGACAGGGGCATTTCTTCAAAAGGACAGTTGGGGAGCTCGTTCTGTCAGATGGGGGTGAGCGGTGGTCAGGCAGAGACTGTGGGTGTCCCCTGCCATGGGCTGAGTTCCTCGTCACATTTGGAGATTGTCGGTTTCCCAGTGTATAGATTCTGTGCCCTGGAGCCAGCCCTCCCGTGAGTGATGGCGAAGTCTGCGCTTCCGGTCATCCCGGTGTCCCGGCATGGCTTTCCTTGGTGGGATGTTTACATCAGATGCAATTTGACCTTGTTAACAAGCACCTGGTCCAGCCTCTTTGGCCTCCTTAAATGTATAGTTCTCGGTACCAGCCTCAGTATCCTTTTAAAATAAAAACCAAGCCTTTTATTATACTATCCTGAAATGAAATTCATAGCTAACACACCCTGCCTGCACAAATAATTTAAAAAATCAGTATCATACCCTAACTCTAATCTGAAGGAGAAGTAATAGGGAAGTAACTTATAATACAAAGTAGATTGCAGTGTACACGGACTGGGCATGACCTTGCCTGAAAAACATGAAGTGGTAAAGTGCCTAGTTGTAATGCACATGTTTGGATTTAAAGGCGGTCAGGTCAGAAGTCACTCTTTAGAAGAAGTACAGAAAATGGAAGAACAGAGCGTGGTTGGGCCCTAGGGTAAAAAGTGGTATATGCAGTGTAGAGTTAATTTGAGGATAGGCTCAGATTACAAACAAGCTTTTTTTTTTTTTTTTTTTTTAATATATTTTTTTATTTGACTGCACCGGGTCTTAGAACAGTTCTAAGCAGCACTTAGGATCTTTGATCTTCACTGTGGCCTGTGGAAGCTTTTTCAGTTGTGGCCTGTGGGATCTAGTTCCCTGACCAGGGATTGAACCCAGGCCCCCTGAAGTGGGAGCAGGGAGTCTCAGCACCTGGACCACCAGGGAAGTCCTTACAAATAAGCTTTTCACTCACATAAAGGGCCATCAGGATGATGGAAAGCAGGGCAGGATATAGTTTGCTCTTGGTCTTTCAGGACAGTTTGTAGCCTTGGCCCCACTCTTTTAATGCTGGTAACACCATCGTCTTGGTGACCAAAAGCATCTCCACACTTTGGCCTTGCTTAGCCTTTGCATTACAAGGCCCTGGCGAGCTTTAAAACAGTGTCCACACCCAGTTGAGAACCACTGCTTTCGCCCTTTCTGTGTTCTTGTCTTCAAGTTTGTAAACGTACCTTTAGAATTCTGTTCCCACAGCCTTGCGGTCCATGGTCACGTGGCCTCTCTTTTGGTGTCCTTGGCTGGGGACCGAACCCTGATCACACGGATGCTCCATTGAGCCCCTGGTGTCCCCCTCCCTTCGCCACTTCCGTCCTTCACTTCTCCTTGAGCAGGAAGCTGGCGTCCCCAGGTCGCCGGCTCTCTCGCCCCGCTGGGTCTCATTAGCCGAGGGAGCTGTGCTCTTCGTCATTCCTCAGCACACCCCTGTCAGCAGCTGACAGGTCCTTAGTGATGAACCCCAGAGCAGCCGAGGAGAGCTGAGTGCACGGGGTGGGACAGGGTGAGGATGGGACATGCGTGTCCGGGCAGGAGACAAAGTGATGGCCCAGGAGGAGGAGCTGGCTTCCTGAATTTTAATGCTGCCGGGGATCCAGTGAAGGATGGTTGGTCAGTTAATACCCATTCACTGATGAGTTGATTCACTCATCAGACACCTATTCTGAGTGAGCTGGGTCCATCAGAGAGAAACAGGATACAGCTGACTAACCTCTAGGGGCTGAAAAGGGAGGAACATATAAACAGACTTTAACCTTTCGCTGCTAATTCCCTATGCTCTGGTTAAGGTGGCTGGTCTTAGAAGGAAGTGCAGGGCAGGCCTGGACTTGAGCCCAGCCTCTTTCCTTCAGTTTGGCTGTGCCGGGTCTTTGTTGTGCTGTGCAGGCTTTCTCTGGCTGCGCTGCGTGGGGCTTCTCTTGTGAAGCACGGGCTCTAGAGCACACAGGGTCAGTAGTTGTGTGTGGGCTTCCCTGGTGGCTCAGATGGTAAAGAATCTGCCTTTAATGCAGGAGACCCAGGTTCAGTCCCTGGGTTGGAAAGATCCCCTGGATGAGGGTAGGGCTACCTACTCCAGTATTCTTTCCTGGAGAATCCCATGGACAGAGGAACCTGGTGGGCTGCAGTCCATGGGGTCACAAAGGGTTGGATGTGACTGGGCGACTAACACTTACTTGCCCTCTGGCATGTGGGGTCTTAGTTCCCTGACCAGGGATCGAACCTGTGTCCCCTGCACTGGCAAGTGGATTCTTAACCACTGGACCACCAGGCAAGTCCCTTGAGTCCAACTTCTGTAGGACTGGACTAGAGTGAGGTTAGTGAGGCCCCTCGGTGCAGAAAAAGGGGGGCGCTTGCTCGCTCTGAGGGCCCTGCGAGTGCTGCTTGCGCTTCCAGATGTGATCTCGACTGGTGATTGCACCCCTGATGCTTCTCACCTAGAAACCCAAGACAGCGTAGACTCTCCTTGCAGACAGCATGGAAGAGGCGCTGCGGGGCCGGCGTGGAGCACAGTGCGTGCCCTGCCCAAGTCCTTAGGAAAGGCCAGCCGTGTCTGTGCTTACCAGTTCCGTGTAAGTCAATTTTTCCTCCATGCAAGGCTGCACAGACTCATTTTCTGGAGTTAATCTCACCTGCTGTTGCTCAGATGTAAGTAACTATCTAACTAAGAATTCTCCGGGCTGAGGAACTACATGCTTTGTTTAGTTCTGGCTGTAGATACATGGCAGTCACCAGGGGAGCTTTTAAAACTGCGACGACCAGACCACCCTCCAGACCAATTCCATCAGGATCTCTGGAGGCAAGACCCAGAATGCTCAGCTGCAGCCAAAGTTGACAGCATATGGCTCAGAGCAGCACGTTTCAAACCGTAACTTGCCCACCATGCCCCTGGGGGTCACGGTGGCCCCTCAGACTCTGACTCCATGGGCCTGGGGGGGTGGGGGGCCTGAGAGTGAGCATTTGTAGCAAGCTTCCGGGAGGTGCTGATGCTGTGGGCGTCCACACCGCGCTGTGAGTGGCCCGGGCTCACTCCGATGCTGGTGATGATGAGCTGAAAGAGGAAGGTCAGTGGTTCAAAACACCTGGGCTGTTAGAACGAAGTGAAGGCACTTGTGACTGTTCTTCAAATCTCAGAACCAAGTCAGGCTGTTGGCCTGTTTGAAGCGTACAGAGAATGCTATACGATCACTACAAAATTAGCACCATTCGCATTTGTCATCTCTGCTTTCAACTTTATTTTTAAGTGAACTATAAACAACATGCCATCTTGTTGTCTGTGGGTTCTGAAAGATCTGCGTGTGGGCTTTTAACTTGAGCCTATCCTTCTGCAGCTTGCCTGGCTTGACCCTGCATCAGGTGGAAGGCTTTTAGGTTAAGATGCCTACAAGGGGGATCCTGGGCTGGAATTCAGTCATGACTGGCCAGTGTGAGATTTCTTAAGAAAGCTCTTGCTTCTCTGCTTGCAAAAATTACTTTTGAGTTGTGAAAGCAACAGAACGACTTGCAGTGGAGAAGAGAGTCCTCAGTCTCAGGACCCAGCATGACAGTTATTCCTATTCTTTGTCCACTTCAGCGCCGTTTTACAAAGTCACACAACCGTTAGCGTGTACATGTAATTGTAAAAAGAAGTATAGTTGATTTACAGTGTTGTATTAGTTTCTAGTGTGCAGCAAAGTGAGCAGTTATATATGTGTGTGTGTGAATATATTCTTTTTCAGATTCTTTTCCATGATAAGTTTTTACAGTATATTGAGTAGAGTTCCCTGGGCTATACAGTAGGATTTTGTTGTTTATTTTATATATAGTAGTGTTTATCTGTTAATCTCGAGCTCCTAATTTATCCTTCCCCTCCCATTTCCCCTTTGGTAACTATAAATTTGTTTTTTTGTGTCCGAGTCTACTTTGGTTTTGTACACAAGGTCATTTGCATCATGTTTTGGATCCTATGTACAAGTGATATAACGTGGTATCTGTCTTTCTGGCTGACTTCACTTGGTGTGATCATCTCCAGATCCATCCGTGTTGCTGCAGATGGCGTTATCTCATTCTTTTTAAACGGTTGAGTAACGCTCTATTATGTAGATACGTCACATCTTCTTTATCCGTTTATGTGTCTCTATAAACATTTGGTTGTGTCTGTTCTTGGCTGTTACAAACAGTGCTTCACTGAACACTGGAGTGCATGTGTCTTTTTTTGAATTAAGAGTTTTCTCCAGATATATGTCCAGGAGCTGGACTGCTGAATCATATGGTAGCTATTTTTGCTTTTTAAAGGAACCTCCGTACTGTTTTTCATAGGGGCTTTAAATTTGCCGCCAGCAGTATGCACGCGGGCATGCTAGGTGGCTTCAGTTGTGTCTGACTCTCTGTGACCCCGTGGACTGTAGCCCACCAGGCTCCTCTGTCTGTGGGATTCTCCAGACGAGAATATTGGAGCGGGTTGCCACGCCCGTCTTCAGGGCATCTTCCCCCTCCAGGGATCGAACCTGCGTCTCTTATGTCTCCCGCTTTGGCAGGGGGGTTCTTTACTGCTCGTGCCACCTGGGATGCCCCCCCAGCAGGATAGGAGGACTTATATATACATACAATTTATTATTCTGTTTATAATATTTTCTTGTGTTTCTATGTAGATTGCAAATGATGTTTAGAGATTTTTACCCTTGGAATAGAAAGAAAGGGCACAAATTACACAGAAAAGTTTAAAGAAGAAAATCACTTGGACACAATTACTGTTAATGTGTTATATTGTAGTTTATATGTACATTCATTTTACATAAATCAGATCGTTTTGAGTTCATAAGTTGATGGTCTGTTTTGAAAACGACTTAACAGAGTAAGTAAAATGTCCTCGTCTTGTTCACTTACATGGATATTCCTTATGATGGTCGTATAGAATTTTGTGTTTAGATATGTCCTTGTTTCTCATACCACTTCCCCCTTCCCATCTTTATAGCAGTAGTCCTTCCGTGAACATTTTCTGAGGGGTGGGTTATCTCTTCCTTTTATTTAAAAAAAAAAAAAGTCTTAAGCTGGATTTCCGGAATTGGAATTCTCATTTTAGAAAGTGTGAGTATCTGTAAAGACTCGTGATTCATATTGCCGAAATCCTTTCCAGGAAAGAGGTCTCGCCTGACCACCCCTGCCTGCCCCCGTCCCCATCAGGATGTGGAAGGCCTGCTTCTTTGGCCTTGTCAATGACTGTATAGCACACCACCGTTTACTTTATGTTTCTTCATGTGGGTTAGCGTTGAGGCTGCTTCTAGTTTCCTGAGACTGTAGGGAAAGGTTTGGGAGATATTCCTTTGTCTGTGGCTTATTCTGCCTCTGTCAGTTTCTTCCCTCAGTCTGTATTTCAGGGGTGAGGTCACAGGGCAAAGGATTTGAAGGTTTTACTAGCACACAGGTTGTGTGGTTCTGGCTCCAGAGCGAGGCAGGAGGACCCACCCGCTAGAGCTTGAGCAGATCCTGTCATGGTTTCGTCACTGCTTGACTCCTGCTTTCCTGTCCGTGAAGGTGAAGGTATCCTTGGCATGATGGATTTCCCAGCTGACTTTCCTTTTGGGAGCAGAGATGTGGGAATCCCAAATGCATCCATTATCTAAACTCGGAACCGTGGACACTGGAGAGCCATGTACATCCATCCCTTCAGGGCCCTTTCAAAAGTCTGTGACCTGTGTCACTTTCCTTGATTTTTTTTTCCCAAGTGAGAATGGTGGGTAGGAACAGCTGGAGGAACAGGAGCACGGCAGTGTCTCTTAAAGCAATCACGCGCAAGGGAGAACGCCACGTGCTTGTTTATTTTCTCTAATGCCTCTCGAATGCAATCAAAGACCCAGGTTTTGTTGCCGAACTCAAATTTTTAGGGAGTAAGCAGCAAGGTATATTTGCAGGCCCATCTGCATCTTGGAGCCCGTGCCCCCGTGGAATGGCTCAGCGTCAGAGCCATTAGCCGTCGGTGCCAGATGTTCCCCGCAAAATGTGCACCAAACGCGGACTTGGGTGGTTCATCAAGATGCGAGAAACAAACAGCTGTTCAGGGAAGAGGGAGCTGCTTGTGTCTGAAACGTCGCTTGAGCCCATCGCTTTTCCCCATCAAAGCTCAGAAACAGGAGGAGATAAAAAATTACCCCAACCAATCAGTGTGATAGAACTCTCATTAAAAGGTTATGATAATTACCTACGGGGGAGGCAAATGTGTTTACCATTCATTAACGCTCCGCTTGCTGTCTTTTATAATGAGAACTAGGTAGGAACGTCTAGAGGAGTAAATAAAAATGAGAGAATGGCTTTTAGGGAGAGCAGGAAAGGAGCCCAATTGAGAGAGAGAGAGATGACGCTGCCAAGTGAGTGTTGGGGTTTGTGTTACTTGAGAGAAAACAGTTGAAATGAAACAGCCAGACCTGGGTGATCCCAGGGGCTGCAGCCCTTTGCTCCCTTGAGTGCCCTGGCTTCTTCCTCTTTGCCTTGGGAGAGGCAGAGTTGGCAACCTGGTTCTTTGCAGAAAATGATTTTTCAAACCTTGCCTTTCCAGTGCGGTTTACAAGGTGGCAATTTCCATGTCACTGAACATGAAGGCTCGGTCTTAAATATAGCCAGCATGTGAATGCCCTGCAGGCGGTGACAGTGGCAATGACATCACTGCTAAGCAGCTTCTTGTTATTTTGGAGCCGGGGAGGGAGCAGCAGGAAGCTCAGCGGAGAGGAGATATTCTTGGCAGCGGCAGTAATGCACTTTCAAGAGAGGCAGCTGTCAAGTCCTGTGGCTCTGGAAGTTTGCAGAGTTTATTTGTTCCGCGAGCAAACAAAAGTTCACTGAGTTCATCCTCGGTGCCAAACACAGACAAGGTGCAGACACGTGAGACGCTCACCTGCCGTCACGCGGCTCACGCCAAACAGCCATCACAGGCACGTTTTTATTTTAGGCAGAAGAACTGTGTCTTCAAATGCAGTCTTTCTTGGAAGCTCCAAATGTAGCCTACCTGAGAGCTGAGCTGCATGGGTTGGAGTGGAGGGCGGCGGGGTCCTGGAACACCACCTCCGGAGGTGCTAATCCCCCACGTGAACCACACCTAAAAAGGCAGTTTAGAAATGATCAGCTTGTGTGGAACAGGTTTTCCTTCGAGTGCGTTTCCCTCGTTTCTGGTAACGTGGAATAAGGAGTTGTTAGGACTGAACGAAACCCGCAGATGGTCCCTGGAGCTCCTCTGTTTTGTGAGGCTGTTGCTTTCCCCAGGTGGTTTTGCTGGAAGTGGAGGGAACTGAGTCTCCTGAGACGTTCCTGTTCCCCTCCTCCATCAGTCGTGGGTCTGTCAGGTCTCAGAGTTCAGTCTCTCCCTTTCTCAGTCTGCTTTATTTTGCTCTTTTCCTTTTTTCTGTAGCATCGATCATCTTCTGATATGTTATGGATTATAATCAGGTGTTACTGCCTTTTCCTCTTATGCTGTAAACCTCATGGGGGCAGGGACCTTTGTTTCAGTCTGTTCACAGCTGGGCCTGTCTTGTGGGCTTGTGCATTGCCTGGCACCAGCAGAGCCAGAAACTTTTCAGATGAACAAATGAGTACTTCTGTGTTGTTGCTCTGCTGTGTTTCTAAAGTGTCTAAGGTCCTCATGGTCTAAGACGGCTGCTAGAGCCCCAGCCATTACATCTACATCCTAGGTAGCAGGCAGGGGGAAGCAGAGGAAGGGTAAAAAGAATATGTGTCAATTTTTTTAAGGAGGTTACCCGCAACTCACCCAAAATATTTTCTTTTACATTTCATTGGCTGTACTCTGTTAGGGATTTTGAGAAATGCATGTGTGTGTGTGTGTGTGTTTAGTAGAACACATTATCACCCTAATTAAAACAGAAGAAGGGAAGAACAGGTATTTTGGAAGGTAAACAGTGGTCTGTGTTCCGTGCCTTGGATATAGTAAACTCTCACAGAACTAAACTGAACATAGAAAAACCCACTTCTGTTGTTCCATGGAGTGAAGAGGCAGCTTAAGTTCTGTTCTGTAGATATCAGTATATCAGGTGATTAACAAAACAGCTTTTGAGTCAGAAAGACCTTGGCTCAAATTCCTATGTGAAGCTGTGCGACCTTTGACAAGTTACTTTACCTCTCTGAGCCTCAATTAAAAAAAAAAAAAATCTATGAGATGGGGATAATATAGAACCTCTTCAAGGGTGATGGTGAGGATTAAGTGAGATAATGCAGGTAGAGAAACGTGGCCTGGTGTCCGAAGCCCAGAAAGTTAGTAAATGGAGGTTGTTATATGTTATCACTGTCCTCAGATATATTTTCTAGATGTCATCCACAGATGACAGATGATTTCTGTGTTCCAGAAGCTCGCAGAGGGCATTCTGGAAAAAGAACCGTTTGTGCAAAGGGAGAGAGGAAGGAGGCAGGGTGGCGTGCTGAGAAAGCTGCGGGTTGCTCTCGATGGCTGTGGCTCAGCGTCCTGGAGTCCAGGGTGTGTCTGGGGAGTGACTGAGGAAGGTTCTTGAAGGGCAACCTGGGGACAGAGCCCAGAGGCCCTAGTGAGGCATTTGGACAGTGGGGAACTAATAAGCAAGGCCTTTAGGAAGGAGAGTAATGGATCAGATCTGTTCTATGGACAGTCCCCCCTCCAGGGCCCCACGGAGAAGTGGATGGAAGGAGGGAGGGGAGAGTCTGGGCTGGAGATGCCCTGAGCTGTTCAGGCAAGAGATGACGCTGGTCTCAACTAATCAGGGCCTGCGATTCTAGAGGGAAGATGTGGTGGGCAAGAGCGAGGGAGTGTCTACACTGGCTAGCGTGAGGCTACTTGTCCTTCTGGGGTCAGAGTCTGTTTTCCCAGTAGACTTGGTTACGTCTGGGGTGGAAGGATGATAAACAGGATGTCAATGAAGTATTTCGTACGCCCAGCATAGATTTCCAGGTAGAAGATCAGATCCAACCCAGGTCCTTGCTGTGCTGTGCTATGCTTAGTTGCTTAATGGTGTCGGACCTTTGCGACCCCATGGACTGTAGCCCACCAGGCTCCTCTGTCCATGGGGATTCTCCAGGCAAGAATACTGGAACGGGTAGCCATTCCCTTCTCCAGGGGATCTTCCCAACCCAGGGATCAAACCCAGGTCTCCCTCATTGGAGGCGAATTCTTTACCAGCTGAGGCTCTAGGGACACCCCACATCCTTGCTAGCACCAGTATTTTCACTGTAGACATTTAGTTCTGAGCCTGTGCCTCTTTGTTAACCTGAGCCAAGCAATGGCAGGTCTTTTGAAGAGCGAGTCAGCATCAAAGCTTTAAAAACCTGCACCCGGTGCCCAGGAACAACAGCTAATGAACTAATTATTGCCCATCAGTCACATCTTGAGATCATGTGTGTGAACCTGCATCCCTTCATTATTACCGTGGTCACAGGGGCAGCTGGCCTCGAGCTTACAGGAAGGAAGTTGTCCCTGGGTCACCCATGGGGTCACAGCCTATGATTTCGGTTCACTTGTGCAGATTGGGGCTAATTTATTTTGGCTCTTTTATCTGAAATAGAAATTGCTCAGCAGAGACAAGAGATGTAGTCATTTAACAAACAGATGTGCTGGGCTGGGGAGCGTGAGGTGGGATGTGACCTGGGTTTTCCTCCAGGTTCATTGCTAATAGAGGTGACCTTGGCTTTCAGAAGACCTTAACCAGGTCAAGATGCCTTTTCTCCCTCTGCCATGTGACCATAGAGAGAAACTTCTAATTGTTGTTCGGTCGCCAAGTCATGTCCAACTCTTTGCCACCCCATAGACTGCAGCACGCCAGGCTTCCCTGTTCTTCACCATCTCCTGGAGCTTACTCAAACTCATATCCATCACATCGGTGATGCCATCTAACCATCTCATCCTCTGTTGTCCCCTTCTCCTCCCACCTACAATCCTTCCCAGCATCAGGGTCTTTTCTAATGAGTTGGCACTTTGCATCAGGTGGCCAGAGTATGGGAGCTTCAGCATCAGTCCTTCCAATGAATATTCAGGGTTAATTTCCTTTAGGATTGACTGGTTTGATCTCCTTGCTGTCCTAGGGACTCTCAAGTAGTTGCTTATGTTGCTTATTTAAATTTTTAAAAATACATCTTTCAAATACATACTAAAGTAGATGGAAGAGTATAACAAACCTCCATGCACTCGTCACTCAGCCTCACCGTTATCCATATTGTATTGCTCTTGTTTTCATCCCATTCCACTCTCTACTATTTTTTTTTTTTTAATATTTATTTGCTTATTTATTTGGCAGCTCTGGGTCTTAGTTGCAGCACGTGACCCACAGGTCTGGGGAACAGAGGCTGCCTGTTAATGATGGGCAAATTGTCTTTACATTTTTTTGTCTAATTTTAATGCACTTTTTAAAGGTTACCTTCCATTTACAGTTATTACGAAATATTGGCCGTATTCCCCATGTTGTAAGTGCATCCTTGAGCCTGTCTTACACCCATGAGTTTGTACCTCCCACTCCTCCACCCCGACTCTGCCCCCTCCCCGCCTCCCCACTGGTGAAGCACTGGTACTCTGTGAGTCTCCTTCTTTTATGGCCAAACATATTGTACCAACTAGCTTGTAAGTGTTTTCTCTGTACCAGGGCTTGTTCTGTCTCATGTATCCTCTGCTCAGTTAATTCGCATAGCACTTCCACTCTGAGGTTTTCTCATGTCGGATGAAGCAGCTTGAGGTCACGGGACTGGGACTTGAACTTCTGTCTGCTTCCAGACCCTGTTGTCAGCCCCCCTGGACAGCCACTCTTATTTAAAAAAAAAAGTTTACTTATTGGCTGTGCTGGGTCTTCATGTTGTGTGGGGTCTTCCCTACTTGTGGCATGCAGGGGCTGCTGTCTGGTTGGGGTGTGCAGGCTTCTCATTGCGGGGGCTCCTCGTTGCGGAGCACGGTCTCTAGAGTGTGTAGGCTTCAGGAGTTGCAGTTCCCGGGCCCCAGAGCACAGGCTCAGCAGTTGTGGCGCACGGGCTTAGTTGCTCTGCTGCTTGTGAGATCTTCCTGGACCAGGGATCCAACCTGTGTCTCCTGTGTTGGCAGGCAGATTCTTTACCACTGAGCCACCAGGGAAGCCCCACAGCCACTCTTGATGGTCATCGGATGGTTTTTGTCCTGTGCGACTGTGACTTGTGCAAGAACTGTCTCTTGTTCTGTCTCTCGCTGTAGGGTTTTTTGGTTCCCTCCATGGCTGCTTTTAGTCAACGAGGTTGACAGTTTAAAAAGGGGCCGAGTCCTTCATTTTTGGCTGCCAGGAGGGACATTTCATCTTCCAGAACTGTCTGATTCTGAACGCTGCATCTTGCTCCCCGTCTAAACTTCTCGGCTGGGCTCATCTCAGGTTGTAACATATGCTGAAAATGCCCCACATTTTGCCTTTCGTCCAAATCTTTATGGTGAAAGCAGCTTCTTCACGATGTTTTATGTGGCAAGGCATTGTGACAGGAAGACAAATTGTGGAGCTTTAAATCGAAGAAAAACAGAAGGCTATTTGTCTGATGCGTTCCAGTTCTGTTCTGCCTTCCTCGAGTTTGAATCATGGAGACAATTTCCTTTCGCGTTGAAGGTTAAACTGCTGGGAGGAGGTTTCTCAGGGAATGTTCTGTTAAAGCATTAAGAACAATTGGATGTAAAGTCCTTTCCTTTTTCTGCAGATTTTGACATGGAAATCATTGAAAGTGTGGCTGTCTTTTACTGTTTCTTCAAAGAATTCTAAAAGCCCTGGAATGAAATGTATTTTAGGGGGTGTCGGGCTGCAGGCTTAACCGTAGTTGCCCAGAGAGAGAAAACACATTCTTAATTTTGGAGGTTGAAGCTAAATCCCTAGGCCTGATTGGTCTTGGTAGGGCACGCTGTCCCCGCCTCTTGGAGGCCCCTGCAACGGAGTAGGCTGTTCTTTTCTTCCTGGTCTCACTCTGGTTTATAATTATGTATGTGTGTGCATCTGTGATTAGAGTCTGTCTCCTCTGCGAGAGACTTGAGACTCAGGGGTGGGGCGTGGAGGGGATCTTGGCTTTTGCTCTCATCTCTGGCTCTTCATTCCCAGGTCTGAATCTAACACACAGGGGATGCTTGGTATCTTTGAAATTTGAGGAATGAGTGAAGCTTAAGTCAGGCTTTCCTTCTTACTCGCCACCACCGGCCCTTCCACCTGTGCTTCTTTCTGCTAGATGCCCTCCTGCTGGCATTTCACTTGTCCACTTCCCATTGGTGCTGGCTGACTCTCCTTTCGCCAACCCCAGGCTCCTCTGGTGTTTGTTGCCAGAGTGGTGATCCGAGGAGAAAACTCCAACCCACAGGAAATGGATTTGGTTGGGAGGTTTGTGATGGTGTAATGAGGTAGTTTGTGTGTGCTTGGAAATATTCTGAGTATGATGTTGGTAGAAAAGCATTGTATTAATTCAGGAAACTCAGAACATGTACAATTCAGCAAGCCTTTGGGAACACCAGCTAACACGGAGAAATGAGATGCTGAATGTTTATTTTCTTGAGAACCCACGGGTGGGGTGAGCCAGGGATACAGTCATTAGCAAGTGGAGGAAAGGGACTGGCTTGGGTGGAAGGACCCCAGACCCCTCAGTGGCCTGGTACAGGCCCAGTCCTCAGTGAGAGGCAGTCCCGAGTGAGTTTGAGTAGAGGTTGGTGCCATGTGCTTCGATGGAAAATGAAAGGGCAGACTGAGCTGGGTGGCTTCGAGCACCTTGGGCCTGAAACTGTCTCTAGTTTATCCTGCTGGAGTGGCCACGCCGGCCAACAGCCCCAGTGATACGCCCTTGACAGCCAGGCCGACCTGGGCGGAGTCCTGACCCCTCGCTTCCTGCTGTGTGACTCTGGGCACGTCTGAGCCTGTGTGTGAAATGGGGGTGTGAGGACGAAATGCAGCCCGAAGCCCCATGCTCAGACCTGGTTGTTGACCACTAAGTGTAGACCCTGCCCCACGTTCCCCAGTTCAGGCCCAACTGGAAGCGAAGTCTTCTTGGTCTGCGGGGTCCGTTGTTTCTCTAATGGTGGATTCAGGTGGATTCAGGATGGGATTTGCAGCACGCTTGCTGTTGGTTTTAGTTCAGCCCTCTTGTCAGGAACAGTCTGAAATTAATGTGGTGTGGGTGTTGGTAGAAAGCACGTCTTGTTCATTATCTTAGCAATTAGCCCAAACGGAGCTTCCACGTGACCCCCGCCGAGGACATCAGCCCAGCAAAGGCTTTGGCTCCAGCAGTGGCTGGTTCCTCTACAGGGCGTGATGGTTCCCGCCAAATTAATCCCCAGCTTTGCCTAATCCTCATTGCCAACAGAGCCTGCAGAGTACTCCAGGGAGTTGGCTGCGTTCCCCACTCCAGCATTCTCTCAGAGATGATGGCGCAGAAATCTATGTGTTTGGCCGCTTCTCTGAACAGAGGCAGGGTCTGAATCCTGGTAATCAGAGAGCCCAGCAGTGAGCAGATAGGAGGATCTGAGAACTCTCACCATTTCACTTGATAGACTTTGGCTTCAGATGTCCTGGACTAAGCTTTTTCCTGCAAAGATGGTGAAATTTCACCAGCTATGCTGATGACATTTGAGGCCCCCTAGAAGGCAATGGCACCCCACTCTAGTTCTTCTGCCTAGAAAATCCCATGGACGGAGGAGCCTGGTAGGCTGCAGTCCTGGGGTTGCTAGAGTCGGACATGACTGAGTGACTTCACTTTCACTTTTCACTTTCATGCATTGGAGAAGGAAATGGCAACCCACTCCAGTGTTCTTGCATGGAGAATCCCAGGGACGGGGGAGCCTGGTGGGCTGCCGTCTATGGGGTCGCACAGAGTCAGACGCGACTGAAGCGACTGAGCAGCAGCAGCAGCAGTATATAAATGTCCCAGGATCTAGGGTCCAGTCCCTGGCATCTTAGTGTCCTGGTGTCTAGGGTCCTTAGCAACTAAGTGCCCCAGTATCTAGGGTCTCTATCATCAAAGTTCTGAATTATATAGGGTCACAGCATCTCAGTGCCCCAGTATCTAGGCTCCTTAGCATCTAAGTGCTCTAGTATCTAGAGTCCTTACATCTAGTGCCCCTGTATCTGGGGTCCTTAGCATCTCAGGGTCCCAGTATCCATCTAAGTGTCCCAGTGTGTAGGGTCCTTACATCTAAGTGTCCCTGTATCTAGGGCCCTTAGCATCTAAGTACATCAGTGTCTAGGGCTTTAGCATGTCAGGGCCCCAATATCTGGGGTTTCTACTATCTAAGTGCTCTGTATTATCTGAGGTCCTTAGCATCTATCTGCCTTAGTATCTTGGGTCTCTAGCATCTCCGTGCCTGAGTATCTCAGAGTTGTTTCTTCAGTGAAAACCTATTCTTTGCCTTTCCTATTTCCGTGACCCCTAATAAGGACCCTATGGAGAGGGCAGTCTAGATAAACATCTCAAATAACATGATTCTAATACCTCGGAGGATGGCAGGCTTCACCATAGCCAGGAGCAGCAAGCCCATGCTCACGGGCAGGCGTGGTGATGATGCCAGTGAGGCTGAGTGTCCGCGGTCTGTCCTGTTCCTGGTCCTGCTGGGCCCCCAGAACTCCCTCTGTGCCACTTTCTCTCCGTATCTGTGCTGCAGGTGGGCATCGTAGGAGTAAATGTCAAGCTGTAACGTGAAGAAGCTCTTGTCTGCATGGAGAATGCTGGGGCTGCATGTAATTTGTACCCGCGGTCTTAGTCCTCTAAGCTGACCCCCTGGGTGACATAACAGGGGTGAGTGTGCTCTTCTTGCAGCTCACGAGCTTTGAAAGGTCACAGCCAGAAAGGTGGTCTGAACACAGCGGTGAAGAATTCCGTGGTAGTTATCTGACTGTGTGCATGAGTGATGGCCAGAATAGACAGATTTACTGGGACGCAAAGGTGACTGGCTGTCAGCCTAGGAGTGGGCTGGAGGCAGCTAAGAAGTACTTTCTGATTGATGAACCGCAGCACACCAGGCCTCCCTGTCCATCACCAACTCCCGGAGTTCACTCAGACTCACGTCCACTGAGACTCACGTCCATTGAGTCAGTGATGCCATCCAGCCATCTCATCCTCTGTCGTCCCCTTCTCCTCCTGCCCCCAATCCCTCCCAGCATCAGAGTCTTTTCCAATGAGTCAACTCTTCGCATGAGATGGCCAAAGTACTGGAGTTTCAGCTTTAGCATCATTCCTTCCAAAGAAATCCCAGGGCTGATCTCCTTCAGAATGGACTGGTTGGATCTCCTTGCAGTCCAAGGGACTCTCAGGAGTGCTCTGGAATTAGTGCTAATTGTTGTAGAACCTTGGGAATATACTGAGGTTGATTGAATTGTGCATTTTAAATGAGTGAATTGTGAATTATGTATCTCTCAATAAAAGTAGAAAGCAGTACATGGTGATTTTAAGCTAAACAAAATCATTTGTTCATAACAGCTGTCATTAGTCAAAGACTGAGAAAACTAACTGGGCACGAGGGTCAGTACCACTCCCTGTTTGCTGACGACTTTGGAACATCAGCATGAGGACGATGGTGACTTTCCCTTTTGGGTCCAAAGCAGTAGAGAGACTTGATTGCTTTCATCTCTGGCCCTGTGCTATGAGCACCTCATATGTGCATGCTTTTAATATATGCAGTCATTTTTTTCTGGTTTTCCTAATTCCACTCAGAGATGCTGATGTGCTGTAACTGATCAAAGCACACACCAGTTACATTTTTGACAGAGATCCAGTAATAACATTTTCATCTTTCGTTTGCTTCACAGTTTCCCCTCCACCAGAGTGTCTGTCTGGTACTTCACAACAGTCTTGGGGTTGATATGATTAATCTCACTGATGGCCCTTAAAGTGACACTGACCTCTTTTCTGACCTTCAGATGTACCAATATACATGTACCTTGCTCTGTGCCCCAGGAAGTACACCTTGATGGGCTGGGTCACTGGGCTCCCCTGCCCCCAGCTTCCGGTGGGGCTTGGCCCCTTTTGGTCCAGTGGGAGGCTCAGGCAAAAGGAAGGCAAGGTCAGAGCATTCTTCCTCCAGCCCCTACCCGCTAGGCTGTGGGTTGTGCTCTCGTCCTGGGGGCCATGGCTCCTTGTGTGTCCACCTGTGTCCCAGTGGGTCTGGGAACTGCTTCCTCCCTCCCCCTCCAGGCCTGGAGGGTTCTCGGGTGGGGGTTTCCGCCATCACCAGCCCCTGTGTCCCTCCCCGTCCCTTCTTGGTTTCCCTTCACCTCCTCTTCCCCTTGGTAGAGAGTCTCTTCACTAAGCCCCATGACCTCTGGCTTCGTGCCATGAGTTTCCTGCTGGGCTGTGACTGAAACGCCAGGCCTGGTCTAGCTTCATGACTTTTCACTTGGTTATTCCCCCTCCAAGAAACGCTCTTTCCCCAGGTCTTGGCCTGGATGGGTCCTTCCCAGACTTAGCACCGCTGTCACTGCTTGAGGGGCCTTGGCTGTCTGCCCTCTAAGTCATTCTATCCTAGTCCCAAGGCTTCCTTTCTTCATAGTACTTTGACCTTTAAATCATCTTTGGCCTGGTTGACTGGCTTGCCTTGTCTAGGCCGTCCTCCTAAGTGACCAGGAGTCAGCAGACATTTTCTGTAAAGGGCCAGACAGGGAATAGTTTCGTCTTTGCGGGCCATAGGGTCTCTGTTGCAGCCACTGAAATCTGCTTTTATAGTAAGAAGGTGGTCACAGATAAGACATGAATAAATGTGTGTGTCTGTGTTCCAGTAACAGTTTATTTACAAAAACAGTGGAGCAGAAATTTGTGGTGGTTGTTGTTCAGTCTTCAAGTCGTGTCTGACCCTTTGTGACCCCATGGACTGCAGCATGCAGACTTCCCTGTGCTTCCTTATCTCCCGGAGTTTGCTCAAACTCATGTCCCTTGAGTCAGTGATGCCATCTAATCATCTCATCCTCTGTCACCCCTTCTCCTCTTGCCTTCAATCTTTCCCAGCATCAGGGTCTTTTCCAATGAGTCGGCTCTTTGCATCAGGTGGCCAAAGTATTGGAGCTTCAGCATCAATCCTTCCAGTGAATATTCAGGGTTGATTTCCTTTAGGATTGACTGGTTTGATCGCCTTGCTGTCCAAGGGACTCTCAAGAAGATTTGTGGTGGGTAAATTTTATCTCAGTAAAGCTATTAAGGCAACAAAATAGGCGGCACAGTGTATTCGGCCTGTGGGTCAGAGTTTGAGAACCTGAACTAGACTGAGAACTCCGTGAGCACTAAGACCTTCCTGTCTTACGCGTTTCGGGCCCCAGACTTTGGATGGGGCCTGTGCCGTAGCAGGCGTGTAGTACACGGTCCCTGAACGCGGGGACCTGTGCCGTAGCAGGCGTGTAGTACACAGTCCCTGAACGCGGGGCCTGTGCTGTAGCAGGCGTGTAGTACACGGTCCCTGAATGCGGGGCCTGTGCCGTAGCAGGCGTGTAGTGCATGGTCCCTCAACGCGGGGCCTGTGCCGTAGCAGGCGTGTAGTACACAGTCCCTGAACGCGGGGCCTGTGCCGTAGCAGGCGTGTAGTACACAGTCCCTGAACGCGGGGCCTGTGCTGTAGCAGGCGTGTAGTACACGGTCCCTGAATGCGGGGCCTGTGCCGTAGCAGGCGTGTAGTGCATGGTCCCTCAACGCGGGGCCTGTGCTGTAGCAGGCGTGTAGTACACGGTCCCTGAATGCGGGGCCTGTGCCGTAGCAGGCGTGTAGTGCATGGTCCCTCAACGCGGGGCCTGTGCCGTAGCAGGCGTGTAGTACACAGTCCCTGAACGCGGGGCCTGTGCCGTAGCAGGCGTGTAGTACACAGTCCCTGAACGCGGGGCCTGTGCCGTAGCAGGCGTGTAGTACACAGTCCCTGAACGCGGGGCCTGTGCTGTAGCAGGCGTGTAGTACACGGTCCCTGAACGCGGGGCCTGTGCCGTAGCAGGCGTGTAGTACACAGTCCCTGAACGCGGGGCCTGTGCTGTAGCAGGCGTGTAGTACACGGTCCCTGAACACACACGTAGTGACCGCCCCTGGGTAGGTCGTTGTGCTGAGCAGTGGCAACAGTGGAAAAACAAGACAAAACCCCTTTGACCTTGCTGCCCTGGAGGACACGCGAGGGTGTGCTCATTGTGCAGCACAGCTGGTGGGCCCGATGAACGGGAAAGTGCCTGTGGGAGCTCACAGCTGACTTGGCTCACCTGCTGGGAAGATCGGGAACTGGCCTTTAAGGGGAGCACCCTTGAGTTGCTTGGCAAGTGGACGGGGGAGATATTAGGAAGGCAGGCTTTTCGAGAAGGTTGGGAGAAGTACGGTATGTTTGAGGGACTGGACTCTGCAAACCCGGGGCAGCACAGGACCCAGAGGAACATTCTGGACAGGGGCCAGATCCTGGAGAGTCCTGCATGCTGTGCTTTGGGACTTGGTAGCCAGTGTCCTGTAGGCAGTGGAGGGCCTGCAGGAGGCTGAGCGGAAAAACTGTCAGCTGACACGTTGTCGTCACGGGTGGTACAGAGGCTGTGCTGGGGGCGCAGGTGGAAGCAGAAGACAGGCTGTCTAGAGTCTTTTTGCCTACAAGCAGGTCTTGGTCTGGGGTGGGGTCTTGAGAGGATATATAGTTCTTCAGGCTGATATTTTACCTTCAACCCGGGACCACGGACTGTTCCTGCCTTGAACTTGGTGTGGGTGCGAATGGAAGGCAGGCTGATGCAGTGCTGTTTCTGCATACTGATGGATGGCACTGCTGTTGGTGCGGGAGGATGAGTGGGTGATGACGAGAAGGGCTCACGTCTCCACTTTCTAGCGGGGTGGGGTGGGAGGGAGAGACAGTCACAAGTACTGTCGACCCTTGAACAACTCGGGTTTGAACCGCGTGGGTATTTTTCCGTAGTAAGTACTACAGTACTGTGTGGTCCCTGGTTGGTGGACTCGGTAGACGCGAGGACTATACCGAGGGACAACTTCAAGTTGTGTGCGAATTAACCCTTGCATTGGTCAAGGGTCATCTGTTACTCCAAGAGTATGAGTACTGAGAAGATGGTAAAAGTGGTGGATGTGAAGCAGGTGGGGGGCGTATGGGGGCAGCTGTTTCCCTAGTTGTTGATCAGTTGCTCAGTCGTGTCCGACTCTTTGTGACCCCATGGACTGCAGAGGCCAGGCTTCCCTGTCCTTCACTGTTTCCTGGAGTTTGCTCAGTCTCATGTCCATTGAGTTGGTGATGCTATTCAACCATCTTACACTCTGCCACTCTCTTCTCCTCCTGCCCTCAATCTTTCCCAGCATCAGGGTCTTTTCCAATGAGTCAGTTCTTCGTATCAGGTGGCCAAAGTATTGGATCTTCAGCTTCAGCATCAGTCCTTCCAATGAATATTCAGGCCTGATTTCCTTGAGGATTGAGTGGTTTGATCTCCTTAGTCCAAGGGATTCTCAAGAGTCTTCACCAGCACCACTTGGTGGGGGAGTCAGGGATGGAGGAGTTGGGATTGGAAAGTTGAGAAGGCACCAAATCTCCCATGATTGGGACCAGATTGATCCAGATAGAGGGAATGCCCTGAGGTGAAGATGAGTGTGGGGTGAGTAAGGACTGCAGAGAAGGCCAGTGTGACTAGTGCAGAACCCTTGAAGGGAAATAAGATACAGAATTAGCCTGGTGATACTCATCATGCAGGCAGCCATAAGAAGTCTGGGAAACAGAATTTCCAGTTAATTGAGATTTCTAGTGAATAGAATTGGAGAAGGCAATGGCACCCCACTCCAGTACTCTTGCCTGGAAAATCCCGTGGACAGAGGAGCCTGGTAGGCTGCAGTCCATGACGTCGCTAAGAGTCCGACACAACTGAGCGACTTCACTTTCACTTTTCACTTTCATGCATTGGAGAAGGAAATGGCAACCCACTCCAGTGTTCTTGCCTGGAGAATCCCAGGGATGGGGAGCCTGATGGGCTGCCGTCTCTGGGGTCGCACAGAGTCGGACACGACTGAAGCGACTTAGCAGCAGCAATAGCATGCCACTTTAAGAGAACTGGTGCCCTAGTGAATTGGGCTGCTTCCCAGGTGGCGCTATAGAATCTGTCTGCCAATGCAGGAGACCTGGGCTCAATCCCTGGGTTGGGAAGATCTCCTGGAGAAGGAAATGCAACCCACTCCAGTATTCTTGCCTGGAGAATCCCACGGACAGAGGAGCCTGGTGGGCTACAGTCCAATGGATCACAGAGTCGTACACGACCTGGCAACTGAACAACAACAAACGTAGTGACTTGTTATGTAGTGGGGGTTTATAAGACACACTTGGGAATCCTTGATAGTGCAGGTTCGAGGCTTTCAGAAGTTGAGCTGTTGCATTGCTCCTTCTGGCCCAGCATTACAACTTTGAGGTTCAGTACTGTTTACGAGTGTGTTCCTTTTCAGTTGTTAATATTTTTTTTTTTTTAAAAACTTCTCACTTTGAAATGGGCTGGCATTCGAAAGCTGTGTGAGCAGTCTGAGCATTTGGCTTGTTTTTAATCCTGGGATTTTCTTATTTTGGGCAGTGAAATTCACATGGAGTGTGTTTATTCATGCTTCCTTGACTCACTTCTCCCACGACTGTTCTTGAATTTGCATCGCCACCGTATGAATGAATCAAGAATCTGTCAGGTTTGGTCTTTTGAGGAACAGATAAGGAGAGCTGATCAGGACTTTCCAAGAAGCATTAGCTTCTCATTAAGTGGAAAATACATGGTTTTACACGGAAGCGAGTGTGGATAGAATAGGCCGTGTTTTTGCTTTGGAGTCATGATCACTCCGTCTGCCTTGCAAAATGTGCCTTTTCTGGGTAATTGTCCTAAAGCATAGAGTAGCTTGAATGACACTCCACCTGCAAACACCTTTTCCCTATCACACCGTGCTTTCTGGTTATCAGGTGGTGCGATAGGACTCGTCAAGCCACTCAGCTGTGTGGCGCGGAAAGTGGCTCTCATTTTTTTGTCTCAGGTCAACTCGCTTCTGTTTAAGAAGCAGCAAGAATAATCTGTGCAGTCAAAATTGTCGATCCTTTCGTTTCTCAGTGCTTATTCAGCTGAACATTTTATGAGCCTACTTTATAGTCCTATTTTTATCATTCAAATATTAAAAATAAACTTTGATTCCCTGAGCACTTTTGGAGGGCATGTGTATCCTTTAGGGCTCTTGATGATAAGTGTCAGAAAATCCAATGCAGATTGACAGAAGCAGAAAGGTGATTCAGGAGCTCCCATGAGCCAGTTAGGTTTGGCTTCAGGCACAGCTGGATCCAGGGTCCATTTCTGTTCTGTCTGGGCCTCCTTTGTAGAGAGTTTCCACTCTCCATGTTTTCCAAGCATGAGGTAGCTACAGCGGCTCCAGACCTCCTGTCTTTTCAGTGTTACGTCCAGTGGGCAAGACAGAGTTTCTGGCCTCGGAGCAGTCAAACAGGAGACTCAGGCTTGACTCTCTCTGGCTCATATTGGGCCCAAACGTATGTCCCTCCCTGAGTCGGTCCCTGTTGCTGGGAAGAGTGAAGGCCAGATTAGCCTGTTCTGAATTCTTCACCCACCCTCGGAGGTGAGGTAGGTGGAGGGATCTACTCCCAGGTGAGCATCCTGGGAGAAAACCAGGTGTGCAGTTGATGTTCCTGCTGAGAGCAAAGCAGGTGCTGCCCCCTGAGCTGTGTCTTGTCTGTGTGTATTGCCCCGGTGCCCCACGGGAGCCCAGTGCAGCTCAGAAATGTCCTCAGAATCTGACTAGCTGTCCCTGAGAAGCTGCAGGTGAGGCTGTGTGCAAGCTGGTCAGAGAGGGCGCTGCGGGGCAGGGCTGTGTTCCCAAGTTTGTAGAAAAGGATGGTCTCTCTTGTTACACAGAGGAATATTTTTATTTCCCTGATTACCTTTATTTGGCTAAGTTTTAGAAAATAGAATATAACCTGTCAAATCTGTGAGTTTTCATATTCCATTGTTTAGGACAAGGTGATGTAAGAAAGTGGGCCAATTAAAAAAATATTGCAGAAAAAAAAAAATATCACAGAAACGTTAGCATGGGTTCCGTTGTTGTTGTTCAGTCACCCACTCATGTCTGATTCTCTGTGACCCCATGGTCGGCAGCATGCCAGGCCTCCCTGCGGTAAAAAGCTTGAGAGTGACTGCTGTGTGTGCAGGCCTGGCCCAGGGACAGGTAAGGGGGTGGGTGTTGAGGCCCCCGGCTCTGCGCACATGGGCTGTGTGACCTTGGACTTCTCGCCTCCCCTCTCTGGGCCAGTCTCCCTGTGAAGTGGGGCTTCCTTGGAGGATGGTTGGGAGGATTATATGAAGTGCTTAGGACAGTGCTGAACACGTGGTGCAAGTTTCATCTGTATTGGGTATCAGGAGTAGTAGTACTCACAGTACCAGTACTACTGCTCGTAGTAGTAGAGACGTGCCTCAGGGTTAAACGTGTGGTTTGGAGAGCCAGTGAAGTAGGTCCATTGGTTCATTACAGAGCTGTGTTCACTGAGCCTCTGCCCTGTGCCGGCTGTGGGGGTGAGCAGCAGGGCTCCAGCGCCCGCGGTTGAGGAGGGGGCCTCATTTTGGTCCGACCTGATTATGCCCTTTGGGTCATTTCCTCATCACATCCTTTCACCACCTACTTCTCAGGTGCTTCTCTTTGTTGGCAGAGCAGGTGGGGAGCAAATTGTAAATCCACAGCTCCTGAAAAGTGTGAAAAGCCTGTGTGTCTTTCCTCCCTTTGAGGTTCTCTGTTTAAGAACTGCCACCAGCCGCTTCACACGTTAGAGTGTGTGTGTATGTGTGTGTGTGTGTGTTTAAAATCAGTGGAACATGATACAATTTTAAAAAAATGATTGCAGAGAATCCCTGGTCTAACCTAATGCTTTGAATTTAATAACTGTAATTACTGGTCTGCCTGGACTATTTATGTTAATTTCGCAAAACAATATTACCTTTGGACTGCTGCATGGACCTCCCCTTAGAGGGGTCTGCCAGCGGTCAGTGATGGTGGTCAGCTGGGGACATTCTATCTCAACTGCCCACGTGGCTCATTAGCTCAATGCCTGTCTCTTTTGCGTCCAGAGGAATGTTTGACTTTATGGGGGACCCTGTAACAAAGTCTTAGCTTTGCTGGCTGAACCAGGAAGACTGACTTCCTGGCCAGCTCTTAACAGGTGAGGTCCTTGTCCTCATTTGGTAATGGAAGTGCTGTGTCATTTTTTTCCCTGCCTGTTGAGGAATCTGAGTTCAGTGACCCATGACTGTACCAGGTGGTTGGCTGACTCAGAGCTGGAGTCACCCAATGGTCTTTGTCTGAGCTCTGCCAGGGAAGCAGGTGGGTCAGCTGAGAGAGGTGACCGGCGGGCCACCTGTCTGGCCATCCAGACTGGCCAGACAATCACCTCTCTCAGCTGACCCGCCTGGAGCCTCTGTGTGCCCCAGAAGAGTGCTTGGAATCTCTCATAGCTCACCTGTCAGGATTGGCTTCCTCCTCCTCCTCATTAATATGGTCACCGTCTGGGCAGCGGCCACTGACCAAGTGCCTAGGGTTGGGAGATGCAGTCACTGATTCTCTTATCACCACCATCATTAATTATGACTTTAATGATTATGACAGCTCACATACATTTGTTCCAGCTGTTGTTTTGCTGTTGTTGTTCAGTTGCTCAGTCATGTCTGACTCTTTGTGACCCCACGGTCTGCATCACAGCAGGCTTCCCTGTCCATCACCAACTCCCGGAGTTTGCTCAAACTTACGTCTGTTGAGTCCATGATGCCATCCAACCATCTCATTCTCTGTCGCCCCTTCTCCTCCTGCCCTCAATTTTTTCAGCATCAGGGTCTTTTCCAGTGAGCCATCTCTTTGCATCAGGTGGCCGAGGTATTGGAGCTTCAGCTTCGGCATCAGTCCTTCCAATGAATAGTCAGGGTTGATTTACTTTAGGATTGACTAGTTTGATCTCCTTTCTGTCTAAGGGACTCTCAAGAGTCTTCTCCAGTGTCACAGTTTGAAAGCATCAGTTTCTCAGTGCTCAGCTGTCTTTATGGCCATTGTTTAATCTTCCCAAAGCCCTGGTCTGATTGGACACATGAAACCTTGGCACAAAGAGGTTAGGCCACTTGTCCAAGGTACCCTTGCAGGGGAGCAACCTGGCCAGGATTCAAATTCACATAGTGTGACTCTAGAGCTTAAGCTGTCAACTATGGCCTGTGGGCCCACCATCCATTTTTGTAAATCATGTGTTGTCTGTAACTCAGCCATGGCCATGCGTTTACCCACTCACTTACAAATGGTCTCTGGTGGTTTTTGCATTACAGCAGCAGAGTTGAGTGGTTGTAACAGAGACCTCTGGCCCTTTTCTGAAAATGTTTGCCAGCACCTGCGCTGAGCCCAAGCTCTCAGCCACTAAGCCTCGCTGAAACTCGCAAAGAAAACTAAAAGCACAGAGTTCGCTTCATGTGCCAGGCACTGGGAGACGGTGATGAAGCAGTGGACATGTGTCACCTTCTGGTGGGGGGGAGGTGGTAGCTAGGTACTTACCTTATTAGTAAATCTGTGTTTGTAAACAGAACTATCTGAAAGGAAAGCATAGGCTGTGTGAAAGCAGGAAAGAGGCTCTCAGTGCTGGAACACATGTGGTAGAGGGCAGGGGTCAAGAGGGATTCTCTTGTGGGATCTTCAAGCTGGCAGAGTTTGAGGGAGGAACCCCCAGGGAGAAACAAAGGATGTGCAAAGGCCCGGGGGTAAGCAGCAGGGTGTGGGAGAGTACCCTGCTTTGGAAGGTCTCCTTCCAAACGAGGAAACCCAGGCTCAGAAGCTGAAGGGATCCTGCTCTAGGTCACATGGCGAGGTGAAAAGTCATGCAGAGAACTGAACCCACCTTTGATTCTCCGCCCACATTGTTCCTCCTGGTATGTTCCTCCACTTGCAGTGTCCGTCCCCTTACATGCAGTGTCCCAGTTGGAACCATCTTCTCATAATGGGACAGGCCCCTGGGGCCCCGGGATGCAGCCTGGACCCGGGCGGACAGGAGCACTGATGTGCCTGGGCCATGAGAGCCTGGGGTACCTTTGGAGCCTGCCCTACTTTGCCTTCCTGGTTTCCTCCTTGAGAGCTACTTCTTTTATCCCTCATCACAGGGAAGCAATTGGAGTACCTTCCCGAGTTCCCTTTGCTGCTCGAACGTTTTAATGATAACATCTTGAGTTATTATTAGATGGTTACATAAATTCCTATCCGTTCACTTTGGTAGCCTGCCCTCTGAAGTGATCCTTTAGGAGATAAAAGAAAGTCATAGGAGGAAGGTGTGAGTGAAAGTTGACTTGCATTCCCCTTGCCCCGAATCGTCAAGGGCTGAATGGTTGGCACCTGGGGGTCAGGTGGGGAGGGGGCTGTCCCACTTCTGAACAGGACCCATGGGGAGGACGGTCCTGCGATAGGGTTTCCCTCCCGAAGATCATGGCCATAACTGAAGGATGGCTTTGGAGGTGACCTCAGAACTTCACCTCAGCTCCTGCTAAGGGCAGGTGTGGTAAAACAGAGTGTATGCGGGGCAGGGGGATTCGTTAAACATGTTCCCAGGGTATTAGTTGTGTTGTTGTTGTTTTTCAGTCGCTCAGTCGTGTCCGACTCTTTGCCACCCCATGGACTGCAGCATGTCAGGCCTCCCTGTCCTTCACCATCTCCCGGAGTTTGCTCAAACTCATGTCCATCGAGTCGGTGATGCCATCCAACCATCTCATCCTCTGTTCTCCTCCTCCTCTCCTCCTGCATCAATCTTTCCCAGCATCAGGGTCTTTTCCAGTGAGTTGATTCTTTGCCTCAGGTGACCAAAGTATTGGAGCTTCAGCTTCAGCATCAGTCCTTCCAATGAGTATTCAGGGTTGATTTTCTTTAGGATTGGCTGGTTTGATCTCCTTACTGTCCAGAGGGCTCTCAGGAGTCTTCTCCAACACCACAGTTCTTTGGTGCTCAGCCTTCTTTATAGTCCAACTCTCAAATCCATACACGACTCTGGAAAAACGATAGCTTTGACTATACGGACCTTGGTCAGCAAAGTAATGGTATTCATTTTTAAAATATGTGAGTGTCCCTTGCACACAGGCACTGGAAAAAACAGAAAAGATGATAGAGGTTTGGGCCTGTACTCGTGTGCAGGTACGTGCTTGTGTGTGAGTGTGTCTTTGTGTGCGTGTACACCCACCTGCTTTTTATCAGCAAGGGAGGTCTTCTTGGGCACACGAGCCGTAGGAATCATGCCCAGATGCCAGAGAGCTGGTGGCGCATCCCAGCAGCTGCTCATGGTTCAGTCCCGTGTGTACGAGGCCTCTGTCCTCGGAGAGGACTGCACTGCTGTGGGGGAGAAAGGCTGGGGTGACCTCAGGCTGTGGGCAGGGGCCAGTGAGGAGAGGGTGGTAGAGACCCAGGCGGTTAGGGGGGCTGTCCCTGAGGGCTGCTGTGAGGGTGGAGAAGGGCACCCACAGGCAAGTTTAGGAGGTGGGCTTCAGGAGGCGGGTTGGTTACAAAGAGGGAACTTGGAGGCTGATGTTCAGGTCTCTGTTGAAGGTGCGTGTGCACGCTGGGGTGTGTGTGCGTGTGTGTGTTGATGGTGACCCCAGCTGAGGACTCGACTTGTTGCAGCACCCTGAGACATCCAGGAGCATTGATTCCAGGTAGACAGTGGTAGGGTTTATTCATGACTCAGGAGACCTGGAGAAGAATTGTGGCTGGTGCTTTACGGGTCTTGGGGAAGTGATGTGACTTTATATCTTAGGTTACCCTATCAGCTTGGAGGAGGGCTGGGGAGACCTTCCACGAGGGCCAGGGGTGCCCCTGGTGGTCTGTAATTCCTTCTCCAGCTCCCGATGGACCCAGAGGAGGGTGCTGACCCTCCTCCCTGGTTGGCAGCGGCTCCCAGGTGGACCAGCTGAGGGGTCCTGCAGAATCGTGCCGCTCCTGTGGTTAACTGGGGGTTTCACACAGCTGCCTGCCTTGTCTTCACGTGATAACCGAGGGCACCGAATTGAACCCAGCTCTGGGGTTGGCTGTTGCATAAACTTCTCGAAAAGGCTGAAATTTATACAAAAGGAGGAAAAGTCATTCGCAGTCACTTCCATCTTGTGATCAGCCCACGTCAGGTAGCAGGGAAGGTCTGGTCTGGGTGTGTCTTCCTCTGAGCTTGAGTTTGTCAGGTGGGATCCATGGTCTCTCTCATCTTGAGCCAGTGCTGTCTCAGAGGGGCTGCGAAGGGCAGGGGGGATCACCATCTCCCCCCAACCCACTCCCCTCTGGCTGGTGTTGTGGTTGTCAGTCTTCAAGAGGAGAGTGTGGTTCAGGACAGTAGCCCTCCTGTAGTCTGTGGGTGTTCTCTCTAGGCATGGTGACCATAGGGGAAGCTGTATGTGTGAGGATTCTGGGTTGCAAATCAAAGGATCCCAACTCAGATGAGTTTGTATAGAACAAATAAAACCCAAACCCAAGGAATCTATGGGTGGTTTGTGGTTTAGTCGCTAAGTCGTGCCTGACTCTTGCGACCCCATGGACTGTAGCCTGCCAGGCTCCTCTGTCCATGGGATTCTCCAGGCAAGAACACTGGAGTGGGGTGCCTTTTCCTTCTCTTAGGGATCTTCCTGACCCAGGAATTGAGCCTAGGTCTCCTGCACTGCAGGCAGATTCTTTACCAACTAAGCTAAGCCCATAGGAATCTATAGGATTGGCCAAAAAGTTTATTCGGGTTGTTCTGTACTCTCTGAAAAGCGGACATCCAGTCCATTGGTTAAGGCTTTGCCTTCCAGTGTAGAGTGTGTGGGTTTGATCCCTGGTCAGGGAGGGCCTGACCTGGTAGGCCAAAAAAAAAAACCCTCAAAACAAAAACAGAAGCAATATAGTAACAAACTCAATAAAGACTTTAAAAAATGGTCCACATGAACAAAGTATCTTAAAAAAAAAGCTTATGGAAAAATCTGAATGAACTCTTTGGCCAACCTAATACCAGGTTAATATAACTGGGAGCCTCCAGGAGGGGCTGGTGTGGGCTTCCAGTAGGTCTGGCTCCAGAGCAGTGCTCGAATCACCGGCCTCCGAGTCTCCACACCCCTGCCCCCAACCCCGAGCTTGCTTTCTGGGTTGATGTCATGTTCAGGGGGGCTTTCTCCAGAGGTGGCACGCAGGGCTTCCTCAGAGCCAGGCTTCCATTCTCCTTGCAGGTCAGGGTCTTGGTGAAGCGAGCACCCCAGGCCCTTCCCCAGAAGGGCTCCTGGCTAGCCCTCTGTGGGCCCTATGGCCTCCCAGCTCAGTCTTCAGTTCTGGAGGGATGAGCCAGCTAGGGTCACGTGCCTACCCCTGGGAGGGAAGGCGGGGCTGTGTGATTGACACACCCACCAGCATCTCATGAAGGGCTGTTTCTGGAAGGAAGAGAAATGGAATGACCCCAAAATAGAAGAATTCCCTCCACCTGAAACCTTGGCAAGTGCCAACGGCCCCAACATCCCAGATTGCAGGTTTTTGAAGCAGAGTAGAGAAATTTCTCCTGGTCAGATGGGTAGGGGGCCTTGTTTTCAGGCGTAATACAAGCATTTGGGTCAAATTCATGTTTCTCGTTATAGGTACACTTTTGAAACGGCCTCCAAGTCCTTCTGTGTCCACAGCTCAGTGCTTGGTGGGTGGCCCAACTGTTTAATTTGGTCAAGGACTTACTCTTTAATTCTCACCTGTGCTCCTTGCCAGCTGTGTGCCTTCAGGCAAGTCTCTTGACCTCTCTGGGCCTTGTTGCCAGTGAACACCAAGCCTGCCAGCCTCTCTCAGTGCTTTTGTGAGGATCCCACAGAGTCCTGACTTGGTCAACTGTGCAGTTCCTAGCAGACATCTCTGCTGCTACTTACCGGTGTTGTTGTGCTGGGACACATGTTTTTTGTTGTTGTTGTTGAAATTGCATCTGAAACTTTGAATCTTTATTCCAGAAGTGTTACTCGCTCTGATTAAGAAAAAAATTTTTTTAACCTGCTACACAATGTGAAGTGTTGTTTACAAATGAAATGCTCATCGAGACCCTGAGGCTTTGTTCACCAGCTGAGGAGAAGTAGTCCGTATCCATTGTTAAAATAAACACAGGATGGCAAACTCTTCTTGGCAATTTATTTATTTAAAAATATTTATTTGACTGCATGGGGTCTTAGTTGCGGCACCTGGGGTCTTTGTCTGCAACATGGGGGCTTCTCTAGTTGCCATTCATGAGCTCACAGGCCCTTTGGCACGTGAGATCTTATTCTCCAACCAGGGATTGAACCTGCGTCCCCTGCATTGCAAGGCAGATTTGTAACTGCTGGACCACCGGGGAAGACCCTTCTTGGCAATTTAAATGGGGAGGGAGTAGAAAGGAGAAGAGGGACAGGGCTGGAAGGAGAGTGTGGAGGCGGTCCAGAGGGTACTGCAAGGGTCTGAGATCTATCACGTGACTGCGCAGGTGTCGACACCTCCGGCATCCTCGTCCTGGGGTCTGAAAGAGCAGAGGGCAGTGGATGGGCTAGGTCATCACTGTTGGTCAGTATCCTTCGTTTCTTGATCAGCATCCTTCATTTCTCTGAGTCTTATTTCCTCATCTGTAAAATTGTTACCTTTCTCACAGTGTTGTCAGGATTCAATAAAATAATCCAGGCAAAGTGCTCAGAATGCTGTCTGACAGATGCTAGGGGCTCAAAGAATTGTCATCATCATTAGTATCATGTTTTAATGAATGAATTTGATTTTTACAACCCTTTGAGATATGAAAGATGGACGGTCATTCTGTTCTCGCTTTAGGGATAGTGGACACAGATTCAGAAATGTAAAATCACTTCTGTGAGGTGTCACATGGGTTCACAGACTTTGTAAAAGACCAGGCAGTAAGTATTTTCAGGTTTGTGGGCCATCTGGCCTCTGCAGCAGCAACTCAGCACTGCCATTGTAGTGTGAAAGCAGCCACAGATGACACGTCAACTGATGGTTGTGACTCTGTACCAATAAAACTTTGTTTACAAAAACTTTATTTACAAGGCTGGATTTGCTCTATGGCTGCAGTTTCCTGAGCCCTGATGGAGCTGCTGAACGGCCAGGTGCTGAGTCAGGTCTCGAGTCTGGGTCTTCTGGCTCAGAACTCTAACCCTGTCCCCTGTGACACATGGCTTCCTCTATGTGTGGCCCAGGAGAGGCTTATCCACCAGCCCGGAGCCAAGCACCTGTTTCTGGAGCTGCTTAGAGCCTTTGGGAGAAGGGAAGGCTGCGTTCCCAGCCTGTGAGATGCCTGCAGACACTTCCTCTCTTATGGCTTGATGTGTTGTGAATCCCCTGATGCTCAGGCGGGTGTTGCCACGCCTCTGCTGCTGGTTGACAGTTCAGCAAAAGTGAACCCTGTGAGCTGGAAGTCGTGACCTGGACAGGCAGGCCCGTCTCAGTCTGCAGGGCAGGTCAGCTGCCTCCCTGGTGCCCTGCTGCTGTTGTGCATCTCTAGGGTGGTGGCTGGGCATCTCTGTGCTCCTGAGCTGCTGGGATAACCACGTGGGAGGCATGGAGGAGCAAAACCCACCAAGAGAGCCAGTGGCCCTCGGTTATCCTGTGGCCACTCTGCTGAAAGTCAGGGCAAGGAGAAGTCCCATCTTGGCAAGAGGAGTCATTGGCACTTTTAGCCTTGACTTCTTCTCAAAGGGAAGGGTGGACACACCCGGTTATTACTGCCAGTGTCAGCTCTGGGCACATGAGAGGCAGAGAGATTTATCATTGGATTTCAGCCAATCCTGCAGCAGCCTTAGCGCTGGGAGCTGGGCTGGGAGAGGGCTTAACCGTGACAGACAGACCAGCTCATGTGTCAGTCACCAACTTTCAAGGTGGCATTTGAACCAGCACAAAAGAATTCTCAAAGCTCATTTAAAAACTGGAGGAGTAGGTCTATTTTCCACACGGTAACTCTGTTGGTGCTTTATAAATAATGAATAATAAAAAGATTAGGAGGCGACAGAATAATATGAAGATGGACCCTGTGCTGGGTGGCTTGTTGGAGAGTTGCTGTGTTCTCCCCCACCTCTGAGTAATACACCACATGTTTGAGGAGAGTTTGTCTTTGGTGGCTTTGCTTTTTTGTATTTTGGGGGCAGGAAAATGATTCTGTAAATTGAAAGTGTTGTTAAGATTTCAAAATTCTCAATCCCTTTGTCCCTGAGATAGGAGGGTTAGTGCATGGCGTGGTGTTCTCTCCTGAGAAGCCTAACAGAAAATGTTAATTATATTTCATTTACCGCTTAGGTAGTTTCTAAAGCGAGACTGGCTTGGGAGTAATTATTTGGGTATTATTCTATTTTTAGGATCGCTGTTGGATGATTACCTAAATTGTTGCTAATCTATTTCTAGACTGAGTTTTACTCACTGCCTCTGTTACACGTTTGCAGCGGACTTTGGCCCCCGAGGTGGGTCACTGTTTGTTATGGACTGTGCTGTGTCCTCCCAGAATTCATGTGCTCAAAGCTCTGATGCCCAATGTGACTGTACTTGGAGACAGGGTCTTTAAGAAGGTTGTTGCTGTTCAGTTGCTAAGTCATGTCTTTCTCTTTGCGACCCCATGGACTGCAGCACAGCAGGCTTCCTGGTCCTCCACTGTTTCCTAGAGTTTGCCCAGGTTCATGTCCATTGAGTCGGTGATGCTATCTAACCATCTCATCCTCTGCCGCCCCCTTCTCCTTTTGCCTTCAGTTTTTCCCAGCATCATGGTCTTTTCCAGTGAGGCAGCTCTTTGCATCAAGTGGCCAAAGTATTGGAGCTTCAGTTTCAGCATCAGTCCTTCCAATGAATATTCAGGGTTGATTTCCATTAGGGTTGACTGGTTTGATCTCCTTGCTGTCCAAGGGGCTATCAAGAGTCTTCTCCAACACCACAGTTCAAAAGCATCAATTCTTCACTGCTTAGCCTTCTTTGTGGTCCAACTGTCACGTCTGTATATGACTACTGGAGAAACCATAGCCTTGACTACGTGGACCTTTGTTGGCAAAGTGATGTCATGATGTCTCTGCTTTTTAATATACTGTCTCGCAGTGGCACCCCACTCCAGTCCTCTTGCCTGGAAACTCCCATGGACGGAGGAGCCTAGTGGGCTGCAGTCCATGGGGTCACTGAGAGTCAGACACGACTGAGCAATGTCACTTTCACTTTTCACTTTCATGCATTGGAGAAGGAAATGGAAACCCACTCCAGTGTTCTTGCCTGGAGAATCCCAGGACAGGGGAGCCTGGTGGGCTGCCGTCTATGGGGTCGCACAGAGTCGGACACGACTGAAGCGACTTAGCAGCAGCAGCAGCAGCTTTATCATAGCTTTCCTTCCAAGGAGCAAGCATCTTTTAATTTTATGGCTGCAGATCACTGTCTGCAATGATTTTGGAGCCCAAGAAATAAAAATCTGCCATTGCTTCCACTTTTCCCCTTCTATTTGTCATGAAATGATGGGATTGGTTGCCATGATCTTAATTTTTTTAATGTTGAATTTTAAACCAGCTTTTTCACTCTCCTCTTTCACTCTCATTAAGAAGCTTGTTAGTTTCTCTTCACTTTCTGCCACTAGAGTGGTATCATCTGCATATCTGAGGTTGTTGATATTTCTCCCGGCAATAATTACAGTTAAAATGAGGTCATGAGAGTGAGACTCAACTCTAATATGGTGGATGTTCTTATTAGAGGAAGAGATCCCAAGAACGTCACACACAGGTTTGACCGTGTGAGGATAGGGAGAGAAGGCGGACGTCTGCAAGCCTGGGGCACAGGTCTCAGGAGAAACCAGACCTCCTACACCTGGGTCTTGGGTTTCAGGTGCTCAGAACTCTGAGACATAAGTACCTATTGTCAAGCCACCCAGTCTGTGGCATTTGATTATGACAGCCAACGTACTCTTAACTGATGTCTCTTCTCCCAGCTTGTGACGGGTACAGGTTCATCCTGGGTCCACTGCTTAGCTGCTGTGAGCACTTGGGACAAGCCGATTAATCTGAGTTTTGGTTTTCTTCTCTGTAAAATAAGGAGTGTGTCCTAGAAATTATGCATTATGTGTATATGTGCTGTTTGTGTGTGTGTGTGTGTGTGTGAATTGTGAAAAGGGCTGACCCCAGCTTAGCCTTGCTGTCTCTGGATAAATGCACATGCTGAGGTCCAGTGTCCCTGTGAGATCTTCTGTGTTTCCAGGGACTCGTGTTCATTGCTGGGGGAAGCAGGCGTCGCGCCAGGATTGATGACGAAGGTGGTGTGGTGTGTGCGGGGGAGTCCGTCTGCTCAGTGTCCATCTCAGCTCTGCTGCTCTGTTGGCTGTGGCCATTGGCTGGCTGTGCTCCTACTCACAGCCTCAGTTTACTCAGCCGAAAATGGGAGTGGGCGTGGAGTTGGGCTGGGTCACTAGTGTTCTTATATGTGATACAAACCCTGATTCTGCAACTCCCGTTTAGGAACCCAAACGTGACTTGGCCCTGCATGACTGTCCTTGTGGCTTCTCTTACCTTGAAAAGTATTAGCCTGTTGAGGGTCTTAAATGAAAGCCGCGTTGATCTTGAGAGGCAGACCTTGCTGGTTATATTCTCTTACATTCCCGTGACTGTCTGAGTACCTGGTATATAGCAGATTCTCAGTTATTTTTATTTTTTAACAGCTTTATTGAGATACAATTCATACTAATACATACAGTTCATACTAATTCATGCAAGTCACTTGTCTAAAGAATGCAGTTCAGTGATTTTTTTTTTTTTAGTATATATAGAGTGCTACTTATTTATTTATTTTTTGGGGGGCTCTGCTGGGTTTTTGTTTAGTTGCCCCTCGGCATGTGGAATCTTAGTTCCCTGCTGCTGCTAAGTCGCTTCAGTCGTGCCCGACTCTGTGTGACCCCATAGACGGCAGCCCACCAGGCTCCCCCGTCCCTGGGATTCTCAAGGCAAGAACAGTGGAGTGGGTTTCCATTTCCTTCTCCAATGCATGGAAGTGAAGAGTGAAAGTGAAGTCACTCAGTTGTGTCCTACTCTTAGCGACCCCATGGACTGCAGCCCACCAGGCTCCTCCGTCCAGGGATCAAACTCACATCCCCTGCATCGGAAGGCCAATTCTTAACCACTGGACCACCAGGGAAGTCCCCTCAGTTACTTTCTTGTCTCAATTATTTTTTAAAATAAGTGAATGGATGCTTTATCTGTTGCTTCATATGTAGTATTTATTCATTCATTCAGTGTGGGCCCAGTGCCTGCTGAATGTAAGGTCAGGCTCTAATTGCAGCACTTGGGATCCACCAGTGTCCCAGTCAGGTGACAATCCCTGCATTCATGGAGCTCACACTCCTGTCAGGAGGTCATTGTGAACCAAGAGTTGGTAACGTATCTATCTGTCCCATAACTTCTCTCCACTTACTGAGCAGAGCTACTTTACGATAACCCAGAGTCCACACGATCTTAGACTTCCCTGTCCCTGCCATCCCCAGCTGGCCAGTAGAGGCTCTATGCCTTTGTAGTTTTCATCTGATCAGTGTTCATGAGACAAGGGGAGGGGCCCAGGGACAGGCGTGTGAGGCCGGAGGTTATAGGATTCCTCGAGCTCCAGAGGGTGACATGTGCTGGGACCTCTTAGGAGCAGTGTCTTCTGGTGATGAGGTGTGGCTGCAGTGGCAGAGTCGGCTCTTCTGGTCTTTTCTGGTCATTTTTCCCTCCCTTTGCCACGGTCTGTGGATGGGTCTTGTGCTGGAAGGGGGCTGGTGTAAGCTGTTACTCCTGTGGGCAGAGGTGGGGGGTTGAGTCATGCTCATTTGAGAGTGAAGCTAGAGACAGGCATTGCTTTGGTTCCACGGAACACAGCCCTCAGTCTGGACACCAACCAGATCCCAAGATTCCACAAACCAGCCTGACTTACATCCTCTTTTAAGTCAATCCAGGACCCAAAAGGTCTGACCTCCTTCAGAAAAAGGCCTTGTTGTGCTGAAAACAATTTGGAACTTGAATAATCAGGAAGCTTGATTCCTAGGCCTTTCTGTGTTTGTTGTGGAGCAGAGAATACTAGGTGATTGGATTCACCAAAGATGCGTCAGAATGGAACTTTCCAGTGCCCTTTACACTTGAACGTCGGTCTGGTGGCTCTAAAATCCTTAGGTTTCACCATCTGCAGTATCTTAAATATGTTACTACATTTTGGAGAAGCATTGCTGTCCAAGTTGGAGGATAATTAAATTTTCTTTCCCTTCAAAGTCACTTGCCCAAAGGAGTTTTTCCATGTCTGAAGTTCACTAGTTTTACTAGGATGCATCTCCGTATTAGTTACTCAGAATTAGCACTCTCAGGTAGCTGGTGGGCTCCTATGTGTGATTTCCGTCTCTTTATTTCAGCAAAGTTGATTCAAATCGTAATTTAGTGTCTGTTCCTTCCCTTTGGTTTTCCTCCCTGGGGGCTTCTGTTTCCTGTATGTTGGGTCCTGTCTTTACTCTTTGTCACTTTCTTGCTAATCTTTATTCTTTGTTCACTTTTTAGTTTTTTTTTTTTTTTTTTAAGCTTCCTCTCTTCACCGTCTAGGTGTTCCTTCCAGGCTGGTCTCATTTCTGAAAACTTTGCTTTAATTTCCTGAGTTTTGTCCCTTCACCACTGAGTTTTTCTAATTCTGGTCCACGTTGTTCTTTCGCGTCTCGTTCCATCTCCGCAGTGTCATTGAGTTTGGATTGAAATAGAAAGCTGCAGTTACGTGGGTATTTCTGGCATGCCGTCATTGTCTGTAGAAACATTCTCCTCCTTCCTCTTTTTTCCTTACAACTTCAGTATGGGGTGTTCTCTGGCCATTTCTCTGTTGCTCTTCTTTCTGCATGGTCAAGAAACCAAACAGTTAGAGGGAGGGGGTAAGGTTGAGGGCAGTGCTTTTTAACTTCTTGTAATCACGGAGGGACCAGGTGTGTGACAGCTTGCTTTCTGAGACTCCTGGTTTGGTTCTTCTCCCTGACTTTCTTTTTTAAAGTTTTTTTTTTTTTTTTTTTTTGATGTGGACCATTTTTACAGTCTTTATTGAATTTATTACAATATTGCTTCTGTTTCATGTTTTGGGATTTTTGCCAGGAGGCATGTGGACCTTAGCTCCCTGACCAGGGGTTGAACCCACACCCCCTGCATTGGAAGGCGAAGTCTTCACCACTCGGTCAGCCGGGAAGTCTGTCCTCCCTGACTTGTATTTAGATCTTCGCTTCCCTTCACCTCTAGTGTCTCTGTTGTGCTCAGTCGTGATTCCACTCGAGTAGTTGTTTCTTTCTTTTCCCCCACTGCGTTGCCCTGACCTGACAGGGAGCCCGAGGGGGCCAGTTTGGAGGGGTGGAGGCCTACCTGAGGTATCCCTTTGGGGTTCACCTCACGTCCCTTGCACTCGCCTGCTGTTGGGAGAAGGGAAGTCTCTTCTGGCTTTGTTAGAGTTCTCAGCTTGGTCCAGCACGCTTTCCTTTCCAGGATGCTCACTGGCAGTTTGGGGGTTCTTTTCTGAGGGGGCTCGTCGGATGCCCTGTTGCTGCTTCCTTCTCTGTCCGCCTGCATAGATGCGGATGCCCTGCAGGCCTTGGGGCTGTTAGTCTGTCCTTACCTGCTTGCGTTTTGGCTTTGGGGGCGTCCTTGTCACCTAGTTTTTTTTGTACTGTCCATCAACTTTGGGTTTTGTTCTATATTATTTAGAGAGATTAAAAATTAGACTGCCATCACAGCTGTCTTCCCAGAATGTCTTTCTAAATAGACATTTAAAACACTACAAATAAATGCCCCCTTAATGATGATCCCACCAGACAAAGCACAAAAGAAGGAAGCTGCCTGTGAGAGTGAAACTGAAGGTGAGCAGGCAGGCTGATAACAGGCCGGTTGGTTAACTCATCTTGCTTCACAAAAGCGGTTGCTCTGCTGGTTCCTCGAAACCTTGGTTCGTTCAGAGCTGAGCTTCCCCGCCAGGGTGCTGCAGAGGCTCCCCGGGCCGAGATAGCGATGCTTTCAGCTCTCAGCGCTGTCGGAGAGACCCAGACGGCGGGACCCCTGCCTGTTGCCTCCAGCCTAAGTGGTTTCGTCTGTTCACCCTCAGTGGGATACAGAAATGTCATTTTGAGCCCTGCTTATGGATATATTTATTCATCAAACATTTCTTTTATTTTAAAATTCCCTTAACTTATAATTTTGAAAAATTTCAACCCGACAGGAAAGGAGCAAGATGAGTGTAGTGAACTTGGGTACACCCAGCCTTTACCTAGATTCACCAGTTAATGTTTTGCACATTTGTCTTTATTTTCTCTCTTTTTTATTAATAGATAAACAAAGGAATAAGCACGTGTGTGTATATCTATATATTTATGTATTTTTTTCTGTCCTGTTAAAAGTTGTCTCGGGCACTGTGATTCTTGATTCCTAAATCTTTCTACGTTTCTCCCTAAGAACAAGGGTGGACAGCGACATTGCCACAGTATTATCATTATACCCGAGAAAATGGACAGTAATTCTACTATCTGATATGCTGTCCGTATCACAACTGCCTCGTTGTTCCTAAAATGTCGTTTTTAGCCATTTCTCCCCTGTGATTCAGGATCCAGAAAGGTTTATGCTTCATGTTTGGTTGTCAGGTCATCAGACCATAGCCCAAGTTCCATGCCGTGTGCTATGACGGATGCTGGGGACATGGCAATCAGGTGGGCCCCAGTTCTTCTAAGGAGCTCGTGGTCTAGAAGCAGCCAGGGTAAAATAAGAGCAGTACAGAACTGGACTTCCAAGGATCTTCATGCTAGTAGCTATATTCCTACCAGTTTCGACTCACCGTTGTAACAGTAGCATCCAGCTCGCTCCTGGTTTTCAAGTCCTCCATGCCTGCCCAGCTTCCTGGAATCTATGGGAATCCATTCATGTTTGGGCTCTTGACATGTATCAGTATACAGGCATCTGAAAAGCCTTCCAGCACACTGTCTTGATCCCCTTGACATTCTATTCTACCAGGACGCTGGAGGCCCCAGAACACACCTTCCTTATATTTAGTGGTGTCTTCTATAGTTTCTCAATAACTCATCCCCAAGATGTGCGGTGAAATTGAACCCAAAGGAAAAATGTTTTAATCAAGTGAAGGCAAGCAGCGGTGATAGACAGCTTGAAGGAGCCTCATTTTCTTTTTGCTTTGTGAGCTCACAGTCATTAATGTCAAGGGGGAAGTGATTGTGTTTTCTCAGCAGTGTGTTTTTGTTGGCCAGATCTTTGGGGACTCTTGTTGCATCAAGACAGGAGGGCCGGTTGGAGCTTGCCAAAGGCAGTTTGAACCATAGTCTCCAAACCATAAGCCACCCCCCCCAGGGAGGGATGTAAGCCTGGACTTAGAACTCAGTGGTGACCTATTAATAACTTCTCTATCACGTTCATGCTTTGACCCTGAAATTCCCATTCCATAGCTGCCTCTGGAATTTTGTCGGCATCCCAGTAGGGGGTCTTAAACAGGAATTCCAACAAACGGCCTGGTAGTTAATGGAAGTGGATGCAGCAGGTCACCTGTGAGAGGACGAGGGCACGGGGCTCTGAAGAGCGCTTGTCTGAAGAAGCAACCGTGCCAGCTGCAGTGGCCTCAAGAGTATGTGAGTTTGGTCAGACACTTGGATTTTTCAAGAAAAGTTGGAAACATTGATTTGTAAGGGAAGTATCTTGATTTCTAATTATTTGCACCTAATTAAAAAAGACATCATACACACTCTCACACACTGCTCTGAGGGGCAACAGAGCATGTCTCCAAGCCAGATGGTCCTTCCATCTGGGATGCGCGGTCATCTCCACCCTCCTTGGGTCATCTTTGTCTCTCTTTCTCTGCTGTGTGGCCTCCATTGCTGTATTTTGTTACCTTTTTATTTTTGCTTCATTCACAGTCCCTGTTTCCTGCCTGTGGTCTCAAGAGGCTGGCATTTGATGAGACTATTGTGACTTGTTCAAGAGCCAAATTGAGTTTTCAACTTGGTATTCAGATGCAGGATGTCTCTCTCTCCTAATACTGTATCAGTAACAATAGCTCCTCTGTGGCCCATCAAAATCCCCAGACTCCACTCTGCCTGGTGGAAAGAGAGAGGCCCTTTCCTGGCCTTTACCCCCGCTTTCCTCATATGCGGGTGTGAGATAATAACAGTGATTTAACACCTTTGTTCCCAAATGTGCCTTGAAGTGTTTTTCTAGGTTCTAAGTGGTCCTGCCGGCATTGCCATGAAGGAGGTGGGTGGATTTCATGAGCGGCACTTTTCTGAACCACGATGTTTGTCAACGTAATAATGGTGGCTGGGCCTTGTTGTTCCCAGACACTATTTAATATTTAATATACTGTATTTATATTTATCAAGCAAATTTCCTTGGCTTTTTGGTGCCAGTTATGAGCTATTCACTTAATTAACCTTTGCAACCCTACTGTGTGGGCTGCTATGATAAGCCCCTATTTTTGTTGGTTGGGAGTTTTTCTTTCCAAAGAGTTCTTTTTAAAAAAAATTATTGTTTTGAAATAATTTTAAATTTGCTGAAGAATTGCAAGAATTGTAAAAGAATTCTCATGTTCCCTTTAGCTAGGTTCAATTCAGTTCAGTCACTAACTCATGTCTGACTCTTCGTGACCCCATGGACTGCAGCACACCAGGCTTCCATGTTCTTCACTGTTTCCCGGAATTTTCTCAAACTCGTGTCCATTGAGTTGGTGATGCCATCCAACCATCTCATCCTTTGTCATCCTCTTCTCTTCCTATCCTTAGTCTTTCCCAGCATCAGAGTCTTTTCCAGTGAGACGGCTCCTCGCATCAGGTGGCCAAAGTTAGGTAGATTAACTAGGTGTTAATATTTTGCTACATTTGAGGTAGATTTATCTATTATCTCCATCTGCATTTACCCATATAAACTTTTTTTCCTGACTCATTTAAGAGTTGATTGTGAACATTATGACCTTTTACCCTTAAGTACTTGTATTTCCTGAGAACAATGGCACTTTCTTACACCACTGCAGTGTGAAGATCAAATTCAGGAAATTTAACATGATGCAGTATTATTTGGTAAAGTATAGGTCATATTCATTTTTCTCCAATTGGGCCAGCTAAGCCCTTTGTGGCCATTTACTTTGCCTGATTCAGGAACTGGTCCAGAACCAGCCATTGCATTGAATTGTCCCTTCCCTGTAATCGCCTTTAATCTGTAACACTTCCATAGTTTCTTTGTTTTTCCTGACCTTGACTTTTTTGCATTCCTCTCCTGATGAGTTGCTTTGTAGGATGCGTCTCAGTTTGGGTTTGTCAGCTGTTTCCTGATGACTAGATTTGCGTTATGCATTTTTGACAGGACCTCATGGGTTTGAAATCCATTTCCTCTTGGCCTAATAAAGGGACATGAACACGCAGTAGACTTCTAGTCTTACAGATGGCAAAGCTTGGTATCAAGAGGTGACAGTCAAGAGCAGAGGTAGGACTTGGTGGCCCCAGGAGGATTTCAGCTCACAGATGTGCTTTCTTTGGCATATGATATATTTTTTTTTTAAATTTTATTTTATTTTTAAACTTTACATAATTGTATTAGTTTTGCCAAATATCAAAATGAATCTGCCACAGGTATACATGTGTATGATATATTTTTAAAAAACGTGAATTAGTGCCTTAAGACCTCTAGACTTCACAGAGAAATCCAGACTTGCAGCTGCTCTTGACGACTTTGACACTGGGGCTGCCCTCCCACATGCTTGGTGTTGAGCTGTGATGTGCCCTTCATGTAAGCATGTGCTCTCCACTGTGACCTTCACACGATGCCTGACATGCATTGCTCCCAGCCAGGTTCACTCCTTATGTTACTTGCCTGCCTCCGATAGATCCATGACTCCAAAACCTTCGGGAGAGTTTCGTTCTCTCAGTATTCTGCTCCTATATGTCGTATACATTCATCTTGGGGCCCATCAGGAAACAGTTTTCCAGGTCATGTCTACTCTACTTACCTATTCTTACCTCTTTCGGGGAGGTTGATTTATTTGAACACCCATTCTTACGCAGGGACTTTGTTTGCATTCACTCTTCATTAATGTAGACTGGCATGCGGAAGACCTTTGGGTATCCTGACTGGCTCCCGTGGAAGCCCAATTCATAGAGAGACTCCTTCAGCTCCCAGTTAATGTAGGAACTGCTACATCCCAAAGAGACCTACATGAACCTGGGGAGACCACACAAGTCTTTTCTGAGGAGGTGAGGTTGACTTGGTAATGCTTGAATTAGCTAGGCAACAGGATGATGTAAGAGGACTGAATATTGATGTCTGACCTGGGAATCTGACCAGGAATGATTGGAGCATCACTCCAAGTTTTCCCTGCCTTTTTGCTTCCATGGAGAAAACAGACCTCTTTGGATTAGAATATGATGACAGTGGAGCCCTGGCTTACAATTTGTGACTAATGATTAATAATGATAATAAAAATAACAGCTAATTATTTAGTTCTAATTTTTTAGTACTTATTATATACCAGGGATTGAACTTATGCCTATGACAATGAGAGCATGGAGTCTTAACCACCTGGACCACCAGGGAATTCCCTGTGCCAGATACTCTGTCAGCTTTGATCCTTGGGTTGGGAAGATCCTCTGGAGAAGGGAAAGGCTACCTACTGGCCTGGAGAATTTCATGGACTGTATGGTCCATCAGGTCACAAAGAGTCAGACATGACTGAGCGACTTTCACTTGCCAGCAAAAGGGATTTTATTTGGGAGTAGGCAGAGGATTTGGAATTCAGAATGTGTGAACTGTGGTGGACCATAGGCAACTCTGAAGAACTTGCCTTTATGGGGAAGAGGAGCGTAGTTTGGAGGGGCTCTAATAATCAAAGAGTCAGTTGAAGGAATCTAGGAGTCCAAAGTAGCGAGGCTTCTCATTGGGTGGGCTAGTACAGTCTGATTGGCTGGGCTGTCATTGGGTGGAGAGAAGTTTTCTTCCTGCTGGATAGTAAAGTTGGGAACATCTTTTTGTTTGGAGTAGTTGATGTGTTCTGGGGAGCTTTCCCTACAGGTCTTTCCCGACTCTAATTTTTAAAGTCAGGTTTCTTTAATTAATTTCACATTTCCCCCTTTTGATCAAGATCTTTTTTCCAGAAGAATTGCAGATCAAGAGTCAGGACCTTTGTATGCAGTGGCTTGTCCCTCAGTGCCAGGTGGGACCTTTCCTGGTTGACATCTCCCACTTTGTAGGGAAAGTACGCAAACCAGACACTTCATGGGGCCACATTTGAGGAACAAGGAAAGGTGGTAGGGAGAGCTTTCAGACGTTTCATATTTGGAGTCTGCTTCATCAGTGCTGTAAGCACTAGAAATTATCTTCAAATGCTGAGCTAACATTACCTTACTAGGCATCTCAATTTTACAAAAGTTCAATAAACCGTAGGTGCAGAACTTAACAATAAGTATACTGTATCAGAGCAGAATTAAAAACATTCCAAACCCTAGTTTGCAAGATGGTTCTAAATCAGATCTGAAGGTAGTCAGCTGAACAAAGAGAGTGGATTGCCAGGTGAAATTTGCTGTAACCAAGGTACTTGTTTTTAATTTTATGTAATTGGGTCTTTACTTCCCCAAAGGCATTTATCCACATCCAAGAGGTGTTTGCTCTTGCACAGACACTTCCTTGCTCAGCAAGTGTATAATCCAGGGCTGTGTCGTTATCCAGTGAGTTAAGTGGCCATTGCTGAGCTGAAACTGTGGTGGCTGTGGAGTCCACTAACTCCTAATGTCAGGGAGAGGTTGTTGAGTGATTGTTCTTGCTCACTTCGATTTGTGGGAAGAAAGCTCTCCCTACAGAGGCAGAGCCAGAATCACATATGCCTCTTGAAAGTTTTTGCTTAATATGGTTATAGAGGTTTAATGGGATGCACCAACCTGAGGCTTCTGTTTGGTTATGTAGGAAGTACAGGAAGTGAATACAGCAAGGGCACACTGTCCTTGTATTCCTCAGTTGTCAAGGCAATGAGGTGCCCGAGCATTAAGGGCATTCCTCAAACCTCTACATGTGAAGTTGTGACCAAGGGGTGCACATAAGGCATAAGTGGTAGTATCTGATGGAGTCATTTTATTGGTGCACGGAGGCAGTAACTTAACCAAGGCTCAGAAGTTATATTGTTATAGCCTGAACAGTTACCTAGATATATAGATATGCCAGCCAGTTTACGAATGACCTGACTTGTATTACCAGCTCCACAGAGCCTTTCATACCAGTATTTACTCATGGTTGGGTAAAACTGAAGTGAAGAATAATTTTAGGCAGGCTTGGCATCCTGACTATGTGATGGGCCCATGGAATAATTTGGTGAGAAAAGAGTGTCTCGAACCCCAGTGAAACGACCTATAGGGTGAACCAGAGAGTCATTGCTCTCTTGCAGAGCTGAGGTTTCTGATGGGAAATCCAGTGATCAGAGAGTTGTCCTTTTTTTGTAAAGGGTTGGGAAATATGGATGAGGGCATTTCTCATGGAAAAGAGGGAGAAAGCAAGATAACAGACACTATTGAGACAAAGGCATACAGGCCTGGTCCAGACATCTTGGGAAAGCATCATCCTCAGATATCATCTGCTTCTGAGCCTAGTAAGCTTTCCCTTCAGGTTACTGGATGGTGTGTAGGTTTAATGGGGTTCCTTGCTTTCTTTAGGTGTGACACACGGATCCAGGGGTCTACTCCCTGGAGTTTGGTACCGCAAGGGTTAGTCAACAGGACTTGATGGGACTCTTTTAGCAAGAATGGAGAGAGAGTCCTTTTGGAGGTGCTTTTTCAGTATACAAGATCTCTAGGCTATAGGATGTGACATCTGGGATCTTTGTCTTCCATGAATGCGCTGCGAAAAGAGTGCTCTACCAGTGCATGGTTATTTTGAACAGAAGCAGTTTAGGCCTTTACAGCAGAGAAAGAAGTACATGCTTTCCTTTACCATTTGTAGATCAAAATAAGCACCTCCAAAAGGAGACTCTCTTCATCCTTGTTAGATCGACCCCTGTCAGGTCTAAGTGGCTGAGTACATTGGGCATCTTGTGATTACATCAAATGGTGAGAGTTTATGATTCTTGAAGTGGGTAGGCCTAAGAGTCAGAAGGACAGTGGCTATGCTCTTGGCCAGGATAGCTTGAGAGCTTCTGTAGACTTCACCAGTTTATTTATTTTTCTTTTAAAAATAATGTAATTAATTTATTTTGGCTGTGCTGGGTCTTTGTTGCTGCATGGGCTTTTTTCTCTTGTTGCGGCGAGTCGGGGCTACTGTCTGGCTTCCACGTGCGACATTCTTGTTGTGGCTTCTTGTTGCGGATCATGGGCTCTGGGGCACGTGGGCTTCAGTCATTGTGGCGCACAGGTTCAGTAATAGCTGTGGCTCCTGGGCTGTAGGGCACAGGCTCAGTAGTGTGGGGCACAGGCTTAGTTTCTGTGCAGCATGTGGGATCTTCCTGGACCAGGGATCGAGCTCGAGTCTCCTGCATTGACAGCCAGATTCTTTACCACTGAGCCACCAGAACAGTCACCAGTTTCTTCTTAATGACATCATTAATGTGTTTGAGCAGCCCAGAGGATTGAGGACGATAAGCAAAAAAGTGTTGCAGAACCAGCCAGATGGCACAAACATGCTGCAGTATTTGGCTTACAAAGTGGTTTCTGAAGTTAAGAAGGGGATCCCCAGGTGGGAAGGGTCTTTTCCAACAGGACTTCAGACAAGCAGAGAGAGTAGCTTGTTAACAAAGGAAGGCTTCTGTGCAGTCAATAGTGTACAAACCACGTCCAGAGCCTAAAAGCCAGTTTCCAAAGCTGGAATGGTCCTTCGGGCCTTTTAAAGTGTCCAGGAGCAGGATAGTCAGGTTTCCCTGAATTAGATGTTGGACGGGTAGGGCAAGCAAAATGAGTGTTTCTGCAGCTTTATTGATATTTCCTCAACAGTATTGATGAATAAAAGCTATCTTTTATTGGTTGACCAGTGATTTCAGGGCAGGGACGGTGGGCAAAAATAGGAACTCTAAAGTGTTGTGTGACTGAGTGGTTATTTTGGCCTGAACCAGAACTGCTTTTTTTGTTTTGTTTTGTTTTAAATCAAGCCGGTAATTGTTGAATTTCGAATCTTGTTTTTCTTTTTCTGAAGCAAATGGTTGGTTTTCTGAAATCCGTTTCTCTAAGCTCTCATTGAGGAAAACTTCCCTTTAGATCATGACAGAGGTTTGGCTGTGATTGGCTCCCTTTTTTTGCTGAACTGTCAAGATAGTTTTCCTTATCAGTCCTTAGAGCGTCGTTTAGCATGTCCTGGAATCTTGATAACAGCCAAAGCAGCAGGGACGATCATGGCAGCCGGTGGTTCTGAACATAAGGACTATTCTTAACTTTATCTCCACTGGAAGTGAGGAAGGCGTTTTGTTCCTGTGGCATCTCAGCGTCTCCGGCCGCTCTGAAAGCATACCTGTGGTCGGTATAGAGGTTGGCAGCCTTGCCCCAAGGCTGGTGTACAGGCTTGAGTAAGCGCACGTAATTGGCCTCTTGGGCCAAAGTAGCCGAGGGCAAGGGCGCCACTGGCCGCTGTCAGGTTTGAAATCGGAACCAACAGGAAACTGTGAGATGTCAGCATTACTCAGACGAGTTTCTTGTAGGTCATGGCAGTCAGGTGGGGGGAGGGTTGCTTAGAAGGTGGTTCATCCGTGTTTAACAGTTGTGGGGATTTCATCAGTAACAGAGGAGATGAGTAGCAGGGTTATGGTTATTATAACGAGAGCTATATGAGGAGTGGTTAGTAAGAGAATCTCATGAGAGGTGAGATGGATAGCAGAAAGATGCTGTGCATGGTGAGAATTTAGAAAGGCTTCCACTGCCTGAGTTAGGAAAATGGGCGAAGGAGAGCTTATGACTGTTTCTTCGGGTGTTGTTTAGTCACTAAGTCGTGTCTCCTTGCAACCCCATGGTCTGTACCCTGCCAGGCTCCGATGTCCATGGGATTTCCCAGGCAAGAATACTGGAGTGGGTTGCCATTTCCTCCTCCAGGGGATCTTCTCAAGCCAAGGATCGAGCTCACATCTCCTGCATTGCGGGTGGTTTCTTTACCACTGAGCCACCTGGGAACCCGTTTCTTCAGTGGCCTTAACCAGAAAGGCAGTGGCAGGGGCTGGCTCTCAGGCAGGGAGAGGGTCCTCGTGCTGCAAGGCGTGGTTGTTGGCTGTGCTGCCCTCTGGGCCAGCGGTGATCCCAGGGCCATTCCCTTCTTTGTCACGCGTGGCAAGGAAAGCTGGTAGTTGATATTTGGGATGCCTCAGAGCAGGAGTTTTCATTAAACTTTCCTTTAAGGCTTTAAAGGGTATTCATCCTGTTCTCTCCATAGAATTGAGTTGGGATGGTGATTATTATTTTTTTTCTCCTAGTAAAATGAACAGGGATTTGGTTGTAACAGAAAAAATTTGGAATCCAGTTCTAACAATGGCAAGCCAGCCTGAGAAAACCTCTTAACTGGCATCTAGTTTTGGGTTTTGAGACACTCAGGATACTATGAACCTGGTCTGGATCTAGATTGTACCTTTGTTTCAATATCAGATGACCTTCCCAGGTGGCGCTAGTGGCGAAGAATTGGCCTGCCAACGCATAAGATGCAGGTTCGATCCCTGGGTCAGGAAGATCCCTTGGTGGAGGAAATGGCAACCCACTCCAGTATTCTTGCCTGGGACATCCCGTGGACAGAGGAGCCTGGTGGTCTGTAGTCCATGGGGTCACAGAAGAGTCAGACACGACCTAGCAGCTGAGCACACACAGATGCCAGTCTTGGGTCTGGACATACTGCAGCTTCTCTTGGCGACCTCGCGTCCTTTTAGAGCTAGAAGTCTTGGTGAGTGGATGCTGTCTTCCTGTGAGGAGGCCTGGGAGGGACCAAGGGCCACAGAGTAGAGCCTCTGGGAAGCCGTCTGTTATTCAGGTCAGCCTTTAGGACTTGTGAAAAGTAAGAAGGACTTTAAGCAAAGCCTTGAGGCTTTGCTGTCCAGGTAAATTGTTTTCCCTGCTCTGTGAAAGCAAAAAGGCACTGGCTGGCTTTGTCAACCAGATTAGGGAATGAAGGCATTGCATAAATCAACTATAAAGAATTTGCCTCCAGTTGGGGTGGATCCCAGTAATGTATGAGAGTTAGGAACAGCTGGGTGCCTAGGGACGACCATGTTATTTATCACTTCGAAATCTTGTTCAAATCTCCATCTTTAGCCACTGGATTTGTTCACAGATAAAACAGATGTTAGCGTGAGGGACAGTAGGCCTTGGGCCTCCATTATTAGCCTAATGCTGTAGTTGTTTAGTTGCTAGAATCCTGTCCGACTCTTTTGCACCCCATGGGCTTTAGCCCGCCAGGCTCCTCTGTACTAGAGGGCCTCTTTATTTGTAGGGTGCTGGTTAATTCTGGGGAGAGGCTTTCCAGGCTCTCTTTGCATGTTGGTATGAGGTGCACTGTGGAGTCTGCCAGTGTCTGTGCAGACTTTGCCCACAAGGAAGGTGGCAGCTGATCTAATAGGGATGAATGACTAGTGTTCGAGTTCGTTTTGCTAAGAGAACAGATAAAAGATGTTTTATGATCATTTAATTTACCCAGGTGGCTGTTTTGGTTGTTGCTGCTGCTGCTGTAATCAGACTCTGGAATTATTTCCCCGTTTTGGAAGAAAGAACTAGCAGCATGGAATTTTTTTAGGAAATCTTGGCCCAACAGATGAATAGGAGCACAGGGACTAAGAAGAAAAGGATGGGTGTCTCTCAGAAGGTCCAAACAGAAAGGAAAGGGTATGGAACAGTTGTTGAGACCCCCCCCGCACCCCCCCCCCCCGTCTGAACTGTTGAATGCCTCGAGGTGGGGCTGTTAACTGGCAGTGGGGTTGAGCACCGGCACCTCCAAGGATGGGAAAAAAGGCTCAAAGATTCATTCTCAGTCTGGAGAAGGGGTTTCCACAAGCTGATTAAAGGGAATGATAGGGACAAGGCCCTGTGGTTCCTGGGAGCCTTGTCACTGGGGACTGGGTTGGTTGAGGGTTGAAAACACCCGGAGCGTGTTAAGCTTGTAACAGCCCTTCTTTCAGTCTCCTGGCCTCTTGCAATAATGGCAGAAACCAGGAAGGTTTTGGTTTTGTTTAGGAGTCTCCTTTGGTTGTAGTTGACAATCTGCGTATATTTGCATTTGCACCACACTTCTTTTCCTGCTCCCTAGTTTCTGAAGTAGGTACTTTGGCCATCCCATTTTGCAGGTGCTTAAACCATAATCAGAGAGGTCAAGGGACTTGCCTAAGGTCACACAGAAGCTGGGCCAGCATTCACATTAGGCCTCTCTGACCTCAAAGCAAGCACTTTTAATGGCACTGAGGACTGAAGTGAGCAATGAGCTGCCTGCTTGATATATAAATGCACCAAGAAGGTAACTTTAAAAAGAGTTTTGAGTGAGTGAAATGACAGTCTAATATGATTCCGGCTATTAAGTTTGGAACCCTGTGATTTTCCTGTTGTACTCAGGATAATTTTGGGTGTGTGTCATCTGCAATTAATTACCTTCATGAGTTGCTGGAGTTGTTTGGGCTGTTTCCCTGGCTCTGGATATGAGTTTCAGGGGCCAGCATGCCATTCTGTGGGGGATTTACCAGGTGGCTAATGAGATGGGGTTTATAAAAGAAGCAGTGAAGTGATGGGAACAGGGGAGTGAGCCCTAAAAATCAAACAAGCTTTTTACGGCTCCCCACGTCCTCCAGCTGGCAGGTGAGATGCTGCAGAGCCCAGGTGAGAGAACAATCAAGGAGAAATGCCAACTCCCTGGAACTTGAGTTCCCTGGCAGCCCCGGCCCTGTCTTTTTGGTGAATATAGCTGCAGAGAAAGGAGAAGTAGTCAGATATCTTGGGGTGAGAAGAGACCCCTGTTTTCTGAAGAGTGTTCAAAGGAGGATCCTCGCTTTTCTGGGTTCTTCATCCGATTGGGATGTAGGGGAGCGCACAGGGCGGTGTGTGGGCCTTGGGCTTAAGTGTGGCCTGGTAGTGTCCTGGAAGCTGGTTAAAATGCAGGGGCCAGGCCCACCCCAGGACCTGTCTGCTGATGGCAGGGCCTGGGGGCCTGCTTTTTACTTTTCACTGTTTTTCAAATCACAGAATATTAGGATGTGTCTCCTACAAACAGGACATTTCTCCTTCACAACTGCACAACAATCACAATTGGAAAATCCACAGCCACGCATCCCAACCGTCGAGCCCTCCCTTCCTGTTCAGCTCTCACACTTTGCCTCTGCTGGCAGATTGATTATGTCCAGACTGACTTGTGGCATGTGACTGTCAGGGTTCTCATGTCTGGAGCAGTTTCTCTCCTTCCTGGCCTGTCGTGACCTTGACACCTTTGACGATTACAGGCCGGTTTGTTTTGTAGCCTTTTCCTCAGTTTGCTTTGTCTGCTGTTTCCTCAGAGGTGCAGCTTCTGTGTCTGTGGTGCTAATATCACAGAGGTGATGTGTGTTCTTCTCAGAGCATCCTGACGGGTAGTGCAAGGCCTCAGTTTGTTCCTACGATCGTGTTAACTCTGATCCTCCGATTAAGGTCATGTCTGCCCCCTGCTCCTCTGTGAAGTTACTCTTTTCCCCTTTGCAATTAGTGTGTGTTTTGTGGGGCTGTAGTTAGAACCTGTGTAAACATCACTTTATATTGGCTTGGCCAAAAAGTTCATTTGAGTTTTTTTCCATACGATATAATGGAAGAACCCAAACGAACTTTTTGGCCAACCCAGTGGTGAGTCAGATGGTAAAGAAACTGCCCACAATGCAGGACACCCTGGTTCGATCCCTGGGTCAGGAAGATCCCCCGGATAAGGGAATGGCTACCCACTCCAGTATCCTTTCCTGGAGAATTCCATGGACAGAGAAGCCTGGCGGGCTACAGTCCATGGGGTCACGAAGAGTCAGACATGACTGAGTGACTAACACATGCATACCTAATACATTAAATGCTCCATTTATTCATTTTTGTATTCCTGGGTTCCTATTTCATTTAGTAGCTCACAATCTCTTACTGTCACTATTTAGATGTTCAACTTGCCCCAGATTTGTCTAGTGGGAACGCTTCTGAACTGGCATCCAGGCCCTTCTGAAATGACCCCATGAGTTTACACCAACATCTTGAATTGCAGTCCAACACCATGGTGTTGACTTCTGGGTTTCTCCCTGTACGTATTTGTCACTCCCTCCTCGGACAGCAGGAAGCCTGTCTCCTGTTGTCTGCTGTGTATTCAGGTATTTGCGCCGCACCCCCACTTTTTTTTTAAGACTCACAATCTTATTTAAAACAAAACAAAACAAAACTTACGAGTGTACTGGGTCTTCCCTGTGGCTCACACACTTTCTCTTGTTGTGGCGTGTGGGGGCTTCTCTGGCTACGAAGCATGGCTGTACAGTGTGGGTTCAGTAGTTCCATCGCGTGGGCTTAGTGGCCCCGTGGCAGGTGGGATCTTAGTTCCCTGACCAGGGATTGAACCCATGTCCCCTCCATTGAAAGGCAGATTCATAAGCACTGGATCACCAGAGAAGTCCCTTTCCCACTCGTCTTCTCTCTCCAGTGGCCTTCACTGAACAGGAAGGAGCAAGCGGGACTAGGGGAGATCTGCCCTCTGAATAAGCTCCTCCAGCCGATTCTGCTGTCAGAGAACCTCCTTCCTCTGACCATGTTGCCAGAACCCTGGCCTAGCACTTGAGGGTGTGGACGTTGAAGTTGCCCAGATGCCAGTCTCAACTCCACTCCCGAGTGACCTGGACCGGCCGCCAGCCCCGCAAGTGTGGACCGTGGTGATGCATACTTCATGGTTACAGGGGCTGAAACGAGCTAGGGAAGCTCCAGCTGCTCCCCTGAAGGTCTCACTGGGGGAGACCAGCCCCAGCCAGGGGTAGTAAAGGCTTAGACTTGCGCCTGGAGCTTGTAGGGGTGAGGTGGGGGCAGAAGGGGGGATGGTCACAAACCCCGGAAGGGGGACTCAGGGTCAACCGGCAGAGCTCAGAGAGAAGACGGCCTCCAGGGAGACTCCTGCAGAACTCATCGGTGATCACCAGGGAGCTGGAGTGGGTGGGAGAGCCCGGCTGGTGTGGGCGCTGGTGAGGAGCCGGTGGCCACATCCCTGGGTGGGGGTGGGTTCTGCGTCAGCCCCTCCCCTGAGCCACAGGGTGGGGTCAGTGGCCCTCGGGAAAGTCTGGGGCAGGCTCCCCTAGCCCCTGCTGTGGCCTGGGGGCCGTGCTCTGAAGGCATCCTCTGCTTCCTCCCCTGCCCCTCACTGCCTGGGTGATGGTTGACTGTGTGTGCCAAGTTGCTTCAGTCGTATGCCACTCTTGGTGACCCCATGGACTGTAGGCTGCCAGGCTCCTTGGGATTCTCCAGGCTGGGTTTTATTGCTTCAAACCTCTTGTGCTTTTTTTTCCTGTGGAGAGAGGAGTGGTCTGGTTCTGACTCAGAGTCACACTTCCCGGCTTTTAATCCTAGCCCGGCCTCTTGCCCGCCTGTCACTTGCCCCCGCATCCCCTTGGAGGTGTGTGTGTGTGTGTGTGTGTCTGTAGATGCTTGAGGGCCTGCCTGACCCACTCCCTGGCCCTCCTTGCCTGTGTGTGTGTGTGTGTGTGTGTGTGTGTGTGTGTAGATGGTTGAGGGCCTGCCTGACCCACTCCCCGGCCCTCCTCGCCTGTGTGTGTGTGTGTAGATGCTTGAGGGCCTGCCTGACCCACTCCCTGGCCCTCCTTGCCTGTGTGTGTGTGTGTGTGTGTGTAGATGGTTGAGGGCCTGCCTGACCCACTCCCCGGCCCTCCTCGCCTGTGTGTGTGTGTGTGTGTAGGTGGTTGAGGGCCTGCCTGACCCACTCCCCGGCCCTCCTCGCCTGTGTGTGTGTGTGTAGGTGTGTGTGTGTAGGGGTGTGTGTGTGTGTCTGTAGATGGTTGAGGGCCTGCCTGACCCACTCCCTGGCTCTCCTTGCCTGTGTGTGTGTGTATGTAGGTGTGTGTGTGTAGGTGTGTGTGTGTGTGTGTGTGTCTGTAGATGGTTGAGGGCCTGCCTGACCCACTCACCGGCCCTCCTCGCCTGTGTGTGTGTGTGTGTGTATGTGTCTGTCTGTCTGTCTGTCTGTAGATGGTTGAGGGCCTGCCTGACCCACTCCCCGGCCCTCCTCGCCAGTCAGTGCTGGACAAGCCTTAGCTTCTAGTCGCTGTGAACACAGAGATGCCCTGCAAAAGACGATGCAGAAATACATGTGCTCGTTTCAACAACAGGGGTGAGGTTGTGTGCCCTCCAAAAGGAGGTGTGACTGGAGTTGGAGGTCTGAGGAACACACATACAGTTTTGGAAGAATGTGTGTTTTTGTGTTACTTTGCAGTGAGCTTGGGGGTGACTGTAGACACCACAGAGGTGGGGGATTTATGCCTCCCTTCCTGTCTTTTGTTGCTGCCCGCTTGGGACATCATTGTCGGATAGCTTGGTCGCTGAGCCACGTTCTTCTAGTAATCGGGTGTGGTTATGGATTGGTACCTAGCAGACCGGTCTGTTCTTTGCTACCCTGGGGCCCACGCGTGGCTGGGGGAAGGCAGAATTCCTGTTCCTGCCTTTCTCTGTAATGCTTTGATGCCTGCAAATTACCAAATGAACTCAACAGGTTCGTTGGTTTTGTTTTGAGTAATTACCCTTTGAGTGGTGCTGTCTGGGGCTGCCGGTTGTTTGTTCCCGGGGCAGGCATAATTGCTTTGACTTACACACATTAATTATTGCAGTCGTTGGAGGCTGTTCGAGAGGTACTTTCCCCTCCTTGATGGTTTGCTTCCTTTCCTGATGCCTTAAAACTGCAGGGTGGCCCACAGGCGTGTCTGGGGCTGGGGGTGGGAGCTGGCAGGGCTGTTTGGAATCCTAGAGATGAGACCCGAACGCATCTCTGTCTCAGCTGCCACCACCCCAGGCCTTGGTCCTGGCCGTCGTCGTCTCTTCCCTGCATGGAGGAGCACGGCAGCTTCCTTCTGGTCTGACACTTGTCCCCTCTCTACCCTGCTGTTTGTTTGTCCCACATAGCCTGCCATGCCCCTGCTGACCACCTTCTCTTGGCTGCCCTTGGGGCTTAGACTGAGGTTCACACCTCGGGGTCCCTCATGATTCCTCACCTGCTGCAGCCTCCTTGGCTTCCCTGAGTTCCAGGAACAGGCCAGCACTGGCCTTGGGGCTTTCCCTTGGTTTGTTTCTCTGCCCAGAGCGCCACTGCTCCACCTGTGGCCCAAGGTCTGGTAACAGCGGCGTCTTTAGAGGGCCTGGTCGAAACGCCTTCTCAGGCTCCACCCAGACAAGCGGAGTCGGAGTCTGGGTTTTTGCAAGGTCCCCAGAGGCCATCTTCCCCCACTGTCCCACTTCCTTGAGGTCTTGCCTCTTTGTCACCTTTTAGAAAGGCCTTCTCAGATGACCCAACCTAAAATACCCTTTGTATCTTCTTCTCTTGCTTCATTTATGTATTTTTACATTAGTAGGCTTTGGGGAGCAGTTTTAGATTTACAGGAATGTGAACAGACAGCCCAAAGGTTCCCACATGCATCAGTGCCCTCCTCCCCAGGCTCCTCTGTTATTAGCATCTTGGCTTGAGTTGGCTACATTTGTTACAATCAATGAGCAATGTGGATCCTTTATTACCAATCAGAGTCTGTGTTTACATTAGGGGTTGCCCTTGATGGTGGACATTCTGTGGGTTCGGACAGATGGAGACGTGTGTCTACCGTCGCACTCGCACACAGGCCAGTTTCATCGTCCTAAAGGTCTTCTGTGCTTCACCCGTTCATCCCTGTCTTCGAATCCCCGTCAACCACGTCTGTGATCTTTTTACTGTCTCAAGTTTTGCCTTTCTCAGAGTGTCATATAGTTGGAATCATGAAGTTAGTAACCTTTTCAAATTCGCTTCTTTCACTTAGCAATATGCATTTCAGTTTCCTCCATGTCTCTCTATAACTTGATAACTCATTTCTTTTCACTGCTGAATAATATTCCACTGTCTGGATAGACCATTTGTTTATCCATTCACCTATCAGAGGACATCTTGATTACCTCCAAGTTTTGGCAACTGTGAATAAAACTGTTAAATATTGTGTGCAAGGTTTTGTGGGGATACGCATTCTTAACTCCTGTGGGTAAACACCAAGCACTGTCATTTCTGGATCACATGGTAGGAGTGTGTTTAGTTTTGTGAGAAGCTGCCAGACTGTCTTCCAGCGTGGTTGTCAGCGTTTTGCATTCCCACCAGCAACGAATGACGGTTCCTGTTGCCCCACAGCCTCCCCAGCCTTTGCAGTTGCCCGTGTTCTGGGTTTTAGCTGTTCTACCAGGTGTGGCTTTCACTCTTGATAATTCTCATTGTTCTCCAAAGCCTGTGGCTTGGCTGGTTTGACTACCTCCCCTTTGTGACTGTCACTTCTGTGAGTGTAGAGACTTGGTCTTTCGCGTTCCCGCCTCCATTTCTGTTTTCAAAACAATACCTAGTACACAGTGGGTTTCAGGAAAGCCTCTGTTGAATAAATTATATAGCTCCTGCGACAATCCGGTGAGGCTCTCGTTATTCTTCTGTTGTTTAGGTGAGTAGATGGAGCTGCAGAGAGAGACGCCACCCTTGCACACACTTGTCTAGAGGTGAAGTTGCCCAGACTGCAGGGCTTTGACGGATGAGGGACTCGCGGGTCGGGAATGAGTCACCTTGGGCACATTATTTGTCCTCTTTGTCATTCTTACCTCCCTGTTCCTTGGCCCGAATTTGAGGATCAAAATCCCTCATAGAATAGTTCTGAGGGTTAAATGAATATAATAAGTAAAGCTACATTAATTATCAGGTGTGTAACAAAGTAACCCAAAGTTTATTAGATTAAAACAACACGTTTATTTATTTAAAACAATTAAGGGATACATTTATGTATTTGGCTGCGCTGAGTCTCAGTTGCAGCATGCAGGATCTTTCGTTGTGACTTACAAACTCTTTGCGGCATGTGGGGTCTAGCTCCCTGACCAGGGAGGGAACCTGAGCCCCCGACGTTGAGAGCATGGAGTCTTAGCCACTGGACCACCAGGGAAGTTCTCAACAACCTGATTATTATCTCATGGTTTCTGTGGGTCAAGAATCTGGACTTAGCTTAGCTGGTGCCTCTTACTCAAGGTCTAATGATGTAGTCAGGACACTGGGTGGAGTTAAGTTCATTTCAAGGCTCCACTGGGCTTGGAAAACCTGCCTCTTAAGTTTACTCAAGTGGCTGCTGGCAGACTCCTGCCTCACTGTGTGGTCCTCTTTCAGCCTGCCTGGGTGTCCTCAAGACAAGGATCTGGTGACCAGAGGCGAGAGGAGGGAGGGAGGGAATGTGCAGAAGCTGGAGAGATCCCGGGTAGCTGTCATAATCTCTCTCTCTCTCTTTTATTCTCTACATCAGTATTATATCTTATTTATTTTTGGCACTAGTGGTAAAGAACCCGCCTGCCAATGCTGAAGTTTCAGGAGTCGAGGGTTCAATCCCTGGGTGAGGAAGATCCCCTGGAGGAGGGCATGGCTACCCACTCCAGTATTCTTGCCTGGAGAATCCCATGGACAGAGGAACCTGGTAGGCCACAGTCATAGGGTTGCAAAGAGTCGGACATGACTGAAGTGACTTACCAGGTGTGGATGTTTATTTATTTTTTTTTTCTTTTACATATTTTTAAAAGTTTTTTTTTTTAATTGAAGGATAATTGCTTAACAGAATTTTGTTGATTTCTGCCAAACATCAACATGAATCAGCCATCAGTATGCATGTCCCCTCCCTCTGGAACCACCTTCCCATCTTTCTCCTGGTCTCACCCCTGTAGGTTGATACCGAGCCCCAGTTTGAGTTCCCTGAGTCATAGAGCAAATTCCCATTGTCTTTGTATTTTACATATGGTGACGTAAGTTTCCATGTTACTCTGTCCATACATCTTCCCCTCTGCATATTTATTTATTTTTTAAGCAGAGGGTAATTGCTTTACAATGTTGTTAGTTTCTGCTGCACAGCAGTGTGAACCAGCTCTGTGTGTACATATGTCCCCTCCCCCGTGAGCCTCCCTCATAGTCTGTTAATAACTGATCTCACAGCTGACAGTTTCCTTCTGCTATTGGAAACGAGTGAGTAAGACCCATCCGAACTCAGTTCAAGAAGTGGTTATTACATATGGCTGCTAACACTGGGGTCTCTGGGGGACAGTCCAGAGCTGGCTCGCCACAGCAGTGTGCAGGACAGCGCTTGGTGCCCGGTGAGCCCCTCGTAAGGGTTTCGATGGTGCTGCCACCACCACCCCCACCGTGCCCCCTCCTCTTCCTTCCACCACCACCGCTATGGTGGCATCGAGGAGTTGGTCAGACCTGGAGCTGAGAGCTGCGCCCAGCTTTGTCTGCTTCCAGATGTTTCCAATTTCCTCTGCTGCCTCCTCCAGTTGATTGTCTGCTCTGCGTCGTGGTTGCCTGAACCACCTTCCGCCCCGCCACCCCCCACATCAGCCTTTGTTCAGTGGGTGCTTTTTGATGACGATGCTGGTAAAAGCCCCTCAGGGTAACGTGTGCTGGTCATGAGAACAGAGTCCCCCTTTGGGCGTCCTGGGGAAAACACACTTTTTAAAGCACAGCCATTGTCAGGAGCCCAGGTTTTGTGTGATTTGGGTCTAATGCATATTCCTAAAGAGAAAGAGGAATGACTGTGAGTGAGTGCCTGAGTGTTGGTCACTGACTTTATACCCACTGTCTCTCGTCTCAGCCCTGCAAGGCTCCTCACCTCCTACTTGGAAACTAAGGAGTCCTGGGCTCAGAGAACTGTTGGCCCCCATCTGGGAAGGGACAGGAAGGGTATGTGAACCCAGACGTGGGTAACTCTCTAGCCAGACAACCTGCTTCCTCTTTGGCTTTATGCATATAAAGGATTCAGTGCTTTACCATAAAAGCCTGCCAGGATATAAGTCCAGTACTGATTGAAGAAACTAAAAGCCTGAAGCAATTGGGAACAGTGGGTATTTGGTTACTTTTTTAGGTGTGATGCTGGTGTGGGGATTAGATTCAGATAAAGACTCCATACCGCTGAGAGGTAAATCCTGACATATTTATGGATGATGTTCTGTGTCTGAGATTGACTTCAGAATAGGTTGGTGAGGGGGCTGCGGGTATATATGTGCGTGTGCTCAGTTGTGTCCAACTTTTTGTGACCGCGTGGACTGTAGCCCGACAGCCTCCTCTGTCCAGGGAATTTTCCAGGCGAGGATACAGTGAGTTGCCATTTCCTACTCCAGGGGATCTTCCCAAACCTCAGATTGAACCACATCTCTTGTATCTCCTGTATTGGCAGGTGGGTTCTTTCCCACTGCACCACCTGGGAAGCTCTAGGGCTGTGGGTAGGTGAGGCTTGAAAAGAAACAAGATCAGGTGTGAGTTGGAGAGCTGGGTGGTGGGTCCAGGGAAAGCTGGCTAAGGCTAACCAGGAACCCAGAGTCTGGTTAGCTCCTGGAGACAAGTCTTATGCATGTCTGGAATAGAACCTTACTTTACTTTTCAACTTTGGCAGCCTGTACCTACTCAAAAGGAAAAATTAAAAGAAGTGGGGGAATAAGTGAAGCTCAGAGAGGCCAGGGAATTTTGTCCTTTTTGTTTGTTCATGTGTTTTCAGCACCTCGATCGATGCCTGGCAGTCAGTAATACCTGCTGAATGCATGAGAGAATTGATCCCTTTTTGTAGCCAACACTCTAGCCCCCATCTGCTGATGCTTTTGTTAAACTAGTGATGCGTTCAGTAGAGGTTAAATCCAATTGTCTGGCCACGTTCACACCTGCTCTGTTTGGATTTTCAGGCATCTTATGCTCTGGATGTGAGCAGTCAATTTCCAGACAATTAAGGGGTAATAAAACAGTTGAATCTGGAACGGAACATAAACTGATTTTTAAATTTAAAATTTTATTTTTTATAATTTTCTTTCTTTTTGGCTTTGTCGGGTCTTCACTGCTGCAAGGGAGCTTTCTCTGGTTTCGGCAAGCGGGGGCTACTCCTTAGCTGTGGCGTGTAGGCTTCTCGTTGCGGTGGCTTCTCTTACGACACACTGGCTTAGTTGCCCCGCGGCATGTGGAATCTTCCTGGACCAGGGATTGAACCTGTGTCCCCTGCATTGGCAGGCGGGTTCTCAACCACTGGACCACCAGGGAAGTCTTAAGTTGGTTTTTGATTCTGCAGTTGAGTCAGGATCTCGGGAAGGAAAGTTCAGGCTTCCATTGAATTCCGCAGCCCTCACTGCCCTGAAGTTGCACGGAACTGCCGCAGTGTACGGACCTCTGTGTGCTGGAAGCCAGAGCAAGCCAGGCTCGGCTGTTTTCTTTGTGTTGATGTCCTCGTGTGAAGCTCGTTTTTCCCTCACGAGTCTTTGGGAGCCACGTCTCAAACTGAGTTTCGAATTGGCGTCTCCTTTCATCAGAGCCACCTTCAAAGCTGCACCCCTGTCGACAGTAACATTTACTTGATCGTCTTTCTTAAAAGGAGATAAATCATAGAGACAGCAAGTAGAATGGTGGCTGCCAGGGGCTGTCGGGGTTGAGTGGGAATGGAGGGCTATTGTTGAATGGGTGTGGAGTTTTTGTTTTTCAGATGAAAAATGTTCCAGAGATGGGTGGTGCTGATGGGGGCGCTGAAACGTGAAGGTACTTAACTCCACAGCACCATATACTTAAAGGTGGTTGAGACGGTAAAGTTTATGTCACGTGTACTTTATCACAATCAAAAATAAAAATTGAAAAGAGAGAAAAGCGGGCAGACCAAGTCTGCTCTGTCAGATGCTCGCTCTGTTACTGTTGCTCTCTTCTGTCTTCCCGCCCTGCCCCTCCGCAGTTGGCACGCCCGTGGCTGTGTGGTGCCCGTGTGATGGCCCCTGGTCAGTCTCCTCCTCCTGTCTCACTCTTTTTTTTATTCACTAAATATTTTGGTTTAAATGTCCATACAGTTAAATTCAGGTTTTAAAGGTGTTCAGTTGGCATGAGTTGTAAGCTGTACATCGAAGAATGTAACCCCACCACCGCAGCCTGGAGACGACAGTTCATCACCCCCAGAAGGTCTCCCCCACGGCCCCCTTGTGGTCTCTGCCCATATGCCTAACTCTTGTCTGCCAATGACCTATCCTTCTCCCCTGTAGTTTCTGCTTTTCTAGAGTGTCAAATACATGAGCTCACTATATGTATATATATCACTATATACACTATATAACTTCTGGGGACTGGTTTCTTTTATTTGGATGTTTCTGAGATACATCCAAGTCATAACATCCCTGGATAACACATTCAGTTTTATTGACCAGCAGTATCCCTTTGTATGGATGGACCAGGGTTTAACCATTTACCCATTGAAGGGCATTTGAATTGTTTGCCATTTTTGGTGATTATGCCTGGTGCGGCTATAAACATTCATGGAGAGATCTTTGTGTGAAAAATGAAAGGTCATTTCCCCAGGAAAAATACTCAGAAGTGAGTTTCTGGGTCATAGGACAGCTTTCTAAAAGGCTGTTTTACTGTTTTCCAGAGTCACCAAACTTTTGTGTATTCCTGCACAGTGGAATTAAGAGTTTTAGTTGCTTCAAGATCCCCCCGGTACTTGATGTTGTCATTTGATTTTTTAAGGTGATTTTACTAGATTCATAGTGCTGTTTCAGGGATTTTGATGATTGACATCTTTTCATGTGCTTATTTGCCGTCTGTTTATCTTCTTTGGTGAATTGTTTAGGTCTTTTGCCCTCCTCTCCTGCCTTTTTTTGGTTAGTTATGTTTTGTTTGTTTGTTCTGAGAGTTCTTTCAGATAGGAATTCTTTATCTGATTTGTAAATACTTTCTTCCCATCTGCAGCTTGTCTTCTTCCGCTCTTAACAATGACTTTCACAGAGCAAATCAAGATTAACTTTTATTTTTTTAATTATGGCTCATGCTTTTGATGTTAAATATAAGAACTCTTTGCCAACCCCCGTTGAGGCATGAAGACTTTCTCAAGTTTTGTACTTCCATGTTTTACATTTATCTATCTTCCAGTTTGACTTAATATTTGTATAAGGTGTGAAGTATTAGTTGAAGTTTATTTTTTGGTGTATAAATAGCCAGCTGTTTCCAAACTGTTGAAAAGGTCATCCTTGTTTCTGAACTGCTCTTGTACCTTGATCAAAAATTATTTGGCCGTATTCGTGCGAATTTATTTCTGGACTCTGTTCTGTTGATCTGTGTCTTTCCTTAGCCTGTGTTATGTTCCTTGATTGAAGTTGTATAGAAAGTCTTAGAATAGTGTGAGTCCTTTGAATGTTGCTTCTGTTTCACAATGATTTTGGCTTCTGTAGTTTCTTTGCCTTTCTGTGTGAATTTTAGAATCGGCTAACATACATGTGTAAGACATCCTGCTGGGATTTTTGTTGTACTTGCATTCAGTCTATAGATCAGTCGGGATGGACATCTTACCTCTTACTGGTTTTGAGTCTTACAGCCTATGAACCTGTTATTTACATCCGTGTAGTTCCGTTTTGATTCCTTACACCCGTGTTTTATGGTTTTTAGCACACAGATCCTGGACATGTTTTTATTGGACTTGCACCTGTGTATTTCACCTTTATTTTTTTTAAAAAACAACAACAACAAACTAATTTCACTAGGTAGAACCTCCAGTGCTGTGCTGAACAGAAGAGAGAGCTGAGACAGGCTTCCTGGCTTGTTCTCAGGTTGCACGGGGAAACCGTTCAGTCTTTTGCCACTGAGTGTGGTGTTAGCCGTACAGTTGCTCTTGTGTTTTGTAGGTCTGCTCTTAGTCTTCATATATTGTTTTTTTCTACTCTGCTAGTGAAGTGTGTTGATGACATATTAAAAATTTCTTTCTCCTGATTTCATCATTCAGAAACAAGCTCTGTTAATATTGTGCGGTGTGTATATTCCTTCCTTCCTTTCACTGGGTCTTAGTTATGGCACCCAGATCTTTGTTGTATCATGTGGAGTCTTTTGTTGTGGCTCGTGGACTCTCTAGTTGTGGCATGTGGGCTTCAGTATTTGGAGCACTCGGGCTTAGTTGCTCCATGACATGTGGGATCTTAGTTCTCCGACCAGGGATCGAACCCACTTCTCCTGGATTTCAAGGCAGATTCTTTATTGCTGGACCACCAGGGAAGCCCCAATATCCTGGCATGTATATTTCTAGTGCAAATGAAAAGTGAAAGTCGCTTAGTCGTGTCTGACTCTTTGTGACGTCATGGACTGTAGCCTGCCAGGCTCCTCTGTCCATGGAATTCTCTAGGCAAGAATCCTGGAGTAGGTTGCTGTTTCTTCTCCAAGGGATCTTCCTGACCCAGGGATCAAAACCAGGTCTCCCGCATTGCAGGTGGATTCTTTGACATCTGATGGAAATATATGCCAGTAAATATACCTGAGGGGTTAAACATACTTTCTTTGTTCTCTGCTGCATTCACATCATCCTGTATCGTCAATATTTATCCATGTTAATAGACATGTATATTCATTAGGGTTTCCCTGGTGTCTTAATGGTGAATAATCTGCCTGTCAGTGCAGGAGACATGGGTTCGATCCCTGGGTTGGGAAGATCCCCTGGAGAAGAAAATGGTAACCCACTCCAGTGTTCTTGCCTGGGAAGAATTGTGTCCTCCTGGACAGAGGAGCCTGGAGGGGTACAGTCCATGATGTTGCAAAGAGTTGGACACGACTTAGCGACTAAACAACAAACAACAACAATGATATTCATCACAAAAAACAGTGTCTTATTACAGATGGATAAACCGTGTCAGCCTCTTCACTCTCCCAATGTCAGCAGATAATTTGTAACCAATTTCTTTCTGATAACATTCACAGCATCCGCATGTGTATGTTTTGAGACTTCCCTTATTTCCTGAGCATGGTTTCCTAGAAGTGGAGCTGTTGGCTCAAAAGATAAACAGTTCTTGAGGCTGTTGATTCATATTTAGAAAAAGCTCACCTCGGACCCCCTGTTTCCTTTTGTGAGCTGTCTGCTGATGGGCCAGCAGAGGCTTGAGCTGTGTAACCCTAGGACAGTCCCTTAACCTCTGAGCAAAGCTGGCAGGTCAGGAGAATCCTGTTCACGTTTGCACAGCAGGCCATCCAACCAGGAGATCCTGCAGACCTATGCTCATCCTCTCTCATTTCCCAGTGGACTCCCTCGAAGGCTTTATGTTTTCAACTTTGTCCTGTTCATTTAATTCCCTGGATTTTTATAATTCCAGCTAGAGACTTTGGAGTTAAAGGACATGGGTTTGAATCCCAGATGTGTTTATGTTGTTTGACTCTCTGGGCCTCAGCTTTCCCATCTGAAAAATGGGCACAGTACAACCAACCTCATGAGGCATTATTGGTGACCCAGCAAGAGCAATCGTATGGTTGAAAGGAGAAGGACGTGGACTGACTTGGAGAGACTTGAGTGTGAATGGTGGCCCTGACTAGTATAACAGTGTGAATTCTTTTTTATTGACCGCTGAACCTCTCTGAGCTTCAGTTCCTTCCCCTGTAGAAATGCAAGTAATAAAAGGTCGGGGACAGTAACCCCTCTCGCAGAGCTCTTGTGTAGACTGAACGAGAGCAGGCCATGGCTGCAACCCCTTGAATGTTCAGAGCCCCTCTCAGAGGTGAGTACTCTTGTGTTGCAGGTTCAATTCAGTCGTTCAGTTGTGTCCGACTCTTTGCGACCCCATGAACTGCAGCACGCCAGGCTTCCCTGTCCTTCACCAACTACTGGAGCCTGCTCAAACTCATGTCCATTGAGTCGGTGATGCCATCCAACCATCTCATCCTCTGTCATCCCCTTCTCCTCCTGCCTTCAATCTTTCCTGGCATCAGAGTCTTTTCAAATGAGTCAGTTCTTCACATCAGGTGGCCAAAGTATTGGAGTTTCAGCTTTAGCATCAGTCCTTCCAATGAACACCCAGGACTGATCTCCTTTAGGATGGACTGGTTGGATCTCCTTGCAGTCCAGGGGACTCTCAAGAGTCTTCTCCAACACCACAGTTCAAAAGCATCAATTCTTCGATGCTCAGCTTTTTTTATAGTCCAACTCTCACATCCATACATGACAACTGGAAAAACCATAGCTTTGACTAGATGGACCTTTGTTGGCAAAGTAATGTCTCTGCTTTTTAATATGCTGTCTAGGTTGGTTTTAACTTTTCTTTCAAGGAGTAAGTGTCTTAATTTCATGGCTGCAGTCACCATCTGCAGTGATTTTGGAGCCCCCTAAAATAAAATCTCCCACTGTTTACATTGTTTCCCCATCTATTCGCCATGAAGTGATCGGACTGGATGCCATAATCTTTGTTTTCTAAATGTTGAGTTTAAGCCAACTTTTTCACTCTCCTCTTTCACTTTCATCAAGAGCTCTTTAATTCTTCTTTACTTTCTGCCATAAGGGTGGTGTCATCTGCGTATCTGAGGTTATTGATATTTCTCCCGGTAATCTTGATTCCAGCTTGTGCTTCATACAGACTGGCATTTCACATGATGTACTCTATGTATAAGTTAAACAAGCAGTGTGACAATATATAGACTTGACATACTCCTTTTCCAATTTGGAACCAGTCCATTGTTCCATGTCCAGTTCTAACTGTTGCTTCTTGACCTGCATACAGATTTCCCAGGAGGCAGGTAAGGCAGTCTGGTCCAACTCTCACATGTACATTTTCCAGTACATGACTACTGGAAAAACCATAGCTTTGACTAGACGGACTTTTGTCGGCAAAGTAACGTGTCTGCTTTTTAGTATGCTGTCTAGGTTTGTCATAACTTTTCTTCCAGGAAGCAAGTGTCTTTTAATTTCATGGCTGCAGTCACCATCTGCACTCATTTTGGAGCCCAAGAAAATAAAATCTGTCACCGTTTCCATTGTTTCCCCATCTATTTGCCATGAAGTGATGGGACCGGATGCCATGATCTTCATTTTTTGAATGTTGAGTTTTAAGCCAGCTTTTTCACTCTCCTTTTTCACTTTCATCAAGAGGCTCTTCAGTTCTTCTTCGCTTTCTGCCATAAGGGTGGTGTCATCTGCATATCTAAGGTTATTGATATTTCTCCCAGCAACTTATTCCAGCTTATGCTTCATCCAGCCTGGTATTTCACACGATGTACTCTGCATAGAAGTTAAATAAGCAGGGTGACAATACACAGCCTTGACATACTCCTTTCCCAATTTGGAATCAGTCCATTGTTCCGTGTCCTGTTCTAACTATTGCTCCTTGACCTGCATACAGATTTCTCAGGAGGCAGGTAAGGCGGTCTGGTATTCCCATCTCTTTCAGAATTTTCCACAGTTTGTTGTGATCCACACAGTCAAAGGCTTTGGCATAGTCGATGAAGAAGTAGACATTTTTCTGAAACTCTCTTGCTTTTTTGATGATCCAGCGGATGTTGGTGATTTGATCTCTGGTTCCTCTGCCTTTTCTAATTCCAGCTTGAATATCTTGAAGTTCACGTAATGTGGAAGTCTGGCTTGGAGAATTTTGAGAGTTACTTTGCTAGTGTGTGAGATGAGTACACTTGTGTGGTAGCTTGAGCATTCTTTGGCATTACCTTTCTTTGGGATTGGAATGAAAACTGACCTTTTCCAATCCTGTGACCAGTGCTGAGTTTTCCAAATTTGCTGACATACTGAGTTACAGCACTGAAGTAGCTCAACTGGAATTCCATTACCTCCCCTAGCTTTGTTCATAGTGATGCTCCTAAAACCCACTTGACTTCGCCTTCCAGGATGTCTGGCTCTAGGTGAGTGATCACTCCATCATGGTTATCTGGGTCATTGAGATCTTTTTTGTACACTTTTCTGTATATTCTTGCCACCTCTTCTTAATATCTTCTGCTTCTGTGAGGTCCATACCATTTCTGTCCTTTATTGTGCCCATCTTTGCATGAAATGTTCCCTTGGTATCTCCAATTTTCTTGAAGAGATCACTAGTCTTTCCCATTCTATTGTTTTCCTCTGTTTCTTTACATTGTTCACTTAAGAAGCTTTCTTTTCTCTCCTTGCTATTCTTTGGAACTTTACATTCATTTGGGTATATCTTTCCTTTTTGCCTCTCTTCACAGCTATTTGTAAGGCCTCCTCAGACAACCATTTAGCCTTTTTGCATTTTTCTTTGGAATGGTCTTGATCACTGCCTCCTGTACAGTGTCACAGACCTCTGACCATAGTTCTTCAGGGACTCTGTCTATCAGATTTAATCCCCTGAATCTATTTGTCATTTCCACTGTATAATTGTAAGGGATTCAATGTAGGTCATACGAGAACCGTCTAGTGGTTTTCCCTACTTTCTTCAATTTAAGTCTGAATTTGGCAATAAGGTGTTTATGATCTGAGCCACAGTTAGCTCCCGGTCTTTTGCTGACTGTATAGAGCTTCTTCATCTTCGGCTGCAAAGAATATAAACAATCTGAATATAAACCATCTGGTGATGTCCATGTGTAGAGTCTTCTCTTGAGTTGTTGGAAGAGGGTGTTTGCTATGACCAGTGCGTTCTCTTGACAAAGCTCTGTTAGCCTTTGCCCTGCTTCATTCTGTACAGGTAGAAAATGTGTTGCAGGTAGGAAAGTGTATTTCCTATTTTCCATGGAGGGAGCTTCTGAATGAAGTTTTCCCCGTAGGAGGTCTTGGCACTGAGCTGCCTCTTATGTCTTAACTGGCATGGAGGGTTTTAAAGGAGGTGGAAGCATCATAAATGCCCATCTCTGCCATGCCCACATGGACAGTGCTTTTCTATCAGAGATATGGTTTTCTTGCCCTAGAATTTCTTTCCCATTTCTAGAGGGCTGTGCCCAGTATGAAAATGCAGCATTTCACAAACTATTCGGTTTGAGGAGTTAATAGACGCTCAGTGTACATAAATATATTGAGGGCTCTGAGAAGCCCTGGGGAGGAGGGGGAGGGCGACAGAACTTTTCTAATGTTTCTAAACATCTCTAACTCTCTTCTTCCGTCTGTCTGTCTTGGAATCCGTTGTCATCCCTGGGAATACAATTTGGAAAGGACTCTGTAAGCAAAGGTCTCCTCCTTATTTGCTTATTTTCTCTAAAGCAAAGGTTCTCTTCCTCAGATGTGTCACTGCTCTCGTGGTCTTCACCACGTGGTGTACTGCCCGTTACTCATTCCATAATGCTTATCGTGCAATCCACTCAGTTTTAAAAACTTTTACATACCTTTCCAAAGGATTCTTTATATCAGGGGTTCCCAGCCTCTGGGACCTAATGCCTGATGATCTGAGGTGGAGCGGATGTAAATAATAGTAGAAATAAAGTGCACAAATAAATGTAATGCACTAGAACCATTCCTCCTTACCCTCCGGTCCATGGAAAAACTCTTTTCACAAAACCAGTCCCTGGTGCCAAAAAGCTAGGGGACTGCTGCTGCTCTGTATCATTTATGTGCCATACATGGAAAACTGGTGTTTTGAAACATACCAGAAGAACTGCCTAGGCGTTAAAATATGAACAGTTCGGTGAAGCCCGCAGCCGATCTCCAGGATGTACCAGCTTTGGGAGATTCTGTTCTAGTTCATCCTCTGTGTTTTTTTTTCCTTTCCCTGAACTGTGAGGAAGTTGTATCCCACCCCCACCCCTGCTTAAGAGTGGAAAGAACTGGGTGGGTACTAAAGAGGCGGCAGGGAGGGGGGTGTCTTCGGGTTTCTCTTCCCTTTCACGGGATGCACTTAATCATTGTCCTGTCCTGTCATCTGGTGAGGTGGCAGAGGAAACGGCATTCTCATTTGATCATCAGGATTGATACATTCTATATGCTTCTTTTGTCTACAGATTAAAGTTCTATTGTGTGTTAATCGCCCAGTCAGTCTGACTCTTTGCGACCCCACGGACTGTAGCCTACCAGGCTCTTCTGTTCATGGGATTTTCTGGGCAAAAACACTGGAGTGCGTTGCCATTTCCTCCTCCAGGGGATCTTGCCAACCCAAGGATTGAACCTAGGTCTCCTGCATTGCAAGCAGATTCTTTTGAACCACCAGGGAAGTCCAGAGTTCTATTGGCTGGTTGCAAATTAGTCATTCAGAGCCTAGGAATTATTTTCTCGGGCCATTGACTTGTTAGGGATCTATTTGTTTATTTTTTTGGCTGCATCGGGTCTTAGCTGTGGTGCACAGCGTCTCTAGTTGTGGCGAGGGGCTCAGTAGTGGCACTAAGGCAGCTCCTGCCCCAAGACCCTCTTGTCTTATTTGGGTTACTCAAGTCTCGTCTGTCTGCCTGCTGTGGTCATTTGAGCCTGTATCTCATCTTCAGATTGTTACGAACATCAGTTAAAATACTGGGCTGGATAGAACCACATACATGATGTGACCGTGTCAGCATCCTGGATTTGCCATCAGAGCATAGTTATAGAAGGTGTAACCCCTGGGGGAGGCTGGGCCAAGGGTATACAGGACCTCTCAGTAATGTCTTTGCAACTTTGTGGGTCTATAAGTACTTCAAAATAAAAATGGAAACAAAGGCCTCATCTTTCCCGGGATCCGTAGCTAGTTGCCTCTCTGGGGCAGTCAGTGGGTCCTCCCGATGTTCATGTTTGTGTCAGGAGCAGTTCTACTGGCCTGACAGTGTGCCTTTCCCACAGAAGGCAAACAAGTTCATTGAGGCAAAGTTGGCTGGGATGAATTTATGGTTCCTAAAGCTGCCCATCTGTAGTGTATTCTCCATGATATCTCATCATTTTGATGAAAGTTGGATTTGTATTAAAGGTCTTGATCTTCCCCTGTTAGGTCGATCTCTCTTGTGGCATGCAGGAGCTTTAGTTGGGGCATGCTAACTCTGAGTTGCAGCGGGTGGGATCTAGTTCCCTGACCAGGGATCAAACCCAGGCCTGTTACATTGGGAGTGCAGAGTCTTAGCCGCTGGACCACCGTAGAAGCCTTAATATTTAGATAGTGTTAAGATGTTAATAGTGGAGAAGGCAATGGCACCCCACTCCAGTACTCTTGCCTGGAAAATCCCATGGATGGAGGAGCCTGGTAGGCTGAAGTCCATGGGGTCGCGAAGAGTCGAACACGACTGAGCGACTTCACTTTCACTTTTCACTTTCATGCATTGGAGAAGGAAATGGCAACCCACTCCAGTGTTCTTGCCTGGAGAATCCCAGGGACGGAGGAGCCTGATGGGCTGCCGTCTCTGGGGTCGCACAGAGTCGGACACGACTGAAGCGACTTAGCAGCAGCAGCAGCAGCAAGATGTTAAAAGATGCCTCCAAACCAGAAGAAAAGCAGCCTCTTGAACATTTCAGTGCTGGCTGCAGAGTTGACAATGAACTAGGCAGCTGAGGGTTGGCCTGGATGGTATGCTTGGGCAAACTGAGGCTTGACAGCCCAACCCAACTCACCAGTCACTGGGCCTGAGTAAACCTACCTCTTCTTGCCTCTTGCCTAACATTCTGAACATATCATTGTTAAATTAGGCCATTTGTTGTTCAACCTAAGTCTTGTCTGACTCCTTGCAACCCCATGGACTGCAGTTCACCAGGCTTCCCTGTTCTTCATTATCTCCTGGAGTTTTCTCAGACTCATGTTCACTGAGTAGATGATGCCATCTAACCATCTCATCCTCTGTTGCCCACTTCTCCTCCTGCCCTCAATCTTTCCCAGCATCAGGGTCTTTTGTAATGAGTCGGCTATTCACATCAGGTGGCCAAAATATTGGAGCTTCGGCATCAGTCTTTCCAATGAATATGTAGGACTGATTTCCTTTAGGATTGACTGATTTGATATCCTTGCAGTCCAAGGGACCCTTGAGAGTCTTTTCCAGCACTGCAGACCATACAGAGATGCATATCAATTTCTTTCCCTTATTTTAAGCTATGTGCTTGGAATTCACACAAGGGGATTAGGAGTAAGCTGGATGAATGACAAGAGCTGGCAAGGGGATCCAGGAAAAGTAGCTGTGTCAGCATGTCCATTGGGCAGTGTTTTCCTGCCCGCAGATCTCGAGATTCCTTAGTTGTTTATTACCTTCAGACACTGGCTCTTTGTATCACAGAGAAAGTGCAGCTGCCAAGAGAAGCATTTGTGACAGGCTGTCTAGGAGGAGGAGGATAATTAAGGAACTCCTTCATGTCTGACTTTCTTTCCAAGTTTCTGAGATGAAACTTGGTGACACCTCAGTATACGGTCATGTCTGCAGTTGGTACTTGTGTTCTTTCTGCCAAAATACAGTGCAGAAAAGCACAATGCCAGGTGCCATCTCTGTGGGCTGAGGTATAATAAGATGCATCAGAAACAGAGTCAGTGATTTGCAGTCTGCAGTTTGGCAGTCTGCAGTTTTTCCACTGAGCATATATGTGGCATATTATTACCAAGGAATGGCATCTCCATCCATAAATAGATGGAATCAGAAGCTTACCTTGGTGAATTGTTAAATGAGACAAACCAGTTGTAGAAAAATTTATAGCAGGACCCAGTTGCATAAAGTAAACTCTGAGTGTATCGTGTTTGTAGTGAGTCTGTGAGCATGGAGGAGACATGAAATGTGTGTACCAGATGTTTAATGGTGGTTGCCACGGAGAAGGATGTGTGGGACAGTAGACAGAGGGAAAAAGTCTTCAAACAGAAAAATTTTGAGGCATGTGAAATTGTGTTTCACCTGTGAATAATTATATTCAGTGATGTATGTATGTGTGCATGCTCAGGCGAGAGTTGATAGAATGAAAGTAAAAATGTTGTTATTCATTTTCTCAGTTGTGTCCAACTCTTCGTGACCCCAGAGATTGCAGCATATCCCTGTCCTTCACCATCTCCCGGACCTTACTCAAACTCATGTCCATTGAGTCGGTGACGCCGTCAAACCATCTCATCCTCTGTCGTCTGTTTGTCCTCCTGCCTTCTATCTTTCCCAACATCAGGGTCTTTTCCAGTGAGTCTGTTTTTCACATCAGGTGGTCAAAGTATTGGAGCTTCAGCTTTAGCATCAGTCTTTCCAATGAATATTCAGGGTTTGATTTCCTTTAGGATTGACTGCTTTGATCTCCTTGCTGGTAAGAGACTCTCAAGAGTCTTAAGAAGTTAGTGAGATTTACTTCAAGGATTTTTAGTGGAATTTTTACATTCCTTCTTAAATGTGTTCTGATTGAGTATTTTGCAATGAGTGTTTTATTTTTTATAATCATAAGAGACACCCAATCGTAAACCTGTTTTCATCGTAAGGCAATATTCCAGCATATGTAAGAACACTCAGGCTTAAAACCTTGTGGGATAGGGAATGTGTAGAAGCAGAAAGTGTGGAAGAGGCATTTGTCTCTGGGGCTGAGGTAAGAAACCAGTTTCAAATCCCAAGAGAGACCGAGAAGCGCTCACTGGGGCCTTGGAGACACAGACCTGGGTTTGTATCCAGACTCTGTGTCTTACATATGACCTTGGCGTTGGTCATGTGACTGTCTCCATGACCTGGGTTTGTATCCAGACTCTGTGTCTTACATATGACCTTGGCGTTGGCCATGTGACCGTCTCCATGACCTGGGTTTGTATCCAGACTCTGTGTCTTACATATGACCTTGGCGTTGGCCATGTGACCGTCTCCATGACCTGGGTTTGTATCCAGACTCTGTGTCTTACATATGACCTTGGCGTTGGCCATGTGACCGTCTCCACGCCCCAGCTCCTCTCCTGCAGAACGAGGAGGGTGTTACAGGGTCACCGCACCTGACGTATTGTTAGGTACTTAAGAAGCATGCTTCCATTGAATGAAGAGTGGATGAATGTATATATGCGTGCTTGATTCACTGAGGTCACACATGTGAAGTCTGAACTATGTGGTAAATTCTCAGCAGATGGTATTTTTCTCTCCTGACTTTCATGTCCTAGTCCTCAGCCAGGGTACCTGGGGAGTGAATTCAGTGGAGTGGGATCTTGTCATTGCCCGAGTTTCAAGTTCCATCCTACAGTCTCACCTGGGGAGAGGGGTGGGGCAGGTGGACTCAGTTAACTGCTTTTCATCATTGTACCACACTTTGAGAATCTGTAAAGTGGGTGGTGGTGTGCTAATATGTACCTTGGAAGGTTTGAATGAGATAATAAAGGCTTCATGTGATGCCTGGCAAATAGTGTTTAATACGTGTTCAGTTCAGTCGCTCAGTCATGTCCGAGTACGTGTAGTAGTTACTAAAAACACTGAGTGTTCCCCAAGGAAACAATAGCTAGTATGTGTTTGTGTAAATGGACATACTGTAAATTTGTCCATTTTTACAGTTTCTGTAAATACTAGAGTGCCTGACACAGTCGTCACCTAACAGGTTGTTAGATTCAAATAACCTGAGGACCGCACATGCCAGCATCCTGAATTTGTGGGTGCTGAAACCAATTAGCGCTTATTTCCGCCATGAATGAGTGGTTCTTGACGGCATTACACAAACGTGCCCTCGCTAACCTTATCTTTCCAGCAAAGATCTCTAAAACAGAATATATTAATATTTACCAGATGCACACTGTGTATTTTCCTTACGCAGATTCTCTTCCTTCCTTGGGTCTAAGTTGCCAATTTTAAAATACATTTTTCTGACATTCTTGTGCCCACAGAGAAAATGAAGTGCTCAAAGTGCAACTGAAGAAATACGTAGGCGCTGTCCAGATGCTGAAAAGAGAAGGTCAAACAGCCGAAGGTGAGGGGCAGAGGGAACCCGGGGGGGGGGCGGGGCTGCACCCCTGTGCCTGGCCCGGCGGACGCTCAGCATGGGAGGAATACACCTGCAGGTGAGTTAGAAAAACAGTGCTGCTTAGGATCCCGGAAAATTAATTAATGAAAGACCCTGCTCTTCATTCTTGCAAAAGTAAGACTTACTTGCTAGACTGTTAGCAATCATTGTATCAATTTGTGCAGTTAGGGAATTTTATGACTAAAGTCTTAAGATATTTGCAAGGTGGTGAACCTGTAGCACAATTAAGTCATGTCAGGCCATGGGTGAAAGCAACAGAATGCCAAAGTGGCGGAGAATCATTGGGGTTAGGCTGATCAGGCTCCAACCCCAGTTCCAGTTCTGTTTCCTAATCTCTCTGTACCTCAGTTTTCTCATCTATAAAATGGGGGCAGCTGGCAGCACCTGCCTCATGAGGCGATCCATGTAGACGTCTTAGCATAACGCCTACCAGAGAGGGAGCACTGAGTAGGTTTGTCGTTCAGTCACTAAGTCTTGTCGAACTCTTTGCAACCCCACGGGTGGCAGCACACCAGGCTTCCCTGTCCTTCACTGTCTCCTGGAGCTGGCTCAAACTCGTGTCCGTTGAGTCAGTGAGGCCATCCAACCATCTCATTCTGTTGTCCCCTTCTCCTCCCGCCCTCAATCTTTCCCAGCATTAAAATCTTTTCCAGTGAGTCAGTCCTTCACATTAAGTGGCCAAAGTGTTGGAGCTTCAGCATCAGCCCTTCCAATGAATGTTCAGGGTTGATTTCCTTTAGGATTGACTGGTTTTATCTCCTTGCTGTCCAAGGAACTCTCAAGTCTGCTCCAGCACCACAATTTGAAAGCATCAATTCTTTGGCACTTAGCTTTCTTTATAGTCCAACTCTCACATCTGCACATGACTACTGGAGTAGATTTTAGCTGCAAATAATAATATTCTTGATCAGAAATACAAGTAGATAGAGAAGTGATCACCTGGGCAAGATGCCACCAAATAAGGTGGTGCCGTGTGCTTCCTCCCGTGCAGTTTGGCTGTGCTTTAACTGTCATGACTCTGCTGAAATGTTTCTTAGGTCAACCTGCAGACAGGGTATTTAACTAGGGCTAAAGTGTCTTGCGACCTTCAGCCAACTGACCAGAACAAGATTTTCTTATACAAAAACAAGCCCTTGGAGTGTGGACATTTGAACAGAGGGGAGTATGCTCCATGCTCACAGGTCTTGGGAGTCAGCCAGTCCTGAATTCGAGTTCAGGCGCATCCTCCATAACTTGACCTCTTGGAGTTACTTAGCCATCTGAAAGAGGAAACGCCACACCAGTGTGAGGGGAAATCACACGAGTGGCACGAGGGTTGTGTGGGGATTTACCAAGACAGTGAATGCAAAGCCTTCATTCATGTAGCACCCAGTGTATAGTTGGTATCCAGTACATGTAGTCATTTCTCTGTGTCATAGAGACAGGATTATAATCTGAGTGTGATTTGCATAGTAATATCATGAAAGATTGGACTTTTTTTGAGTGTTTGTATTTATTATGGTCTCCATTTGATGAGGTTCAACATGTTGATTTTCTTTTTGCTTTTCTTTGATAGCATGCCTTGCTTTCTTCATCACTAGTTTGTAACTGCCTCCAGTCTGGCGGTTATCACTGCAGCATTAATCTTGTCTTTCTCAGGGGGACCATCACCCTTTCCACACAGATACTGCTCGTGTGGCCCGGACTCCATCTCATTACACTGGGTTGTGTCTGCGTTGGCCTTGTGACTCCTCGCTTCTCATCTCTGTTTCCCCAGGACCTGGCTTTTGTAGCCATTCATTTGATTCACTGCATGTTTTGAATGAGTAGTTTAGCCCTTTATCCTTTCCAAGCAAGTTCAAGTCTATTCACATTTGACTCAGTAATCCCGGGATGAGTAGGTGTTTCCCCTGTGTTTTAAAATATTCGTTATTAGAGGTTCAGGAGAGCTTAAAAGTCTTGTCTGTGGCTTTGGGGTGGGGAATGAACTCAGGTCATTTCCTTCCAAATCCCTGATTCTTTGCCTTACGAACTTGTTGAACTAGTGTTCAGAGGCCTTTCCCGGGGGCCACGTGCCCGTGCCTCCTCTCCGGGGATCGCGGCATGGGGCTGGGGGCTCGGTTTGCAGGTTTAGATGTGTGACTCTCATGCAGGTGGCCTGTGGACTATGCCACCGCCGTTTCTGAAATCTATACTCTGCCCTCACAGGAATTTAATTTGATCCTGTAAGAAAATTAAACTTGGGGTGGGGAATACCACTGGGCTTGAATTTGGTTTAAAATCTGCAATACTATATAGTACATTTCTGAGTAGGAGCATTTTTGGAATGAGTCGTCCCCCCCACCCCCCCAAAACAGAAGCTACAACATAGAGAAGGGTTTCTCACCGCAGCTGAAGTCGATTTTCCTAAGACCCAGCTTGAATGTGCTGAGCCAGAGCTGGGTTTGTGGTAACCCTTAAGTGGAACAGAGCAGAGAGGATGAAGCATACTTTGTCACTCATTCATAGTCCTTTTGTTGTTTGTTGTTCAGCTGCTCAGTTCAGTTCAGTCACTCAGTTGTGTCTGACTCTTTGTGACCCCATGGACTGCAGCACGCCAGGCCTCCATGTCCATCACCAACTTCTGGAGTTTACCCAAACTCATGTCCATTGAGTTGGTGATGCCATCCCACCATCTCATCCTCTGTCATCCCCTTCTCCTCCTGACTTCGGTCTTTCCCACCATTTGGGTCTTTTCCAATGGGTCAGTTCTTCGCATCAGGTGGCCAAATGATTGGAGTTTCAGCTTCATTATCAGTCCTTCAAATGAATATTCAGGACTGATTTCCTTTAGGATTGACTGGTTTGTTTTCCCTGCAGTCCAAGAGAGACTCTTAAGAGTCTTCTCCAACACCACAATTAGGAAGCATCAGTTCTTCAGCACTCAGCCTTCTTTATGGCCCAGCTCTAACATCCGTACCTGACTAGTGGAAAAACCATAGCTTGGACTCTCCAGAACTTCATCGGCAAAGTCCCTTTTGCAGTCCCTTGCCACTCTATTTTCACCAGGTCAGAAAAGACCATCTGCCATATCTGGGAGTCATCCTGGGTGGAAGGTCTTTATGAAAGTCCTTCAGTGCAGGCATGAACTGAGTGATGCCCTTCTCTTCCTTGCTTAAGTCCTGCATTTTATTCTTTCTTCCACTTAAGTAAAATTTGTGAGCACCAGCTAACATGCCAGACACCAGCAAGCAGCCTGATTAGAAGATGTGCTTTCAGAAATTGTGCTCTGGCCTTTCCAGAGCCTTTACCTAATTTTCAAGTGATGTCATCTACTACTCAGAGAAATTGGGGCTCACTCCTCAACCCCAGCCAGCTGTTGACTCAGTTTGTTGAAAACTATGGCATATGTGCTCTGGCCAGATTGGGGTGCCTTGGGGTGCCCTTGTCAAGCTGTGGTATCTTGGGGGTGTCCTAGACAGGCTGCGGTGGGGGACTTGGTGTTTCTGGGGAGCTGGGGACAAGGGGTAGGGAGAGGTTGGCCAGGGAGAGTCTTTTCTGATCCGGGATTTGCATGGCTTCTGATGTTAGGTGGACATAGCGGTGTGGACCAGCTTCTCAAATTCTAGGTGAGAGTTCAGAGTGCTTTTTCCACAAGAGAATCCTTTTAGGTTGAGGCTATAAAGCTTTTTCTTTTTTAAAAATCATTTGGACAACAAATTGTTTGTGAAACTGAGCTCATCAGTAGGGAAAAGGGTGAGAAATCATTGAAGCCCCAGACGCCTTCAGGATTGAGTAGATGGCTGAGGGCTATGTTGGGATCGTTCTATTCATTGTTGTTCTGGGAAGTGCCTTCAAGATGAAGAAAAAAAAATCAACTGAAAATGGACCTTTAGAATAGATTGTTGACAATGTTTAAGAGGTCAGTCGGTAACTTTATTTCAATTCTGAGGTTATCATGACTCTTCTTCCCCCTCAAGTTCTTTATGAAACATCGATGTAGGCATCTGACAAAAGTGTTCCAGGTGATGTCTTTATTACTGACGGTTGGTTGGAAACTCCAGCTTGACTGAAGCTAGAACCACACTCCCCAGTGCATTGTTCTCCCAACTGTGGACCCTGGGACCCCCTTGTGAGGTGTTGTTGGGTCTGCTGAATGATGCCCACCCAGTGGGGACCAAGGAGGAGGACGATCCAGGGGGGCGTTCTCTGTTTACCGCGGCATCTCTGTTTGACTGAGGCTCTCACAGTCATGTAGGAGGTGGGGAGTGAGGCTGAGAGTGTGTTAATGGGGGATGTCTTCTCGTGGACGTGTGGCCCAAGGTGGGGGCCCTTTGGTAAGACCTGTGATGACTGCAGATCTTTCTGGGTGCCTCCTGAGGGAGACGCCAGCAGCGGGGCTGGGTCAGCAGTGTCGTTCCCTGAGTAGGCGTCTCCTCCATCACACCTGACCTTCTGGGGAAAGGCTCTGTCAACAGAAGGAAGGCTTGTTTCACCTGTCGCTGTGACCTTTATCTCCAAAGGATCACCGCATCCTAGTCCCTGTACATGTCCCCACCAAAATAGTGGTCATGGCCAAAGCGTTTGGGAATCACTGTGCATTCCACATTCTTCTTGCTCGTCGTAATTGACATCAGTGGACGAGGGACCCCTGTGCCAAAGACACTGAGGACCTCCCCAGGGCACCTGACTTAAGAGGCCATGCAAGTTTCTATGCCTCAGTTTCTTCCTCTGTAAAATGGGAACTGTAGCAATACCTTCCTCATAGGGTTTTGGGGGAAGAAGGGATAAATGAGTGTATGGAAAGCACTTAGAATAATGTCTGATATGTAGCAGCCCCTCAGTAAATATGACAGTTACTGTTATTACTATTTTTACTGTCTCACTTTATTTCTCAGGGCCTCTCTGATCACTTGTAAAATTAGGATTGATTAAAATAGTATATATGCTTCATAGGTTGTTGTGAGGATTAGCTGTTAAGAGGTGTAATTCAGATAACATGCTGGGATCTAGAAAATGCTGGGGTGGGTGGAATGTCGGGCCTCCAAAGATGTCTGTGTCCTGATCCCTGAAATCCGTGCCCACACCACCTTCCATGGTGAGAGAGACTTTAGTTGTTGTTCAGTCGCTCAGTCATGTCTGACTCTTGTGACCCTGTGGACCGCAGCCTGTCAGGCTCCTCTGTCCATGGGATTCTCCAGGCAAGAATACTGGAGTGAGTTGCCATTTCTCCTCCAGGGAATCTTCCCAACCCAGGGATCAAACCCACATCCCTTGCATTGGCAGGCAGATGCTTTACCACTGAGCTACCAGGGAAGAAAGAGACTTTTCAGATGTGATTAATATAAGGCTTTTGACAGGCAAAAGGAGAAAGCAGCAGAGGATGAGATGGTTAGACAGCATCACTGACTCAATGGATGTGAATTTGAGCGAACAACAGGAGACAGTGAAGGACAGGGGAGCCTGGCATGCTGCAGTCCATGGGGTTGCAGTCAGATACGACTTAGTGACTGAACAACAACCGCAGTGTTGCGTATGCATTTGGGGAGTCTGGGTTCTCTGAGCGCCCCATGGTGGGGGTGGGGCTGGTCTCATGGAGGTCTTAGCTGCAGAGCAGCCCCTTGGTGGGTGTCGGGCTTCTCCTGGGCTTTCCCAAGGAGCATTTGCCCGTGAGTTTGGAGGTGGTTCTCAGTACCAAGGAAGAGGTTCTACAGGGGCAGCTGAACGTGGGATTCCAGACGCGCCCGTGTCCCTGTGTCACACGGCTTGGGCCGCCGCCCCCCGCTGGCGTGGTGGCCGTCTCTGGCCTTGTGGGGTCAGGTCGCCTGTGCTCCAGCTTCTCTGGGCCCAGTGTCCTCACTCAGGGTCAGCCCTGTGATGTCGATGAGGCCCTACCCTCCCTCCTGCCCTTGACCTCAGCCGACTGGCTCCAGCTGGGCGTCAGGGCTCTACTAGGCTGTCACGAGGAGTTCTCCCTTTCCCGTCAGGCCTGGAAGGCTGGAGCCACTGTAGTTACCTTGTCTCCGAGTGGAGCCTGAGTGTGAGGCCGTCACACAGGGAGAGGAGCTGAGCTGAGAGGCAGAGAGGCACTGGGGGTCGATCATGTCCTTCGAATCCCCAAATCCAGCTGTCCTGATGTGACGGTCCAGCCCTAAACGTACTGTTAACAAGAGCGATAATTAACTAGCCTCCCTGCCACTGTCTTCAAGCTTGGGTTGGGTTTCCATAGCTTGGATGCATGCATGCTCAGTTGTGTCTGACGCTTTGAGAACCAATGGGCTGTAGCTCACCAGATCCCTCTGTCCATGAACTTCTCCAGGCACGAATACTGGAGCGGGTTGCCGTTTCCTCCTCCAGGGGCTCTTCCTGACCCAGGGAGAGAACCCTTGATTCCTGCGTCTCCTGCATTGGTAATCGAATTCTTTACCACTGAGCCATTTGGGAAGTGCAGTCATGGCAAGCTATTTGCTCTTTCCTGGATGCAGGGTCTGTTCGGTCTTCAGGGGGAGCTGTCGTTTCTCTGAAGCCTGTCTTTCCTAGCCTGCAGTGTCTGTATGTTGTGAGGTCCTTCCTTCTGGCCCCCTCCTCTCATGAAGTCCCCTCCACTGGAATCATCTGTCCTGGCCTCCATAGTCCTATCCTGCGGTGATGGATTTTAAGGCTGCAAGCTCTTGTTGGTATTGCCATTTAATTCATCAGCCACAGGCTCAGGGGCAGAGGGAGAAGCAATGGCCTGTTGCTGGTGGCAATCAGAGTAATCGGCAGTGAGAGCAGGTGATCTGGGGGAGGAACTTGATGGATGAGGGAGGCTTGGGAGCAGTTTTAAAAGTTTAAGAAACAAAAGAAGTTTAAAAAAAAAGAAAAGGAAGCTGTCAGCCCATGTCCCATGTCGTGTCTCTGCCTGCATGTGACTCGCCCAGTGACCCCTGGCTTCCATGCCGGCATGTGCTCCATGTCCTCCTCAGGGTCTCACTTCCCCCGGGCTCCGGAAAGTGGGGCGGGACTGTGGAGAAGCCTGGTCCTGTGATGACGCAGGGTCAAGGGCGAGAGGATTCATGGAGCTTGTGGGTTTCAGGGTGCGTGTGGCGCCGTGGGACCTTTCAACCTGTAGCTTCCCTCAGGGACTGCAGGCACTGGGGTGTCTCCCTTGGTGGCCACGTATTCTTGCCCCCAGTGTGCACACAGGCAGAGAGGTCTTCGTTTGAGGCAGGCTGCTTTGGTTGCAGGGGAAGCAAGCTCGGGAGTCGTGTGTGTGTGTCTGGTTCCAGCGTGATCAGCACTGGACTTCGTGGAGACTCTAAGATCTCGTCACTCTGCTGTTTAAAACTCAATCCAGACTTTAAAAAAAAAATTATTTTTGGTGGTGCTGGGTCTTCGTTGCAGCCTGCAGGGGCTTCCTCTAGCTGTGGACCAAGGCTCTAGAGCACGTAGGCTCAGTTGTTGTGGCACGTGGTCTTCGTTGCCCTGCAGGATGTGGGGTCTTAGTTCCCCGACTGGGGCTCGAACCCACGGCCCCTGCAGTAAAGCCCAGAGCCTTAACTGGACCACCAGGGAAGTCCAGTCTGCACTTTACGATGAGGGCCTGCAGTGCTCGGTGTGATCGGCTCTTCCCTACTTCCCAGCCCCGTCTCCTCCCGCCCTCTCCTGGCCCGGCCACACTGGCCTTACCAAGTCACACCTCGGGACCTTGGCTGTTGCTCTCCTTCTGGAGTGCTTGTCCTGCCTCGTCAGGCAGGCCCTGTTCAGTGTCACCTCCCCAGCCACCCCGCCTCTCCTTCCTTCGTCCCGTCACTTCCTTGATCTCCATCACAGCACCTTTATGAGCGCCTCAGCATGTGTCGATTGTCTGTTCCCTTCCTTGTTCACTGTCCGTGTTCAGCCCTGTGGTGTACCGTTCAAGGAGCAGAGACCTTGCCTGTTCTTCCCTCTGCTGTGTTCAGAGGGCCCCGCTCAGGCTTCACCCAAGGGATGCACTCCATAAATATTTTTTAAAAAATAATCTATTCTTTAATTGGAGGAATATAGCTTTACAATGTTGTGTTGGTTTCTGCCATACAACGATGCAATTCAGCCATAATTATACATATATCGCCTCCCTCCTTAGCCTCCCTCCCCTCCTCCCATCCCTCTGGGTCATCACGGAGCACCAGGCTGGGCTGCCCGTGTTATATAGCAGCTTCTCACCAGCTGTCTGTCTTGCTCATGGTAACGTAGGTATGTTGATGCTGCCTTCTCGCTTCATCCCACTCTCCTTCCCCTGCTGTGTCCTCAAGTCCATTGTCTATCTGTGTCTCCATTGCTTCCCTACAAATAAGTTCATCGGTGTCATTTTTCTAGATTCAGTAGATAGGCGTTGTTGTTGTTTAGTCGCTCAGTCATGTCTGATGCTTTTGTGACCGCATGGACTGTAGCCTGCCAGGCTCCTCCACCTGTGGGATTCTCTAGGCAAGAATACTGGAGTGGGTTGCCATTTCCTTCTCCAGATATATGCATTAATATACAACATTTGCTTTTCTCTTTCTGACTTAATTCACTCTGTATAACAGGCTCAAGGTTCATCCACCTCACTAAAACTGACTCAAATTCATTCCTTTTTATTTTTTATGGCTGAGTCATATTGCATTGTATATATGCACCACATCTTCTCTATCCATTCCTCTGTCAGTGGCCACGTAGGCTGCTTCCATGTCCTAACTGTTGTAAACAGTGCTGCTGTGGACCCTGGGGTGCATGTGTCTTTCTCAGTTATGGTCTTCTCAGGGTATACGCCCACGAGTGGGATTGCTGGGTCATATAGTAGTTTTATTTCTAGTATTTTGAGGAATCTCCATACCCTTCTCCATAGTGGCTGTCTCAATTTGCATTCCCACCAACAGGGCAGGAGGGTTCCCTTTTCTCCACATCCTCTCCAGCATTCATTGTTTATAGATTTTTTGATGATGGGCTTTCTGACCGGTGTGAGGTGGTATCTCATTGTAGTTTTGATTTGCATTTCTCTAATAATGAGCAATGTTGAGGATGTTTTCACGTATTTCTTGGCCGTCTTCCATAAATGTTCATAATACGAATGATTAGAAATGAATAGAAATCCAGGAGGAGTTGTAGAACCTGATTGAAAACCCACAGCAATTAGGGAGAGCCCAGCGGTGGGCGGGGTCGTGGGTCTTCATTCTAAGGGCACTGGTAGCATGCTGTACCACATGTAACTGCGTTTTTCAGTTGTGCCTCCAACCAGATTCTTCTGATCACGTGTAGTTTTGGCTCCTTATAACTATACTTATTAGCACATGACTTTGACTCTTCAAGGGTTTTGTCATTCAGAGCTATTTTGATTACAAGAATCATAAAAACCCAATTTAATCGGTTTTCAATTAAACAGCAGAAATCCAGGAGTGTCTGTCTTTAGGAATGGCTTGATCCAGCAGCTCAAACAATATCATTAGGAAATGTTTTTTGTTTTTCGTGTTTTGACTTCTCAACTCTGTCCCCCTCCCTCCAAATATTAGCAGTGTGGTGCTGCTAAATGTTGAACCACTAGCCCTCAGAGGAAAGTACTAATTTCCACGGTGTTGGTGCTGCACTGTGGTCAGTTTCCAGCTGTTCACATGACGTCACTGAACGCAAAGTTAGGAAGAGATGCACCCGTGGGTTCCCGTGAACCGGTGTGCCCCAGCTTTGCAATGCCTCCTCGTTGTTGCTTCCTTTTTCAGGCAGGTGTTCTTCTGGTGACAGTAAGCTGCCAGCAGCTCTTGTTTTCATCTTCCCAGCAACCCAATCAAAAAGAGCTTCTTCCCACTAGTTTCCTTATAAACCACTCTCCCATCTTTCCCCTTGTGGAGCAGAGCTTCTCAATCTTGGCTCCATTTGAGTCACCTGGGGAGTTTTTAAAACGTCCCAGTGCTTGACCACTTGCAGCCACCACGTTAGAGGATATTGCTTTCAAGCTGATGAAGTGATGCCTGCCACTTCATCAAGTTGATAAAGTGCTTCAGATGTGTCAGTGTTCGTTGATTCTTGGCCCGTGGTAGAAATCTTGACTCACATGGACATAAGAAATTAATCATCACAGTCATCCTGCTCCAAAGTGGCTGTGCCAAAATTCCTCCCCAGGTGTAAGCTGAGGCCATGTTTCCCCTGCGCCCCTGAGTTGGTTCTCCCAGAGATGCCTTAGGTGATAAACCTCAGTGTCTGGCAGGTGACTGAGAGATGCCTGTTCTGCAGGACGCAGCTTGTGCCTGGGATGGCTGGCCCAGCTGGTTCGAATCTCTGCCTTCACTTTATCCTGAAAAAACCTGCTCTATTCCTCTGTCCTCATGGGCCCCTGAAACCCGATCATGCGCCGTCAGCCAACATGGGGAACCGAGTCAGAGCATGAGGGGCTTGGAACTGGACATCAGCTGGGGACAAACAGACGGGCTTCTTGGCAGCAGTGCTTGGTGCGGACCAGATGTGCTGTGGACACAGGGAAGGCTCTTCCTTCCATGGGAAAGAGAAGCCTCTGCCTTGAGAAGGAACTCAGAAAAGGCGATAGCAGAGCTTGGAGGCCAAAGGCAGGCACACGTTTTCCATTTGAGGGGATCTGGCTTGAAACTCAGCCCCGTTGTCTAGCAGCTCTGAAGTCTTGGACCAAGTTTTAATCTCGGAGCCTCAGTGTTTTTATTTGAACAGTGATAATGGTTTTGATTTCCTAGCATTATTTGAAGTTTAAAAGAGATGATGTATGTAAAGTACCAGGCAAATGTTGACATTATTTTGGGTTATGGAAGCATTTTGAAGGGTGTCCAGGCTATGGCAGGTCAGGGTCCATTAGCAGAACACCTGTTCATTAATTTCTGGAAGTGGGTGAATAATTATGGTGATAATTGTAGAGTAAACCCCTTTGAAAGCTTTTGCAGTCCATTATCCTGGTAAAACAATATTTGTGTGATCAGCCAATTTCCTGACCTTTAAATAAAAATCTGAACTGGTAGCCCCAGTCCCTGGTCCTTGCTGAGCACTCAGTACTGCCAACACCAGGAAGATCCTCCAGGGATGGTGGCCACGGATTTTAGCTTTGATAGTTTGAAATTAGAATTTGCTGAAGAAGTTCGGAGAGTAATGTACCCATCACCTAATGTACTCACCACCACCTAGATGTAAAAGATGAATTTCCATATTGATTTCAGATACTTAAAAGTTGGCAAGTGTAGTTCAGGATGTCCTTACTGATTGCATGCACAGATGTTTCCAGGTTGATTCTTCTTGGCCCAGCTTGGGGGGCAGGCCTCAGACTAATGTGGGGTACTTGGGGGGTATATGTGTGTCAGGGGACTTAGAACTTTGGTGGGAGCAGCTCCATTCAAACATTCTGGATTGAGAGGGGAGAGGGGCAGGCCTCCAAAAGTAAGAGATGGGTTTTGCCAAGAGAGGATGTTGAGGAGGAAAGAGATAGGGGTTGTTGCATCTGGCGTGACATGGGCAATTGGTAACACCAGCATTTTTAGGTAGGAGGGGTTTGGTGGTTTTGTTGGAAACGAGGTTTGAAGGCATTTTCCTGAGACCGTATCTGCACAGCATGCTGTCCATTTTTGTTGAGTTTGTATGTTTACGTGGGATAGTGTAACAGAACTAGATTTAGCATCATGAAGAAGAAAACCTAGACAACACTGACTTCCACAGGTTTTTTTCCTTACCTCACATAAGCCTAGAAGTAAATAGTCCAGGGCTAGTGTGATCATTTCATGGTTGTTGTGACCTCGGGCTACTCTCTTCATTTTGCTCTACCATCCTTAGTACATGGTTTTTTAGCTTCATGATTGCCTCATGGTATATATATTGTGGCTAGTGCTCCAGCCATCACATCTATATTTCAGGCCAGTAAAAGCAGAAGTGGGGAAGGGCAGAGAGTGCATTTTACAGCTGAAGTCTGTAAGGATTTAAAACTTTAGGATCATAAGCTTTCTCTAAGGAGCTTTCCCACTCCAAATGACTTCTTTAGAGCTCTTGAAGGTGTTAGTCGCTCAGTCGTGTCCTATTCTTTGCCACCCTATGGACTGTAGCCCGCCAGGCCCCTCTGTCCATGGGATTCTCCAGGCAAGAATACTGGAGTGGGTAACTTCCTTTCTCCAGGGCATCTTTCCAACCTAGGCATTGAACTCTGGTCTCCTGCATTGCAGGCAGATTTTTTTTTTTTTTTTTTTTACCATATGAGCCACCAGGGAAGCCCTAAAGCTCTTAGGCCTCCCCTAATTGTGGGGAAACATGGTTGCCTAATTGGCACATAAGGAAACAGGGACCATGGAGATGGGGTTGGCAGCCAGCAACCCCTACCCCTGGTGGCTTTGAGAAAGGGGAGGCTGATGACAGTAACACCAGGGTGGATGCAGGGAGGGTGTTTCTAAAGTCCCCCCAAGCCACCCCTGAGTGCCATAGCTACGGGGAAAAGCTTCATCAAGGATACAGGGTCAGAGCTGCAAGATCATCCATTCCCTGGTTCTGGAAGTGGCGCCTGTCTCTCTGGAGACCTTCCATAAAAGTTCATGTTTTATTTGCTCCACCGAACTTCATTCCCTGCAAGATGCTTTCCTCTCCTAAATCACTGCAGAAGCAATTGCCTGAAAATGCCATGGATCGATCCATGATTTTTGTTCATTTCCTTTTTATTGTCTGGCAGGAAACAAAAGCCCAGAGACAGAACAGGAGCACTTGGAGTGCCTCCTTAGAGGCTTAGCCCAGACGTGCATTTATCTTTGTCATCGTGACTTTTTTCTGGCCCTGCAGGCTTTGTGCTTCTCCCAGAGCAGTTGTCTGTGCCTCCTCTGGTGTCGGCGCCTCCCCTTCCTGGAAGCCGGCAGGTGGCTCGTTTTGTTAAACGCCACTTTCATTCTGACAGCTACTCTGCTTTAAGTTTCTAATTACAGTTTTCATCAGGCAACTGGTCATTTTGCTTTGCTTGAGTGGGTAATGATGCTTCTAACCTGGGCAGAGAGTGACTTGCCTAAATGTTTCCTTTGCACTTGGACCGAACAGAAAAAATAGACATCCTTCCTATAAAGAGATAAAGCCCATTTCTTGGTCTGTGGTTATTTCACTGGTTTATGGCCTCAGTTTCATTCTTGCGTTGCAGGAGAAATACACTCTCTCCTCACCCCTCTCCATACTTTCTCTTCATTCATTTTAGAATCTTTCTTCTGCCTGGTACCTCTCCTCTTTACAGGCTGAGGTTGTTGCTCCAGAAGCCCAAATGAAGCTCACCATCATTTCCCCTAGTTGGTCACTCCCAGATCTATTGTATGGCTGCGTATTTTGTGCTTTAAAATTCTGATTTCTTCCTTTCTTTAGTGACATATTCAGTAAACATTTAGCAGGATGTAAGCTCCATGAGAATGGGGACTGACTTGGGTTTTTTTTTTTTTAACTTTTAATTTTGCACTGGGGTATGGGTGACTAACAATGTTGATAGTTTCAGGTGGACAGCGAAGGGTCTCGGCCATACATATACATGTATCCATTCTCCCCTCCCATCCAAGCTGGCACATAACATTGAGCAGAGATCCCTGTGCTGTACAGCTGGTTCTTGTTGGTTATCCATTTTAAATATAGCAGTGTGTACATGTCCATCCCAAACTCCCTAAATATCCCTTTCTTCCAACCTTCCCCCCGACAACCGTAAGTGAGACTGACTTGATTTTGATATCATTGTGCACTCAGCTTCTAAAATAGATCGCTGATCCTTGGTGGGTAGATGTAGATAAGTGATTGACTGAGTTTATAATAATAATAATAATAATAGCAAATGTCGGTTAAGCACCATATGCCATACCCTCTGTTAACTACTCAATAGGCAACCTTCCTGTGAGGTGAGTACTCTTATCACCTCCCCACTTTACAGGTGGGGAAACTAAGGCCAAGAAAAGTTAGATAGTATAGGAGGGCCAAACTGTCTGCTTTGAAGTCCTTCCCGTATCCCATGTGAGATCGTTATTGTCAACATCACGGTCAAGTGCTCTGCCTGCCGCACTCAGCTGGTGAGCGGGGTGGGCCACTGATGCTCTGACACAGAAAGGAATGACCCACAGTAGCTACCGCCCTGGAACTAGCAGAGGGGTGCCTGGGTGGGTGCAGTAACCTGGGCTCCAGGAGAGTGTGTACCTGGTCCTTCCCGTCCCTGTTTGCTCCAGCCAGCCAAGCCTGGGCAGAGCAGGCGAGGATGTGGATGGGGGCCAGGGGATGTGGTGCCCTTGAACGGAGTTCCTGGGCGGCGTTCTGGTTCGTTGTTGTTGTTCAGTCGCTCAGTCGCGTCTGACTCTTTGCGACCCCGTGGACTGCAGCATGCCTGGCTTCCCTGTCCTTCACCATCATCCGGAGTTTGCTCAGACCCTTGTCCATTGGGTCAGTGATGCCATCTAACCACCTCTGTCTCCGCTTCTCCTTTTGCCTTCAATCTTTCCCAGCATCAGGGTCTTTCCCGATGAGTTGGCTCTTCGCATCAGGTGGCCAGCGTGTTAGAGCTTCTAGCATCAGTCCTTCCAATGAACATTTGTGTTGATTTCCTTTAGGATTGACTGGTTTGATTTCCTTGCTGTCCAAGGGACTCTCAATAGTCTTCTCCAGCACCACATTCAAAAGCACCAATTCTGGTCCATGCTGTACCTCAGATGGCTCACCTTGCCAGGCTCCTCCCCCATTACCTTTTCATTTTAGGCTTAGAATCTCACTGTTTCTGAGGCCCAGTCCCTCCAAAAGCACCCACCTTTCCCCAGGTGGAGCCAATTATGCTAAGCTCAACTCCACCTTTAATTACTTTTGCCCTTATTTGCATCTGATTTGTCTCATTATAATGCTATTCACAGCATGGCAGCCAGGCATGGTGCATACACATTTTCGAGGTCTTGGCTTCCTTCTGAGTAAAATGAAGGACTTGGAATAGATGCAAGCACGCATGTACCCATCGGCCAGGAGCAGCCTGCTGAACTCACCTGCTGGCCTGAAAATTCTTTCAACAACTTTATGTGGAAGAACAATTCGTTAAAAAATGAAACCGTATTCATTACAGAGAATTTAAAAAGATAGAGACAAAAAATAAAGGAGAAAAATCAAAATCACAAACCCTCAATCATTATTAATACCCTGGGATAGATCCTTCCAGATCGGTGTAGCACTTCTTTCTGGGAACTCTTGGGCTAAACACATCCTGCCTGAAGAGCCTGGGGATCCCTTATCCCCTGCTTGACACATGGACTTCATGGGCTAAGAGGAGAACTGGATCGTATTTTAAAAAACATGCCAATAACAAATAATTGGTAGGGATTTTAATAGGAAAATCAGGCAGTGGTCTCATAGGACCGTAAATCATGCCAAGGTCCTGTCATAACAAGCCATACGTGTGCCAAAATGATGGGACGTGTGGTTTGATGGGCCGGCAGACTGGCTACTGCTGTCTTTGCCTCTTTTCCAGAGGAAGATGGGACAGTGTTCATGAAGGCTGCCCATCCTGTGTTGGAGCGTGAAGGTGTAGACCATCCCATGGGTTTGCCCGGAAGACCCTAGCTCTGCCTTTTGCCAGCATTGTGACCTTGGGCATATAGCCTGGCTTTTTTGTGTGTTCTTTTCTTTCCCTTTCTACATGTTTATTTTATTTAAAAAATAATCTTATTCATTTGTTGAGTTACTTTTGGCTGTGCCTGGTCTTGTTGTTGCGTGTGGGCTTTCTCCAGTTGCGGGGAGCAGGAGCTCCTCCCCAGATGCAGCGCTCAGGCTTCTCAGCGTGGCTTGTCTTGCTGAGGGGCACAGCCTCTAGGCAGGCGGGCTTCAGCGGCGCAGTGCACGGCTTCTAGAGTGCAGGCTCGTAGCTGAGGCATGCGAGCTTAGTTGCTCTGAGGCATGTGGCATCTACATAGACCGGGGCTCAGAGTGGTGTCCCCTGCATTGCAAGGTGGTCTCTTAACACGGGGCCACCGCAGAAGCCTTCTGTGTGTTTATGTTTTGGACAGTTTCTGTTGCCAGGTCTTCAAGTTCGCTCGTCTTTCTTCTGCAGTTTGCTGTGACACTTCACAGTGGCCGTACCCGGCTATAAGGGACGCTGGGGAACACTGACTATTCGGCCCACATGTCCAAGTGCCCAGCAGAAAGTTGATGTTTCTCTTTTTAGGGGCTTCCCTGATAGCTCAGTTGGTAAAGAATCCTCCTGCAAATGCGATGTTTTTCTTACTACAGAAGAAAGATTGACTATTAGGGGATACTAGCGTTAGAGGATATATGTGTTTGCATTAATTGCTACTCTGCTTTTGATGAGCAAGTGGAAGCAAAGTGCTAGCTTTTTGGGGCAGTGGCACTAATGGGGTGGTTTCAGTGGAGAAATGAGGAGAAGTGAAATGTGAAAGATGATCTCCGCTCAGCACTTGGAAACTCTCACCATTTGGTGACACAGGAATCATTGTCTTCATTTTTAAGAAGTAAGACAGTCAACTGCTGTGCGTCCCAAGTTTATTTCCCCTGTGAATCTAGAGTGCTCCTCTGGTCTGAAGGGTAAGATTTATCATGGGCATGTGTCCTACCCATCAGCTAGGTCAGTGCCAAGAGAATTTGGTTAAACTAGAATAGAGACCCAGGTCCGAATCCTGGCTTACTGCTCTTCCTGCTTGTGCCGTTTTCAGATGGTGTAAGCTCACCCTCGCCACCTATAAGGTGTGGATAGTAACTCCCTGGTCCAGTGAACAGTGGATCCCAGGGTTACGAGATCAAGTTTTCAACTGCTCTTTCTATATCATTTGGTCTCCACTGGGAGAGGAAAATAAACTTAACAGTATTTTCTTGGTTTCCCATGATGTGTTATTGTACTTTCTACCTTCCTTGGAAATTTCTATCTGGAGAGTATGACAGTTGACATTCAATTAAATGTGAAATATAGAAGGTCTGTTCTGTTACTTGCAATGATAAAAATATTGGTTTAATATTTTAGAATTGATTTCAGTGAAAGCAGTCACTGCATAGCTTGTTTGCCATACATTGTTTTTTATAGTTGAGTATTTTACTGGAATTTAAAAAATGAGTTATTTTTAATTTTTCATAACAGGTCCAACAATATAAAGGAGTATAAAAGAGACATATAAAGGAGTAATCTCCCTTAATGCTCCCCACTTAAGATAACCAGGGTAAATTGATGTACATACACTTTGGCAAATCTATACTCTACACACATGTTCTACTTATTCCATTTTTTTCCCTTCAAAAATGGGATTCCAGTCTCTTATCAGGGATTGGCAGACTCTGACCCCTGGGCATGCCACTATTTTTGTAAAGTTTTATTGGAATGCAGCCCCACCCGTTTGTTAGGAATTGCCTGTGTGCTTTCTCTATACAACGGAGGGGTTGAGTGGTTCCAGCAGAGACACAGGGCCTGAAAAACTGAAAACCACCTAGCCCTTTAAAGAAAGTCTGCTGTTCCCCGGTCTAATCTGCTTTGACTTTCTCAGGTAATGGTATATAACTGAACAGTTATAACTCTTCACTCCAGATCAGTAGATACAGATCTAAGTCATTCATTTTATTTATTTTTTTCTATTTTTTTGCCACCCCTCAAGGCAAACAGGATCTTAGCTGCCAAACCAGGAATCGAACCCTTGTCCCCTGCAGTGGAAGCGTGGTGTCTTAACCACTGGACCGCCAGGGAAGTCCCTAAGTCCTTCATTTTAACTTCATGTACACCTGCGTGTCAGAGTTCATCATGTGACTGTGCTGTGATGGTTAAAATCATTCCACCATAGATGGCATATAGGTTGATTCCAGGATTTTGCCCATAATAAACAGTATTTCATAAACCCCATGGAAGTGTATTTTTATATCCCAGGGGCTTCATTTACGTGGGAAAGATTTACAGAAGTACCGTTGCTGAAGGAAAGCCTGGATTCTTTGCCCATCAGTTGCCTTTTGGTTCCCACGTGTCATGTCATCAGATGTTCTCTCTGTTCTGACACCTCTTTTGGGAATCTGACATTTGTAATAAAAGTGGTTTTCACTCCCTGTTGACTCTGGTTCACAGTAATAAATCTGCTGCTGAAGCAGACATTTTCAAGTAAGTATATAGTTGATACCCAACCTTCCTAGAATAGTACTTAAGCCTTACTACATGCAAAATAGTCTCATGTTTTGTATCCTGTTCTGTTCCATCTTAACAAACATCAGTTGTAACTCACTGAATTGTTTTCCCCACCCCAGTAAAGGGACACACCTGTAGTTTGAGAGACTACCCTTTTCTAGAAAGGGGTACCATTCTGAATCTTGTGATCTAGTTAAGTTTGATATTTTATCTGTTGGTCAAGGCCATTCCTCTTCCTTCCCTTATTTAAGGAAAAACTTTGTTCTTCTTAGTGAAAATTCCTACATAGTTTAATGCATAATGTCTTTATAGTTGTGAGGTGGGATACAGACCAGTTTCCTTTGGAAATGGGAGTTGTCCTTGGTCTTCATGTGTTTCCCCAGAGAGACCAAATACCCGGACTTTGCCGTCATGCAGCGCGGATGTACCTGTAAGCCGAGCCACCTCATGGGGGATTTGTCCTCTTCTGGGTCTAGCCCAGTGGTCACACCTTGATCCTGACCACCCCCTGGCCCAGCGTCCACACACATCATCACCCCTGCTCAGCTTCGACTGCCACCTGTTCTCTGCTCAGTGCTCTGTTGCCTGTGGACCAGATCAGTCATAAATACTGTGGTTCCGTTATTCCCTCTGAGGCTGTTGAGACCTGCAGCCTTATTTTAGTAATTGAACTTTTCCCCGCTTCTGCAAACCAAGAAACCAATCAGAAAGGGCTTTCTCTCATAGAACTTCTTCGGGTGCAGGTCTGGCTGGATCCAGGTGTGCATGAGCGGTTCACCAGGGAGATCTCTCTCTCTCCCCCTTCATCCTGCTTCAGGTTCTGGCAGCTTTGTTTCATTTTCAGGCAGCTTATCTTTTCTAGGGGGAGAAGGTGATCAGCTAGGAGCCGGAGGGGTCGGAGCAAAGGTCACTCCCCGTGACCTGCAGAGAGGTTTGGATTTTATCCTCAGGCTGGGGAACCTGGTGAAAAATGTAAAGTGGAAAATGACGCGAGTCAATATGCGTGTTTCCTCCCCTCTCACGAGGGTCTGCTCCACGTGTCTTATTGGTCTATGCACATCAGAAACCGGATTCTTCCTTTAGAGGGATGGTTACTTTCAGACACCTAAAATATTTTTCTTTTTCTCTCTCTCTCTTTTTTTTTTTTGAAATTTCTGACATTGTTTGAATTTAATGATTCATATTACGAATTATTCATGAAAATGATCTTTTAAGCTTCTTATAATAGCTGAAATTATCCTTCATTAGATACTGACAGTTCCTGTGATGGGTGTAATTATAAAAAAAAATATTCTTAGGCTGGCTATATTCTGCAGTGTTAAAATTACGCAAATGAGCAAGAGATAAGAATAGCAGCTGAGTAGGATGGTCAGATTTTATGGGAAAAGGGGGGATGGCAGCATTGCAAATTTTCTAAAAATGAATAAATATGTGCTGTACACAATAAGTACGTTTTTATTACTGTCTGCCATGATGTTCACCCTCTCCTCATTGGCCCAGGAGTGCAATAATTTTAGCGCCCTGAATTGTTTGTAGCTCTTGCCCATATATGAATCGCATCAAGGAGAGTTTTTTTTTTTCCTTTCCTCCTTCTTTCCACTCAGCATTTTCTGCAAGGCAGGCTGTAGTAATCTCTGATAGTTCCTGAGAATGGCACGCTTGTTGCTAATACAGAGAAAGCTGAGATGGGAGGGTGGGGGCAGGGAGTCAGGTGCTGCGGTGAGGGGTGGGTCTCTGGGTAATGAGCCTGAGAAATGAGGTCTGCATCATGTTCATGTCCCAAGGATGGCCAGGTCGGGTGTTTGTGGCTGATAGGGGTCAACCTACTTCTTGGGATTAACCTTGGCAACCTTGTAGGGACAAGAAGAATGGAGGAGCCATATGGCACGTGGCGTCCAGGAGCCCCTCAGGACCTGCTCCTGCCTGTCCCCTCAGGGTCTCTGTTAATAATGCCCCATTCTGCCCTTCCCCACATGGTCCCATCCCTTCTTGGGGGCTGTATAGAACCTCCCCCCACCAGAGAGTGATTAGGGTGAATACGGTACCATCAGTGGCCGTACAGCCTCAGATCAACTCACGTAAAGCAGATGGACTGAATTCTCCCATCTCCCTGCCTTTGAACTGGACCAGTCCGTGAAATGAAAAGTAGAGGGTGATTTCAAAGAGAAAAAGGCTAACATGTAAGTAGTGCTTACTCATCTGAAGAACTGCCCATGTACTCATTTAATCCTCACATCCGCACGATGTGTTGGATGCTATTATGATCTTCAGTCTGCATGTGAGGAAACATAAACAGAGAGCTTAAGTCACTTTCCCAAGATCACACAGCAAGTCAGGAGGGTGAAACAGTGCTGGTAAATTTCCACTGATTGATGATGGCTGGGGTGGGGACCTACCTGATCAGCTCACCTGAGAGGCTCTCCAGCAGGCTTGGGTTTATTCACACAGATGTGGCTTCCAGCTCTCTCCTTACACTTCAACCTCTTGTAACCTCATCCCGCTTCCCATCAGCTTCTGGGTGCCCACCGTGATGCCTGCTTCTGTGCCCACTTTGGCGTGTACCGCCACCCCTCGTGTCACGTGTTCCTGCAGTGATGGCTTGCTGTCTTCCTCACTTGCACCTGGGCAGCCCTCCGCCTTGGTGTTTGGTTTTCTTCTAGAATGTGCACAAACCTCATTATGCCTTCAGATGACAAGAAGCAGATGCTTACTTTCCGTTATATCTTAGAGACCAGAGGTTGGCAAACGTCTTTTTGTAAAGGCCCAGTCGTAAGTATTTCAGGCATTGCAGCTGGTCTGTCTGCTTCTTCCTTTCCTCTTTCTCCCCTTGTTTGCATTCCCTCCCCTCTCTCCCCCGACTCCTCCTCTCCTAATTATGTACAGTTTTTACTATAACGTGGACCTCAGGCTGGATTTCACTCAGGGGGTGTAGCTGGCCAACCCATCTTGCGGGCATTCGTTGGTGTTAAACTGCCTCTTAAAAAATGGAGCTGTCCTTGTTCCCGTAGGTCTGATTTTTGCTTCAGCTGGTCCTTCTCGCATGCACGTCTGCTGATTTCTGAGGTGTCGGGACCCACTTGTCTGCTGTTTTCCATTCCCTGAATCTCCTCTCTCTCTTGCCTGCTCTGGTTTTGCTCCAGCCAGGCTGGTGCTCTGGACATTTTCTCAGAGCTGCAGACCCAGTGGAGTGAAGGGTGATGCTTATTTGCTCTTTCAGACTTTTCTTTCTGTAGTTTACACAGGGAAAAGCCTGCTTGATAAAGAAGGTAAACCACCAACCTGTGTGTTTACACCTGGCTGTTTCTTTGGGGTGGCTTCTCCCAGAGTGTCCGGTGTTGCGGGAGGAGGAGTGGGGTGGACGCTTTGTGCTCTGCAGGTGTGGTCCTCTGACCCATCCTTCGCCAGCCTGCTGAGGTCACCGGCGTAGATGCCCTTCTCCTCACTTCCAAGTGAGAGAACAGGCTCCATGCAGAGTTTGCACCCAGCCCACGACAGAGCTGGAGAGTCAGTTTAGGTCTTTAGGTGGCACATCTGGGACTCTAGCTGGTGCCTCCTCTGGACATGAGTAATTCTTTTTTGTAAAATTCACTTTTTTATTTAATATATTTTTTGGCTGTGCCACATGGCTTGTGGGATCTCAGTTCCCTGACCAGGCGTTGAACCCACGCCCGATGCAGTGGAAGCGCAGAGTCTTAACCATCAGGGAGTCTCCGGATGTAAGTAATATTGGAATGCTCTCCTTACTGTGCTTATGGTTCAAAGCAGGGTTTCTGGAGTCAAGACCATCTGGGGGTGAGCCCAGCTCTACCCCTCAGCAGCTGCATGATATTGGGCATGGCATCACCAACCTGATGGACATGAGTTTGAGCAGGCTCCGGGAGTTGGTGGTGGACAGGGAAGCCTGCAGTCTGTGGGGTCTCAAAGAGTCAGACACGACTGAGTGATTGAACTGACTCTCTGGACCTCAGCTTTCTTACATGTAAAATTGATCTAATAGTTTCATCCTCGTGAATTGTTATGACTGTAGAATGAAACCATTAAAACGATGCTCAGGAAACATTAACTGTCCTTGTTTAGTCGCTCAGTCATGTCTGACTCTCTGCGACCCCACCGACTATAGCCCTTCCAGGCTCCTCTGCGCATGGGATTTCCCAGGCCAGAATACTGGAATGGGTTGCCATTTCCTTCTCCAGGGGATCATTCCAACGCAGGGATTGAACCTGAGTTTCCTCTTTGGCAGGCAGATTCTTTACCACTGAGCCACTTGAGAAGCCCCCAGCTGTCATTGCTATTTCTTTTTTCTTAAATAAATTTTATTTTTTATTATAGTGAAATACACATAACAAAATTTACCGCCTTAACGGTCGACAAACGTGCACTTGGGCAGTGTGGGTACATTCACGCAGTTGTGTGGCTGATGTCTGGCCCTCCTGTGGTCTCTGAGATCTGAAGCTCTGTCCCCAGCCCCCGGCTTGGCTCTTTAGAGCAGCAGGCACTGGACTGAATCGAGCCCAGCACCTGCCGGCCATGGACAGCTGTTCTGCTCAGGCCTGTGGGTGGCCTGGCTCCAGCGGTGAGGGCGGGGAGGCATCGGGACTTGGGGGTCGTCTCCCTCCCACCCGGCCCAGGCACCTGCGGTTTATTGCGGGCTCTCTCCTCTCGGGCTGTTGGCTCAGCACTTCTCGGTCAGCACCTACCGGAGTCCACGCCACCACGGTTTCTGGCATGTTCTCGGACTTCCTCTGTTTTACGTAAGAAGAAACTGAGTCTCAGGGAGGCTCAGCAGCGTCTGTCAGACCACGAGGCTCGGACGGCCTCCCCCGGGGCTGCTCTGCAGCCGGTGGCCTTGCCCCCCACCCCCAGGTTCTCGTTACTGGACAGCTGTGCTGAGAGTTCTTTCTCATTGCTTTCCTCAGCACGTGAAATACTGAGCCACTTGAGTGGGTTATTGGAGCACCCGCCTCTAACTTCAGGAGTGGACTTTCGTTGTTTAGTTGCCCAGTCATGTTTGACTCTTTGGGATCCCAAGGACTGTAGCCCACCAGGCTCCTCTGTCCGTGGGATTCTCCAGGCAGAAATACTGGAGTGGGGTGCCGTTTCCGTATCCAGGGGATCCTCCTGACCCAGGGAGCGAACCCGCATCCCCTGCCTTGGCAGGTAAGTTCTTTACTGCTGAGCCTCAAGAGTGGAATAGCTGCGGCAAATTCTGCATCTCCCCACTGCTTCCCCTTCCCTTCCCTCTCCTCCTACCCTCTCCCTTCCTGCCTCTCCTGGGGCTGCTGCTTTCTCTAACACATCTTTATGGAGGGCCTGCCACAGGCCAGGCCCAGTACCCAATGCCTGGATACATTTTGGACGCGAAACAAAGTCACTGCCCTCAGAGCTCACAGATGAGAAGGGCAGACAGATGAGTAGGAAGAAGTTACGATGCAATGTGATAATGCCTCCTAGAATGACACTGAGGGGACTCCAGGTGGACATGAGTCTGGGGGGAGCATCTGCTTCTTAGAGAAGTGCCGCCTGGTTTGAGGGTTGCAAATTGAGTAGGAATTTTCTGGGTCAAAGAAGGAAGGATGAGATGACCAGAGCTTTCTGAAGAAATCTAAAGAAACCAGCTATTCAAAAACACTGGGTCATTGAATTTAATCTTTAATATGATTTTTTTAAATTTTTTAATTTATTTTTGGCACTGGATCTTAGTTCCTGCATGTGGGCTTTTCTCAGGTCGTGGCCGGCAGGGGCTACTCTGTAGTTGTGGCACTCGGGTTTAGTTGCCCCGCGGCATGTGGGATCTTCCCTGACCAGGGATCAAGCCCATTTTCCCTGTTGGCAGGTGGATTCTTAATCACTGGACCACCAGGGAAGTCCCCCCATGGCCCGCCCTGCCATTTTTTTTTTTTTTAAAGCAAGCAGAAACAAAATCCGGTAATCCACCAAGACAAGCTTGCTGAAGTCCCAGCTCAGGGTCCTTCTGGCTCATGGAACTTCCAAGAGTACCACATGGAAGAGTCCAAGGCAGAAGTAACAGCATCTCAGGGCAGGATCAGTTAAGATAACTAGGGTTTGGGATCGGTTGGCTGCACACAAGACCAGGTTAGAATCCAGCCTTGCACCTCCCAGCATGGGACGGCTGCTGGGCTTCCTGAATGTTACAGTCTGTTCAAGCAAGGACAGAGGCTGTGCTTACCATCCCTTGTGAACCTGTAAGTCTCAGCCTCCCTGCGCTGCTGCTCTTTAGTCGCTTAGTCGTGTCCGACTCTTTCTGACTCAGATGGACTGCAGCACACCAGGCTTCCCTGTCCTCACTGTCTCCCAGAGTTTGCTCAAACTCATGTCCATTGAGTCAATGATGTCCTCCAACCATCTCATCCTCTGTCGCCCCCTTCTTTAAAAGGCATCTTCCATACTTGACTCTGGATGTGTTGTAAAGTGTGCAGTAGGCGTCCGGGTCAGCTGAGGTTCAGGGTGCAGCGTCAGAAGCAGCATGGCAAGTTTCAGATTCTTTCCTGAATTGTTTGAAGAGTTGAGGAGCTGAGGTAGGGGTGTCACCACATCTCAGCAAAGCCCAAGCAAGCCGTGGCAGTGAACTCAGCAAGCCTCTGTTAAAAAAAAATGCATTGACTTCGCAGCCTGCAGCCCCATGTTCACTCTGCCGTCCTCACTGTAGTTAACTCTACAGTAATACACCAGAGTTAATGAAGAGGCCCTCTGCCTTTAAATTAACCCCAGCTAGACAGATGAAACAGTTGAGCTCTGTGTTTTACACGTGGAAACCAGGGCAGCGTTCAGCCCTCATCCTCCAGGATTCCAACAAGAGGTGAATTTATCCGAGGTACGAAATCCCTCACGTACAAATGACTTCTCTGCCATCCCAGTCCTTCCTAACAATTAATCCTGGTGATGATTAATCTTTTTGCTCTTACTTTCTCTAAAGAACAGTCTTGTTCAACATTCTGGAAGCCTGAAAGGTGCTGTATGTGTTTAATATTTATATGCAACCACTCAGGTGCAGAATAAATGGAATTAATATTGTCTGGGAGTTTGGGAGGTGGTAAACCAGCAGAGGCCCAAAAGTGAGGTGTCTGCTGGTAGAAATCATGAATCACCTCCTTGCAACAGGAGAATGTTCTCATGATTTTTTAATGGTCCCCCCTGAAAATGAATGTGTGCTATTAAGGTAAACTCTTTAAAAATTAAGGCTTTTGTAATTCTGTGAGTTTAAAAGGGAGAGAGAGAGAGAAAGAAAAGAATCTGTGGACTGTGTGATTCAGAGGAGGCAGCTCTTGGGACTGGCTGGGCAGCAGGAAGCTGCGGGGTCTCTGTTCATCATAAAAAGGAGGCTTTGGTTTCCTGGACACCCGAATGCCTTGAACTAAGCTTTCAGGTTTGAGGAATGTTTATTTAACACCCAGTCCACTGCCCAGCTGATCCTATTTGCAGTCAGCAGGGTCTGGCTACAGTCCTTGATCCAGAGCTGATTTGGATCTGACCAAACTGGGAAACTGGGACTTGGCCAACTCTCATATTAGTTGGGAGTATGGACCAGGAGTGTGATGGAGTTCCAGACACAGGACGCAGTTCCCATTTGGTGCTTAAGAGCCAGCCTTGCAGTCATCATGCAGTGCAGCCAGGTGTCCAGCAGGGGGTGCGGCGCTGTCTTCTGGGGAACCAGCTGCAGCTCTTTGTTTCCTCACTGTATCTCCCCATCATTCCTTGGAGCTTAGAGTTCAGACAGTAGCCCCGTGGTTAGAATCAGCCTGTTAAGCAGATTTCTCGCCTGTGCATTTTCATTACTTCTTACCATTGCGTGCTAAGTCGCTTCCGTTGTGTCGAACTCTGCAACCCTATGGACTGTATCCTCGGTCCATGGGGATTCTCCAGGCAAGAATACTGGAGTGGGTTGCCATGCCCTCCTCCAGGGTATCTACCCCACTCAGGGACCAAACCCACGTCTCTTACATCTCCTGCATTGGTAGGTGAGTTCTTTACCTTACCCTCACCCAAATGATCTTCAGCTCAGTGAGGATGAGGTGCAGGTCCCTAGGCGATGTGTAATACACATATGTGATGTTGTTGGTGATATTCTAGGGCGATGCTTTTTATGGACAGCTACATGGAATTTTTCAGAGTTCTCTTTATTTCAGTTGAGAGCTGAAAGTCACACACATGCAGAAAAACAAAACAACAGACCCAGCTTGGCTCAGTCAGCCTTTTTTCAAGATTTATTTTTTATTTGTTTCTTTATGTCTGTCTGCACTGGGTCCTCTTTGCTGTGCATGGGCTTTCTCTAGTTGCGGGAAGCAGGGGCCACTCTTTGTTGCAGGGAACAGGCTTCTCACTGCAGTGGCTTCTCTTTGGTGTGGAGCACAGACTCTAGGGCACACAGGCTTTCAGTACTTATAGCACGAGGGCTCAGTAGCTATGGTGCATGGGCTTAGCTGCTCTGAGGCATGTGGGATCCTTTGAAACCAGGGATCGAACCAGTGTCCCCCACATTGGCAGGCAGATTCCTAACCGCTGGACCACTAGGGAAGCCCTCACCGTTTGTTGAGTGTCCTTCCGTGTGGAGCCCTGGGAGCTGGTGTTCATCCTGTACAAATCTGTGGGGGCAGAAAAGAGTACACGCTCTACGTTCATGCTGTTTAAAGTGAGGTCTCTGGACCAGAGGATTGGCGTCATCACCCTGAAGTATGAGTGAAATACAGAATCGCAGGCCCCATCCCGAGCCCCGCTGTTTCAGAACCTGTGCCTTAAGGCTCCCCACGTTACAGTGTGAGTAGCTCTGCTCCAAGTTTCTGTCGACGGAGGACGTGTATTGATATCTGTTACTGTTACTCCCTGTCTTGTGCCTGTGGTAGGCATCACTAGTCAAACCAGATACTTTTTTCCCAATGAGCCCTGTCTGAGCTTCATAATCCTTGTCACCGCAGTGGTCCAGGCAGTCACATCCAGCTGTCTAGAGCAGGTAGTCAAGATGAGGTTCAGTCGCTGTACCCCGCCTCCATCTAGTCCCCGATTACCTCTTAACCTGGACAACAGTGATGACCTGGGCCCCCTTCCTTTCTTACCTCCCTCTCTTCCTGTTAACACAGTTGTCTTTTAAAAGTAAAAACTGCCCTGCTTCAAGCCCTTTAGTGACTTTCCGTTGCAATTGAAATAAATCCGAATTCCTTACCACGACTTGCAAGACCCTGCCTGACCAGGCCCTGCTCAGCCCCTCCCTCCCCAGCCCCTCCTGCTTGCCTGCTGCTCTCCGCCTCCCTGGCCTGGTACCAGGTCCTGTCCCCACAAGAAGGTGGAGGACATGGAGGTTTGGTCTGCCTGAGGCCTCAAGACCAGTGAGAACGAGCCCGAGATGCTTGTGTCGTTAACTCCCTCCCCCCAGCCCCCTGACGGTGGCCACACCAGGGAGCCCCCCCGAATGTCGGCTGAGTCTTCCTGCCTTCTGTGACAGCGGGAAGAACGCCACCTTCCTAGGCTCCCCCTCCACCAGCACCCTGTGTGGCCAGCTCCTCTTCATCCCTCGGGACTGGCCTGGGGCCTGTCGCCTCCTGAGAGGCCTCCTCTGACTGTTCTAGCCGAGCAGCCCCCCACGTTCTCTGCCTCGGTGCTCTGGAGAGCTCGTCATCATGTGCAGTTCGTTTTTTAAATTCTTTATTCGAACAGAACCGCTTTGCAGTGTTGTGTTAGTTTCTGTAGGGCACCAGCGTGAGTCAGTCATAATCACACACGTACCCGCTCCCCCACCCCGGCCCTCTAGGTCACCCCAGAGCCCGGGCTGAGCTCCCGGTGCCACGCAGCAGCTTCCCGCTGGCTCTCTCCTTCACGCACGGCGGTGCGTGCGTGTCAGGGCTCCTCTCCCGGCTCCTCCCACCCACGCGAGTGCGTGCGTGTCAGGGCTCCTCTCCCGGCTCCTCCCACGCACGGCGGTGCGTGCGTGTCAGGGCTCCTCTCCCGGCTCCTCCCACGCACGGCGGTGCGTGCGTGTCAGGGCTCCTCTCCCAGCTCCTCTCACCTTGCGCAGCTAGTTTTACCTATTTGTTGTTGGGCTCGTGTTCAGTCCCTGGAGAAGACGGTAACCTTCTTGGTGACAGGATTCCTGTTTGTGTTACTGGCCCCACACCCAAAGCACCAGCCTGGCACATAGTAGGTGTTCGTTAAATATAGTCTGAACATATGCGGGAATGAGGGACGCAAGTGCAGGACAGCCCTCACATTTTGGGCTTGATTTGCACTCAGGAGCACATCTGACCTGGTCTCCACTATGTGCATAGGGTGAGGCTGAGAAATGGAGAGGTCTGATCTGCTGGAGGCCACGTGGCCAGTCAGATCCAGAGGGATTTTGTTTAACTGCATGGATGTTTTTTAAAAACCAGGCTGTGCCAGGTCCCAGCTGTGGCACAAGGGACCTTCAGCTGCGGCGTGTGAGCTTTTAGTTGCGGCATGTGGGATCTAGTTCTCCACCCAGGGATCGAACCTGTGTCCCTAAATCGGGAGCACTGAGTCTTAGCCACTGGACCACCAGGGCAGGTCCTATGCAGATGCTTTTTGAAGTTATCAGATAGCTCCAAAAAAATATTTTTCATACCATTTTTATCTTATTCCCTTTGAAGAATGGTGTCTTTTCAGACTATCAAGTGATTTTTTTCCTCAGTCCAGTGAGACCCTTGTTGCCTTCTGCAGGATCTTTTAGCAGCAGAATTTACCTAGAATTTGGAATGGGGGGTTGCTTTCCTCGGGTGGACAGTCTCCACAGGATGGTGTCTGCGAGCCGCATCTGAAGGGATGAACTGTGCGGGCTTGGAGTTCCACCTGTTGTCCTTCCAGCTCAGTCCCATCTCCTGCTTGTCTGCTTGGACTCACAGGGTGACTCAAATGAATTGCCTTCATTTTTCCTAGGACAGAAGTCAGCACATTTGTTCTCTGAAGGTTCAGGTATTACTATTCTGGTTCTGCTGACCAGAGGGGTGTTTGTCACGGCTCCTCAACTTTGCTCTCATAGTGAGAAGCGACCCTAGACATTATGTAAATATAGGCACTGTTGAGTGCCAATAAAACTATTTACAAAAACAGACATTAGCCCAGGTTTGGCCTGAGGGCCATAGCTTGAGGCCTTTGTTCTAAGGTGTCCACCTTAAAAACAAAGCCAAAACTTGTTAAATGTTAGATAGCTTTCATTTCTTCTCAAATTTGTTTGCAGAATGCCTCAGAAGACAGATTTGAAGCTGTTCTTGGGACTCAGGAACTGATTCCTAAGCTTGAGAAACATCCTTGTTTTTCACTTCCTGTTTGGGCAAAGAGTCAAGCAGTGATTTCTTAGTTTCAAAAAATACTTCTTATTTTTCAAATAAACAGTCACATTCCCTTCATTAGTCATCCATCTGCTGGGCTCTCTGCTGTTTCAAGGAAAGATTCTTTTCGTCAACAGTACAGGATTGCATCGTCTAAACTAACCTTGCTTTTTGAGCGATGGCTCTTTTTTAGAGACTGGGCCGTTCTGCGTGTGGGTCCATCAGCCTTGCCCAGATGCTGGGAGGGTCAGCATTAGTGGAAATGTCAATATGTTTGCAGATTGATCCAACAAAGCTGCACATGGACAGGTTTCAGCATTCGTTTTTTGACCGATGAACACTCGATAGGCCTGGAATGTCCCAAACGCTTATCTCTGAATTAGGTTGGGGGAAAAAAGTACAAAACCAAATCTGAAAGTGAGAATGAATGCTGCCTTGCCCCTTAAATAATTTGGGTTGCAAGTAACCATTGGGGCTCTGAAGAATAAGGGTTTGCCTTTGGAACAAGTCATGTAAAGGTTGAACCGGCTGATGAAGAAACCAACTCTCTGGTTGGTTTGAAAGGGTGCACATGTCACTCTCCTGGGCTCAGAAGCTTGGTCTCTCTCCACCCCACTGAGCCCCTTCACTGCAGAAAATGAGGAAAACAGGACTTCTTTCAGATTTTTCTGGGACTTCTCTGGTGGTCTAGTGGTTAAGAATCCATCTTGCTTTGCAGGGGATGTAGCTTTGATTCAACGCATACTAATTTATTGGCTCAAACCCAGACAAAACCCACGGTACCTGGTTTCAGGACCTAATGGAGCTCAGGTTCTTGATGCCTCGTCACAGAAAGAATTCAGTGAGAGACAGAATGATAGGTAAGAAGTGGATTTATTCAGATTCAGAGAGAAGCATACTCCACAGACAGAGTGTGGGCCATCACAGAGGGCGAGTGCGGCTGCGAAATGTGGTGTGGTTGGTTTTTATAGGCCGGGTAATTTCACATGCCAGTGAGTGGGAGGATTCAGTTCAGTCGCTCAGTTGTGTCCGACTCTTTGTGACTCCAGGACTGCAGCACGCCAGGCTTCCCTGTCCATCACCAACTCTCCGAGCTTGCTCAAACTCCTACCCATCACGTCAGTGATGCCATTCAATCATCTCATCCTCTGTCATCCACTTCTCTTCCCACCTTCAATCTTTCCCAGCATCAGGGACTTTTCCAATGAGTTAGTTCTTCACATCAGGTGGCCAAAGGATTGGAGTTTCAACTTCATCAATCATTCAAATGAATATTCAGGACTGATTTCCTTTAGGATGGACTGGTTGGATCTCCTTGCAGTCCAAGGGACTTTTAAGAGTCTTCTCCAACACCACAGTTCAAAAGCATTAATTCTTTGGTGCTCAGCTTTCTTTATAGTCCAACTCTCACATCCATACATGACCACTGGAAAAACCATAGTTTTGACTAGATGGACCTTTGTTGGCAAAGTAATGTCTCTGCTTTTTAATATACTGTCTAGGTTGGTCCTAGATTTTCTTCCAAGGAGCAAGTGTTTTTTAATTTCATGGCTGCAGTCACCATCTGTAGTGATTTTGGAGCCCCAGAAAATAAAGTGGGAGGATTATTCCAACTATTTTTGGGAAGAGGTGGACATTCCTGGGATTTGGCCCACTCCCCACTCCTTGGTCTTTTGACAGTGCCTTGGAACTGTCACGGCACCTCTGGGTGTGTCATGTCACTTGCTGATTGAGGATCAGTGTCTAGTTGAAGTTGACTTGTCTGCCATCTTGATCCCATTTGATTCTACTTGATTTATGTTGTGTCCTCGGGCTATGTCATTCTTTCAAAAGTTGTGCCCTGCCCCCTTCCCTCCTGGTGCAATAACTCTAGTCTGTAACAACTGCATGCCTATCCATCTAAAGGATGGCCAGAATTTCTTTAGCCCATTTCCTATTCTTGGGCTTTTTAAAAAAAAACAAAAACAAAAAACTCTTTACTGGCAGTGCCGCAGTGAATGTCTTTTGTATCCAAAAATTTCCCATGTTTCCAGGTTATTTGGGGAATATGGTACCATAAACTGATTTGCTGGATGATGTGTTGTGACTTCTCTGACTTTTGTTAAAAATTCCCGTGTTGCTCTGCAGAAGGACTGTGTCCGTTGGAATGTGTCACCTGACCACAGGGCCTGTGGCCGTTCTCTCCAGCAGTAATGGGTGCTTGCCTTTTGAATTCTGGTAGGCAAAAATATACGGCTTTCCCGGTGGCTCAGCGGTGAAGAATTTGCCTGCAATGCAGGAGCTGCGGATTCGATCCCTGGGTTGGGAAGATCCCCTGAAGGAGGAAATGGCAACCCACTCCAGTATTCTTGCCTGCAGAATCCCATGGACAGAGAAGCCTGGTGCGCAGCAGTCCATGGGGTCGCAAAGAGTCGGACACAGCTGAAGCAACTGAGAGCACACACAGGCAAAGATACGGCTGACTGTACTTCCTGAGTCGCTATGGAGATGAAATGCCTTTTTTCCCCCCTCTGTTTATAAATTGAATTTCCTTTTGGTGAATTATCAGCTCATTTCCTTGGTGTTTATGTCTTAGGGATTTTTCCTAATGGTTGTGTGAGGGCTTGGCCTCAATCACGATGCTGGCTCTTTGCTCTAATGGGCTCACAGTAACTAGCAATGGTCAGAGATTGTCCTCTGCTTTTGCAGTGTCCCCCGGTTGAGATTTTCAGTGGGTGGCCTGGTTAGGGCACTTGGCAGGCCGTATTTCGAGACAGAAACCTTCAAGCCTTTGTTTGAAGGTACTTACAGGGGCTTATGGTCATGAAGCGGGGAAAAGCATCAGGCAGCCCCATTGAAAGCCCCTGTCGTCTTTCCCATGGTATAATTACTTTGGTAGTGGATGTGTCTGAATGCTTGGATCCTGGGCCTACTTTTCCTCCGGTAAACAAAAAAACAGCTCTGGTGTATAATCCCTCTCTGAGTCCCACAGCAGGCTGGCAGGAAGCTTGGGGAAATCTGGCTCCACTCACAAGAGTGTCATTCTCCCTGAAAGCTACAAGGTCTTAGACACTGAGTACTGCGCACCGCCCGTGACTGTCAGAAGCAAGCCAGACTTTGGAGGCCGCAGTGTCGATGGGGGGCTCCTTGAGAGCTCAGTTGGTAAAGAATCTGCCTGCAGTACAGGAGACCCCGGTTTGATTCCTGGGTTGGGAAGATCCCCTGGAGAAGAGATAGGCTACCCACTCCAGTATCCTTGGGCTTCCGTTGTGGCTCAGCTGGTAAAGAATCTGCCTGCAATGCGGGAGACCTGGGTTGGGAAGATCCCCTGGAGAAGGGAAAGGCTCCCCACTCCAGTATTCTGGTCTGGAGAATTCCATGAACTATAGTCCATGTGGTCGCAAAGAGCTGGACACGACTGAGCAACTTTGACTTCACTTCAGTGTAGACGGTGTAGTTGAACCCTTGCTTAAATACAGTTAAAGCCTTTGCTGAACTCTTGAGGCGTGGCAGAGGGAGACTGCCTGAGGGGTGGGTCGGGGCCAGACCCTTTCTTGAGCCGCCTGCCTTGGCTGGCTGCTTCTGTGACCTTTACATCCCTTACCTGACAAATGGGTGTGGTGACAGGTCCCTGACTGCTGTCCTGAGATGGAGCCAGTCCAAGCCGATCCAAGCCTCTGGTACAGGAGGAACTCCAGTGAGCAGTTTTCTTCCTTGTTCTCCATCTGACATGGATGTGCCTTGAGTTTATAAAGTGCTTTTGTATCTGTTACCTCCGTTTTACGCATTTTTAAAAATTTTTGGCCACCCTGGGTCTTTGATGCTGCACGGGGGCCTTTCTCTAGTTGCGGTGAGTGGGTGCTCCGCTCTGGTTTCGGCAAGCAGGCTTCTCACTGCAGGGCTTTTCTTGTCGTGGAGCACGGCTCTGGGACACGGGGGCTTCAGCGGTTGCCGCATGTGGGCTCAGTTGCTGTGGCGCAGAGGCTTACCTTCTCCGCAGCCTGTGGGCTGTTCCCAGACCAGGGGTCAAGCCCGCGTCTCCTGCACTGACACATGGATTCTTAACCCTGGACCACCAGGGAAGTCTACCTCGTTTAATTTTGAAAATGACCTCATGGGTTCTGGTCTTTTGAACTTGCAAATTGAACAAGACCGTTGTGTCGCTGCTTAAGCCCCTTCCTTGGTCCCTCATTGCTCTCCAAGGTCAGCTCTCGTCAGCATTTCCTGGCTTGAGGTCCTCCCCCCTCATTCCCTCATCCCCAGTCCCCTGCCCCACGCAGGTACCCCTTCCCCTTTCCCTGTCTGCTCCAGCAACGTGGGCCTCTCTCTTCCTCCAGCTTCCAGGGGCCGTGAGCTTTTTTCTCTTAAGGCCTTTGCACTGATCACTTTCTTCTTTCCTTGAACCCCCTCCGGGGGAAAAAAAAAAGCCAACTCCTTCCCCTTGCTGACTGGCCTGCGCCTGCCTCCTTTAGGCCTCGGCCCAGGGCATGAGGTCTGAGAGGTCCAGGGACCGGGGGATTAAGGAGGTGCCGGGAGGATGGCTCTAGCCCTGGAGTGGTTGGCTGGCCTTGTGTCATCATTCGTGGAATTCTGCATCCAGTTCTGGCTTCCCCACTGGAAGCAGCCACTCCCAACGCTCCTCCCTCCAGCCCCTGGCAGCATCTCGTCTGCTCCTCGTCTCTGGAGGTTTGCCTGTTGTAGACATTTCAGATAGAGTGCTGTAACACGCGACCTTGCGTGTCTGACCTCTGTCGTTCACCGTGACGTGTTCAGGGTTTGCCCACGCGGTAGCAGGTATCAGCACTGAATGCCTTTTTATGACGGAATCACGCTCCCGTGTATGGATACACCGCATCCTCTTTATTCATTCACCACATGTAGACCTTCGGGCTGTCCCCACCGTTTGGCTCTTGTGAATAACGTCGCTGCGAGCGTTCACGTACGGTCGTGTTGTGTGCCGTGTTTTCTCATTTCTCGTGGGTGCACACTCAGGAGCGGCGTTGCGAGGCGAGTGGTGACGTGTTTCACTGTTTGAGGCACCACCGCGCCGGTTTCCGAAGCGACTGCGCCTCCCACCAGCGCCGGGTGAGGCTTCCAGTGATTCGGCCTCCTTGCCAACCTTGGCTGCCGTCTGCCTCTTTATTACAGGCATCCTAGTATGTGTGAAGTCGTATCTCATCGTGGTTTTGATTTGCATTTCCCTGATGGGAAGCGATGCTGGTGATCTTTTCCTGTGCTTACCGGCCATCTGCGTCTCTTCTTCAAGGGAGATGTCTCTTCAGATCCTTTGCCTATTGTTTGATTCAGCTGTCTTTTGAATTGTTGACTTGTGAAAGTTGTTTGTATATTCTGGACACCAGGCCCTTATCAGATATGAGATGTGCAAGTATTTTCTCCCATTTCATGGATTGTCTTTTCACCCTCTTGATGGTGTCCTCGAGGCATACAGGGTTTCAGCTTTGGTGAAGTTCATCTGTTTTTCCTGTTATGTGTAATTTTGGTGTCACAGTTTTTTTTCTTTTTAAATCATTGGTTTTGTCAATTAATTTTATGCCTCAAGATGATGTGATATTTAGAGATTATGTACCCTTTGGCTCTGGCCCAGTGGCTCAAGGGGTGTCTTGAATGGAGGGGTGTTCATCCCCTCTTTGGAGTCGCCGTCATGCTGCATTTACGTGCTCCTGTTACGGTCACCAGGCACCCGCGACGGGAGTCACTGGTAGCAGAGCTGTCTCCTGCTGGGCATCATGGCAGATGCTCAGATGGCAAAACAAAGCACTCCGCATTGAGGCCGGTGTCAGTCTGTCTTTGGTTCCGTGTTGCTGCTTTTCTTCTCTGTTCTCCCTCTGTATCTGGGAGTGTGTTTGCTGGGCATGTGTGTCTGCCGGCATTCCCCATCCTCCTCGCCTATGCCCTCCTTTTGATTCTCTCTCCTCTTTCTCTCCTTGTTTTCAGCCTCTTGGTCTGCCTGGGTCCCTCTGGCTCGGTGTCTTTATTTCCCTCAGAACCTCTCCCTCTCCTGCTGTCTTTTTTCTTCATTCTTCTGAGCAGTTTACCCCATCAGATCTTGCAGGTGACGGAAAGCAGGCCTGCTCTCTCTCTCTCGTCCTCTCTTCTTTTCCTCCCTTCCTCCTCGTCTCTCTGTCTTTGCTGTCTCTCCCCCACCCTCCCTGGGTCTCTTCCTTCTCTCCTCTCCTCTCTCTCTCCTCTCCTTTTCTTTCTTCCTCCCTCCCTCTCTGCCTGTCTTCCTCCTTCTCCCTTCCTTCTTTCCACCTGTTTCTTTTCCTTTCCTCTCTCTCTCCTCCCACCCCCTCTCTTTCTTTCCTGTTGCTTCAGTTTTCTTGGTGTTCAGTGCGTTTGGAGATGTTTTACAGAAACTGTTGCTTCCTCTTTGCCGATTGGCCCGGGCTGGCAGACGTTGCTCGGGACGGCTGGCCCCCAGGCTGCAGCTCTTGTGTTTCCAGCTCGCTGTCTGCGAATCTGTCCCCCGGGCCTGCGGTACTTAATTTGAAATTTGGTTAGCAAGCTGCCGATACACATTTTCACATTCCGAGGTACTATTTGGCCTGTCGGATGGGATCTCTGCAGGCAGATTTTTCCCTGTGCGCTACTGCTGGCGTTTGTCAGAAGCTTTATTATGAAAATAACCATTTCTGCCTTTCCATTCTCCCAGGTTGCTCTCCTGTACTGAGGTATTTTCACCTGTACAGTGTTGGGCTATCCTTCAGGGTTCTTGCTTTCCGATTCAGTGGCAAGACTCAAAATAACACAGAGGAAAGAAATGGAAAAACCTCTGGGTAAAACAGATTTGCACTCCACATTTCTTCTGTTGAAAGGAAAATTAATCAGCGTTCTGAACAGAAAACATAAGTGCAATAAAAGGTGGATGAAAACGTAGGTCGTAAATTTGATCTGCGTGTCTGTGTATGTTTGGAGTACAGATTCTTATTTATAGGCTCAGTTCTTTGGGGGCATTGTACAGAAACGTGAGGGAACTGAATAGTAGCAGGTAAGGATTCAGAAATGAATAACAATTGAGGGCTTATTGGGCAAGTACAGTGTTCTGTTTCTGTAGGACTTGTTTTGCCTGGAAGAGGGGCTGAAATATGTGTGAGTTAAAACCTGATCTCTCTCTTTAATGTACGCCGCCTCTGCTTGCACAGATAACCCAGACCTGCTTTGCCTATTTATTTCCCAGTACTATAGGTTTGGATTTTATATCTCTGATTTCTTCATGTTAATGTGACGCAAATCTCATTAAATAAATATCCATCAACTGTGTTCCAACAGTTAACTGTATCCTGTTGGTTGAACCAAAAGACTGGATTGGGGAAAGGAAGATGGTCATGTTCAGATTTTGAGTATTTTATTTATTTCTAATTGAAAGATAATTGCTTTATAGTGTCGTGTTGGTTTCTGCTCTACAGCAGTATAGATCAGCCATCAGTATATGTATGCACTCTCCCTCTTAGGCTTCCTTCCCATAGCACCTCCCCCCACCCCCTGGATCATCACAGAACACCAAGCTCAGCTCCTTGTGCTTACAGCAGCTTCCTTCTAGCTATCTTTTTTTATACATGGTAGTGTATATATGTCAGGGCTTCCTTGGTGGCTCAGTGGTAAAGGATCTGCCTTCAGTATAGGAGATGCAGGAGACACGGGTTTGATCCCTGGTTTCGGAAGATCCTCTGGAGAAGGCAATGACAGCCCACTCCAGTATTCTTGCCTAGGAAATCCCATGGACAAAGGAGCCTGGCAGGCTATAGTCCATGGGGTCACGCTAAGAGCCAGACACAACTTTAGCGACCTAACAACAATGTATATCATTAAAAAATATGTTTGTATTTATTTATTGAGGCTCTGTGGGGCCTTTGTTCGTGTGCCTGGGCTTTCCCTAGCTGCAGCAAGCAGGGGCTGCTCTTTTGTTGCAGAGCACAGGCTTTAGCTGCCCGGCGGGATGTGAGATCTTGCTTCTCAGACCGGGGTGGAACCCATGTCCCCTGCCTTAGCAGGTGGGTTCTTAACCACTGGACCACCAGGGAGTTCCCTGTGAATATCATTTTGTGTTCTCCCATTTCACTTGGGATCGTATCATGAGCATTTTCAAAGGTGGTTAAAGAATTTTTCTTAACAGTCTTAAAGACCACATTATGTCTCATACTTTCTATGGCTGGGCACTGCCCCTGTTTTTATGTAAATTGTTTTAGTTTATGATTCTAATGGTTTCTCTGGGGTCAGCTCCTGTGAAGAGAATCAACTGGGTGATTTAAGGCTCTTAACAAAGATGCCAGCTTGTTTTCTAGAAAGAGGATATTGATGGCAGGTGTGTGCATGTGTGTGTGTGTGTGCATGCGTGTGTGTGTGTGCACACTCACGTGCCTGGTTGTTTCTCACTGGTACAGTTAGGATTTTAACTCTTAAAATGGTTGGATTTTTTCAAAAGTGTTGACCATTTGTTCTTTTTTTTTTTTTCCTGAAAGAAGTAATTTACAGACTTCCCTACTACCCTCCCCCAATCTGATTTTCAGGTTTTCTGGTTTTGGTTTGGGCGTCCTTCTTGTTTATATGAATATCAATATGTGGCTTTTGTGGGCAAATACTTATTTTCCGTTGATTTTTATGTGTAATTTTTTTTTGACATAGGATAGTTTTTAATTTTCACTCTTGCCTGGAAAATCCCATGGACGGAGGAGCCTGGTAGGCTGCAGTCCATGGGGTCGCTAACAGTTGGGCACGACTGAGTGACTTCACTTTCACTTTTCACTTTCATGCATTGGAGGAGGAAATGGCAACCCACTCCAGTGTTCTTGCCTGGAGAATCCCAGGGACAGAGGAGCCTGGTGGGCTGCCGTCTATGGGGTCGCACAGAGTCGGACACGACTGAAGCGACTTAGCAGCAGTAGCAGCAGTTTTTAATTTTCACTAAATCAAATCTATTGACTTTTATTTAGAAATTCCTTACAGATACAAAACACTAGTGTTTGTTTATATGACTTATTTCAAACTTTTAAATTTCTTTAATACATCTGGAATTTATTTTAGTGGAAGGTTTTAGAAGAGGATGTGACCTATCCCACCTCCCACCCTCATCCACTGATGAAACAGTTATTTTGTTCTGCGTCATTTAGCAATGATTCTTTGCCTTCAGTAATTTGTAATGCTTTCTGTCTTTATTATAACATTAAAAAAGAGAGAGAGAGAACATTTTTAGGGCTTGGATCTGGTTATCTTTTCTGGTGCAATAAATCTATTGGCGAACACTTGTGCTTTATTATGTTAATTAGTATAACTTTGTAGTATGTGTAAGTGTTGGACAACTCTCAACTTACTGTTCTGAAAAGTAACTGTTTATTTGATCATTTTCTTGATGAGCTTTGAAATGTAGTAGATTAAAAATTAATTAGGATTCCAATAGTAATCTTGTAAAAATGCCTGGATGGCTTATAAGAAGATTAATGATTATTGGGTAAGCTCCTCTTGTCTAGTTTGGCCTGGTGGGTCCCTCAGAAGTCATTGTTGTTGAACAGAGGAGGACCATTGACTTAGTACTGAGACACGGAACCCTGAAAACCACTAATCCTGTTTTATATTAAAAGTGGTTTATTGATACAGGTAACAGAAGTTCTTTGGCTTTGGCCACTGCGTGACCGAGGACTTGGTGTTACCAGGACCTCGTTTGTCTCCGGGTCTGTCTGTCTCTGCTTGTGTGCGTTTGTCTGTTAGTACCTCTCTGTTTCTTTCCTTGTCCATCTTGCTTGCTCGCTCTCTTTTTAAAACATTTTTTATTGGAATATAGTTGCTTACAATGTTGTGTAGTTTCTGCTGTACAGCAAAGTGAATCAGCCACAGGTACACATGTATCCCCGCTTCCCTGGGTCTCCTTCCCGTCTAGGTCACCACAGAGCCTTGAGCAGAGTTCCCTGTGCTGTGGAGTATGTTCTCACTAGTTATCTATTTTATACATAGGATCAATAGTGTATACTGTCAGTCCGTCTCCCAATTCATCCCCTCCCCTCCCTTCCCGCTTGTGTCCATACCTTCCTTCTCTGCCTCCCTCTCTGTCTTTCTGCCTCTCGCCCATGTAGGCTCTGTTACCAGCCCCATCAGTCTCCCCACATGACTGTAAGGTGATAGCAGCAGCTTGGATCCTTAGGTCGATAGTAATTTCTCGAGAGTGGTGGATTATTCTCTCCACCTTGGGGAGAGAGGAGAGGGGAGCAGTGAGGGGGCTGGTGGAGGTAGCTACCAGTGCCTTGACTTCTTCCATTCAGTCCTGATCTCGAATCCTGTGAGTGTTGCTGTTTCTGGCCCTCTTCTTTTTTTTTTTCTGTCTTAAAAGTAGCCAGTTGTCAAAGAGCTCTAGGCTACTCAATTTCAGGGGAAAAGCATTGATCTCAGGAGTTCTGTTACATGGGCTGTGGCTGCCTTTCATTATTACCGGAGGATCTGAGTCACACTTCATCCACCAGAAAAACGGAGACACTGTTGCCAATTTTTTCCCACCTCAACAGATGATTTCTCATAGGATGAAGCCAGGCAGACAGTGATTGTGTGAACATTGCTGCAAAGCAAGACGGTGGTCGTGGTTCATCAAGAAGTCACATCATGACCTTGTGGGTCAGGGAGGGATGAGAGGGGAGGCGGATGGGTGCTTTGAAGAAGGCAGAGTTTGGGTTAAAGCACCTAGGTTTAAGGAAAATGAGTTCCAGTGTCAAAAAGCACAGTTAACTTTCAAATTCTTTCTTCTTTTTTTAAAATCTTGAGCGTGGCATTTTTTGGAGTGTAACATCTTATTAACTGTTTGGCTGTGTTGGGTCTTCGTTGCGGAGGTGGGATCTTTTGTTGCTGAGTGTGGGCTTAGTTGCCCCATGACATGTGGGATCTGTTACCCGACCAGGGATTGATCCTGCATCCCCTGTGTTGGAAGGCGAATTCTTAACCACTGGACCACCAGGGAATTCCCCTTCAAGTTTTTCCTTGTCATTCGTGATTCTCTGACGCATTGTTCTGTGGCCTTGGGTGGTATATTGTGTTCCTGTGAAAGGTACTGCCAAGCTTCAAATTAAGTGGCTTTTTGATTGAGTCATTAGTGGCCTCCAGAGAGGCCTCTAATCTATCCGGGAATGCTGATAGCTTATTTGGACCTGCCTGCTGGCTCAGACACTTGAGAAGCATTTCATTGGGTTGAATAGTTATTTGGTTGGGTTTCAGGCCCATCCGCTCAGATGACTCTAAAGGCTTTGGTTGCAGGCCTGGTGCTGCCCTCATGGATCTTGGTGACTGTCAGCATCCCTGGGTACCAGGTAGTCCTGCGGCTCAAACAGAAGAGCGGCTGGTCACTGGTCACACTTGCATCAGCAGGTCCTGTGGATTAAGGAGGATAAAATCCATGAAGATTCGGGGTCATCATGGATGTGCATTCAGCGCTCCAGTGTCTTTTGTCTAATGTTGCAGAGCCCTTTGTGACTCTTGCAGAGTTTTGCTTCTCACCAGCGTGGATGGTGACAATCACTAATAATTAGAAATACTCTGGAGAATCTCTTAGGAAGTTACCATTTTGGAGCTGCTCCTTCTTCCAGCAGTGGAATAGATTGTTGTTTCTGAAGTCAAACACCAGATGCAGTGGCTGGTGAGTATTTAAGGGTGTTTAAGAAGTAGGCTGTGTTATAAACACACACACTGACACACACACTCTCTCTGTCTCACACACACACACACACACACTCTCTCTCTCTCTCTCTCTCTCTGTTAAACCCTACAGCCTCTCACTTCAGCAGGAGCCTTGTGCAGGGAGGAGCACGTGGCTGCTCAGACTCTTGGGGAGTGGCCATTCCCACACCTGCCCAAGCACGTTCCAGCTCACAAGCTGGGGGAGTGGAACTGTGGGGTGGCACTGACTTTATTTCTCTGCTTTTCCTTTCTTTATGTATATTTCGGTGCAAGTCTGGTGTCCTTCACTTACATGCCAATCCACACACATAGTTGAATCTGAAAAAACTAAATGTGCCCTTAATGTCACCACAGGGCACGTGCTGGACACAGCCAGGTATTAGGCACATTGCTTGAAAATGTGTGGCTTATTTTCAAACATCTTTGATATTGATTTCTAACTTAATTCTACGTGACAAGAGAACAGACTCTGTATGATTTCAGCAGCTTTAGACCATGAAATTTTTGTGGCTTGCTTTATGTCCCTGGATATGTTCCACTGTCTCCTAGTTTATAGTCTATGAGAACTTGAACATAGTTTTTACTCTACTGTTATGTGAAAATTGTATAAATCTTAATTATGTTGAATTGGTTCATGGTACTTTTTAGGTCTACTATATCCTTCTAACTTTTCTGTATATTCACTTATTCTATTTTTGAGAATTTGATATTGAAACTCAAGCTAAAAGTCTTAATTTATTGTCTTAAAATATTCTAATATATTGTTCAGTTGTTCAATTGTGTCTGACTCTTTGTGACCTCATGAACCTCAGCATGCCAGGCTTTCGAGTCCTTCAGCATCTCCTGGAGCTTGCTCAAACTCATGTCCATTGAGTCGATGATGCCATCCAACCGTCTCATCCTCTATTGTCCCCTTTTCATCCTGCCCTCAATCTTTCCCAGCATCAGGGTCTTTTCCAGTGAGTCGACTCTTGGCATCAGGTGGCCAGAATATCGGAACTTCAGCTTCAGCATCAGTCCTTCCAATGAATATTCAGGGTTGACTTTCTTTAGGGTTGACTGGTTTGATCTCCTTGCTGTCCAAGGGATAGTAGAACTATATGTAACTTTGTTTTGTTATCTTCCAAGTCTCCTGTAAATGTCTTATCATAGTTTCATAATGTAAAAAATAAAAAAGAAATAGAAAAATAAAAGAGGAAAAAAGAATACATTGGGCAGAGGCTGTTGTGGGACGTGAGGCTGTTGGGTAACTGGATCCTGGTTAGTATTCTTATCCCCTCAGAGGGATACAGTGGGGTCTAGAATTCTGAGAGTGGAAGAGAGAATTCTGTTTTTTCCTTCATGTAAGTGGACAAATGACGTGTGTTCAGTGGAGAGTTTCCTGTGCTTCCTAGAAGCAAAGCTCCCCTCTCAATACTGACCTGGGCCTCGTATGATCTACATGGAAGGTGATTTCCTTCTCTGAGGAGTCAGGGCCTCAGAGCTGATGCAAGTGGGTTAATGGGAGGCTCGTGGGTTAATGGGAGGCTCGTGGGTTAATGTTCAACTGCAGATGTGTGTTTCTCCCAGAGTCACACTTCTCACCATTTGTTACTTAATTTGAAACTACAGTTTTGTGTTCTCAAAAGAACTGTCACGTTTCTCCTTCTAGAGTTGTTGTGGCAACTTATTCAGCAGATCTAATTATAATGTTTGTTCGAGGAGGTCTCACTGTAGGCCTACCTAAGTGGTAATAGCACTGCTTTAAAAATAAGTCTGAAAGGACACATTTTCCTTATAATAATGGAGAACATCGATTTCCCCCCACTTACGTGAATTGCTAAGTGGTCAACTCATGGGGTCGCAAAGAGTCGGACAGGACAGAGCGACTGAACTGAACTGAAACTTACTGAGAAAGGGTGTCTCCCTTTCTCGTTGGATCCGTCATGTGCCGGCTGAGTGCTTCGGCCCTGGCGTTGGTCCACATCGTGGCAGAATCCCGGCGTGGCTGCTTGCTCCCTGTGTGCCTGTGTGATGTGGGCAGCCTCAGCTTCACCTTGGGCAGTGAGGTTGCTAGGACACGTGCAGGTCTGTGATGGTGCTGTGACCGTGCGTGGCCGGCACTTGGTAGGACGGCCCTGGAAACTGCTCAGTACGTGTGCCTCTCATTAGGGTTACTTTAAGTTTTTGTCATCTGTTTGGGTATTGCTTCACACTGACACCTTAAGTTTCCTCTGGCATGAGAGATGCTGACTCTTCCTGGCTGTGTTTAAGGGAAAAGTTCTCTTAACCCTGTGTAAAAGTGTAGTCCTTAAATACATTTAATTTTGTTCTTTTTAAAATTTCCTTCTTGACCCAACTAAACCCTGTGGTTGACATTTATTATGTCTCTGCCCATACTTACCCCTCACCCCACCCCCAATTTATGGCAGCACTCACAGGTCTCGGTTGCTGAATTCTGAAACAAATGTTCTTTGCTCCCAAAGCATCATCTGTTTCTTGGCCTAGAAACACACTTGTGCTGGCTGCTCTGGTGTAGGCCGGTTTTGTGGTTGACCGTGTGTTGTGGAGAGCTGAGGCAGGTTGGGGCATGCAGAGTTTCTACTGCAGGTACTGGATGGCTTGATTGACGGTGGAAGTGTTACATGTTTGGATTTACCAGCCTTTTGACCTTGGGTTAGTAATTCCCATAAGCCTCGTTTTTTCTTACGTGTGGAATTAGGGATATTAACAATGTTTACTTTGTAGAGCTTTTTTTTCCCCCCACAGATTAAAAGAGAGCACAGAAGGTAACTAACACAGTGCCTGGTATGTAGTAATAAGCGCGCCATAAATGTTAACTGGTAGGTTGCTATTTTGTTATTGCTTTCGTTGTAAAGCACTAATGATGACCCAGAGAGTACTACATGCATAGACTTTGTTATCTTTCTCCTTGGAGTCTGTGTATTATATTAATACATAACTTTATACATACACACACATATACACTGAAATAAGTTCAGTTATCAGTGAGTTAAGGTGATACCCTTACTAAAGAGATGGGCACATCTCTTCATTGCTCTGGGAACATCTAGCTTGCAGAGATTTTAACAAGGGCCTTGGATGGTCTGAGGAAGAGAAATGATGCTGGGGGGTGGGAGGCAGAACTAACAGTATTTACAGCTAATAATCCCTCCTCCTTTTTGGGTGGGTCACAGTTGAGATGAGTCTTTGGATCAAAAACAGTGCTAGGCTTGATCATTAATGATTACGTCCTAGAGTCAGAGAGTAGCCTTTATGTGTGACCCGCTCAGAAGGGCCAGTTTGTGGTCTGCTGAGAACAAGGACGCCGGGCCCAGCAGTCCCCGTTCAAAGCAGCAGCTTCAGAGTATCTGCTCAGGCTTGGGGGTTGGGTGTCTGTACGGGTCAGAGACGGCTTCTCTGAGGAGGAGACGGTGGAGCTCAGATCTGAAAGGAGGAGGGTGATTGCGTTTCCTCACCAGGCTTAAGGCCTGAGGAAGGAGGGGAGCAAGGAGTTAGGGGGACTGAGGAGAGCCTGGTGTCGTTGGAGCTTGGCGCTCAAGGGGCCTGTCATGGAGCCCAGGGCGCCAAGGGCCCCATGCCTGCCAGGAAAGAGTTTGATCTTTATCCCAAGAAAAATGGAAAGTCTTTGAAGAGTCACGAATAGAAGACTGACGGGATCAGAGCTGCAGTTTAAATTTCTCACATTCCCTGTGCTGTGGAGAGAGAATTGATGAACCAGAGGCCTCTGTGGGGTGACCCGCTGGCCACTCAGCAGTCACTCAGCCGGGCGTGCTGGTGGGCATGCAGGGTGGAGACGACAGGAATTAAGATCAGAGGAACCAGGAGAGGCGTGGGGAATAAAGTGGACAGGGCGAGGAGCACATGTCTTGATTTTTTTGATAGAATTCTTTCTTATCAGACTGTATTCATTCATCAGTCTTTCTGCATGAACTTAGTTTTCCTCCAACCTGCACAGTCTGTTTCCTTTTGCTTTTCCTGAAAATGATTCTGTGGGTAAAAACAAGTATCTTCCAGCTTAGAGCAGCTCCTCTTCCACGTGAAGCAAATGAGAGGACCTGAAATGAGCTGTGACTTGTGTTGAGAAAGGAGCTGGTGGCCCCCGATTGACCCAGGCGCGGTGTTTCCTCCCGGAGAGCCGTCAGGTCTGTGTGCCATTCACAGAGTGCGCGGCGGGGCCTGCGTTTGGTGGTGGCGTGACCCAGTGGGGCATTACGGTGTCGTGTAGTTTATTCCCAGCCTCAGTTAAGGTTGAAAAGTCCCACTTCCAGGCAGTCTGCAGACTAGGGTTGCTTTTCATCCCATTGGGTCCCTTACATGGCATGCTCAGGAGGTGCTACCGAAGTCAGTCTTAACAAAGGAAACCAGCTGTGTGGCAGCCACGTGCGTTTCCTGTTCCAGCCCTGAAGTTGTTCAAGAATGGCAGTCAGTCTCATTTTTATCCTGAGAAAGCCAGGTCCATCTCTGGGTGGTGTTGACCAGTGAGGGGTTACCATGGAAACACGGCTAAGGCAAGCATCTCTCAGCCCTGCCACCTCCCAGTCCAAGTCATCATCATATATCTCCTCCTCCCTGCTTCCTCTCTGGCCGACCTGCCCCTTCTCCACTGTCAGGGTGATGCTTCGAGAAGCATCTCTCCCCAGACTCTGTCTCTCAGGCTTCCCTTCATCCTGAGGATGGTCAGGCCCTGAGGGTGGTCCTCCAGACCCCGCACAGTCTGGCCCTGCCCTCCTTTTTCCTCTCTGTCTCCCACCACCATCGTGTCCAGACACCTCCCTTCCTTCCTCTCTGGCGAGGCTCAGTCTCAGGTCCCTTGCTCCTGTTGTTTCTGTGGCCTGGAATGTTCTCCTTTTGGATCTTTGTATGGCTTCCCCTCTCCTCCAGGTTTCTGCTTCAGCATCACACCATGAAGAGGCCATCCTGTGTGGAATAGCACCCCTGACACGGGCATGTGCACAAGCCGAGAAACGAGAGGAAAGTGTGGTTGGTGGGGGACCCAAAAGAATTATGGTGGGGATGTCTGCCCTGCTCCTGTGGAGAGACTGACTGGTGGTTTGCCACTTGTCAGGCTGGGGAGGTGGGGGTCCCCGAGGACAAGATGTCAGTGGGAGCCCCAGGACAGGGAGCCCTGGGTGGAGTCTGGGCAGGTGGCCAGTTGGTCCTCAAGCTGGAAGAGCCTGGCAGAGAGAAGAGGGTTTCCAGAAGGAATGAAAGTAGACGTCGGTTGGCCAAGAGCCGGCCTGAAGTGCACGTGTTCAGTTGGAGCACGTGTGAGGTGGGGAGGGCAGAGAGATGGGCTGTAAGGGTGACTCAGGGCAGACTTCCTGGAGGAGGTGACATCGGAGCTTAGTGTAGAAAGGTAAGCAAGGATTTTCTGAGAGAGCCCTGTGTACATCCAGCGATAGGACCTGTGATTTTGTTCTCTTCCAGGAGCAGTGAAGGTCACTCATAGCCAGCCTAGTTTGGGGCACAGACCACTGACCCAGGAGACTCTGATTCTTACGGAGACTTGGGGTGCTGGGGAAAATGGCACAACAGAGGGCTGCCCGCTGCTCCTTCTCTGAGCTCCCTGAGGGTCCCTTTCTGGCCTCCAGGGCCCTGCCCTTTGGGCCACAGGCTGTCCTCGCGATCTGTGTGGTGTGGTGCCCTCCTCATACCTGCTTTAGGACTGCCTCTTCCTGCTTCTGGCGGCTTGTGTCTCAGGAAGCTCCACCCCTTGGGTCACACCCCTAAAATGCGGCAGCCCTTCTAGGGGCTCTAGATGCCCCGCCATGCAAAGCCTCAGTGGGCTACCAGCTGCCTCTCCAAGTGGCATGGTGCCCGCAGCGAGGGAGCAGCTGCCTCTTCCAGCTGTCTAATTGTGCATCAGATCCACTTGAGCACCAGCTTAACAGATGTTGCTCCTCATCCCAAGCCGTCTTTTCCATGATCTGCCCACCAGTCCAGGATTGGGGTGGGTGAGGGGTCACGGGTTGGGTTGGATGAGCGTTCAGGCCCAGATGGAGGAGCTGGCGGTGTCTGGGCCTCTGAGTCATCTCTGGGGGTGCAGTGATCCCAGAGGACTGGCCCTTTTTTGCTCACTCAGCAGATGTCCTCTGCTCCCTACCACATGCTGGGCAGACTGGAGACGACAGACAGAAAGGTGGAAGGACACAGTCGTCCGGGCCGTATCCCCCTGGTAATTGGGCCCTCGCCTGCACGTTGTTATTCGTTCATTCATTCGTTCATTATTTAATGAATATTCATTAAGTGTCTCTCATGGGCCAGGCCCCCTTCTGGGCATTTGGGTAAACAGTGAGCAGAACAAGGATTCCTGCCCTTGTGGAGTTACAGTCCAGCTCGGGAGAGATGGATGACCGTCCCCACGGGTGACCCATACTGTATGGCTGGTTGGAAGGTGATGGTTGCGATGGAAGAAGAGTCAGGAGTAGAGCAGGCTGAGGGGGCTCAGGAGGGCAGGGGCTTCAGACACACGGGGATGCGCTTCACTGGGAAGGCGATGCTTGAGCACAGACGTGAAAGAGGGGAGGAGTGACCGTCAGGTGGGAGAATGTTCCAGGCGGAGGGGGCAGCCTGGCACCAGCTGGGGGAGGGGTCATGCCCGGCGTGTCTCAGGACCATCAAGCAGGTGGTGAGGGCGGGGGTGTGGAGTAGGAGGAGGTGAAGTCACCAAAGCTTCCAGCAGGTCAGATCCTGCAGGGCCCTGTGACCCCGTGGGGAGGTTTTGTGTTTTTGTGTGTGAAGTGGGAAGCCCCTGGAGGGTTCTGAGATGGGGTATGATCTGACTTAGCGTTTTCAGTCACTGCCTTGGCTGCTGTCTGGAGACGAGGGTGGAGCGGGCAAGGGTGGAAGCTGTTGATTGCGCTGAGTTTTGCTTTGGGCAGAGTAGAGGCTTTGTGGGGGCAGGGGTGACGAGGAGTTGTGTTGTGGATGTGCGGAGTCTGAGATGCGTGGGCATCTGGAGGGAGACAGGCGGGAGGTGTGCATCCTGGGAGTTTAGAGGAGATGCCGGGGCCACTACAGACTTGGAAGGTTTGGACATTCAAGGCATTTAGACCCCAAGACTGGAGGAGGTTCCCCAAGAGGGCGTGTGTAGATGGACCAGGACTGAGCCCCAGGGCCTCCCCCTACGAAGAGGATGCAGGAGGCAAGGAGGTGCCAGCAAAGGAGATGGAGAGGGAGTGTCCGAGGAGGAAGGGGGGACCCGAGGGAGTGTGGGGTCCTGGAAGCTAAACGGAGAGCCTGCTTGAAGGACGGTGAGCAGCTGTGCCAGGGGCTGCTGGTGGGCCAAACAGGAGGGGGCAAGTGGGCTTTGGGATCATTGAGGGGTGAGCATTTGGGGTGGTGTTGACAGCAGATCGGTAGACTTGTGTGATTAGAGAATGTTGAAGAGAGAACAGAAGAGGAACTGGGTCCGGCAGGTGTAGACAGGGCTTCCCAAGAGGCTCAGTGGTAAAGAATCTGCCTGCTATGCAGGAGATGTGGGTTCGATCCCTGGGTCAGAAAGATCCCCTGGAGGAGGAAATGGCAACCCACTCCAGTATCCTTGCCTGGAGAATCCCATGGACAGAGGAGCCTGGGGGGTCACATGGGGAGTCCATGGGGTCACAGAGAGTCAGATACGACTGAGCCTGAAGTGTAGACAGCTCCCTCGAGGAGGATGAGTGCAAAGGAGAGAGAGGAAGCGTGGCAGTGAACGTCAGGGATGTGGATGACACTTACCTTTATTTATTTATTTGGCTGCGCTGGGTCTTCCTTGTGGCATGTGGAATCTTTAGTTGAGACATGTGGGATCTAGTTCGCTGACCAGGGATCGAACCAGAGCACCGAGTCTTAGCCACTGGACCACCACGGAAGTCCTGAGCGAAGCTTTTTTTCTTTTTTAAGAGAGAACAATCATTCATTCATCAGTTGTTCAGGGAGCACCTGCTTTGTGCCAGGCACCGTGCTCTGACCGTAATTCCCGATATGTGGGACTTGCATCCATTGGGGGTCGCCATGGGAGAGGCGGGTGTGACCGCAGACCTCCACGGTAGCTCAGTCATGCGTCGTCACCTGCCACCTTGCCTGCTCCTCTTGGATTTATGGGAGCTGAAAAGGAATGCTTGTCCTTCCTCCCAGACCTCCTGTCTCCCCCCCCGAGTCCTCGCGGTTGTGACAGTAACAGGTGGTCAGAACCTTAGATGCTTGGAAACCACACATTATCTTTCGGGTCTGGAAGCCACGGATCTCTCTGGGTTTCGGCAGGATTGTGTTCTTACTGGAAGCCCTAGGGGAGAATCCCATTTCCTTGCTCACTCAGGTGCTAAAGAATTCAGTTGCAGTGGCTTGTAGAGCCAAGGTCTTCATTTCTTTGCCGGCACTCAGCAGGGGTCACCCGTGGCTCCTATCGGCTTTTCTGCACACGGCTCTGCATCTCAGAACCAGTGATGGCAGGCTGGGTTCTTCTCATGCTTGGATTCTGATTTCCCTTTGCCAGGGTCTCCTGTCTCCCTCTTCTGCCACCTCTCTCGTGGACTTCCAGCCAGAGAACGTTCTCTCCTTTTAAGGACTCATGTGATCGGATTGGTCACACTCAGGCAATCCAAAATCATCTCCCCCCTCAAGGCCCTAATCCCATCTACACAATCCCTTTTTCTATCTAAAGGTAATATTTTCATAGCTTCTGGGAATTAGGGCCTGGACATTTAGGGGAGGGAGCCATCCTTCCTACACACCTATCTCAGGAAATGCCACCAGCTGGCTGCCCAAACCAGACATCTCGGCATCATCCTGTTTCTCTGGATAGTTCGGCTCCCACGTCCAGCCCACCAGGAAGTCCTGTCAGCTCTGAGGTTCTTTCCAAGGTGACGGATGGACCACTTCTGACCATCTCACTGAGGCCAGCTTGGGTCAGGCACCACTGTCTCTTGCCTGGACCTTTCCAGTAATTCCTGTCTGGTCTCCTCTCTTCCGGTCTTGCTCCTTTGTAGCCCATTCTTCACACAGAAACCAGGGTGATTTAAAAAGAACAGGAGCTGCTCCCAGCACGCCTGTCACTCAGGGGATTACAGGGCTTTTAGAGCCCTGTGTCGGGAACCGGCTCAAAGACCTACATATATTTCATAGTGTTTTATGATTGCTTTGTCTCTCTATCTTATTAGCTTAGGGGAGGAAATACTTTCCATCTGCCCTTGTCTCATGGGACTTGTAAAGGGCTGGGAGTCGGTTCCTGAATTTGATGTCTCCCCAGTCAGAGGTGCCAAGTGTGGAAAGAGTGGTTATTTTTTTTTATCTAATATACAGTCAGACACCCTCGAGGACTTCCAGTCTCCCTTGGGAAATTTCCTTGAATCTCAGCAGGAGGGGGACGTCTGTCTTGTGGCATCATCTGACTGTAATAGTCAAGGACAAAGAGACTTCCTTAAGCGGACCAGAGCCATCCCATCAGCGCAGAGACAGAGAACTGGATTCAACCCTGCGGCTTGGAACGTTCCAGTTCCTTCCCCCAGGTTCCTTCTTGTCGCTCTCTCCTGTCCTGCTTCCTCCCTCCAGATCGTTTTTGCTTTGGGCTCTTAGAAATAAATAAGGTTTTTTGGGGAAGTTGTCAGAGCTGCAGAACATCTCTGTGGGCTTTTTGAAGTGGCCTCCGGTCTGTCATTTATTAGCATGTTGTTCCAGATACATCAGGATCTCTTTGTCACGTGGGAGAGAAACACTCCAGGTGCTGAGAATGCCGAGTGGTCGTGGCTGGGCTGCCGAGTCCTTCAGCCCCGTCTTTGGGGCGGAGGCAGGGTGGCTCACTGGCTGGTGCGGGGCCCTTGCTCTTTCTGTCCCCCGCTCCCTTGCCATTCTAACAAGCCCGAATTATGCTGGGAGCCCTGAGGAGCAAGATCGGCCCAGTCCTAGGGCAGAAACCTTGGATGGGGCTGTTCTCCCATCTCCCAGTCTCTGTAAGACATCCTCTCAATGTTTCATGCTCTGGTTCTCAAACATAGCTTGTGAATTGAAATCAAGCCAGTGTTTATTAAAAATGCAGATTCCTGGCCCTTCCCTCGGACCCACTGAAGTAATTGCTTGGAGTCGAGGCCCAGGAACCTGCTATTGACATCTTCTCACTCCTACCCCATCCCTCTCCAAGTCATTCTGAAGAAGGGCACTTACAGTTAGAGCACTTACTTAGAGCCATGCTGACCTTGTGGACCTTCCTGCCGGGGTCACCACCATGCCCTCGACCCCCTGCCCTGTGTCCCCGTGTCTACAGCCTCCCCCGCCCCCCGCCCCGCCTCACAAATGCAGCCACGCAGACCTTTGCTCCTCTCTGCCAGCCACTGCTTTTCTTGCTTTTCTGTCCCCCTAGGAGGCAGCTGCCAGGTTGAGGCTTCTCCGTGATCCCCTTTTTCTTTGCATCATGACCTGACCCCCGTGGCATTCTTTAGAGATGTGAGCTTTCAACATGATTTCTTTTCTAAAGCAGTCTCTTCTTACCCCTCGAAACATTAGGCTTCCCCGTGACCTTGAGTCTCAGAGATGATGGCTTTTCTTTTCCTGCCTGTGTTCTGGGCAACCCTTGACACTGCTTTCTGGTGGGTCCCTGGAGCAGGGAAAGATTTCAAATTTTCAACATTAATTTTGTGAGTTTTTTTTTTTTAACCGCTTCTGATAAAGTCCTCTTTCTTGCCTTCTACAGTGTGGCTTTCCTCCACTGGCTCTGTCCTTTGGGTGTCCAGGGGGAGGGTCCTCAAGTACTTGCAGGTGTCGCCTGAGGGCTGGACGAGCCGTCCTGCAGAGCCCAGCCTCCTGTCCCTCACAGCAGGGGTGGGGGTGTCCCTGCCCTGTAGCCTGAGGGTCCTGGAGACCCAAGGACTGAGTACATTTCAGCCTCATGCTATCTGTCCCCACACTTACTCCAGCCCCACAGTGACTTTGTCATGCTTCCTCTGGAGCTTAGGGTTTAAATAATGAATATTCAAACCAAAATTGACTGGAAAGTCCTCTGCGGGTCCCATTGGCGAGGGTGCTGAGGCCCGTGGAAGCGAAGATGTTGTTCAAGGTCACTGGACACTCTGTGCGAGTCTGTGGGTAGGGAGCATGCATCAGCTCTCAGAATTGAAACTGTATCCCCCCCTTGACCCGCCAGCTCCATCTCAAGGATTCCATCGCAAAGAAAGCTTTACACACATGCAGAGGGAGATGGGTACGAGGCTGCAGAGACGGCGTTGTTCAAATGGGGGATCAGTAAAAGAAGGGTGGGATAGACTGTGGTTCCTTCTGGAAGTGCAGCCACTGTAAGAAAGAGGTGGGTGTGTCTGTGCCTTGGGGCGTGGTCGCGCTTGCCGGTTGTGGAGGGAAGGGTAACTGTGCCCTGTGTGCTCCTTGGGTTTATAAAGATCAGAGCCTATAAGAGAACATCAGAGGGTGTGCACATCTGTGCATGCCTGGAAGAATGATCCTGGGATAGTAGTGGGAGGAACGGGATTGGGGAGGAAAGGTGAGCCCTGGTAGAGGGTGCCCTGCACTTAAAAATTTTTTTTCTATTGAAGTATAGTTGATTTACAGTGTTGTTAATTTCTGTTCATCAATCCAAAGTGATTCTTTGCTGTGCATATATATATATATAGAGAGAGAGAGAGAGAGATTTCTACATTCTTTTTTTAAATATTCTTTCCCATCATGGTTTATCATAGGATACTTTTTTAAGTGGAGGATAACTGCTGTGCAGTGTGGTGTTAGTTTCTGCTGTACAGCGACGCGCATCAGCTGTAAGTATGCATGTATTCGCTCCCTCTGCAGCCTGCCTCCCACCCCTCTAGGTCATCACAGCCTTGCTGTTTCTATGCTCAATGCTTAGGCGTTTGAATTTTTTACTGAGATGTAATCTGCATACTGTACAGCTCACTGTTTTCAGTGCACAGCTCAGTGTTCTTTAGTGCGTTCACCAAGTTGTGTAACCATTGCCGTTTTATCACTTCATTTTCGTCACCCTGAAGGAAACCCTGAATCCGTTAACAGTCACTCCCACCCTCTGCTCCCCCAGCCCGCAGCAGCTGGGAAATACTTCTGTTTCTGTGAATTTGCCTATTTGGACATTTCGTGTAGATGAAGTCACAGTGTACGTGTCCTTCTGTGCCTGGGTTCTTTTACTTAGCGTCATGTCCTCAAAATTCACCCACTTTGTGGCATCTGTCAGCGCTTCATTCTTTTAAAAATATTTAAGTATTTTAAACCGTGGTGACATACGTATAACGTGTAGCTGACCGTCTTAACTGCTTTGAAACGTACAGTTTGGTGGTAGTAAGTCCATTCATACTCTGCGTAACCATCGCCACCGTCTGTCTCCAGAGCTCGCTCTGTCTTTCTAAACCGAAACTGCACCGTTAGACAGATCAGGTCAGATCAGTCGCTCAGTCGTGTCCCTCCCCGATTCTCCCGCCCCTCCGCCCCTGGCAGCCACCGTTCTACTTCCCAGCTCTACGACTAAACTTGACTAATCCAAGTGCTTCTTATAAGTGGGTTCACACAGTGTCTGTCCTTTTGTGACGGACTTACTTCGCTTAGCACAGTGTCTTAAGGTTCCTCCGTGTTGTTGCGTGGGTCAGAATTTCTCGCCTTTTCAAGGTCAGACGCCTGTACATCATGTTCAGATCAGATAGCGTTCATCCGTCCTTCATCCCTGGACGCTTGGATTGCTTTTGCCTTTGGAACCATTGAATACCAGTTTTTTTTATTTTTTTTTAATATCTTCAGTTCTTTTGGGTTGAATCTTTTAAAACTACAAACTTATGCTCATGGATTGATTTCGAAGTTTTAATGAAATGGGGAAAAGAAAATAAGTAGTCACATCCACGATATCAAGGTTTCCTCACTTGTGGTGCTTTCTTCTGGGATGTGGTATCACATGGGGGGAATAAACCAGCCTCCCGGAGAAGAACAAAGCCAGTCCGTCTGAGGCTTGCTCAGGCTCTCCCTCTGGAATCAAGATTCCCATCCGTCTCTGCCAGGCCAGAACCCCCACGTCGGAGCTCGTGGGCAGAGACGTGGCATCATGGTTCAGATCACAGCCTCAGAATGCAAAGGTGGATGCTTCGTGTCACTGCACGTGAAGTGCTTACCGTCAGGTGAGCGCTCAGCAAGCATCCAGTAAATATTAACCGTTGCTATTATAGTCTCATCCTCTAGGCGGTTCCCCCAACCCCTGAATAGTTGTATGGGCCAAGTGAGAGGTGGTGTGTACACCCCTTGGAAGGAGTGTGAACTGCACTCTATACGAGAGTCTAGAAATATAATGGATTATCCTATAACTTGTTGGCTGGGTTGAGATTTATTCCTGGTTAACGTCCCTTGATTTCAGTCGTCTGGTGTATGACAGGGGCTTGAACATATTAAGATGGATTATTTTTCCTGCAGTGAACATGTGTTACTTTTATAATTTGAGAAAGTAAACTTGTGGAAGAAACAAATAGGAGACATAGCCACAGGGTCTGAGAGCCACACTAAAAAATGTGCCACAGTGGCTCAGTGGCAGCTCCAGTGAGAGTGGCTGACTGATGCTCTTGGTATATTGGTACGTTCCGTTTCTAAGCGATGTCGGTCAGCCACCCAGGAAGTATTGAGAATCTAAAATGGACCATATCGGATTCTGGGCTTTTTGTGGGTTCGGAGAAACAGGAGGGAGCTTTTGCCTTTTAGGAGTTTCTAGGGCTTCCCAGCTGACTCAGTGGTAAACAAGCCACCTGCCAATGCAGGAAACCCAGGTTCGATCTCTATGTCAGGAAGACTCCTTGGAGGAGGAAATGGCAACCCACTCCAGTATTCTTGCCTGGGAAATCCAAATCCCCTGGACAGAGGAGCCTGGCGGGCTGTAGTCCATGGGGTCACAGAAGAGTTGAAGATGACTTAGGGACCAAATAGCAGCAGTCTGGGTAGACAGTCAGTGTCACCGTCTGATGTTCCGTTAATCACCCTGACAGCCCCCGTCACCATGACCGCGCACACAGCATGTTTTCTGTGCCGGGCCTCTGCTGGTAGCTTTGTCTGTTTTCTCTCTGAATCCTCCATGGTTGCCCTGCAGGATGGGCGTGTTATTACATCCCCTCTTTACCAAGCAGGAGACTGGGCCCAGGGCAGCCGAGGGCCTTGCAGAAAGGGCCGAGCTGATGTTTGAACCCAGGTCCAGCAGACTCCGGCTCTTAAGCCTTTGGCACTGTTGTGTCCGTCTCAGTCTGTTGACACACGTTTTTCCTTTCTTTCTGGCCATGCCGCTTGGCTTGTGGGGTCTTAGTTCCCAGCCAGGGATTGAACCCCAGCCATGGCAGTGAAAGCGCAGAGTCCTAACCGTTGGACCACCGGGGAAGTCCCAGCTCATTTCCTTTTCAAAAAAGTGCACGACATCTGCCCGGGGGATGGTGCAGAGTCCTAGCACTGAGGCAGTCCAGAGAAATCTTCCACGTGGCCTTTTGAAATTTCAGGAGGCTCTTTTTAAAGGCAGGTCTTATGGTGATTTCTCAAGGAAGATTTGATGCCCATGAACCTGAGCTTACAGACAAGCAGTTCCTGCTTCTGATAAGCATGGCACTGCTGCTATAGGGATGAATTGCAGACGTCACACGTCTTTGTTCGGAATAAAATGATTGAGAGGTTTACAGGGAAAACTCTGATTGTCGTCCGCGGCTCTCCACACCCAGGTGACCAATGTTAGCAGCTCGGGTTGGCCCTGTGTCCTAGACAACCTGATTCAGATCCAGATCATCCTCCTCCCTCCCCACTCCATCCCCCCTCCCTCCCGCCAAAATGGAACCGCATCACACACATATCTGCTGCTAGTGGGATTCTGGACTTAGACATATCTGTGTTTTGAAATGAACAGCTTTACAAATGGCATTCGGAGCCATCCGTGTCATCTTGCATCTCTGCTGACAAGCTGGCCCTCGTGGGTCCGTAGAGTGTGGTCGGGTCCAGAGCTCTGTTCAGCAAACGCTTTCGCACCACTTAGATCGTGGCAAAGAAATCGTTCCGTCTGGCATGCCTCGCTGCCTGTTTTATTCCAGCAACAGAGTGGTTCTCGCTCTGAGACTGGTTTTCACTTTAAGGGGAAGAATACAACTCTCCAGTTTCCATCAAAGCCTCTGCTGGACTGCATCACAGGGGCAGGTGGAAATGTGCTTGGGCGTGATGACAGTTGTGGTTGTAGGCAGCAGTCACTTCCAGCTGTCCCTGTGCATGCGTTATATATTTAGATGATCCCTCGCAAGAGAGATGCGACGTCTAAACAGGTGAGCAGATTTCTCTGGCAAGACCTGTAGGAGATGGAAACTTCTAGTGAACAGACTTTCTGATTTGAAAAAGAAGGCAGGATCTCACTTTATATTTGCCTTTAAAAAAAACTATCCAAGGGACTTCTGTGGTGGTCCAGTGGCCAGGACTCCACACTCGCAAAACAGAGGCCTGCTCAGGCAACCAGGTCCTGCATGCTACAGCTAAAGATCCCACATGTCACAACGAAGACCTGGTGTAGTCAAACAGATAAATAAATATTAAAGACTATCATATCTTTAATGCATGAGGCGAGAGTATAAAGTAACTTATATTCTTCTGCTTAGTCCTCACAAGAGGTATTATCCCCTTTTACAGGTGGGGAAACTGAGGCTCACAGCCATGAAGTCATGCGCCTCCTATTTCACTCTGCCTAGTGACAGAGCCAGGGTTTGAACCCAGGGATGCACTTGTGTCTCTGCTTCTAGTATATTTGTCGCTCAGTCATGTCCCTCTCTTTGTGACCCCATGGACTGCTTGGAAGCAGGGAGCCTGCCAGGTTCCTCTGTCCATGAAATTCTCCAGGGAGGAATACTGGAGTGGGTAGCCATTCCCTTTTCCAGGGGATCTTCCTGACCCAGGGATTGAACCTGGGTCTACTGCATTGCAGACGGATTCTTTGCCGTCTAAGCCACAAGGGAAGCCTTCTCATCCTATATAATTACTCGTCTATTAGAAACAGTATCCCCCTCGATCCCATAGTTCCTGGTCCTATTCTTGAAGGATACAGATGAGTATGCATCCCTTGGGGCAATGATGTGGGTGTAGATGTCACGTTCTAGGATGTTGTTTAGGTAACGTTTTCTTGGCTTGGCTATCTGTGAGGTGACTAGGTATATATCAGGCTTTTGGAAAATAAGGTTTGAAGTTTCTGGAGGGTTTGGAATTTATAGTTACCCACGAGCAGGCAACCAAATATGCATGCATACATGTGGTGTGTGTGTGCGTTTGATGCATTCAGGGAGGCAGGTTTCCTCTGGGGTTTTAGCACGTGGCCTGGGAAGTCTATCAGGTGGAAGTTGGTGACACGGTGGCCAGTGGGCTCAGGAGGTAGGGAGGCAGTGTGGTGAGCCTGGGAGAGCTTGGGGCTTTGAAGTCAGGCAGACGGTGATTTGCAGTACCAAGAACATTGATTGCAGTGCTGTAAAAGAAGCCACACCCCCACTTCCTCAGTGCTGTGCAAGAGATCCTGCATAGTGGTGGTTCAGGCTGTGTACAATATGATAGAAATCATTTGCTCATCAGGCTCCATGAACAGTAGCTTTCCCCCTATCTGCTGCCTGTAGATGTTCTGTGCTGCAGCCTGAGACCCCGGCACGGAGGTAGAACCTTCTCTCACTCCAGTCGGGAGCAGCTATTCCTTTTCAGCTTTTCAGGATTTCAGCTATTCCTTTTCAGGATCTCTTGTCTGTTTCACCACCTTTCCCCCCAAGTGCTGTGGCTTGGCTTCTCATGGAAACTCCAGGTTGAATCAAGATTTCTCAGTTTGGGGGGCAAGTACTCCCTTCCCCAAGGTTGAAACGGGCTGACTCGGAGCCTGAGTTCATCTGCTCCCCATCCCTGAAAAGTCTGCACATGTTCAGTGGTAACTCAGAAAGCCCCCAAGAGAAGCTGTCCTGAGAGATGCCGGAGACTTGCTGCCCTGGTGACACCTGCTGCTGTGACACTGGAGCCACCTCCCCTGACCCCAGCCTGTCCTTGACTTTCTGGGCTCACGAACACCTGCTGAACAAAGGTCTGAGCCAGAGACTGGGTGTGTCCCCTCTAGTTACTCTGCTGCCGACGGAGCTGGGGCAGGAGCATGTGGGGGGAGGAACAGAGGCTTGGGTTTCATCCTGAACCTGCCCTTTGGTACCTGTCTGACCTTGGGCTCATGCCGTAACACCTTGGAAACTCATTTTTCTGGGGTTAATAACATCTACCATGTATGTTCACTGTGAGAACAGTATGTGTAATACATATAGTAACGTGCCCAGCAGAGTGCATGGCAAGGCAGAAGGCATTGAAGGATGACCCCAGTGGTAACGGCATCTGGACCCCTGGCTGCACACGAATTGAGTGCTTTGCCTGCTTTATGGTGTTTCATCCTGTGACTGTTTGGGAAAAGACCCTGATGCTTGGGAAGGTTGAAGGCAAAAGGAGAAGGGGGGTGGCTGAGGATGAGACGGTTAGATAGAATCATCAACTCAATGCACATGAGTTTGAGCAAACTCCAGGAGATAATGAAGGACAGGGAAGCCTGGTGTCCTGCAGTCCATGGGGTCACAAAGAATCAGACATGACCTAGCAACTGAACAGCAAAAACGAGGGTTATTATGAAAGGGCTCCCCTGGTGGCTCAGTGGTAAAGAATGTGCCTGCCAATGCAGGAGACACAGGAGACATGGGTTTGATCACTGGGTGAGGAAGATCCCTTGGAGGAGGAAATGGCAACCCACTCCAGTATTCTTGCTGGGATACTCCCACGGATAGAGGAACCTGACAGGCTACAGTCTGTGGGGTCTCAAAGAGTCGGACATGACTGAGAGACTTGGTGTGCGGGCATGTCTAGTGCCTGGCATGTAATGAATCGTAAGTAGCTAGTTGTTGAGTGAGTGGATCAAAGACTTGCCCACGGTCGCTCTCTGGTGAGTGGTAGAACCAGACTTTGCACTTGGCGTCTGTCTGATGGCAGACCACACAGTGTCTTCTTCACCGCGCCCTCCCCTCACCGCAGCAGCGAGTGCTCAGAATGGTGGGTGCTGTTGTTATGAAGACTCATTCCTTTGCTGGAGCAAATGTGGGTCCCTGCTGCCTTGTGAGGTCACTGTCACCATACCCAGGAAGATTAGTTCTCCTTTGGAGCCTCCAAGTGTCCCCAGTCCCCGTCACACCACACCCGGCCCGCGGTCACAGGACCTGGCACACCTCCTCGTGTCCATAAGAATGTTCAAGGGAACCGTCTCTGAATTTTAGATGGTTCTTTATCCTCTTCCACGGCCTGCACCTCATACTGTTTGCAGCTGGGGTCATGCTAAGATTGTTCATATTGAAAGGAAAACAGTAATGTTATCATACTGTTTGCCAGGCCACTCTCCGTGGTAGCCGAAGCTTGGCTTAAAATAATTTAGGCAAAAAACCCCATGTGTTCTCTGGTGCCTTGCCTGCTAGTGAGACCAGCTTAGCATCTGCTTATTTCAGGTGACTTATCACAGATACCTCGGCAGGCTGCAAGGAGGCGAAAGGCTGTCCTGTTCTCCAAGTGTAAATAACAGTGGTGCTAACAAACCCACAGCCTCTCTAGAACATGAAAGATAGTTCTGATTAAAGTGAATGTGTTTGTACCAGACACACTTTCTGTGTCTCTCTGGGTGTAGAGAAGGCTTATTATTTTTGCCAATGTTTTTTCCATTTGGAATCTAACTTGGATAATTATGCCATCAAGGAAATACATACAGGAGAAGACTGCTGACTGCTCAGAGTTTGTACAAGTAAATAAAGTGTAAATTTTCCCGTGACTAATGTGGATGTTAAGTAGGTTGCCTGGGTTATGAGGCATTCTGTGCTAGACAGATAACCTAGATAGCTTCAGCTCTGGCACAAACCTCAGCTGGCCATATTGAGTCCTATATGAAGGTTTCTGTGAATGGAGCATTTGAAGATGCTTGGTCAACTCCAAAGTGCCAAGTAAGATGAAGCAATTATCACTGTTTTATTTTTATGAAGACCCATTGTGTATGGATGTAGCTTTCAAATTGTGTTTAGCAAATTAAATCCAGCCCTTACTCCATTTTGCTTTTGGATTTATGTTTTGGCCGTTTCGACACTGTATCCCTTATCCCATCCCCCACCCTCTGGCCACCATCCCCCAGGGCTATGTTCTAAGACCCCCAGTGGGTGTCTGAAACTGTGGATAATGCCAGATCCCATATATGCTGTTTTGTCCTGTACTAATAGGCAGGTTGTATCTACAGCATTGAATACACTGGACAAAGAGATGGTTCATGTCCTGAGCAGGGCAGGATGGTACAAGATTTCACCGTGCTACTCAGCATGGTACGTGATTAAAAACTGAATGTTTATTTCTGGAATTTTCCATTTAATATTTTTAGACCACAATTGACCACAGGTATCTGAAACCATGGAAATTAAATTGCAGATGGGGGCAGGCTACTATACAACTTTCTCCTCCATGGTTGAAATATCTAAACACGTGGGTCAGAGTTTCTTTCCGTCCTCTTTGTGCAGCGCTTGAGCAGGGCAGAAGGTCAAACTGTGGACAGAGATTGTTAATGAAAAAGTTTAGGCTTGAGACGGCATTGCTAGCCAGTGTTTTTAAGTCTTGTATTCTGGAATTCAGAGTGAGCCCTTTTGGACCCAGATTGTTTCCTCCTGGGCTGTTGAGTTGTCTTTCTGTGCCCAGATTTACTAGATCACTCTCAGGAAACATATCTTAAAACAGCAACAACAAACATGAAGTGCAATCAGTCACAGAGGTGTGTGTCTGTCGTTCAGATTTGATGTGCAGGATTCAATGGCAGTTACCCTCTCCAAGGTGACTGGTTTGCTGGAGGATGTGTGGAGAGGAGGAAGCAGTGCTGTAAGCTGCTGTTTTGGGCTCTCATATGACTTGATGTTACTCACACTTTTATTGTGCTGCTTTCCTTGAACACCTGCATGTGAACACCTGCTCCCATGGCAGGTGAAATCTTTTGGGCTAGAAAACACACTGATAGATGTGATGCTTGTACAAACTTCAACTAAAGGGACAAGTGGCTTCCGGTGCCTCGCCCCAGATTCACCTTGCCAGTAGAGAGGTGGCTCCCCTCACGTTCCTAATATTGATCTGTAGGCTGTAGAGGTACATCTCCTTCCATTCACCTGTTGATGGACACTTAGGCTGTGTCCATGTCTTGGCTATTGTAAATAATGTGCTGCTATGAACACTGGGGTGTATGTATTTTTTTTTTTTTTCCAAATTAGTGTTTTTATTTTCTTTGGATATATATCCAGGGGTGGCATTGCTGGATCATATGGTAGTTCTGTTTTTAGCTTTTGGAGGACCTCCATACTGTTTCCCACAGAAGCTGCACCAGTTTGCTTCCCTCCAGCATTTATTGTTTGTGGTCTTCTGATGATTAGCGGTTTTGATGGGGGTGATGCCGCTGGTGGCTTTGATTTTTATTTCTCTGATGATTAACAATGTTGAGCATCTTTCCATGTGTCTGTTTGCCATCTGTATATCTTTTTTTTTTTAATGTCTATTTAGATCTTCTGACCATTTTAAAATTGGGTTGTTTGTTTTTTAGATATTGAGCTGTAGAGAGCTGTGTATATATTTTGGATATTAACCTGTTATTGGTTATGTGAAAGTCACTCAGTTGTGTCTGACTCTTTGTGACCCCATGTACTATACAATCCATGGAATTCTCCAGGCCAGAATACTGGAGTGGGTAGCCTTTCCCTTCTCCAGGGGATTTTCCCAACCCAGGAATTGAACCCTGGTCTTCTGCATTGTAGGAGGATTCTTTACCAGCTGAGCCACAGGGAAGCCCAAGAATACTGTAGTGGGTAGCCTATCCCTCTCCACCTGATCTTCCCGACCCAGGAATCGACCTGGGGTTTCCTGCATTGCAAGTGGATTCTTTACCAACTGAGCTATTAGGGAAGTCCTGATACAAATAAAAAATTGGTTATGTTATTTGCAAATATTTTCTCCTTTTGGTAGCTTGTCTTTTCTGTTGTAGCTGATGGTTTCCTTTGTTGTGCAAAAGCTTCTAAGTTTAATTAGATCCCGTTTGTTTATTTTAGGAACATTGAAAAAATATTGCTGCACTTTATGTTGAACAGTGTTCTGCCTATGTTTTCTTTTAGGAGTTTTGTACTTTCTGGTTTTATATTTAGTTCTTTAATCCATTTTGCATTTATTTTTGTACATGGTATGAGAGAATGTTCTAATTTCATTCTTATACATGTATCTGTCCAGTTTTCCCAGCATCAGTAGTTGAAAAAACTATCTTTCCCCCATTGTATATTCTTGCCTCCTTTGTTTTAGATTAATTGACCTAAAGTGTGGGTTTATTTCTGGGCTTTCTATTCTGTTCTCTTGATCCTGCTGTCCTTTTTTATGTGAGTACCATACTGTTTTGATTGCTGTAGCTTTGTAGTATTGTCTGAAATCAAGGGAGTGTGATGCCTCCAGCTCTGTTCTTTCTTAAGATTGTTTTGTTTATTTGGGTCCTTAGAAGTATTTTAGTTCTGTGAAGAATGCCATTGGTATTTTGATAGGGATTGCATTGAATCTGTCTGAGAAGGCAATGGCACCCCACTCCAGTACTCTTGCCTGGAAAATCCCATGGGTGGAGGAGCCTGGTAGGCTGCAGTCCATGGGGTCGCTAAGAGTTGGACACAACTGAGTGACTTCACTTTCACTTTTCACTTTCACACATTGGAGAAGGAAATGGCAACCCACTCCGGTGTTCTTGCCTGGAGAATCCCAGGGATGGGGGAGCCTGGTGGGCTGCCGTCTATGGGGTCACACAGAGTCAGACACAACTGACGTGACTTAGCAGCAGCAGCAGCATTGAATCTGTAGATTGCCTTGAGTGTTATGGTCATTTTAACAATATTAGTTTTTCCATTTCATGGACACAGTGTATCTTTCTACCTGTTCGTGTTGTCTTCAGTTTCTTCCATAGGTGTTTTATAGTTTTCTGAGTACAGATTTTTTACCATCTTGGCTAGATTTATTCCTAGGTATTTTATTCTTTTTTATGTGACAGTAAGTGGAATTGTTTTTTAAATTTATCTTTTTTTATGGTTCGTTAGTAATGTATTGAGATACAATAGATTTCTGAATATTATTTTTGTATCCTGTAACTTTACTGAGTTCACTAATGAACTCTAGTAGGTATTTAGTGGTATCTTCTGGATTTTCTATATATAATATCATGTCATCAGCAAACTGTGACAGTGTTACTTCTTCCTTTCCAATTTGGATTCCTTTTATTTCTCTTTCCTGTCTGATTACCATGGCTAGGACTTCCAGTGCTATGCTGAACAAAAGTGGTGAGTGGGAATCCTTATTTTATTCTTGATCTTAGATTAAATGCATTCAGCTTTTTATTTGAAAACTAAAAATTTTTTTCACCAAATAAAATTGAATTTAGTTTTTCAGAGAATTGAATTTTAGTACAATATGAGCTTTGTCGATAAAAGACCTATGATTCCAGCCACCATCTTCCCCCACTTCCTACTACTCACAAGCAAACGCTTTAAACCATTTTCTAAAAAACTAATTTATTATTTTTGGCTCTGCTGGGTCTACATTGTGGCGAGCAGGCTTTCTCTAGTTGTGGCAAGTGGGGGCTGTTCTTCGCCGTAGCTTCTCATCGCAGTGGCTTCTGTTGCTGCAAAGCACGGGCTCTAGGCCCACATGCTACAGTAGCTGTGGCTCCCGGGCTTAGCTGCTCTGAGGCATGTAGAATCTTTCCAGCCAGGGTCAAACCTGTGTTCCTTACCCACAGTTCTTACCCACTGTGCCACCAGGGAATTCCTACTTTAAGCTTTTAACTGATTCTTTCAGTAGTTACCTTGATATCTCTGAATAATTTGTCTGTTATTTCTTGTTGATTTTTTTTTTTTTTTAAGTTGTTCAGTTCAGTTCAGTTGCTCAGTCGTGTCCGACTCCTTGTGACCTCTTGGACTTCAGCATGCCGGGCTTCCCTGCCCATCACCAACTCCCAGAGCTTGCTCAAACTCCGGTCCATCGAGTTGGTGATGTCATCCAACCGTCTCATCCTCTATGGTCCCCCTCTCCTCCTGTTTATTGACTTCTTATTGTGGAAGATGAAGGGTAGCATTCTCTGGTCCTTCACACCCTTGAAGTATGTGTGTACACACACACACACACACACACACACACACACACACAACACACACAAGCACACACCCTCCAGTTGTCATATAATCTAGCACAGTCACGTAATCATTTTGGTTCAGTCAGTGGTCCGTGATTACATTATTATGACTCTGAAAATGCTCTCCACAGCTCAGCCATGAGATACATACATACATGATCAGTATTTTTGGACAACTTTTACATTTCTTCAAAGTTAATGCTTAACTGTTTTGAGTTTAAAAATTTTTTTGGTATTATGTGTACTTTTCACTAATTCAACTCCAGAGGCTCCCTCAGTTGTAAAAATCTCAGTATTTTCAAACACTTGAGTCATCAGTGTCGTCCTGAGATGGTGTCTCCTGGAGTCCTCTGATCTTCAGCTGGAAGCAGCCTGACTCCTCTGTGTGCCTGTTCTTTCCAGTTCACTCCTCATTTATTGCAGTGTGATTCACATGCTGCACCAGTCACCCCTTACCGTGCACGGTTCACTGCTTCTTGGGACGTTCGCAAGGTTGTCCAAGCATCATTTTCTAGAACACTTTTATTACCCCAGAAAGAAACCCAAGACTCATGAGCAGTCACTCCCCATCCCTCCTTCCTCCAGACTTCTGGAAACCAGTACCTGCTCTGCACGTTTCATGATGTCATACAGTGTGAATCCTCTGTGGCTGGCTTCTTTCACTCAGCAGCATGTTTTCAAGGTATCTCCATATTGTGGCAAGGGTCAGCACGTCATTCCCTTTTAAAGCTAAATAATAATCCATTGGGCTTCCCTTGTGCTCAGCTGGTAAAGAATTCGCCTGCAATGCAGGAGACCTGGGTTCCATCCCTGGGTTGGGAAGACCCCCTGGAGAAGGGAAAGGCTACCCACTCTAGTATTCTGGCCTGGAGAATTCCATGGACTACCGTCCATGGGGTTGCAAAGAGTCAGACACGACTGAGCGACTTTCACTTTCACACTTTCACACAATGATCCATTGTGTTGTCACACTACACTTTGTTTATCCATTTATCCATGATGGGCCTGTGGGTTTCTTCCACTTTGGTTGTCATGAAGGATTTTCTCACAACTCACTTTTGTGTTGGGTCCCTGATATCTTGGCATCTCTGTGTTCCTCATTTTAGATTTCTTCTCTTCTTTGGGTGGGAGATAAAATTTTTGAGACGTTGCTTGTCTGTAAACGTCCTTAGCATTTCTCACATGGTTTGGCTCTGTAGATAATTCTAGGTTGGAAATCATTCCTCTCAGGGTGTTGAAGATAGCCCTTTATTGTTTTCTAGCTTACACTGATGCTGTTTAGAAATCCTATGCCATTTCTAATTTTTTTTAAGCATAAATATTTATTTATTTATTATTATTATTTTACTTTACAGTATTGTATTGGTTTTGCCATACATCAACATGCATCCGCCATGGGTGTACACGTGTTCCCCATCCTGAACACCCCTCCCACCTCCCTCCCCATACCATCCCTCTGGGTCATCCCAGTACACCATCCCCAAGCTTCCTGTATCCTGCATCGAACCTGGACTGACGATTCATTTCTTATAAGATATTATACATGTTTTAATGCCATTCTCCCAAATCATTCCCGCTTCCCTCTCCCACAGAGTCCAAAAGACTGTTCTATACATCTGTGTCTCTTTTGCTGTCTCGCGTACAAGGTTATCGTTACCATCTTTCTAAATTCCATATATATGCATTAGTGTACTGTATTGGTGTTTTTTTTTCTGGCTTACTTCACTCTGTATAATAGGCTCCGGTTTCATCCATCTCATTAGAACTGATTCAAATGTATTCTTTTTAATGGCTGAGTAGTACTCCATTGTGTATATGTACCACAGCTTTCTTATCCATTCATCTGCTGATGGACATCTAGGTTGTTTCCATGTCCTGGCTAATTTTTTATCCTTTGTAAAAATTCTCCTTCCACTCTGGGCACTTACACCCTCTCATCTTCGTCTCTGGTGTTCTGGAACTTCACTGTTAGCTTGTGATCGCCTAGCTTGTCCTCATGGAGCTCTTTCCTACTGAGCTCTTCGACCTCAGCACTCATTTCTGGGACATTTTAGTTCTGGGACATTTCTTGAATTGTGTCTTTGACTTCCTCCTCCTCTATTATTTTGTTTTTTCTTTCTTGAGCTCTTCTCACTTGGTAATGCGTGATTTCCTCTTTGGTTCTCTGTTTTGTCATCCTTTGGCTCTGCTCTCTAGAAGTTTCTTTGCCTTCTGTTCCCTTGTGCCTGATGCTGCATTTCTGCTGTCATGGTTTTGCTTTCCAAAGGGCTTTCTTACACTCTGTGGGTTTTTTCCAAATATCCTTCTCTTCCATTTCTCAACTTGCTCCTTCTCTTCTCTCTGGGAATGTGACACATAGCTTGCTTTTGAAGTGTTCTTCTTGCTTAATAATTTTCCTTTCCTACAGCTTGATTTCTCTGTTTGTTTATTCTAGTCCCTGTCTTTCATTTTAGGGGCTTGCCTTAAATAAAAGGTGATTCCTGGCTCTCTTCTCACATGCAAGAATGGGACGCTAAAACACTGATTAAAAACTACCCCTGATCATTTCCTGGTGGGGTGGTGGGGCTGTGCCATTTCCCTGAAAAGCCTCCCACATTGAGCCCTTTAGGGCTTTTCTCTTTGGCTGGTAGATTCTTAGGATCGGGCTATCAGTTCCCTTGCCTAGAGGTGTATGCCTGCTCCTCTCGGAGGTGGGTGGGTGGGTGGTGGCTCAGATGGTAAAGAATCTGCCTGCAACATGGGAGACCCAGGTTCAGTCCCTGGGTCAGGAAGATCTCCTGGAGAAGGGCATGGCAACCCACGCCAGTATTCTTGCCTAGAGAAATCCATGGACAGAGGAGCCTTGTGGACTGTAGTCCATGGGGTCCCAAAGAGTTGGACACGACTGAGTGACTAACACACTGGGAGTTGTGAAGGGGAGAAAAATGGGAGAACTGCAAAAGTTTATTATGTATTATTTTTACCTCTATTGTGAGTAAGATACCCCTGCCTTCAATTCAGGCACAGCTACTATTTTTTTTTTTTTCACCTTTTCCAAAGACTAAGCTCTTTCGTCATCTGCTAGTTGCTTCTTAAGACCGACTCGTTAATCCCTTCTTTGGACTGTTAGCTGGTGCTCACCCTTACTCCTAGAAGTGTCTCGTTTAGCAGTTTAAACAAGTTGTTCATTTTAATCAGAGTGTATTTTGGAATTGCCCACTTGCAGCTGAGAATGAAATTTTCTCAGGTCTGTCAAATTATTCACCAGTTGCTGGTCTACTTCTCAGCTTTTAAAATTTTGTTGTGTTTTCTTTCTGATTCTCATTTTTTGTAAGGGTGGTGCCTTTAGAAAGACTAAAAAAAAATCAATACTTACTCTTTATCGTGTCTCTGTTGTGATGTCCTTGTTCATTCGCTAAGTCGTGTCTGATCTTTGCAACCCCATGGACTGCAGCATGCCAGGCTTCCCTGTCCTTCACCATCTCCCAGAATTTGCTCAAATTCAAGTCCATTGAGTCAGTGATGCCATCTCATCCTCTGTTGCCTGCTTCTCCTCCTGCCTTTAGTCTTTCCCAGCATCAAGGTCTTTTCCAGTGCGTCGACTCTTTGCATCAGGTGGCCAAAGTATTGGAGCTTCAGCATCAGTTCTTCCAAAGAATAGTCAGGACTGATTTCCTTTAGAATTGACTGTTTGATCTCCCAGCAGTCAAAGGGACTCTCAAGAGTCTTCTCCAACACCACGGTTCAAAACCATGGTGTTTTGTTTACGGGTTTGTTTACGGGTTGACCCTCACATCCATACTTGACTACTGGAGAAACCGAGCTTTGACTAGACAGACCTTGGTTGGCAAAATAACGTCTGTGTTTTTTAATATGCTCTCTAGTTTTGTCATAGCTTTTCTTCAAAGGAGCACGCATATTTTAACTTCATGGCTGCAGTCACCATCTGTAGTGATTTTGGAACCCCCCAAAATAAAGTCTCTCACTGTTCCCATTGTTTCCCACCTACTTCCCATGAAGTGATGGGACCAGATGCCATGATCTTCCTTTTTTGAATGTTGAGTTTTAAGCCAGCTTTTTCAGTCTCCTCTTCCACTTTCATCTAAAGGGCTCTTTAGTTCCTCTTCATCTTCTGCCACAAGGATGGTGTCATCTGCATATCTGAGGTTATTGATATTTCTCCCAGCAAATATCTTGATTCCAGCTTGTGCTTCATCCAGCCCAACATTTCACATGATGTACTCTACATATAAGTTAAATAAGCAGGGTGACAATATACAATCTTGATGTACTCCTTTTCTAATTTGGAACCAGTCCGTTGTTCCATGTCCAATTCTAACTGTTGCTTCTTGACCTGCATACACATTTTTCAGAAGGCAGGTCAGGTGGTCTGGTATTCCCGTCTCTTTCAGAATTTTCCACAGTTTGTTGTGATCCACACAGTCAAAAGCTTTGGCATAGTCAATAAAGCAGAAATAGATGTTTTTCTGGAACTCTGTTGCTTTTTCAATGATCCAGCGGATATTGGCAGTTTGGTCTCTGGTTCCTCTGCCTTTTCTAAAACCAGCTTGAACATCAGGAAGTTCACGGTTCATGTATTGCTGAAGCCTGGCTTGGAGAATTTTAAGCATCACTTTACTACTGTGTGAGATGAGTGCAATTGTGTGGTAGTTTGAGCATTCTTTGGCATTGCCTTTCTTTGGGATTGGAATAATGAAAACTGACCTTTTCCAGTCCTGTAGCCACTGCTGAGTTTTCCAAATTTGCTGGCATATTGAGTGCAGCACTTTCACAGCATCATCTTTTAGGATTTGAAATAGCTCAACTGAAATTCCATCACCTCCACTGGCTTTGTTTGTAGTGATGCTTCCTAAGGCCCACTTGAGTTCGCATTCCAGGATGTCTGAGTCTAGCTGAGTGATCACTCCATCATGGTTATCTAGGTCATGAAGATCTTTTTTGTATAGTTCTTCTGTGTATTCTTGCCACCTTTTCTTAATATCTTCTGCTTCTGTTAGGTCCACACCATTTCTGTCCTTTATTGTGCCTATCTCTGCATGAAATTGTTCTCTTGGTATCTCTAATTTTCTGGAAGAGATCTATAGTCTTTCCCATTCTATTGTTTTCCTTTGATTTGTTTGCATTGATCACTTAGGAATGATGTCTTATCTCTTCTTGCTATTCTTTGGAACTCTGCATTCATATAGGTATATCTTTCCTTTTCTCCTTTGCATTTTGCTTCTCTTCTTTTCTCAGCCATTTGTAAGGCCTCCTCAGGAAACTGTTTTGCCTTTTTGCATTTCTTTTTCTTGGGGATAGTCTTGATCACTGCCTCCTGTACAATGTAATGAACCTCCGTCCATAGTTCTTTAGGCACTCTGTCTATCAGATCTAATCCCTTGAATCCATTTGTCACTTCCAGTATGTAATCATAAGGGATTTGATTTAGGTCATACCTGAATGATCTAGTGGTTTTCCCTACTTTCTTCAGTTTAAGTCTGAATTTGGCAATAAGGAGTTCATGGTCTGAGCCACAGTCAGCTCCTGGTCTTGTTTTTGCTGACTGTATAGAGTTTCTTTATCTTTGGCTGCAAAGAGTATAATCAATCTGATTTCGGTGTTGACCATCTGGTGATGTCCATGTATAGAGTTTTCTCTTGTGTTGTTGGAAGAGGGTGTTTGCTATGATCAGTGTATTCTCTTGGCAAAAGTCTGTTAGCTTTTGCCCTGCTTCATTTTGTACTCTAATTTCTTACTTGCCTGTTACTCTAGATATCTTTTGACTTTCTACCTTTGCATTCCAGTCCTCTATGATGAAAAGGACATTTTTTTTTGGTGTTAGTTCTAGAAGGTCTTGTAGGTCCTTATAGAACCGTTCACCTTCAACTTCTTCAGCATTAATGATTGGGGCATAGACTTGGATTACTGTGATATTGAATGGCTTGTCTTGGAAACAAGTAGAGATCATTCTGTCACTTTTGAGATGGTACCCAAGTACTGCATTTCAGACACTTGTTGACTATGAGAGCTACTCCATTTCTTCTAAGGGATTCTTGCCCACAGTGGTAGATATAATGGTCATCTGAATTAAATTCACCCATTCCGGTCCATTTTAGTTCACTGGTTCCTAAAATGTCGATGTTCAGTCATGCCATCTCCTGGTTGACCACATTCAGTTTACCTTGACTCATGGACCTAACATTCCAGGTTCCTATGCAATATTGTTCTTTATAGCATTGGACTTTATTGCCATCACCAGTCACATCCACATCTGGGCATTGTTTTCGCTTTGCCTCCATCTCTTCATTCTTTCTGGAGTTATTTGTCCACTCTTCTCCAGTAGCATATCTGGCACCTTTCGACCCGGGGAGTTCATCTTTCAGTGTCGTATCTTTTTGCCTTTTCACACTGTTCATGGGGTTCTCAAGGCAAGAATACTGAAGTGGTTTGCCATCCCGTTCTCCAGTAGACTGTGTTTTGTCAGAACTCTCCACCATGGCCCGTCCAGCTTGGGCGGCCCTACACAGCATGGCTCATAGTTTCATTGAGTTAGATGAGGCTGTGATCCATGTGATCAGTTTGATTAGTTTTCAGTGATTGTGGTTTCCATTCTGTTTGCCCTCTGATGGATAAGAATGAGGCTTATGGAAGCTTCCTGATGGGAAATGCCTTGCAGTTTTATTCAAGCATGTTCTGTATGGTCACTCAGATGCCTGGACCAGCTGTAGCCTGATGGAGGCTCCATGAAGGGCTGAAGGTGGAGCCATGGATCAGGCCCAGAAGCCACTCCCATTTTGCTCAGTCTTTCCCAGTGTTGACTTCTGCCTGAGTGCCTGACCAGCATCTGTGCCTCCCACATCCCCGTGGCTGGAGGACTATGCGTAGCTTCCTGTTTTGCCTCATTGCTGTCTCATCACACTTGACTGGTGCATCCAGGAGTCTCATCTTAGGACACAGGCCTCTGCAGCCCTGATGCTTGTTTTCAGACCCGGCGAGAGTCTACAGTCTTAAATCACACCACTGGATTTTCTTAACTGCTCATGTGGCCATTTTTCCTACTCTTGTTCTCCTGCTTATCTTGGAATTATCTGGCTCTTTTCCAGGTTTTATCTACTTCTGTCGTATTTTATCAGTTTCTATTGTAGAAGCAATTTCCATGGGCATCTACTGTGCAGATTTTTTTATTGAAGTCTAGTTGATTTACAGTGTTGTGTTAGCTTCAAGGATATAGCAGAGTAATTCAGTTGTGCATATATATCTTTTCAGATTCTTTTCCATTATAGGTCACTTTAAGATAGCAAGTGTAGCTCCTTGTATTATACGGTAGGCCCTTGTTGTTTTCCTATTTTATATACAGTCATGTGTATATGTTGATCCCAAACTCCTGATATAGCCACCACTGAACTACCACCTTTGGTAATCATAAGTTTTTTTTCTTTGTGAATCTATTTTTGTTTTGCTGAGAAGTTCACGTACCTCAGTTTTTTTGATTCCACATATAAATGATACCCTATGGCATTTGTCTTTCTCTGTATGACTTACTGCACTTAGTATGACAATCTCTGGGTCCATACATGTTGCTGCAAATGGCATTATTTCAGTCCTTTTTATGGCTGAATAGTATTTCATTTGTATATGTACCCCGTCGTCTTTACCATTCATCTGCCAATGGACATTTAGGTTGGTTCCATGTCCTGGCTGTTGTAAATCATGCTGCTGTCAATTGGGATGCATGTATCCTTTCAAATTAAAAGTTTCCTCTGGGTAGAGGCCCAGGGTCTAGACTTGCAGGATCCTATGGTAACGCTATTTTTAGCTCATACAGCTTAATATGGAAAAAACAACCCAATCAAAAATGAGCTGAAGACCTAAACAGATAGTTCTCCAAAGAAGACATATAGATGATCAACAGACACATGAAAAGAATCAATATCACTAATTATTATAGAAATACAAATCAAAACTACGATGAGTTATCACCTCACAACAGTCAAAATGGCCATCAATAAGTCTACAAATTGTGAATGCTAAAGATGGTGTGGGAACATGGGAGCCCTCCTGTACCACTGGTGGGAGTGTAACTTGTTGCAGGCATTATGGAGGACAGTGTGAAGGTTTCTTATAATACTGTGCTAATTCTTGTGCTGATCTGAGAGCCCGTATTTCGTGGAGATGTCTTTGCATTATCATTGTGCACTGGCTTTGGAGTTTTTCCAGAAGCTTCCTTGATTCTAGATGCTGCCTGAGCGGCCCTACTGCCATCTCACTTCATGCTGTAGGCAGGTACTACCTCCCTGAAAAACTTTTTGGTGGAGAAAAAGAAAATTAACCAACATAGAAGATGCGCATGTAGGCTCTTATATCTTGTCAAAGCATCATCTGTTTCCCCTGAAATGGAAAGTAGCGACAAGATTGTTCCCTAGACGTCTGTGCGTCTATCTCGAGGACAGTTATTCCGTTTTTAAATATAGCTTATCATTCACTTTATTGTACTTGTGTGAAAATGATGCAATGTGGAAGTAGTTAGTAATTGTGATTTTTTTTTTTTTCTTCTTTAACAAGAGCTTTCTTTCCAGAGAAGCCATTTGGAAAAGAAGAAAAACAATTTTTTTCTTCAGAAAAAAATTCTACAGAAAAAAAATTTAATTGAGGAAATTATAGTTGATTAAGTTACTTACAGAAGTCTTTCTTTTCCCAAAAGTTGTCCCAAATCTTTGGAACATTGATGGAGAAGTTACAGTCCCTGAGCAGAAACCCGGAGAAGTTGCCGAGGAACTCGCAAGCTCCTATGAAAGAAAGCTCATCGAGGTAAGGCTGATGGCGTTGATGTGTATCTCCGACATTGGTTGCCTACAGGACTTTTCAGACACGGCCCTAGTGTGTTAGACAGATGTTGGCAAAACAACCAGTGGCCATTGCCCCACCACCTCCCCCACCAACAAACAAATCGTAAAATGGTTAAACCACATTGTAATTGATATAGAACCCTAAGACGTGGTTCTTTGAAAGGTATCATTTAATGAGAAACCTGTGGTAAGAGAGAAAACACATATAATGTGAAGAATAAGAAAACAATTGTACTCTTGGATTTGGAGAATATTTAAAACAGAAGAGAGTATCACATCCAACATTGTGCTGAGAAATGGGATAATATCGATGTAGTGGACTGCTAGAATCACATGATGCGGTTAGTTTCTGGGTCGTCTCTGGCCAGTCTCTCCGACTCTGGGACCTTCCTGGTGGCGTGCGCATCACTTAGCCAAGAAGGATTCCAGTGGGAAGCCTTCTGGGAGGTTGGTGGGACTTGTGGGCTGGTGTCTTCTCTTTCCTTTTGATCTTTCCTGAATTCTTCTGGTTGGTGGTAGCTTGTTAGTTCCATGTTCCTTCCCAGGACCTCCTGCTTAAGATAACTCATGCAGGTGAGTTACTATGGCACCTGGCCAGGGTGGGTGGTTTCGGTCAGTGGTTCCTCTAACACCCGGAGGGTCTCTGCCACCACCACGCCCATCTGTGGACCCTCATTCTGTGGGGTCATGAGACCAGAATTGGCTGTTGGTAGAAAGCCCAAGTGGAGAGAGGAACAAGCCCCTTACTCTCAGGAGCTGGCGAATTCTGAGTCTCTGGGTGGCAGAGGCTCTCTTCGATCTCTATTCTCACTGACTGTTTGTTGCCAAGTGGTGACTTTAGCTAAATAGTCCTAGAATGAAAGTATTTAAAATTCTCCTGGGACAGGGACATCTCTGGTTGCTGAATGAATGAAGAGTCACTGAGCTAGGAAGGGTGAAGGGTTCTGGCCAGGGGGAAACGGCTTGGGAGCTTCTGTCCCTTCAGGGAAACCAGGATAAGGTGTCCACTTGTACAGATGTCGACAGACCCGCCAAGTGTAGAGACCAGCATTCGTGTCCCCGGATTCCTTTGGACTCTGGGCCTGGGGCGGCGATCTAGGGGGCTGACATGCTCATCGGAAGCTCAAGCTTGAAAGGGGGTCAGGAGGAAGTAACTGCCTGACCCACTGAGGAAGCACCACGGTCCATTCATGGGCTGACTGCTCAGTTGGTTGGCTGGTTGATTCAGTGTTTGTTGGGTGCCCTCTCCCCACCTCCTGTGACTGTGAGAGGGTCTCACAACCTCCCTGTGTTCCAGCATTGACGGGCAGGAAAGATCTAGGTGTCTGATGTGAAGTTGGTGTCCCACCCCCTGACATCATTGCTCTTGTTGCCTGCGAGCGAGATCGGTGCTGAACTCCTACATCAGAGGGAATGGCAGTCGGGGTAGATTGATCGTGCCAGCCTTAAACCTTCTCCATGTCTTTGTTACCCCTGGGAGAAGAGGAGTCAGTGTCTCTGGTCAGTGAGCTCGATGAGAGGTGAGGTTGGAGTGGAGATGGTCCTCCCATGGCATTCACTACCCTGCACTCATTTTTCATTGTTTTTGTTTGCAAAGTGAGGTGCTGTCAGCCATCTTTCATTTGTGAATAGCCTTCGAGCTGCATTTTATCACGACTTCTGCCAAACCCTCTCTGTTGGCCTTAATCAAGCCCATTCTTCGTGATGCTCGTCTGTCATTTTATTAATGGGTCGGTTTTTACCAAGAAGAGTTGTAAACACACGTTGGAGTGGAGTAATGAAAGGATGTGGGGGAAGAGTCCACATGTTCTCTTTCCATTTCAAAAGGGCAAAAGAAGCAAAAACATTTTGTTTGAAGTAATATGACTATTTAAAACACCCCAGCAGTTGAATGACTCTCCTCTGATTCATCCCAGTGAAATTGGAGTTCCCGAGCCTTCTTTCTCTAGGTGTCTTTCAAAGCATTAAAACCATTCCACCCACCTGCACACAGCTGCACCAAAAGCTGAGAAGCCAGAGCAACACCGTACATAGTGGCTGGTAAGACTCAGGGGCCCGGATTGGAAGGAGTGTGCAAAGATAGTTCCTGACACCCTGTGATGGTCAACTTTTGAAATCAGGATGGAAGAGAGTCCTGGCAGGCGTAGGTTAATCTGGCAGGAAAGAATACTAATATCAAACATCGTGTAAGAGCCGCGGTAATCCTGGCAGCCTGCTGGCAGCGTGTACTTTCAGTTCTGCTTGCTGCACTGAGGCGTCACGTCTGCACCCTCGCGGTCTTCAGCCGAGTTCCTTGAGGAAGCTGCTGTCCACTGATGAGATTTTGAGACGTGAAGTAGCTTGTCTGGGGTTCCCCAGCTGAAAAGAAGCAGGGCTGAGTTTGAATCCCTCAGGGCATCTAGCCCCAGGGCCCAGACTCATCTTCCAGTTGTGTACTTGAAGGCTGGGCTCCCTGAGGAAAAGAGTCTTTGAAGAGAAGGGCTAGGCAGTGGTCCCATTGAGCCAGACGTGGAGGGAGATGAGGGGGTCCCCAGCAGTAGCTGACGGACGTGTGGCCTGTCAGCCATTTTGAACCTGCTGGAGGGGCCTTCGTTCACACCCTCACTTACCGCGTGAGGAAGAAACTCGTTCTATCGGCTCTGGTACCAACCTGCTTCTGAAGCGACTAGCAGGAGTATGCCAGGCTGGGAGCTTCTCTGGCGACCTGTGGCTATTGACTTTTTCAGGGTATATTTATTGCCCAGTTTGGCTCCAGCACACAGTAGGAGCTTTGTAAGTATTGAATGGGATGACAGCCAGTCAAGTGGGTTCAGCTACTCAGGGTCATGTTCAAAGAGTGGTAGACGGACTTCTCTCACTGCTCAGGGTGAGAGAGGGAGTTGTACCGGGTACGCCTTCTACTCAGAGCATCCTGGTGGAGGGGATTCCGTATCTAATAAGAGGAATCAGGGCTCTTTGGAGGAGATGCACATTTTTCTGCTGTCAGTTTTAGGAGAAGTTTTAGCTTAGAGAGTCTGGAGGGGACTTTGAGTGACAGATGGGTGGTACCAGCTCATCCAGCACATATTTACTGAGTCCCCCTGAGTGTCCAGCCTTCAGCTTCCTGTTCTCTTATCTTCAGCGGCTTCCCTTCCCCCAGGAGCAGTAGAATTGATAACTCTAGAAAGTGAGCCAACAGAGATGTGAGTCTGAAGCAGAGACATTCCTCAAATGGCTTCTTCTTGCCTAGACTGAGTTTTCCTTCATTTTTGACTGCAGAGTCAGTGATGTTTCATCCATGGGAAGCATCTGTATAACCAAGGCTCATCGGTGTCGGTTACACAGATGAACAAGACACAGTATCTGCCCCTGGGGAAGCTCACCTGGGTAGGGGGTGAGGAAGACATGTCCATTATGATCATTAAGAAACAGGTTTGAAGGGCCAGAGGTGCAGGCATAGAGTGACACCTGCCTCATGGGCTCCTTGAGCTATGTCCTTGGCAGTTTTGCAGTTCGGGTGTCTACTTTCTGCTGCTGCTGCTGCTGCTAAGTTGCTTCAGTCTACTTGGAACTTCTCAAATGTTCCTCTCCTTTTCTTTGGGACTGTCAATGATGATGCTCAGAAATTTCTTTTGTCCACTTCCCATCCCTCCTGAAGATCTCAGCATCAGAGGAAATGGATTTGTTCTCACCAAGGGCTTTGAGGATAAAAGATCCTGGATGTGTCCAAGATAGATCTCCTCTAAGATTCTTAACACTTTCAAATACAGTTCTCTTGCTTTGGACTCATTTCCCACTTTTTCCCTAGCAGTTGCCATCAAGAAAAATGGAGAATGTTGATAGCATTCAGACTTTGGACCCACATCGCCTCCTATAGCCTGGTGGCTTGGAGAGCACAGGTGTCCTGCGTCAGACTGAGTTCACCTTGGCCCTCTCACCACCGTGTACCCCTGAGCAGGTCACCTGACCTCTCTACACCTCAGTGTTGCTGTCAGTAAAACTGGGCAGGTAATACCTACTGGTCGAGTTGCTTTGAGGATTAAATGTAAAGAATCCACTTCAGTGCCTGGAGTAGACAGGAGGTTCCCTTGTGCTCGCTTCTTCCCTTCTGTGCTGACGTTCTCTGGAGAATGGTGGCCCCACCATGTCCTGCCATCTCAGTTGGGGGGTAAACTCTGCCTCCTTTGGCCTGGGGGCAGGCCTGTGAGCTGAGCCATGGCAGTTGGGGCTTTAGCTCCTGAATTGACCAAGAATGGCAAGAATGCTTGAGAGGCCATTTATTCAACAGCCAGGTCCTGATGACTTTCTGTTTGCTCCTATGGGTACTGGCCAGAGCTATTCTGGCTTCATTTCCTTCTCTGGGTCAAGTTCTCCCAATTTCCTGACTGTTGACAGTAATTCTTTTGTAGCTCAGGTTAGAATCTGTCTCTCTTACTTCCGAAGTACCTTGGCTCAGGGGTCCCCGACCTCAGCGATCTAATGCCTGATGATCTGAGGTGGAGTGAATGTAACAATAATAGAAATAAAGTGCACATATAAATAAATGTAATGCACTCGAATCATCCCCAAACCATCATCATCCCCTGACCCCCAGTCTGTAGAAAAATTATCTTCCGTGAAACCTGCCTCTGGTGCCAGAAAGGTTGGGGGCCGCTGCCTTAGTTGATACGAAGCTTTGAAAGTGTCAGCGACGCACAGATGCCTCCCCCTTCCCTGTCTGTCCATCCAGGCTCCTCTGTTCTGCCTTCTCCATGCTGGCCTAGGTCTTGCTCACAGCCCCGCTTCCCCCCACCGTCTGCCTGCCTGTGTGCTGTGTACGATGCTGCCAGTCCGTCCTCAGCAAACAGATCTTTACTTCCTCCTGTGTGGAAGGACTCAGCTAGCTGTTGATTGATTTTTCAAATTATAGGATACTTATCATTTACTGTGTGAATGTAGTTAGTCCCTGAATTTTTGCTCATGGGTGAAATAAATGTGTATTAGTGGCATTTGTTCTCATTATAAAGGCAGAGTTACTATTAATGGAAAAGTAAGCTTAAGCATCAAGCTGGTAAAAAATACATTCATAATCACATGCTGTGGATAACTGTGAATGTGATCATCATTTTAATAAAACGGAAGAGTTCCTGAAGCAGCTAGGACCTTGGGAGGAGTTATACCAGCAGGGCTGGCTTCGTAAATCGGCACCAGTGGGTTCTAACACTCTTGATGGATCTGAGAGTCATTTTTATACAAACAAAAACAGACTTTTAAATAGAAGCCTGTGTTCTGTGTAAGGGTTCAGAATACCAAACTCTGAGCTGAGATCTCCATTAAACTGTTCCTCAAAATGAAACATTTTGTGTGGGTTTGTATTTGTGTTTTATTTTTATTTATTTTTTAAATTTAAATTTATTTATTTTAATTGGATGCTAATTACTTTACAATATTGTATTGGTTTTGCCATACATGAATCCACCACGGGTGTACACATGCTCCCCATCCTGATACCCCCTCCCGCCCCACTCCCTGTACCATCCCTCTGGGTCATCCCAGTGCACCAGCCCCAAGCATCCTGTATCCTGCATCGAACCTGGACTGGCGATTCGTTTCTTATATGATATTATACATGTTTCAATGCCATTCTCCCAAATCATCCCACCCTCTCCCTCTCCCACAAAGTCCAAAAGACTGTTCTATACATCTGTGTGTCTTTTGCTGTCTCGCATACAGGGTTATCGTTACCATCTTTCTAAATTCCATATATATGCGTTAGTATACTGTATTGCAGAGGAACCAGAGATCAAATTGCCAACATCCACTGGATCATAGAAAAAGCAAGAGAGTTCCAGAAAAACATCTATTTCTGCTTTATTGACTATGCCAAAGCCTTTGACTGCATGGATCACAATAAACTGTGGAAAATTCTGAAAGAGATGGGAATACCAGACCACCTGATCTGCCTCTTAAGAAATGTGTATGCAGGTCAGGAAGCAGCAGTTAGAACTGGACACGGAACAACAGACTGGTTCCAAGTAGGAAAAGGAGTTCGTCAAGGCTGTATATTGTCACCCTGTTTATTTAACTTATATGCAGAGTACATCATGAGAAACGCTGGACTGGAAGAATTCCACACAAGCTGGAATCAAGATTGCCGGGAGAAATATCAGTAACCTCAGATATGCAGATGACACCACCCTTATGGCAGAAAGTGAAGAGGAACTCAAAAGCCTTTTGATGAAAGTGAAAGTGGAGAGTGAAAACGTTGGCTTAAAGCTCAACATTCAGAAAACGAAGATCATGGCATCCGGTCCCATCACTTCATGGGAAATAGATGGGGAAACAGTGGAAACAGTGTCAGACTTTATTTTTCTGGGCTCCAAAATCACTACAGATGGTGACTGCAGCCATGAAATTAAAAGACGCTTACTCCTTGGAAGGAATGTTATGACCAACCTAGATAGCATATTCAAAAGCAGAGACATTACTTTGCCAACAAAGGTTCATCTAGTAAAGGCTATGGTTTTTCCTGTGGTCATATATGGATGTGAGAGTTGGACTGTGAAGAAGGCTGAGCGCTGAAGAATTGATGCTTTTGAACTGTGGTGTTGGAGAAGACTCTTGAGAGTCCCTTGGACTGCAAGGAGATCCAACCAGTCCATTCTGAAGGAGATCAGCCCTGGGATTTCTTTGGAAGGAATGATGCTAAAGCTGAAACTCCAGTACTTTGGCCACCTCATGTGAAGAGTTGACTCATTGGAAAAGACTCTGATGCTGGGAGGGATTGGGGGCAGGAGGAGAAGGGGACGACAGAGGATGAGATGGCTGGATGGCATCACTGACTTGATGGACGTGAGTCTGAGTGAACTCTGGGAGTTGGTGATGGACAGGGAGGCCTGGCATGCTGCGATTCATGGGGTCTCAAAGAGTCGGACACGACTGAGCGACTGATCTGATCTGATACTGTATTGGTGTTTTTCTATCTGGCTTACTTCACTCTGTATAATATGCTCCAGTTTCATCCACCTCATTAGAACTGATTCAAATGTATTCTTTTTAATGGCTGAATAATACTCCATTGTGTATGTATGTACCACAGCTTTCTTATCCATTCATCTGCTGATGGACATCTAGGTTGCTTCCATGTTCTTGCTATTATAAACAGTGCTGCGATGAACATTGGGGTGTCTTTTTCAATTCTGGTTTCCTCAATGTGTATGCCCAGCAGTGGGATTTCTGGGTCATAAGGCAGTTCTATTTCCAGTTTTTTTAAGGAATCTCCACACTGTTCTCCATAGTGGCTGTACTAGTTTGCATTCCCACCAACAGTGTAAGAGGGTTCCCTTTTCTCCACACCCTCTCCAGAATTTATTGCTTGTAGACTTTTGGATCGCAGCCATTCTGACTGGCGTGAAATGGTACCTCATTGTGGTTTTGATTTGCATTTATCTGATAATGAGTGATGTTGAGCATCTTTTCATGTGTTTGTTAGCCATCTGTATGTCTTCTTTGGAGAAATGTCTGTTTAGTTCTTTGGCCCATTTTTTGATTGGGTCATTTATTTTTCTGGAACTGAGCTTCAGGAGTTGCTTGTATATTTTTGAGATTAATTTTTTATCAGTTGCTTCATTTGCTATTATTTTCTCCCATTCTGAAGGCTGTCTTTTCACCTTGCTTATATTTTCCTTTGTTGTGCAGAAGCTTTTGATTTTAATTAGGTCCCATTTGTTTATTTTTGCTTTTATTTCCAATATTCTGGGAGGTGGGTCATAGAGGATCCTGCTGTGATTTATGTTGGAGAGTGTTTTGCCTATGTACTCCTCTAGCAGTTTTATAGTTTCTGGTCTTACGTTTAGATCTTTAATCTATTTTGAGTTTATTTTGGTGTATGGTGTCAGAAAGTGTTCTAGTTTCATTCTTTTACAAGTGGTTGACCAGTTTTCCCAGCACCACTTGTTAAAGAGATTGTCTTTTCTCCATTGTATATTCTTGCCTCCTTTGTCAAAGATAAGGTGTCCATAGGTGTGTGGATTTATCTCTGGGCTTTCTATTTTGTTCCATTGATCTATATTTCTGTCTTTGTGCCAGTACCATACTGTCTTGATGACTATGGCTTTGTGGTAGAGCCTGAAGTCAGGCAGGCTGAATCCTCTAGTTCCATTCTTCTGTCTCAAGATTGCTTTGGCTATTTGAGGTTTTTTGTATTTCCATACAAATTGTGAAATTATTTGTTCTAGCTCTGTGAAAAATGCCATTGGTAGATTGATAGGGATTGCATTGAATCTATTGATTGCTTTGGGTAGTATACTCATTTTCACTATATTGATTCTTCTGATCCATGAACATGTTTTTGTGTTTTAATATTCCATGTTGCTGGGTGGATTGAGACTATGCTCTTACTTCCTAAGAGGAAGAACGATTGCTTACCCTTCAGAACTGGGTATTGAAGTGCAATTGTTATGTGTGAATGAATACTGGTGAGGAATCCTCCTTTCTGGAGGGCTAGGGATAATTCTCAATAAAGTGTAAATGACTAACAAGGCTAACTCTCCAAGGAATTCTTAAAATCTTTTTATTATAGAAAGGTACCAAAATGGAAGAGTTTCATCAGCCTCCAAACACCCATAGTGTGGCTTTGACAGTTGGTATAATAACTCCTGGCCAGTCTTGCTTCATCTCTATGTCGTCCTACTCTCCAGTTTCTCGTGGTATTTTGAGTTTTCATATCATTCCACTTCTAAGTATTTCAGGCTGTAGCTATAAAAGATGTGCTCAGCAGCTTAGTCATGTCTGACTCTTTGCAGTCCAATGGACTGCAGCCTGCCAGTCTCCTCTGTCCATGGGATTCTCCAGGCAAGAATACTGGAGTGGGCTGCCATTTCCTTCTCCAGGGCATCTTCCCAACCCAGGGATTAAACCCGAGGCTCTTGCATCTCCTGCATTGGCAGGAGGATTCATTACCACTAGCACCACCTGGGAAGCCCTGTCTGTAAAAGATGTGTGTTTGTGTGTGCGTGTGCTAGTCACTCAGTTGTGTCCAACTCTGTGTGACCCTATGGACTGTAGCCCACCAGGCTCCTCTGTCCATGGGATTCTCCAGGCAAGAATACTGGAGTGGGTTGCCGTTCCCTTCTCCAGGGGATCTTCCCAACCCAGGAATAGAACACGGGTCTCCTGCCTTGCAGGCAGATTCTTTATTATCTGAGCCACCAGGAAAGCCCTAATGTGCTAGAGCGGCTCACAGAACTCATACATTTTACTCACTAGATATCTGGTTTATTGTAGAACAGTGTAAATTAGAAACAGCCAGATGGAAGAGACATGTAGGACAAGATATGCAGAAAGAGAATAGGGCATCCATGCCCTCTCCAGCCACTCTGCTCTCCCCAGACCCATGTGTCCACCACCCTGGAAGCTTTCGGAACCCTGTCCTCTCCATTAAAAACAGAAGCTTCATTACAGAGCAGGAGTGATGAAATCATTGACCATGGATGATTGACTCAACCTCTGGCCCCTCTCCCCTCGCTGGAGGCCAGGAGGTAGGACAAGAAGTTCTAACCCTGTAATCATGGGGTTGGTTCTTCTCGCTCCCAGCCCCCATCATTAGGTGATTCTGAAAGTCACCTCATTGATATAACAAAAGATGCCTTTCTAAGGCGTTCTAAGTGTTCTTTCTAAGTGTTTATTTTCAACACTTAAGAAATTCTACAGGTTTTACGAACTGAGAACTGTGGCCCAAGACCAAATGTATATTTCATATGTATGTTCAGTCATGAAGTTGTATCCAACTCTGCAACCCCATGGACTGCAGCACACCAGGCTTCCCTGTCCTTCACTATTTCCCAAAGTTTACTCAGATCCCTGTCTGTTGAGTCAGTGATGCTATCTAACCGTCTCATCCTCTGCTGCCCACTCCTCCTCCTATTTCTTATGAGTAACAGTATTGCAGGGCCTCTAGCTTTCTGTTCACCCTCTTCACTTTGCTGAGGAAGGAACCTTAGCACCTGATTCATGGGAGATGCTAAGCCCAGGCCTTTCCTCCCCTTTGCTTGGCTTTCTACATTAGTTCCAGTTAATATCAGCCACAGCCCTGTCTCCAGGACAGCTGCATTGACCCTTGGATATGAAGCAGGTTGGAGAGAAGGAGATGTGGTTTCGAGGCTCTCCCTGTGCCCTTGTGCACAAATGAACTAGTTCCATGATAAAGGTCATAGGCAGTCCGTTTTTTCAAAGTACTTATTTTTTGTATTTTTTTTTAAAAAGAACGCTATCTTTTAAAATTGAAGTATAGTTCATTTGCAATATCTTGTTAGTTTTAGGTGTATAGCATAGCGATTCAGTTATACATACAGGTGTGTATGTATATGTGTGTGTGTGAATATATACGTATATATACGTGTTCTTTCTTCTTCAGTTTCTCTTCCCTTATTTAAAATGTATTTTTATTATGGAAACTTCGAATATCAGAATAGACAGAAGAGCATAATGAGCCTTCAGGTGCCCACTGCCGCCCAGCTGCAGCGGTGGCCGTCACAGCCAGTCTGGCTGTGTCCGTGCCCCCTTCCCCAGCTGCTCTTCGGTGCACTGAGGCTCATCCAAGCCACGGTGTTGTTTTCCTCCCAAAGTATTTGGGAAATTGTCTCTAATAAAGCATAAGGGCCCTTCTACTTTTTAGAAGAAAAAAGAAAGTCCTATGATATCACTCCTAAAAATTAGCAGTAATGTCTTAACATTATCAAATATCTGGTGAGTATTCAGATTTTCAAACAAACACTTGAATAGGGTTCCAAACAGGGTCCGTCCACACATTGTGGGCTCTTAATAGACTGCTTCAGCCTCCTTGAGTCTACAGATTTCCCAACTGTTTTTTCTCTCATTCCCTGCTTTTTTTTTTAAATTGATTTTATTTATTTTTATTTTACGTTGGCTGCCATGGGTCTTCGTTGTGACGCGTAGTTGCAGCGCGCAGGCTTAGTTGCTCTGTGCATCTGGGATCTTAGTTCCCCAACCAAGGAGCCAACCCGCACCCCCTGCTCTAAAAGGCAAATTCTCAACCACTGGACCACCAGGGAAGGCCCCTCTCCATTTAATCTTTAGTTGAAGTTTATTCGTGGAAGAAATTAGATTGTTGGTCCTGGAGAATTTCTCGCCCCAGTGTTTTGTGAGGGTCTGTTATGTGCCTGGTACTCTGTGACCTCTCTTAGGCTTTTGGTGGCGTTTTCTTAGAGAAAAGCAAGCCCCGACGTCGGCGACAGTGATGGTAAGAGCAGTCATCCTAAGTTGAGGGCTTGTTCTCTTCTTCGGCCCTGTGCTCACTGTGTCACATTGGACTGTCTGATCTAATGTTTGCTGCGTCTTTTGTTGTTGTTGTTCAGTCAGTGAGTGGTGTCCGACTCTTTGCGATCCCATGGACTGCAGCACGCCAGGCTTCCCTGTCCTTCACTCTCTCCTGGAGTTTGCTCAAACTCATGCCCATTGAGTCAGTGATGCCATCCAACCATCTGTCATCCTCTGTCACCCCCTTCTCCTCCTGCCCTCAACCTTTCCCAGCATCAGGATCTTTTCCAGTGAGTCGGCTCTTTGCATCAGGTGGCCAAAGTCTTGGATCTTCAGCTTCAGTCCTTCCAATGAATATTCAGGGTTATTTCCTTTAGTATTGATGGCTTGCATCTTCTTGCAGTCCAAGGGACTCTCAAGAGTCTTCTCCAACACCGCAGATCAAAAGTGTCAATTCTTCATGCTCAGCCTCCTTTATGGTCCAACTTTCACATCTGTACATGACTACTGGAAAACTATAGCAGTGTCTTTACAGATGAGGAAACTGAGGCATGGAGATGACAAGCCACCTGCCCATGGTCGCCAGGCTTCACATATTGAATGAGGTTATGGCCTTGGCTGTCTGACTCCAGAGTTAGTGCTCTTTGTATCATGTTGGCTAGAAGCAGGAACCAGGCCTTCCTAGCTGGCTGGTTCAACTTTTCACTCTAAGGGGGATGATGGCTATGAAAGCGTTGCCCAGCATGCTAGCTCTGAGCTTGTCAAGCCTGAGGGACTTAATGAAGGGATGAGGAGGGATAATAGGAAGAAATTGTGGCTGTTATACCTGCTGAAAGCCCAAGTGCTGGCTTAGAGGGCCTCTTCTGATGCCTCTTTTGCTCATCATATGTCCCCAACCGTTCCTGTGCTCAGGCGACCCTCCAGGGTAGCAGAGGGGAAGGTTCCACTTGGGGCAGCATGCCCTTCTCGCCGAGTGGGACCTCTTTATTTCTTGCAGGTCCCCTGGCCCTTCATCACTCAATGCAGTTGGCCAGGGGTGTTGAGTGGGGACAGCCGGGCTCCTGTGCAGACACGCCCACATCCCAGCCTTGTTAGCTCTCTCACGTCCCTGCCCATCTCCTGGTCCATCATCTCCTGGTCCCTCTCGTGGATCTTTGGACTTCTCTTCTCCATCTCATGGTGTGGCCCCCGCCCTCCATGGATGATGATACCATAGGCCCTGTTTTCGCTTGGTGTCTCCACCCTGGGATTTCTCTTTGGCTCCTTTCCTGCTACAGCCTCCTTTCTGGTGGCGTCTCTGGAGCCCGCAGCACTTGAGATGGAACAGATGAAGCTCCTTAGAGAGACACTTGGAAAATGATCTGCTACTCCTTTTTGGGCAAGGGATAAAAATACTTGTAATTATGGTGGCTGGTTTTCAGCTTTTCAGACCCGCACTATTTTGGGTCTGTTTTATATTTGCTTTCCCTCTTGAGGTGGGAAGTGGCTTCATGAAGCTGCCTCCTGGGGAGGAGTTGTGTGGTCTGGGTGGAGGGGTGCAGGAAGCACTGTGCTGTCAGGTTCAGGCTCCGTGTGGAGTAAGGGGCAGGGCTGTCCCACGTGGATCCACCCACCAGGAGCATCTAGGGGGTGTCCTTAACAGTGGGGAGCCACGGAAAGTGGAGGTGCCCGGGTGAGGGCAGGCAGATGCTGAGTTGGGGGGAGGGAGGTGGTGAGTTTAATGAACGTGGACGGAATAATGAAAAACTACCCCAGGGCTATCTCCCAGCTTAAAATTCCAGTGGCTCCTCTTTGGCCTTTGAGTTGCTTAAATGTAGTCCCCGCTCCCTTTTTAAGACATTTTATTTTATATTGGACTATAGCAGATTGACAATGTTGTGATAGTTTCAGGTGGACAGCAAAGGGACTCAGCCATACATATACATGGATCCATTTTCCCCCCAAACTTCCTCCCATCCAGGCTGCCACATAACATTGGGCAGAGTGTCTTGGGCTAATACAGCAGGTCTTTGTTGGTTATATAGTTTAAATATAGCAGAGTATACACGTTGATCCCAAACTCCCTAACTATCTTTGCCCCTGGGTAAATGTAAGTTCGTTCTCTGTCAGAAACATCTCTTTCATAAGTTCATTTGTATCATTTCTTTTTAGATTCCACATATAAGGGATGCCATCTGATATTTCCCCTTCTCTGACTTAACTTCACTCAGTATAACAATCTCTAGGTCCATCCAGGTTGCGGTATATGGCATTATTTCTTTTTAATGTATTATTATATGTATGTTTATATATGTATACATATGCACATACATGCCGCATCTGCTTTATCCAGTCCTCTGTCAGTGGACACTTAGATTGCTTTCATGTCTTGGCTGCTGTAAACAGTGCTGCAGTGAGCATTGGTGTAGCCCCTTTCCGTATGTTGCCAGGAGACGCTGTGTGCCATGGCTCCTGCCTCCGCCTTTGCCCATATTTCCCAGCTCACCATGAGCTGGTGTCAGTGTCCACACGCACGTGGCCTCACTCGTCTTTGGACCTTGCCACCTGTTGGTTTCTTACCTGGAACCCTGTTCTTTCTCCTTATTCCCTCCCCTCCCCGTTTTCCTGGACTGACCTCTGAGCTTTCAGAGCTCACCTGAGAAGCTGCCCCCAGCCACCCTCTGCACTCCCAAAGGCCGAGCTGCTTTCACCAGGTGTCCTGCTTCTCCTGCCCTCTTCACCCACCCTCCCCTGCCGCCCCGCATCTCCGCTCCTCGTCGTGACTGTGCCAGGGTGTATGTTTGCTGTCTCGTCTGTGCCTGTTTCCCTCATTCCTTCCCCCGCCTCTCACTGTGCTGTGGGTTCCGCTGTGGCAGCTCCCGTATCGTCCTGTTCACTCTTGTGGTCCCGGTGTCTCCCGTGATCCCTGGCACCCGGCTGGTACTGATGTAATTTCAGAGTCTTTTGGCTGCAGGTGACAAACAGCATGGCTGATCCTGTGGTGGCAGAGACTGTGCTGTGTGTTCATCAAGCTTGTCTCACTTCACTCTCCCTGGATGAGCAGGGCTGGTGCATTTCCCAGTCTCCCTTAGGTTAGACTGGGGCCATGGGACTCGTTCTGGCCAGTGGGCTCTGAGTAGAAGTGATGAGTGCCCTCCAAGGCTGAAGCAGAGAAAGCTGGCATGAATTCCCTTCATTCTTATTATCCTTGCCGTGATGGCCCCGGGAGCCATATGCTTCCTGTGGCGTAGCTACGGGGTGATGCTCACCTGTATCCCTGCGTCACTGCCTGGAAGGAATTGGCCCCATCATGCTGCCAGGCCTGCTGCAGACTTTGGGAGAGCAGGAATGGACCATATCTGTGCAGCTGCTAAAATATCAGGGTTTGCTTGTTATTACAGCAGAGCATAGCCTACTCTGATTCTGCCTAGAAGGAGAATTTCTTGATTGAAGGGAGAGTTTGGCTTTTGGTGTGGCTGAATCTTGGCATATTGGAAGATGCCAGGCTCTGTTACGAGGCTCTTGTCTCTGTCTGTCTATCTCTCTTCCTGACCTCTACCATGTCTGGGTTGATATCATTTTGGTGGGTTTATCCTCCTCCTGGTCACAGCTGGCTGTGATAACCCCTGGGTGGATAGTTCTTCCAGGTTCACATTTCAGGGGAAAAAGAGTCTCTTTCTTGATTCCTGGGGAAAGCCTTGAGTTCCTTCTGATAGAGCCAGCTTAGCTTCCCTCTCCCTCTTCAACCAATGGCAGGATACCTCTCATGTGTCCAGGACAAGGGAAGAGCCCAGTTCAGACATGAGAATGAAGGCTGGGGTGTGCGGTGGATCCTCAGTGAACACTGAGACTGTTGTTAGACAGGAAATAGGCACCATAGGGGCAGGTGACCAAGATCTGCTTCAGTGCTCAGTGAATGTTTAAATGTGTGCATGAATGAATGAATGAATGAATGAGTGCCAGATTAGTGGATACATTGATGACTTACCCTCTCTCCTGCTCCAGGGGGCTTGAAACCTGTCAGGGGAGTTCGCATAATAAAGGAGTAGTCAATAGTAGCAAGTGATCAGGAAATCAAAAAAAGTCACACAGGAAAGGGGGGAATTCATCAGAACTGGTGGTCGTGGAGGGGCATGGCTCAGGGTGTCTCAGAGACAGTATCATGGAACCGTTCATTTCTAAGTTGGGTTCTGAAGGTAGAAAAGGAGTTTGCCAGAAAGATAAGGAAGGACAGGGCAATCCGGGTTGCAGGCACAGCATGAGCAAAGGCTTGACCAAGTTCTCAGGAGGCGATTAACTGATACAGAATAGAGTGAGACGGAGGCAGGCGTCTTCAGGTTTTCTTTTTATCAGCACTCTCCATTTTTCATTCCTCTTAGAGTCTTTTCCTCTTCAGGTGCTACGGTTAATGTTTATTTTTCTGCACTCTGTACAGTGGGGCAGCTGTATCTTTCTTTTGCCTTCTCCTGCCCGCCTGATTTTCCCTGACACCAGGACACGTGGACTGCCACACATCCCATCCCCTCTCTGCCCTCAGCCTCTGGATAGAAATTCCTTTCTAAAGTCCAGCCAGTCATCTCTGACCTTCTCAAGAAGGTGTAGTTTTGTGGGTCAAGCCGGTGGTGCTGAGAAACTTGTTTTTCTGCAGTTGGGTCCTCAGGAAAGTACCTGAAGGCTTCCAGCGTGAAGATTTGTATTAATAGCAGTTTTCTTGGGTGTGATTGGGACATATCCTGTGAAAAGCATTGCCTGAGGATGTCCATCATTTTAGAAGTGGAACTTCTCCAGACCTGGGACTTTGCCTCCAAATAGCTTGATGCTCTTGCTTGTTTTATTTAAAGGATCTAAAACTTTCTATCACCTGTCTGTCTTCTTGCACCTAGAGGCCAACGCATAGCACAGTGGCTCTGGTGATAGGCTTGCAAAAGCCAAGGTTCGACCAACTCTGTCCAAGCTTGTATGTGAATATTGCTGCTACCATCTATCTGAACAACTTTCTTATGTGGAATAAGTCACTTACGCCCAAAGTGGTTCACTCACCTGGAAGTGAATGAATGATTACTAAGTACAAATTAATTCAGTTGATACCATTTAATAAGTGCCTGTGTGTGTGTTCAGATGCCAAGTCGTATCCAACTCTTTGCAACCCAATGGGCCGTAGCACACCAGGCCTCCCTGTCCCTCACCATCTCCTGGAGTCTGCCCAAATTCATGTCTATTGAATTGGTGATGCCGTCCAACCATGTCATCCTCTGTCACCCCCTTCTCCTCCTGCCTTCAATCTTTCCCAGCATCAGGGTCTTTCCCAGTGAGTCAGATGTTCACATCCAGTGCCTGCTGCTGCTGATAAGTCGTTTCAGTCGTGTGTGACTCTGTGCGACCCCATAGATGGCAGCCCACCAGGCTCCCCCGTCCCTGGGATTCTCCAGGCAAGAACACTGACTGGAGTGGGTTGCCATTTCCTTCTCCAATGCGTGAAAGTGAAAAGTGAAAGTGAAGTCGCTCAGCCGTGTCCGACTCATAGCAACCACATGGACTGCAGCCTACCAGGCTCCTCCGTCCATGGGGTTTGCCAGGCAAGAGCACTGGAGTGGGGTGCCATTGCCTTCTCCCATCCAGTGCCTACTATGTGTCAAAAACTAGACAGGGGCATCACATGCATCCTCTCAAATACTTTTTACTAAGACATCAGAAACTAGGCTCAGAAAGGGTGAGTCAAATATCCTAAGTCACACAGTAGAGAAGTGGTAGAATAGTTTTTTTTTTTTCTTTTTCCAGTTGAGGTTTAGTTACAGTGTAGTGTTTGTTTGCTTTACATTAATCACACTAGGACCACAGCCTTGTCTAACTCAATGAAACTAAGCCATGCCCATGGGGCAACCCAAGATGGGCGGGTCATGGTGGAGAGATTTGACAGAATGTGGTCCACTGGAGAATGGAATGGCAAACCACTTCAGTATTCTTGCCTTGAGAACCCCATGAACAGTATGAAAAGGCAAAATGATAGGATACTGAAAGAGAAACTCCCCAGGTCAGTAGGTGCCCAAGATGCTACTGGAGATCAGTGGAGAAATAACTCCAGAAAGAATGAAGGGAGGGAGCCAAAGCAAAAACAATACCCAGCTGTGGATGTGACTGGTGATAGAAGCAAGGTCCGATGCTGTAAAGAGCAGTATTGCATAGGAACCTGGAATGTCAGGTCCATGAATCAAGGCAAATTGGAAGTGGTCAAACAAGAAATGGCAAGAATGAATGTTGACATTCTAGGAATCAGCGAACTGAAATGGACTGGAATGGGTGAATTTAACTCAGATGACCATTATATCTACTACTGCGGGCAGGAATCCCTCAGAAGAAATGGAGTGGCCATCATGGTCAACAAAAGAGTCCGAAATGCAGTACTTGGATGCAATCTCAAAAACGACAGAATGATCTCTGTTCATTTCCAAGGCAAACCATTCAATATCACAGTAATCCAAGTCTATGCCTCAACCAGTAACGCTGAAGAAGCTGAAGTTGAACAGTTCTATGAAGACCTACAAGACCTTTTAGAACTAACACCCAAAAAAGATGTCCTTTTCATTATAGGGGACTGGAATGCAAAAGTAGGAAGTCAAGAAACACCTGGAGTAACAGGCAAATTTGGCCTTGGAATATGGAATGAAGCAGGGCAAAGACTAATAGAGTTTTGCCAAGAAAATGCACTGGTCATAACAAGCACCCTCTTCCAACAACACAAGAGAAGACTCTATACATGGACATCACCAGATGGTCAACACCGAAATCAGACTGATTATATTCTTTGCAGCCAAAGATGGAGAAGCTCTATACAGTCAGCAAAAACAAGACCAGGAGCTGACTGTGGCTCAGACCATGAACTCCTTAGTGCCAAATTCAGACTGAAATTGAAGAAAGTAGGGAAAACCACTAGACCATTCAGGTATGACCTAAATAAAATCCCTTATGATTATACAGTGGAAGTGAGAAATAGATTTAAGGCCCTAGATCTGATAGATAGAGTGCCTGATGAACTATGGAATGAGGTTCGTGATATTGTACAGGAGACAGGGATCAAGACCATTCCCATAGAAAAGAAATGCAAAAAAGCAAAATGGCTGTCTGGGGAGGCCTTACGAATAGCAGTGAAAAGAAGAGAAAAGCAAAGGAGAAAAGGAAAGATATAAACATTTGAATGCAGAGTTCGAAAGAATAGCAAGAAGAGATAAGAAAGCCTTCTTCAGCGATCAATGCAAAGAAATAGAGGAAAACAACAGAATGGGAAAGACTAGGGATCTCTTCAAGAAAATCAGAGATACCAAAGGAACATTTCATGCAAAGATGGGCTCGATAAAGGACAGAAATGGTATGGACCTAACAGAAGCAGAAGACATTAAGAAGAGATGGCAAGAATACACAGAAGAACTGTTCACAAAAGATCTTCACGACCCAGATAATCACGATGGTGTGATCACTGACCTAGAGCCAGACATCCTGGAATGTGAAGTCAAGTGGGCCTTAGAAAACATCACTACGAACAAAGCTAGTGGAGGTGATGGAATTCCAGTTGACCTATTTCAAATCCTGAAAGATGATGCTGTCAAAGTGCTGCACTCCATATGCCAGCAAATTTGGAAAGCTCAGCAGTGGCCACAGGACTGGAAAAGGTCAGTTTTCATTCCGATCCCAAAGAAAGGCAATGCCAAAGAATGCTCAAACTACCGCACAATTGCACTCATCTCACACACTAGTAAAGTAATGCTCAAAATTCTTCAAGCCAGGCTTCAGCAATACATGAACCGTGAACTTCCTGATGTTCAAGCTGATTTTAGAAAAGGCAGAGGAACCAGAGATCAAATTGCCAACATTTGCTGGATCATGGAAAAAGCAAGAGTTCCAGAAAAGCATCTATTTCTGCTTTATTGACTATGCCAAAGCCTTTGACTGTGTGGATCACAATAAACTGTGGACAATTCCGAAAGAGATGGTAATACCAGACCACCTGATCTGCCTCTTGAGAAATGTGTATGCAGGTCAGGAAGCAGCAGTTAGAACTGGACACGGAACAACAGACTGGTTCCAAATAGGAAAAGCAGTTCGTCAAGGCTGTATATTGTCACCCTGTTTATTTAACTTATATGCAGAGTACATCATGAGAAACGCTGGACTGAAAGAAACACAGGCTGGAATCCAGATTGCCGGGAGAAATATCAGTAACCTCAGATATGCAGATGACACCACCCTCATGGCAGAAAGTGAAGAGGAACTCAAAAGCCTCTTGATGAAAGTGAAAGTGGAGAGTAAAAAAGTTGGCTTAAAGCTCAACATTCAGAAAACGAAGATCATGGCATCCGGTCCCACCACTTCATGGGAAATAGATGGAGAAACAGTGGAAACAGTGTCAGACTTTATTTTTCTAGGCTTCAAAATCACTACAGATGGTGACTGCAGCCATGAAATTAAAAGACGCATACTCCTTGGAAGGAAAGTTATGACCAACCTAGATAGCATGTTCAAAAGCAGAGACATTACTTTGTCAACAAAGGTTCGTCTAGTCAAGGCTATGGTTTTTCCTGTGGTCATGTATGGATGTGAGAGTTGGACTGTGAAGAAGGCTGAGCGCTGAAGAATTGATGCTTTTGAAGTGTGGTGTTGGAGAAGACGCTTGAGAGTCCCTTGGACTGCAAGGAGATCCAACCAGTCCATTCTGAAGGAGATCAGCCCTGGGATTTCTTTGGAAGGAATGATGCTAAAGCTGAAACTCCAGTACTTTGGCCACCTCATGCAAAGAGTTGACTCATTGGAAAAGACTGTGATGCTGGGAGGGATTGGGGGCAGAAGGAGAAGGGGATGACAGAGGATGAGATGGCTGGATGGCATCACTGACTCGATGGACGTGAGTCTGAGTGAACTCCTGGAGTTGGTGATGGACAGGGAGGCCTGGCGTGCTGCGATTCATGGGGTGGCAAAGAGTCGGACACGACTGAGTGACTGATCTGATCTGATCTGATTACAAGATATTGGGTTTAGTTCCCTGTTCTCTACTCGGGCCCTTGTTGTCTTCCTCTTTTATATATACTAATATGTATATGTTGATCCCACACGTCTGATTTCTCTCTCCCCACCACCCGCTCCTCTTCCTCTGTGGCTCAGATGGTAAAGAATTTGCCTTCAATGTAAGAGACCCAGGTTCGATCCCTGGGTCGGGAAGATCCCCTCGAGAAGGGAATGGCTACCCACTGCAGTATTCTTGCCTGGAGAATCTCATGGACGGAGGACCCTGGTGGGGCTACAGTCCACAGGGTTGCAAAAAGTCAGACACGACTGAGTGATGAACACTTTTACTTCACTTTCACCACCCCCTGCAGAATTGTTTTTTTTTTTTTTTTTTTGAGCCCGTTCCGATGGCAGCAAGGGCTGAGATCCCGCCACCTCCCATTCTGCCGGTGCTTTCATGTACAGAGATGTTACTGTGAGAAGTGTCGGCGCTCCGTGGAGGTTAAGCACATGGTCTCTATTTCCTGGCACATTTTATGGGGGTCTTCAGTGGAATACTCTTCCAAAGCTTGAAATAGACTCGAAGTTGGACTCGAAGCCACTTTGGGATTTTGACGCTTCTCCCGGCTCCTGGCGGTGGAAATTAATCAAATGAATTATGTAGCCCAGCTAATAACTTGCCTTGATCCAATGACTGTGTAGAAAGAATGAGTTGAACGGTTTTTATTTAATCCCCTTTGGGGGCACATTTGAGTGGATTGAAAAATCAAAAGCACAAAGAATCCTTTGTGTCAATTAATGGTGAACCGTTCTGTTCTTGGGGGCAGGTGTCTTTCTCAGTGATGGTTCAGATCCTTTCAAGCTGCCTGACTTATTGTCTGTTCTGTGCTTGTAGGAGCCAGGCAGTTTTCTGAGCACTTTATCTCACTTGATCCTAAGTGGTCTTAACTCTTATCTCTGTTTTTTAGAGGAGAAAGGTGAGGCATGGGGAAGTGGCTAATGTTTTAGGTCACATAGGTAACTGGTAGGAGAGCTGGGGTGAAATTCCAGGCCCAGAGCTCGTAACTGCTCCCTGTTGAAAAGCACCTTGAATCTGAACTAAAGGAGCTGGCAGAGGTGGTTTATCTCATTGTTGGCCAGAGTGTGAGGGTCCCAGTGTTGGCCCTAGCTATGTTACCCGGCCCTGCTACCCAGCCTCTGGGACTTGTCCTCATCTGTAGCCTGGGAATGTTGATTCTGATGTTTACAGATCAGTCAAGGCATCATTTACACTGCTTCCTACGAGGGGAGCGACAGTGACACTCCTCATGAACAGCCCATGCGCCCCAGGGCCGAGACGGGCTGGTAAGAGCACGCAGGGAGGGAGGGTGAGTCGTTTTGGTTTCCAAGGACAAAAGGACAAGCCCCTTCACCCAAGGTCAGGGAAGTCCGTGGTCATCACTCCATTCCTGTTTGTGTAGGAACCTGGGCAGCTGTGGCCTCCTGCTGCCTTGGCAACTGCAGAAAGCGTGTTTTCTGATGACTGGGCGTGGCTTCTTGCCCTGATCCTCTTCTAGGCAGTGAGTCCATGCTTCCTGTCTGGGCCAGCCCAGGTGCTTCCACAGCCTGTCTCCCCAGGCTGGCTCCTTGCCTCCTGTGGCTTGCTGTCACAGGGCTGAGGACAGCTTCTACCACTGGAGCTGCTCTAGACCACGCTGGGTCTAGACCACTGCTCCCAGTGCTATCAGAGCCCCAGGGAGAAGATGTTTCTGCATCCTCCCCTTCTTGGTTCTCCATGCCGCCTTTCCTGGGATTGACCTGACCAGGATGAGGAGCAGTGGGATCATTGATCCTCTTTAGGGAACCCCACACCCCACCACAGGGCAGTGTAGTCTGCCTCCTGCGTCTCTTGGAATTTACTGTGATGCTTTCTGGTTTTTGTGGGGTTTTTTTGGCCATGTCGAAAAGGGAGAGATCTTAGTTCCCCAGCCAGGAATTGAATCCACCCCCAACTCCCCACCCGACCCCCTCTCAAGGAGATCAAACCAGTCAATCCTAAAGGAGATCAATCTTGAATGTTCATTAGAAAGATTGAAGCTGAAGCTCTAATACTTTGGCCACCTGATGAGAAGAGCTGACTTATTGGACAAGACCCTGATGCTGGGAATGATTGAAGGCAAGAGGAGAAGAGGGAAACAGAGGATAAGATGGTTGGATGGCATCAGTGACTCCATGGACATGAATTTGAGCAAGCTCTGGGAGATGGTGAAGGACAGGGAAGTCTTCAGTTTAGTGACGGAACAACATCAGCCCCCACAGTGGAAGCACAGAGTATTAACCATCGGACGGCCAGGGAGGTCCAGCTGTGATACTCAGGAGAGTCCTTACTCATACTGTCTGGAGGGGCTGCCAGAGTCCCTAGCCCTTCCTCCCCCTCCTCCCCAACTCAGAACTTTTGCTGGCTAAGTTGCCGACAGCTCTCTGCGTTTTGTTTATCAGAAAGCAACTCTGTCTCACAGCATCCTTCATGGCAAATTTTTTTCGCCATCAGCATCCTGCTTTTTCTGCCGCTTCCGTTGACGCAGGTACATTTTACCTCTGTACCCGGCGAAACTCAGACCTGAGTACATCCTGCCTTCCCGACGTGACTCACAGGTTCCATTTCTGTGCTGAAAACCCAGCTTCTCCAGGGCAAGCTGTCAGCCTCCTTTACAGTGACAAGTCCTTCTTAAAAGTTTCTTTCTCCTTCACAGAACCTTTAAAATACCCTGATCCAACTTCTCTGGGTCATACAGACAGCTCTGTGGCATGCTTAGGGCAAAGAATATGACTTTTTTAGCAAAGGAGATCAAAATTGGGTTCTCTTGATTCTTTTTCCCTCCACGCCCTCCAGGTGGTTTTTAAAAAAAAGATCCATTTTTAACAGTGTAAAGAGAGAGAAGGCAGGCCAGTCTTCCAAAAACTTGGAAATTCTTTTTTCCTACAAAGACCAGCTTCTGTGCCCCAGCTCTTTCATTTCCAGGTGCCTGAGATGAATGCTTCTGAACATGAATCTTCTAAATTCCGTAATTCTCCTCTAAATGAAATATGTAACAACCCAGTTCCTACCATGTAGAAATTATTTTCCTTCTGTGGAGAAAACTGGATTTAAATGCCAAAAATATTGCCTTTTTTGTCTTCTTGAAAAATCTTTTTTGCTTTGGTAGTTAAGAGCTTTTAAAATTAATGGAAAATTCCCCAGCCCTTTGCTGCAACTCAGGAGGAGAGCAAGATATCGGTTTCTCTGTAAATAACATAACAACCGCCTTCCTGGTGTTTGAGGTTTGAGCTGCTTTGATGGTGTGTACTTTAAAGCAAAGTGGTGGTCAATTTGGATGAAAAGTGATGAAATCAAGTGGATTAAATTGGCCGTCAGTTAAAATGCCCTTTTGCATCTGAAACTTTGTGTCAACAGCTTTTATATATCTAGGGAAAGAAAAGTAAATTTCTGGAATTTTTTTTTTTTTTTTTTGACACATCAGAAGTATAACTTGCTTTTCTGGTATAAGCACTTCACAGTTTCTCCATCATCGGTCAGCAAATGTCTTTTTTTCTCCCCCCTGTCAAATGATAAGTATTTTAGGCATTGTAGATTGTAGAGCACATAGTCTCTGCTGTAGCTACTCACCCCTCCCGTTGTTGTGTGCAGGCAGCCTCAGACAACTCACAATAAGTAAACAAATGGATGTGGCTGTGTTCCAATAAAACTTTATTTATCAAATCAGGTAGTGGGCCATATTTGGCCAGCAGGTAAGAATGTGCCAGCCCCTGGTCTAGAAGATTCTCCTACTTGATGATAACAGTAGTAGTGGTGAAGAGGGAATCACCGTGCTATCAGAGTCAGACCCTGTTCCCAGTGCCTGTCCTGTGCCGGGCAAAATGCATGTTCATCACTGGTGTGAGTATTGCTACTTTGTTGTTGTTCATCGGCTAAATCGTGTCCAGCTCTTTGCAGTCACATGCACTGCAGCAGGCCAGGTTTCCATTGCCTTCACTGTCTCCTGGAGCTTGCTCAGACTCGGATCCATTGAGTTGGTGATGCCCTCCAGCCATCTCATCCTCTGCCGCGCCCTTCTCCTCCTGCTCTCAGTCTTTCCCAGCGTCAGGTTGTTGACAGTTGTGTTATTTGCTCTTCTGTCGTTTTGGAAGCTTTCTGTTAAGCAGTGCCTTTTACAAAGCACAGTGGACTATCTTGGCGTCACATCTGAGAGTGAATATGTTTTGAAATCTCACCATGTTCCCAAAGCTTTCCTAATTCAAGAGGGTCCATTCTGGGTTCTTTAGGAGAGTGTGTGTGCACGCGCGTGTGTGCTAAGTCACTTCTGTTGTGTCTGACTCTTTGCGACCCTATGGACTGTAGCCTGCCAGGCTCCCCTGTCCATGGGATTCTCCAGGCAAGAATACTGGAGTGGGTTGCCATGCCCTTCTCCAGGGGATCTTCCTGACTCAGGGATTGAACCTGCTTCTCTTATGTCACCTGCATTGGCAGGCAGGTTCTTTACCACTAGCACCACCTAGAAAATCCGCTTAAGAGTGGCCATTGCAAATTTGATTAGTAACACTCTTGTATCACCAGGAATAAAAGTAACATAGGATCGTTGAAAAAAATTACAGACAAGTAAAACTTTAAAAAAAATTCACTTGCAATTCATCCCAGAGACAATCACTGTTGACACTTTAGGATCTGTTAGGACAACATTTTGCTTCCATAATGGACATATAAATATAGACGTTATCTGTCACATTGCTTGTTTTTGACTGGAATGTATAGAGTTTTTCAAACCTGGCATCATACTCTCTGCTGAGTTTATAACTTTTATCATTGAAGTCAAATTTCTACTCTGGAGGCGTTGTCAGTGGTGGGAGGTTCGGTAGAGTCACTTATAGTGCACAGTGTGCCCTGCTCATGGATGGTCAGAGTTTCAACACAACAGCCTGTGAAAGGGTACAAATCTGTCCTTGGTCAGTAGCCCATTTGTCTTCCCTCTGGGTTTGTATGAGTGAGTACCAAGTCACATGTTGTTCCATCTAAAAGACTCCAGAAGCTCATTTAAAAAAAAAGTTATATTCACAAACCCCTGCCTGAAGGTCAGATGGTCTGTCCACTTGGGCCCTTTGACCTTGAGTTAAGCCATTTCATGGCAGGAGCACAGGCAGCGTTAATCGTCTTCCTGCTTGGAGAATCATTCCTTTGCAGTTTACCGTGGACCTGTCAGTCTCTGTTGAAGGCTGCAGACCAGCAGCCCCCAAGCAGCATCTAGCCCATGGGTGTATTTTCTTTGCACATTTAGAGTTGATGCAGTTTTTTATTAATAATTGCCAGTGTTCTTTTTTTTTTTTTAATTTGCCTGCACTGAGTCTTAATCATGGCCTGAGGGCTTGCCTAGTTGTGTCACCTGGATTCGGTAGTTATGGTGGGCGGGCTTAGTGGCTCCATGGCATGTGGGATATTAGTTCCCCGACCAGAAATCGAACTTGAATCTCCTGCATTAGAAGGCAAATTCTTCACCACTGGACCACCAGGGAAGTCCCCAAATGCTTTTTCTAAATTGAATTATTTTGGCCAGTGTTAAAATCCAGGTTTGGGCCGCACCCTAGTGAAACAGTTGGCCACACACACCAAGAGGGACACAGACAGCCATGCCCATGGCGTTGCTCATAATGACAGAGCACTCGGTGCAACTCGGACATCCATCAACAAGAGAGGAGATCTTTTAAAAGGTGTGGCATAGAGATCAATACAGCTGTGATACTGGATGAGCCTCAGCTGCGCACGTCAGTGTGGCCGGGCCTCAGGAATATTAGGTGGCAAATAACAGAACACACTTATATAAAGATGAGTGGAACAGGAGTGGCGTGGAAGAGGAGGTAGATTAGGAATTCACCTATGTGGTAAGCCATCCAGAAAAACCTTTCATGGTGGTTCAGTTGGTAAAGAATCTGCCTGCAATGCACGAGACCTGGATTCGATCCCTGGGTCGGGAAGATCCCCTGGAGTAGAAAGTGGCACCCCACTCCAGTATTCTTGCCTGGGAAACCCCATGGACAGAGGAGCCTGGTGGGCTGTAGTGCATGGGGTCGCAGAGTCGGACGTGACGAGATACACAGAAAACCAAAGGGATGGCAGATACGGAAGTCAGGGCAGTGCTTACAGGGGAGAGGTTCTTAAAAGTACCGGATGTTTCTGTATCTTAAGTGATACAGGCAGTGAGTGGGTGCGCGGGTATTTGTTTTGTTACTGTTACTTATCTCCTCTATGTATGTATGATGTTTCTTTCTTTGTATGCTTGAACTATTTCATAAATTACAAAGTTGAATTTTCTGGAGCCACTGGGCCCATATTCACACACAGCAACTGTCAGGCTGTTGCCGAAACTCAGCCTCAGTTCACTGGTGCCGAAGAGAAATGCAGAGACAGAGTTTCGGGTGAAATAGCAAACTGTAGCTTTTATTGCTTTGCCAGGCAAAGGGGGCCACAGTGGGCTAATGCTCTGAAGACCGTGTGACCCACCCTGGAGAGTGCAGTGAGGAGTTTTATAGTGTTCGAGGGGCAGGGTGTGACCAGTTCGTGGACAGTTCTTGGATTGGTTGGCATCAGGATGAAGTTTAAGGATCATCAACCTTCTAGTTTCCACCAGTCTAGGGTCTGTGTTCTGTGGTCAGCAGTTTTCATCTGGAGGGGGTCTGCTTCCTGTAAAAGCAACTCAGGACTGTGTGCCAGGCTTTATGTTTCAGGAAACTGGGAGTTCGTTGGTTCTGCTATGTAGCAGAAATACAGTCTGAATTGTTACCAGTCCCCTGGCCCCAAAGCTCGTCTTTGTTTCAACGTCTTCACATTTCCCAGTCATTAACTCTTGAGTCTGCATCATTTTACTTCGAAAGACGAGGACACAGTGGTTTGTTCACGGTTTCAAGGTGAAGCTGAGTTCCCACTGCCTCCTTTAGATGCTCTGCGCAAACTTGCCTGCTTATTACAGTCCTTAACCGCCCGCTCCTCCCTGGTGTTCCCAAGGCTCAGCCTATCTCGTGTGTTTTCAGTGGCGTTTGAGTTTTTGTCCCCCACCCTTGGAGTTTCAGGAGATGCAGCCTGCTGAGAATCTTGTTGTGTTTTCTACAAGCACGTAGGTAAGAATGTTGGTGACCACTTACAACACACTGTGCGTAAAGTGAGAAATTTCTCTCACTTAGAACATGAGTAATTTCTATGTGAGAGAAACTTCTCAGAGTTAAAAGTCCCAGGAGTGATTCTCTTGACTACGCAGTTAAGTCTTATGGATGTAACAAATATTGCCACTGATCATGTTTTCTTCTTTGCCTTGGCTGCTAGGAAGCTCAGAGGCAAATGTGGGCTCATCTGGATGGAGCTGTCCATAGTGGAGACATTGTAGTGTGAGTTTTCTGTTTAAGCTTGCCGTTGGCTTCGCCTGTTCTCTTGCCTCTCCTCCCTCCTTTATTTCCTCACTTAAGTATAAAATACTGTTCTTTAAGATACCCGTTTGTAAGTGGCCATATTATTTTTGGAAAAAGAGCGTGTAAACAATTCTCATTTACCTAGAATAGCAGAATATGGGTTCGTGAGAGCATTCTGGAAATCTGAGCTTTATCCAGAGTATTTTATTCACAAAGCTGTCTTGATCATCTTTTCCAGTCATGTGGGTTACTAATTTTCCAAGAATGAGAATATAATTAAAATACACTTAACGCTGAAATGCAACTGAACATAATTTGATATTCGATAATTTAGAAGGCAGTTAAGGAGCTTGCCTTGCCTCAAGGCCATAATTACGAACATCAGTTATATAATGTGACACTATATAAAAAAAAACAAGCTGGTTATTTCAGCTTTCTGATTATTTGAAATCTGTAGGAACTAGAATTTAGAGTCAAAGCATGCAGCGTATATAATGGTCTTTCAATCCCCCTGCCCTCATATGAGTAGTTCATACAGGCTTCATGGCTGATGAGTGTCAGGAAAGGGCAAGCGTATGGTAGGAAGAGTTTGGTTCTCCAAACATTCAACAGCTTTTAGTAGTTCTTGCCATGTGCTGCGTGCTGGAGAAGTCTTTGCCGTTTCTGGCTCGATGCAAAAAATTCAGGAATAATTAGGTTTTTTTTTTTTTTTTTCCTAAGTGTTAAATGCTTTAGCAGCACAGTTTGGTCTCTTACCTGAGCATAAAGTGGGTAATGAAGGGAGTCACTGTTCCAGGAAGTGATTCTTCCACTGAGAAGCACGGAGGAAGTGGAATGGGGCTTGGGAGGATCTCAGAAGGCCCAGAACAGCCTGGTTTGTTGAAGGGGCTTATCTGTTTTTTCCATCTTTCTCCTCACGCTGACAGGGGAGGAGGTGGAGGCAGTGATGGTGGAGGAGGAGGTGCTAACGATGGAGGTGGTTTCGACTGAGGGTATATTGATGAAGTGTATTGAAGAAGGATGTGATGGTGGTGGGACTGTTTTTGGTGGGGGAAGAGGTAGGGGTAGAGGCCTTATTGCGGAGAAGGCAATGGCACCCCACTGCGGTACTCTTGCCTGGAAAATCCCATGGACGGAAGAGCCTGGTAGGCTGCAGTCTATGGGGTCGCTCAGAGTCGGACACGACTGAGCGACTTCACTTTCACTTTTCACTTTCATGCATTGGAGAAGGAAATGGCAACCCACTCCAGTGTTCTTGCCTGGAGAATCCCAGGGACAGGGGAGCCTGGTAGGCTGCCATCTCAGGGGTCGCACAGAGTCGGACACGACTGAAGCGACTTAGCAGCAGCAGCAGCAGAGGCCTTATTGATGGAATAGGTGATGGCGCTTGAGGTGTCATTGATGGAGATGGTGGTGGAAGCGTTACTGATGGAAAATGTTGACGGTGATGGAGATGTTACCGATGGAGTAAGTGGTGGGGATGCTGCGTTCAGCGTTTACTGAGCATTTCTGGGCCGGGCACTGTGTTCTACATGCTTCACACTTACTGTCTCATTCAGTCCTCATGGCAGCTCTCAGAGGGAAGGTAATTTTTGTACGTTCCATCTTCTAGATGAGGAAGCCAAAGTACAAGGAAGTTAAATACATCCTTCAAGAGATGGGGCAGCTGTGTTGAGCCCAGCCACATCACAGTCTGAGGTGATAGGACAAATCAGTATTACTCATCTCGTCTTGATGAAAAATCGTGCTGTTCTTTTCATTATAGATTTTTTTGCATTCATCTTGATTTTTCAGAATGTTGCCCAAAAACATGACTTAGTGGACCTCCCTGGTGGTCCAGTGGTTAAGACTGTGCTTTCAGTGCAAGGGCATGAGTTCAGTCCCTGTTGGGGAGGATCTCACGTGCTAATAAGCATAGAAAAACCAAACCAAACAAACAAACAAAAACATGACTTATCTTGATGCCTGATTGTTTTGGTGCTTTCTTAAATTTTTCACTGGGCTCCTAGTCACCCTAGGCCCACCCCGAAAAGCAGATTGCTCTTGATCTTGGGCCTATCCAGGCTCTGAAAACCTCAGACACTGCAATTACAGTTTCCGAATTTCACATCTCTGGGTTTTGGAGAGGAAAAGACAGTGTTTCCACTAGAATGTGGTCCAATTTCTTGCTTTTTTTATTTGTATGTGGCAAGGCAGAGTAGCTGGGCTTCCCAGATGGCACTGGGAGGAACCAGTAAAGAATCCACCTGCCAGTTCAAGAGATATAAGAGACTCGGTCTCAACCCCTGGGTCAGGAAGATCCCCTGGAGGAGGGCATGGCAACCCACTCCGATGTTCTTGCCTGGAGAATCTCCGGGACAGAGGAGCCTTGGGGGCTATAGTTCGTAGACTCGCAGAGTCGGACACAGCTGAAGCAACTGAACACACACACACGAGGCAGAGTAGCTACAGGCTGTAACCTGTCAGGACTCATAACAAGCCTTTAAATGTATCTTGAGATTTGTTGGAACAGCAGACTCTTTGGCTGGAGAATTGGAATATTACAGAGCTTTTGACATCTTCGTCCTGTTCTGGCTGAGGCTAGCGTGTGTGTAAATGTCTTTGAACGCAAGTTCTGCTGCCTTTACAACCACACTCCCTCCAGTTGGAATTGAAGGGAACCTATGTTTGGCACTGATGGCTTGCGGCAGCGCACTGCTGATGGCAGAGCTCCCGAGGCAGCGGCCTGGCCTTTGGGGGTCACGGCGGGATGCTCCACTCTGCTTCCCCAGCACTTTGGAGACGCTTCAAGAGTTATTAGAGACGTGACAGCAAAGGACAGACTTATCCGCCAGGCTGTTCTGTCAAGCTCACCAGGAGCCCCTGCATCCAGAGGAGGTGAAGCGTTGGTCTTGGTGGGAGTGGTGAGAATCGCTGCTCTTCTAAACTTTGTCTTAAGACCAAGAACATAGGGGGACGTCCCTGGCAGTCCAGTGGTTAAGACTCAGCACTTTCCGTGCAGGGGGTGCAGGTTCGATCCCTGGTCAGGGAATTAAGATCCCACATGCCTTGTCGCCCATTTAAAAATAAATAAATGATTTAAAACTAACTAAATAAGTTAAATAACAAACCAAGACCTAGAAAAAAAACCTAGGAAAAATACAATAAAAAAGAGAAAAAGACTGAGAATGTTGGGATCATGGGGACGTGGCCCCTGAGCCCCTCTGCACCCCAGCTTCCTTGCCTTTAAATAGTTGAAGAGTGGGTTTCAGAAAAGAGCTCCATTCACTGGGATGGCTTTAACAGAAAGATGCAAGTTCAGATTTGCGGTGCTCAGAGCTGCCTCAAGTCTGAGTTTTCTCCTCCTTCGAGTGGGCTCGTGATGCTGGCTGCATGCTGTCTTGGGGGTGAACGGTTACACGTATCGGGGCCCAGCAGACCGAGGGTGTGGGGATTAGTGGGATGTGGTGGTGAGGGGATGGGGGACGGGTTTGTTCTCGCGGCAGTGAGGATGCTGTGACGTTATGAATGGAGCCATGTTCCAATTCATGGAACTGTCACCATGCACTTGTCTCACAAATGGGGAAGCCGATGCACAAGTGAGGACCCGTGCTGAGACCTCACGCGTCTCATGAATGCTGGTCAGGGTCTGTTTTCCTCACCATCTTACCCCAAGTGTCTGGCACAGTTTTGTGCAGCCTGGCATCTGTAAGCGTTTGCTGGGTGCCTGTCTAGAGAGGACGAGGCAGGAGGCTGTCAGTGTAGACTCTATGGGGGCCTTCAGGCTCCTGAGCCGTCTGCCATTATCACAGCCTGAGTGGCTCTGGGATTCCCGGGGGCTTGTCTGCACAGCGGGCAGTGCTCGGCTGCCTTCTGTCAGGACTCGGATTGAGCACCGGTGTGGCCAGGCTAGTCATTCATATGATCAGATACAACCCCAGGTTTCTGCAGAGTGCTGCTGCCAACCCTCCGTGTTGTCCTTTACCTCCCCGGTGATCTTGACCCTCAGGACTCTCAGACCCTCCGCCTCCACTGCTCTGAGTGTTGTACAGCCAGCAGCAGAGGTGACACCTGACTGGCCTTGGCAGGCAAGCGCCTGCTCTTGCTCATCCTCCACCATCTGGCATTCCACCTGGTCCCCTCGCTGGGTGGCTTCTGACACCTGCAGCCTCTGCTCTGTACTGACTGTGTGGCCTTGTGACCATTTCCCCGCAGGGTCTGGGGGGGGGTCCCGGACTTGATTCCTGCCTCAGGTTCGCTGGGTGATCACCGGGGCGCCATACCGCGTGGGTCCGGACAGGCACAGCTCTCAAACCTCGGCACGCCTGCTCGCTTATCCTCCACATATGTCCTGAGTACCTACTACATGCCAGTCACTGCTCTGAGTGCCAGGGGTTCACAGTGAACAAAACAGGAGAAAAGCCTTGACTTAATGGGTCCAAGGCTGATGGCTGCCATGCCTGTGTAATATCTGCTGTTGCTATTTCCACATAAGTGATGTTCCTGGACAGGTACAAATTAAAGACAGTTCCATCAATTTCTCAGCTGGAGAGTCTTGACAACACCTAAGGATTTATTTGTCTCGTGAGCAAAAACGACAGGGTACAGCACTTATAAGTGTAATTATGTAAGCTGTCGATTATGTCCAGACCCATTAGAAGATCATTAACCTGCTGTGTGTGGAGAAGAGAAGAAATGCAGGTCACAGTTGACTGGGGATAAAGGTTCAAACATGTATGTTTATGGCAGAGATTTTGTGTAAAAGGCAGCCTTGCTAGGACGGAAAGGTCGTTTCTCTTTGGGGCATTAGCATCAACAGAAACTGCTCCAAGATAAGACGATCCACCATTGTGCTTGGGAGTGCTTTTGGTTTCTGAGGCTCCACTCTGATTTCTTGTGTACCCTGAGAGAGGGGAGTGAAGTGATGGGCTCCCCTGAGGGTTTTGGGTCCTCTGGAGTCATGCTCAGTTAAGACGCATGGTATAGACAGAGCACTTGTTATCTGCAGAACAGCGAGTCTCATCCTATGCCCAAGGTGCTCAGGTGGAGGCATGCAAAGATACACATCTAACTCGCGGTCCCCACAGCCCTGCCCGTGCCTGTAGCTGATGCTGTGACAGTTGCCGACAGCCTGCCAGCGTTCACTGTCCTGAAGGTCTCATGGTCCCTGCTCAGAGACCTGTCTCTCAGGAAGACCCTTCTCCCTGATCCTCGTCTCCAGAGTGCCCCGCCTCCTCCCACGGTGCTCTGTGCACTGTACCCATCCTCCCCTCAATTGTCTTCCCTGCCCCCGCACATACGCTGATGTGTGTTCCCTGTGCCTTTCTCGGCTTATTCATCCTCTCCATGAGAGCAGAGGCTGCTCTGTGCACCAAGAAATCTGTATGCACGGATGTTCTGGAATCTGGTCTGGGAGTTTGGTATCCCAGAGCCTCCATGGTTCCTGGCACATAATAGGTCCTTTGTAGATGTGTGTTGAAGGACCATCATGAGGCCTGCGGAGGTGGGTGCCGTCGTCCTCACCTGGCCGCTCTCCGACCCTGGCGGTGACGAGGAGGCAGGGCCAACTCACAGCTTCTGATCACCCGTGTCCATCGCTGCCAGGCTAGAGGTGCGGTGCGGTTTGGAGACGCTGGAAGAGTGTCGCCTAGAAAGGGCAGGGGTTGAGACTCCAGCGAGCATGTCATGCTGCCTTCGATCATCTCCCTGCCCTTGGCCTGGAATCCACGCACACCCCTTTCATCTGCATAGCTCACGTCTGGCTCGGTGCTGGGTCATATTTTGTCCTCATACTTCTAAAGTCAAACATGCAGCAGTTGGAGTTCTGAGAAAGAAGCAGAACTGCCAAGTAATCTGTACACACGGATGTTCTAGAATCTGGTCTGGGAGCTTGGTCTGACACGATTGCGGAAGCAGGCTGAACCTCTGTAGGGCCGTTGTTTTCACCACTGATGCTGGAGCCTGAAGTCCTCAGGGCGGCTGCCATCAAGGACAGATGACCTGAAGTGTGGGGTGAAGAGCAGGCTGGCGCCATGCCTGGGCCAAGGCCAGGTTCGTTCTTGTTCCTTCCCCAGGGTGCTGTGGGTGCCCCAAAGTGGCTGGGTCCTTCATCACAGAGATAGACCCACAGCCCTGCCCAGGACGGGGTGACCCCCAGGAGGACCAGAGAGGATGGAGGAGTTGCAGACCCAGCTGTTGCTTCACCCAAAGTCATGAGTCAGCAGTGAGCAAGAAGGCACGTGAGCTATGAAAGGGCTGCTTGCTACATTTCTGCCCACAAATGTCCACTGGCGTCTCTCCATGGACCACCCTCATGGAAACCTGCAGGGGAAGTTGGATGGTTCTTCAGTAACCACTGTGGAAGGAGGAGAGGAGGCATATAATGAGATGAAGCTTCCCTGGGAGGACCGTCACCTAGTTATAAATTGTATTAAAAATAAAGCAAGGCTTCCTTTAGATAAGAAAGTTATAAGCCAGCACTGGTCATTTATAATCAACTCCACAGGGCAAGGATGCAAGGATACATCATTAAAAAATCGAGCTCTTCATTTGAAACCCTATCAGGGGTTCAGAAGAGTCCCTTTCTAGCTTTCTGAAATCCCCCTGAGCTAGGAACCTGCTGATTTCCAACCCTTCAGTGCTTCTCTTCCCCAAGGTTGCTGGACCTGTGTCTGCAGGTTCCATCACAAAAGGGACAGATGGGAGCTGAAGATTCTGAGGGCTACCTCCTGAGCTCCTTCTGTTATGCAGTTCCCTCTGCTGGAAGCACACCTTCTTGCTTGTGGACATCAATTGATATCCTGACCGTCTGTCTGTTGTTCAGTCTCAAAGAGTGGGACATGACTGAGTGACTGAACAATGACCACCAGGTGGCGTTTCCTCCAGGCAGTCCTCCTGGACTTCTGGGCTGGTTTAGGTGCCTTCCTCCAGCCTCATTTCTGGTCTCATTCTCCCCTCTGCTCACTGGACAGCCCTGCGCTGGCCTTCTTTTATGTCTTCCCAAAGCCACCTCTGCCTGTAAGTTTCTTCCCAGTGCCGGCAGCTCTCAGCCTTCAGGTCTGAGCTCTCACTTCCTAGAGTGGGTGTTTTTGAGCACACATGCTCACAGAGGTGAATCTCAAACCCTTTGCCTTCCTTCCTTTGAAGCAACACGGTCTGAAGTACTTGTTGACGTCTGCCTGTGGTTACGATGTGAGCTCTGTGGGGCAGAGACTTCGACTGTCACTGCTATATTCCTGGCACCTAGAGCAGATGGGCTGCCCAAACCAGTCAATCCTAAAGGAAATAAACCCTTAATATTCATTGGAAGGACTGATGCTGAAGCTGAAGCTCCAGTATTTTGACTACCTTATGCATAGAGCTGACTCACTGGAAAAGACCCTGATGCTGGGAAAATTGAAGGCAACATGAGAAGGGGCAGCAGAGAATGAGATAGCTGGATGGCATCACCAACTCAATAAACATAAGTTTGAGCAAATTCCAGGAGATAGTGAAGGATAGGGGAGCCTGGTGTGCTGCAGTCCATGGGGTGGCAAAGAGGCAGACATGACTTGACTAAACAGCAACAAAAACGGGTGAGGCTTGTTATAATGAGCTTAATACAGACAGATTATCTTTGGGATCACCAGAAAAAATTACTTCTCTCTTACATGAGAGCTGGAGTTGGTATGGGGTCGTGCAGGTATGCAGCTCTTCTCCATGAGATGATTTAGGGACCCAGGTTCCTTCATTTTTTTTTTGAAAGCTTACTTTAAAAAAATTACTTATTCATCTGACTGCTCTTTGATCTTTGTTGTGGCATGCGATGTCTTTAGTTGCAACATGCAGAATCTAGTTCCCTGACCGGGAATGGAACCTGGACCCCCTCCATTGGGAGTGCGGAATCTTAGCCACTGGACCACCAGGGAAGTCCCCAGGCTCCTTCTGTCTTGTTGCTCTGCTGGCCCTCGAGAAGGGGAAAGGGAGAGGCAGCTCCTTGACTCTGAGACCCAGGAGTTGCTCACATCACTTGTTCACATCTCACTGGGTGGAACTTAGTCCCATGGCCATACTGAGCTGCAAGGGATGCTGGGCTGCAAGGGATGCTGGGAAACGTAGTCTCTCTGGCAGCCATGTGTCTAGTACGACTTATTAGCTTTATTACTTTAAAGCAGAAAGGATATTGTTACAGTGCTTGATCACTGTTTGTTGAATAAATGAATAAATGAGTGAATGCCCCCTCCCCTCCCAGCCCCTTGAGCATCTTTCTATCACAACATTAACAGCATTGTAATTTATTTATGGCTTATCTACTTCCAAATTCCCAGTGCTTGGCCAGGGGCTGGTGCATAACAGATGCAGAGCATAAGTTGAATGAAAACCCATCACCTGTATAGTAAAGGTTTTCCCTTAGCTCTGTGCCCGTTGGTGGGAGTTGGGGGTCTGTCTTTAAGAAAGCTCTGTCAATGAGCACAAAGAGCTTTTCCTGTGAATGCAGCTGAAAATGAAGTGTCCCATGAGGCAGGTGGTTTTGTCCCAGGAGCAGAGTTGAGGTGCGCAGGGCAGGGGAGCCCAGAGCCTCCTGTTTCTTTGGAGCTCAGGATCTAGTGCCTTATCATCTCGTCCTCCTCAGGAACATCCTTTGCTGCTTTCCTGGGGGCCAAGGGGTGGAGGAGATGCTTCCATAGGGCTCTATTATTTTAAAAATTTATAGGCCAAATAACTTCTGTGTTACGGATGGAAATGATTTCCTAGATGTGTGTGTTATCAACTCTTAGAAGATGGAAATAGAAGAACTTTTACAAAGTTGCCCCTGAGACATTCCTGTGGGATCCAAAGAATAAGAAAACCAGTAAGTGTATTGGCTTTAAAAGCCCTCTCACAGAGGATGGCATGGCCCATTGGGGACAAGATGGCCTTTGGAATCAGGAAGGTATGGCTTTGTCACGTAGGAGCTTTGAGACCCTGAGTCTTAACTGCTCAGGTGATACCTCTGTGAAATAAGTATGATGACCCCTCCCTCATGGTCTGTGCCAGGGTAAAATGGTGGTGCCCAACCACAGGCTGACCTTAGGACCTTTGCACATGCCCTTCTGTCTTCTGGGAAAACCCCTGCCAAGTGTGACCTGGTACATTCCTGTGGGGCTTGAGAAGGACCCTTCCATGGCCCACCAGTATGAACGAGGACAGTTCCTATCCTGTTTCTCATTATCTCTGGTCTTAATCGGTGATTATCTGTGTGAGCGTTTGTTTTCTGTCTGTTTCATGACTGCAAGTCCCGTGAAGGCAGGGTGGTGTCAGATTTTGTCACCATTATATTCTTTGTGCCTCACCCAGTGCTGGGTGTGGAGTAGCTTCCCCACTGATACTGGTTCAGAGAATGATTACATAAGGAACAGAGTCTCAGTAAATGGAATCTCGCAACAGTGGTTTCTTATAATGTAGAGAGTGTTTATGATCTTAGCTCTTTGGTGTCTAAGCTAGTCATTCTTCCTTTTAGACTTCTATATGTAGTCTTCGTTCGCTGCTATATATATTCCTAGAATTATATGATATATCATAGCATTTGTGGATGACTGAACCGCAGATGAGATATATCCACCTGAAAGAAGAAATACCGAGTGGTGCTTGGGGGCAAACTTGAGCCAGATGGCCTGGGTTGCAATCTCAGCCCCTTGACTTTGTAACTGTGTGATCTCGGCTGAGCTACTTACCTTTTCTGAGTCTGTTTCCTTACCTGTACAATGAAGATCATAGCATCTCACCCTGTCCCCCCACCATCATTTTGTCATGAGGATTGAATGAGTTAATGGAGACGAAAGGTTTAGAACAGTGCCTGGAAATGGGAAACACTATCTAAGATTTGTTTTTTAAAAAAAACTCAAGTTGCGTCTTCAGCATCTTCTTCCCCTGAGCTTTTGAAACTGAGGTTCTTTGACTGTAATTGAAATTGTGGTTGAACCGAAAGGGAGAAAAAGCCACAGGAGGAATAGAAGCCAGGCATGTCTGGGGCGCTTGGGAGCTCTTCGTGGATAAAAGGTGACACCTCTAGTGTCGCTTCGTCTCCTCCTGGAACACCAGACCCCTCTGTCCTCCAAATGGTCCTCGCGTGGTTTCTGAATTACACTGCAGATGCTGTTAGCAAACTGTGTATCCTCACAGATTGCCGGAGGGCTAGCATGTGACAGGTAATTCTCTTCCCTTGTTTCCTGGGTGTATCTTAATTATGGCTTTGCGGGCTTGGGTTTTTTATCTCTGGTATCATACTTTGCAATCAGGGGTGCCTCAGTCACCGACCCAGTGATGAGATTACTGGTGGTAGTGAAGCTGGAGAACATGTCGCAGCGCTCTGCGCCGGGCTTCTCTGGGGTCTTCTGATGGTGGGTCTTGGGAAAAATGAGGATCACTGTGATACAGTAAACACAACAGGAGCCCTGCTCTAGACCAGGGGTCAGCAAGCTTCTGTGCAGGGCTGCTTGGGGAATGTTCCAGGCCGTGCAGATGTACTGGTCTGTGTCACAACCAAACTCTGCTGCTGAAGCATGGTAGTGGCCAGAGCCATGTGTCAAGCATGGGTGTGGCTGTGTTCTCTTCTCTACTGAGTTGTGTTCCCACCTCCTGCCCCAAATTCCTGTGTTGAAGCCCTGCCCCACCGCAGTGTGACTGTAGTGGACACAGGGCCCTTAAGTAGATCCCCGATGGCTCAGTGAGTAAAGAATCTGCCTGCCAGTGCAGGAGACACAGAGAATCTGAGTTCAGTCCCTGGGTTGGGCAAGTCCCCTGGAATAGAAAATGCCAACTCATTCCAGTATTCATGCCCAGAGAATCCCATGGACAGAAGAGCCTGGTGGGCTACAGTCCATGGGACCACAAAGAATCGGACACGACTGACTAAGCATGAGGTCATAAGAGTAGGTGCCCGAGCCACCAGTAAGGCTGACGTCTTTGTACGAAGAGGAAATTTGGACACACAGAGACACCAGGGCTGTGCGCTCACAGAGGAAAGGCACACAGGGCTACAGCGAGAAGGTGGCCATCTGTGAGCCGAGAGGGGCCTCAGGAGAGGCCAGCCCCTGACACCGTGACTGTGCACTGCCAGCCTCCAGAACTGGGAGCAGTTAAGTTTCTGTTACTTAAGCCTCCCTGTCTGTGGCATGTTGTCATGGCAGCCCTAGGAGATGGAGCCAATGCCGATAAAACTGTTACAAAAACAGACAGTGGAGGGCTGTCAGCACTAAAGAAAGCAGTAGAAGTTTTGGGTCACATGTTCTGGGCCAGGTGCTGGGGGCCTAAGAGGGGCACGGGGCACACATTCTCTGCTGGAGTGGAGGTGACATTCTCGTTGGGGAGACAGTCAACAAAGGCACAGATACACAGCCAAGCTGATTCCAGGTAGAGCTCCCTACTCTGCAAAGAACCGGGTAATGTGACGGGTGACAGCTGGGTGAGGGGCAGGGAAAAATGGTCAGGGGTCCCCTGAGGAGGTGATGCTTGAAGTTCAAGGTCTAGGAGTGTAGCGTCCCGGGCAGACAGCCAGCCAGAGGCCAGAGGTGGGATCGAGCTTGGTAGGTCGGAGCCTGGCGGTAGCCGCAGGTGTGGAAGGGTCCAGGGCACTTGTCCCAGGGAGGGGCTGACTTGTCGTCCACTGGAGTCACCTGCAGGAGGCGCCTCTGCGGGCATCAGGCCTTCCTCTCTCTTACTTCAGGGCCAGCCCGCCTGGGGTTACTCCCTCCATTCCCACTGCTGCGCCCCACCCCGACTGCCCCTGTGGGCTCACACAGGCATGACCCCTTCTCTGCCTTCCACTCCTTCCTTCTCCCGGTTCCCGTGTGTGCTCCTCCGTCTTGGCTTTTCCCGCAGCCTCCAGGTGGACAGAATGATGAAGACAAGTCCGCTGCGTGGTGAGCTTGGAAGATGGCAGGAAGTGAGCGCTTCCAAGGCCACGTGCAAAGTCATCAGAGGGCTCTGAGCAGAGGCAGGGTTTAAAACGCTCCTCTGGCTGTCGAGTGGAAAGTAGACCATGAAGTGGTGGCCAGGGCAGAAGCCCCATGTCCCTTGGGATTAGACACATCTCACTTGATTATTTGATTCTTTTTTTAAACTATTAAATGAAATTTGACCTGTACACTTTGGGCTCAGCTTGCTTCCTACCTGCTTTGTTTGGAGGAAATCTAATCATAGTCATTCCCCTCCCGCCTGCCCTTGTCCTCCAGAAGTTTCTTTCTCTACCTGTTATTCCCGGGCTTCTCCTGCATTGCAGGTGGATTCTTTACTGTCTGAGCCACCAGAGAAGCCCTCACAGACAGTGTCAGGTATTAAACAATTAAATGTGCACTGGATTGCTCACAAAGCAAGGAAGTGTCGTTCCCAGGAGCCCAGGGCTTCTCCAGGGAAGGGAGTCCATGCACAGATTGTAGGCAGGCAGCAGCCGTGCTTGGCCACAGGCCTCCATGTGTGATGCTCTCCACCTTTCCCATCTCGGGTCCTGCCCCCTGAGTTGGTGCTCCCCTTCCTCCATCGTCTCCTCATCCCCTGACAGCTTTCTGTCATGGCTCTTTCCCATGATCCTCATGAACCGCCCATCTTTTGTTTTCCTGTCCCGCTTTTTTTTTTTTTTTTTAAATTATTTTTTGCTGTGCTGGGTCTTCATTGCTGTCCACGGGCTTTCTCTAATTGTGGCGAGCAGGGAATACTCTTCGTTGCAATGCTTGAGCTTCTCATCACGGTGGCTTCTCCTGTTGCAGGGCATGGGTTCTTGACACATGGACTTCAGGAGTTGCTACCCGTGGGCTCAGTTGTTGCAGCTCCTGGGCTCTAGAGCACTGGCTCATTAGTTGTGGCACAGGGGCTTTGTTGTTCCATGGCATGTGGGATTGTCCCAGACTGGGGATCAAACCTGTGTCTCCAGCATTGGCAGGTGGGTTCTTAACCACTTGACCACCAGGGAATTCCCCCCACCCCTGTCCCTTTCCTGTATGATGGGGCTTAGTGACTCATCTAGAGATGCTGGGGAGTTTGAGCAGCCAGGCCCCAGACCCAGGGACCACTCGAGTACCTGCTGGCCTTTCCTGGGTTCTGTCTGGAGACTCACAGTGACAGCCGCCCTTCCATCCCCTGAAGGTGGGAGGCACTGCTTGTCGAGCCACAGAGAGCACTTCAGGTGCTCATTTCACTTTGTGAGCAATCCAGTGCACATTTAATTGTTTAATACCTGCCACCGTCTGTGAGGGCTTCCCAGGTGGCTCTGACAGTAAGAATCCACCTGCAATGCAGGAGACTTGGGTTCGATCCCTGGGTTGGGAAGATCCCTGGAGAAGTGGACGACAGCCCACTCCTGTAATCTTGCCTGGAGAATCCCGTGGACAGGGAAGCCTGGCTGGCTGCAGTGCATGGGGTCACAAAGAGTCAGACACGATGGAGTGACTCACACTTTCACTTTCACTGTGAATGTAGGGTGAAGGTACCTGTCTGTATTAGGCACCATTGTATACATGGTGGCTTGCATACAGTGGACACTTAATAAACGTGGAACAAATATGAAATGAATCAAGTATGCATTATTAACCGGATGACCCTGGACTCGTTCCTGAAACTCTCTAAGCCTCAGCTGCTTAGAGAAGGGGTATGGGCAGCAGTCCCAGGAGGTGTCCGCTCTGTGCTCGGCACGTGCTGGCTCAGACCCCTCCTGTAACAGCCCTGGAGGGAGGGGTTCTTCCTGGCTCTGTGGACTGTGGAGGCATTTAATCAGGAAGAAGGAAGAACTAGCATTCTCTCTCTTAGAAGTTTTCCTGGGGAAGACTGCTTGGGCTCGGCCGTCGTGAGTCTGTCGGGGCAGGTTTCTGTAGCTCCGACAAGGAGGAGGTCAGGGTGCAGGCTGAAACGCCCCTCCTGCCAGCCGCAGGCTTCCCTCATCACTGGCCTCACCTGCTCCCCAGGAGCCGCTGCTGTTCCGTAGCTGAGCCCAGCTCACTAGACGAGCCAACACTGAGGAAAACTGGTGGCTCTAGGCTGACCCGTCGGCTTGTCCTTTTGCTCTGTGAGGTGCGGAGAGACTGATTTGTGAAGAAGCAGATGGAGCAGACGCAGAGGACAAGCGTTTGTCCCGGTGTTCCCGCCCAGGACCTGAGCCGGAACCCGTCGTCCCAGTCATGCTGGTGGTGGCAGTGCAGCGGGGAGTTCCCTGACGGTCTAACCCATCATGTGCTCCACCCTGGAGCCAGGAGAGGAGCCTCTTGCCCAGAATTACGTGGGGTCGCCAGTGGAAGTCAGAGGCCATCATGGAAGGACAGGGAATGGATGCTGGGGGGCGGGGGGCACCAGGTGATCACTGCGGATCTCGTGGGGTCCTGCCCCTTGGGAAAGTGGAAGTCTGGTCTTGGGTAGCTGAGCTGCTTTGATGGAATACCCCAGTTGATAAAAAGAAATCTGCAGTGTACATCTTTGCTTGCAATATGCATAGATTATTTATGAGACAAAGCAGAACCCTGAAAGCTTTTAAAATGTCAGGTAGAACCAGATCTAAATTGAAGCACCCGTGTTTCTTTCTGTGTCCCTGGCGATTGTCTTGAGCACCCTGTTCCGACAACCCGCATGAAGATGCACTCACCTAAGGCTGAGTCATCACCCGCCGCGTATCTTCATGCCGTCACCTTGAGTTGAGTCATTCCTATTTGACTGTCATGATTTTTGCCGTGTCTGCCCACCAGTACCAATTTAATATTTTCTCTAAATTGGTTCTCAGTTTTTGCCTAACGTAAATTTATTTATAAGAAAAACCAGTACTGTCCTTCGCTCTCAAGAGAAAACAACTGCAAATACCATGATGAATACAAAACAGCTGGCCAGAAACTGTTGCCTGCCCAGAGGTGAATTGGGAGATGAGCACCACGCTGAATCTTCAGAGAGACCGAGAATGTATTCAGGGGAGAACTTTGTCTTTGGAGCTCAGTGTTGCTCTCTGGTGTCCAGACTCTGCAGAAAATGACCCTGGGTTCAGAGTTCCCTGCTTGGGGAGACGCTAGTAGGGTGGCTAAGGGCTTGTGCTCTCGAGAGGGATGTATATGAGTTTGAATACTGACTTTATCGCTTCTCTCCCCTGCCTCAGTTTTCCCATCTGTAATATGGGCCTACCTCCTAGGTTTGCTGAGGTAGACAGAATCGGATTTTCAAATTCTCCACATAACCCACAGTTGATAGATACAAGCTTGTATTATTGGTTGGTTATTTGAGCCATCCCATTTTTTTCTTCATGACTCAGTCCATTTTCTCAGCATTCCATGGGTTTTTAGGCAACTCTTTAGTGTTGAAGACCGTATCTTTGGAGTCTAAGAAAACAGAGCAGCTCATCACCAACTGGTCCCTGGGTGCTGTGAAGGTGGCCTCACCAACGCAGACCCCAACGAGGTCCAGGCTGGGAATTGGATGGGTGGGAGGACTGTGTGGGAGACGGGAGTGTCCAGAGAGGATGACCCTGGGTCAGTGCCAGCTGACTCTTGCCCTGGGAAATGCTTTTGGCATTTACATGTTGGCACCTGGCTAATGTTTTCCTTCTGTAGGTTATACAGAGTGAGCAAAGCCTGTTTGTAATCCCTGGCCTGAGTTCATCTGGTGAAGTAATTCTGTCTAGTACTTTTGCCCCCATATAGCTCACCTTAAGGGGGGCTTCCCAGGTGGCTCAGAAGCATAGAATCTGCCTGCCAGTGCAGGAGACTCGGGTTTAATCCCTGGGTCGGGAAGATTCCCTGGAGAAGGAAATGACAACCACTGCAGTGTTCTTGGCTGGAGAATCCCAGGGACAGAGGAGCCTGGCGGGCTACAGTCTCTAAGGTCGCAAAGAGTCAGACACGACTGAGCACACAGTACAGTTAGCTGACCTTGAAGCTTAAGTGTTGGTTCTTCGCTCATCTCCTAGCCCCTCTGATGGTAACCAATGTGCCACGAACTCAGCTCAGAGCTGATAAATGGTCCTCCTCACCCAGCAATCCATTTCTCTGGGAAGTTGCTGAAACCTCCCAGGCTGCCTGGACATTCATTTTTAAAGCCCCAGTAACTCCATCAGGTAATGAAAGATGTTGAGAGAAATTAGAGAAGCAGAGAAAGCAACAGCAAAGTTTCAACCAGGACACAAGCTCTGAGTGACTTCCCCCAGAAGGCTCCTTCTCTAACTCTGGCCGCTTACATAATCCTCCCTGATGGTGAGTGTGTTACACCAAGATTGCAAAGCAACTGCCTTGTGAAAGTAACAGAAACCATGTGATGACACCCAAGTTTCAACTGACTTTCCTTTGCAAAATTTTGCCCTGGGAAAAGAGAGTCAAAGACTAAGAATGCCTCCATTTTGACTGTCTCCACTCCAGTTGACCCCTTGGAATGTCATTGGTAAGAACGGCAGCATTGTTAGAATGTCGCAGGCATTTATTTGCATGGTATCAAGAGCGGATCTTAATTTGACAAGGAAATCTGCCAAAAGAGGGAGGAATAGAAAGCCGGCACGGGGTGACTTGGGAAAGGTTTGCTTTGTAAAAATTAGTTACATGCATCCCAGCAGCTCTTCTTTGAAGGTTAATTGTGATACCGACTGTTAGGAAAAAATCTAATTAATAATAACAGAAAAAAAAAAAGCTACATTTAAGTAATATCAAGGTTGTGACAAGCACTTTATAAAACCAAGCATTCAACAGTAAGGCTTAGATTTGATCTTCCAACCTGTGGCCCATTGTTCCCAGGTGGTGAAGCAGATAAAATGCATTAATTAAATATTTGGGAAGCACTTTGCTGGTTCTTCTTATTTATTATCTTGTATGAGGTTGACATCTTGGCAGTGCCTGAGGACAAAAGAACTGCAGAGAATTTGATTTGTTCTTTATTTTATCAGGAGGATTATATTTAAATACAATTTTTTCCTCTTTTTTATCTTTTCTCCTGTCAGGGTATGAAAGGCAATCAGAGTTGGGGAGAGACCTGGAAGGGTTGAATGGGGCGGGCTTGGTGTGAGGTCAAGAGCCAATAGCAAGGTTGGCAAGCTCCCATTAAAAAAATATGTATTATTTATTATTTTTGGCTGGGCTGGGTATTTGTTTCTGCAAGGGCTTTTCTTTTTTCTTTTTACCATGAAACAGAGTTTCTTCTTCTTATTATTATTTGGCACTTTATTTATCTTTTAATTGAAGGATAATTGCTTTACAGAATTTTGCTGTTTTCTGTCAAACCTCAACGTGAATCAGCCATAGGTATACATACATCCCCTCCCTCCTGAACCTCCCTCCCATCTCCCTCCCCATCCCATTCCTCTAGGTTGTTACAGAGCCCCTGTTTGAGTTCCCAGAATCATACAGCAAATTCCTGTTGGCTATCTATTTTACATATGGTGATGTAAGTTTCCATGTTACTCTCTCATATACCCTACCCTCTCCTTTCTCCCCTCCCCCCTATCCATAAGTCTCTTCTCTATGTCTGTTTCTCCATTGCTGCCCCGGACATAAATTGATCAGTACCATCCTTCTAGATTCCATATATATATGCATCAGTATACGACATTTATCTTTCTCTCTCTGACTTACTTCATGCTGTATAATAGGCTCTAGGTTTGTCCACCTCATTAGAACCGAGTCAAATGTGAGCTTTTATCGAGTTGTAGCGAATGAGGGCCGCTTCACTGCAGTGCGCGGACTTCACGCTGTGGTCGCTTCCCTTGTGGAGCACAGGGTCTGGGACACTCGGGCTTCAGCGGTTGCAGCTCCTGGGCTCTGGAGTAGTTGCAGCTCGTGGGCCCCAGAGCGGGCTTAGTTGCTCCGCAGCGTGTAGACTCTTCCTGGCTCAGGGATTGAACCCTGTCACCAACATTGGCCGCTGGATTCTTAACCACTGGACCACTAGGGAAGTCCATGGCAGGCTCTCTGCTCTGTAAAGGGCCACATAATTTGTTCAGCTTTACAGCCACGTTGTTGGTCACTGTGGCATCTGCTCATCTTTGTGGATGTCACAGAAAGGACTCGGCAGGGCTGTGTTCCAAAGAGACTTGCTGTACAAAAAACAGCAAGGCTGGCTGCGGCCCACGGGCCATAGTCTGTCAACGCCAACTGGAGTCTGGAGTCAGATGGCCTGGGTTTGAAGCTAGGTCACTTGCAAGTCTGCAAGCCTGAGCTAGTGCTTTCAGTTTTTTGGAGTTAAATGGGGGTAATAATGTACCCGGCCTCACAGTGAAGGGGGCACAGGGCCTGGAAGCTGTGTGTGTACAGTGGGTGGGGTGGGGGTGTTGTGGTGATCGTGGCTGGGGTCAGTGGAGGCTGGAACTTGGTGCATTTATTACTGTGGACCATTGTCAGAGACATTTGGGAAACACTGGACTGGGCTGGAGGCAGCTGCTAAGAGTGGGGAGACGTACTTGAGGCTTCCTGTAGGGTTGATGGGCCTCTGGGCTGTTGTGTTAGAAAACTAGGGGACTCGGGATTTCATGTCTTCTGTGTGAGTCACCTGTGTGGCCAGCGTTGATGCTGAAACAGCCCCTGGGCAGCTTTGTTTGTAGATCATATTTGTTGTTGTTACATGCTAGTCATGTTCGACTCTTTGTGGCCCCATGAGTGTAGCACACCAGGCTTTCCTGTCCTTCACTATCTCCTGGAATTTGCTCAAGCTGATGTCCATCGAGTCGGTGATGCCATCCAAACATCTCATCCTCTGCCACCCCCTTCTGCTGCCCTCAGTCTTTCCCAGCATCAGGGTCTTTTCCAGTGAGTCAGCTCTATGCATAACGTAGCCAAAATACTGGAGCTTCAGCATCAGTCCTTCCAATGAATATTCAGGGTTGATTTCCTTTGGGATTGACTGGTTTGATCTCCTTGCTGTCCAAGGGACTCTCAAGAGTCTTCTCCAGTGCCACAGTTTGAAAGCATCAATTCTTTGATGCTCAGTCTTCCTTATGGTCCAACTCAGATCACTGGGTTCATATTAAGCTTCTGAGCCATCAGCCTTGGCAGCAGGTTGGGAGTGCCTCTAATTTGGGGAGATTGGAGGGAATATTAATTGGCTCAGGCCACCATGACCAAATGTCACAGGCTGGGTGGCTTAAATGACATGTTTATATTTTCTCTCAACTCTGGAGGCTGGGGTGTCTGAGACTGGGGTGTCAGCAGAGTCACTTTCCTCTGGGGCCTCTCTGCTTGGCTTATAGACAGCGGCCTTCCCTGCATGGTCTCCCCTCTGGCCATGTCCATGTCCTGATCTCTTCTAAGGACACCAGTCATATTGGCCTAGGGCCACCCTGGTGACCTATTTCCAATTCAGTCACATTCTGATATCCTGGGACTTAGGATTTCATTCCACTATGTGAATTTGGTGAGAACACAGTTCCGATCCTAACAGGTGGAGTCTCTAGGCACATACAAACCGAGTGTGTGTGAGAGAAAGTGTCCGGGAATCAGAGATTGCAGGGCACTGGTGGGTGCAGGGAGGACTCAGGAAGGCCGCTAAATTGGGCCACGTGCTGGGCTTGCTCCAGGGAGGTGGCCATTTTGGTTGAGGTCCTAGCACCATCTTACTGAGTGTCAGGCGGCCAGGGCCCTTCGTGATGAGTCACGAGCCTCTCGACTTCTGTAGGACCTTCCCATGGAGCTCAGCCCCACTCAGGGACCATATTCACACAGCGTCACAGCCAGACAGCGGCAAGAGCAGCATCGTGAACTCGAGCTGTACCCCTGGGCAGGCTCTGCTTTCCGAAGCCTCAGTCTTCTCACCTGTAAAATGGAGTTGCATATACCTATCTTAGAGTCTTGGGACAATGTAGTGAGAATCGGCATGTAGAGTATTTATAATCCTCGTACACGGTATACTTTGTGAACTGAGGCTGTTCTATTATGACAGCTACAGTCATACCTCGCTCTATTGAGCTTCACCAGTGCTGAGTTTTTACAAATCAAAGGTTGGTGGCAGCCCCATGTCGAGCAAGCCTATCAGTGCCATTTTCCAACAGCATCTGCTCACTTCCTGACTGTGTGTGACATTTGGGTAATTCCCCAAATATTTTAAACTCTTTTACCGTTTTTTAAAGTTTATTTTTGGCTGCGCTGGGTCTTCATTGCTGAGCAGACTTTCTCTAGTTGTGGCGAGCTGGGGCTGCTGCGTTGCGGTGCACGGTCTTCTCATTGTCGTGGCCTCTGTTGTTATGGAGCACAGGCCGTGGGTGTGCGGGCTTAGTATCTGTGGCACATGAGCTCAGTTACTCCATACCGTGTGGAATCTCCTGGAGCAGGGATCGAACCCATGTCCCTTCCATTGGCAGAGGGATTCTTAACCACTGGACCACCAGGGAAATCCCTATTTCATTATTATCATATCTGTTATGGTGATCCGTGATCAGTGCTTTTGATGGGACTGTTGCAAAACGATTATGACTCGCTGAAGGCTCAGATGCTGGTTAGCATTTTTTAGCCATCAAGTATTTTTTAACTAAGGTTTTTTTGTTTTTGTTTTTTTTTCTCAAAGACACAGTGCTATTGTGTCCTTTAAGTAGACTGCAGGACAATGTGAACGTAACTTTTATACGCACTGGGGAACCAAAAACCCTGACCCTGTGTGATTTGCGTTGTTGTGGTGGTCTGGAACCAAACCTACAACATCTCTGAGGTCTGTCTGTATTGCTCTTGTTGTTTGACTACTATAATTATGAGTGAAAAGTGAAAGTGTTTGTCGCTCAGTCATGTCCGACTCTTTGCGACCCCATGGACTATAGTCTCCTAGGCTCCTCTGTCCGTGGAATTTGCCAGGCACCAATACTGAAGTGGATTGTCATTTCCTTCTCCAAGGGATCTTCCTGACCCAGGAATTGAACCTGGGTCTTGTGCATTGCAGGCACACTCTTTAGGGTCTGAGCCATACCCTCAGCCAAAGATGTTTCTGGTTTGTTAGTATCTCTCAGTCTTTCAGATCAAGATTGTTTATTAAAGTGGCTAATTCTGAAACAGACTCAGTGGCGTTCTCAAGAATCTTCGAGCTAAATTTTAGGAAAGGAAATTCTTCCACAAGCTCAGTAGCAGGGTCTGGGCTGATTGACATCCCCAGTGACTGTTTTTCATTCTGGCAACAACTGTTGGGAAACAGAAGCACAGACTGTGGCCCCGGCCTCGAAGCACTTGACTCTTGGCTGGAGTGAGACTGCAGATGGTGACTTCCTGGAGCATGGCCGATTCCTGGTGCCCGGGATTTGTGGGTGTCCGTCTCCAGAGGACCAGACTCTCTGACTCATCAGTCACCTTCCTGTAATGTCACCACGCTCAAGTCTTTTGTGAGGAGGAACGTACATCCCTTCCCCTGGGCACTCTGTTTTTTGGAGTACATTTCTATCACAGTCCCCGTGTCTTATTTTTTATGTCTGTGTCTCACTTTTCTCTGTGTTGTGAGTGCCAGAAACCCATCTTAAAATGATTTACGCAAAAAAAAAAAAAAAAAAAATGATTTACGCATCGCTCAGCAGGGTTTATTGGCTCATGTCGCACACTGTTCTGAGAGGTGGCGTCAGGCCCGGCTGGATGTGGACGCTGATGTGCTGCTCTCAGGCCGCGCTGCCCCTGCTGGCTCAGTGGCCTTCCTCACTGACTGTATCCTCAGGGGCCTCTTCATCCGGAGGGGCAGGATCAGCACCATGACTTCAGGCTTCCACGCTAGTGGCTCAGCAACCCCAGCTGAAGACCTGCGGTGGCGTCTCCATGGCCACTTGGAGAGAACTCAGTAGACCGGCCAGATCCGGGCACTTGGCTTAGCCTCCGGTGCCATAGGCGCTGGAGGCGGGCAGATCATGGTTTTCCCAACAAAATGGTTGTGTCGTCACCAGTAGACACAGACAGGAGACATCTTCTCAAGCTCCATGGGGCCAGGAGCTCTGACCTCATGGGTTCTGTTGTCTCAGCGCCTTGCAGAGTGCCTGGCAGATAAATCCCAGGCATTGGAGCAACTTGTCACATGAAGATAATTTGGATCCTCACTTGGACTCTCCTGTTGGCTTTGGTGATTGTATCTTTCAGTGGCATAAGTGATCTGAGAATGATTGGCACCCTGTACAGCCCCATGAAGTAAAAAGGAGATGCCCCACAGATATGCTGTGTGATCGTGATGTTTCTTAGCCTCTCTGAGCCTCAGTTTTCTCCTCTGTGAACTGGGGACAACAGAAGACCTCTCACACAGTGTTTGGAGAATTAAATAATTTACAGCATCAGTGTTGGTTACTTTTGTTGTCGTTACTGGTGCTGTTAACATATCATTACTCGTCTCGCCTTAGAAAGGAAGTGGGGATCTGGGAAGATGGGCTTTTAGTCTGGGTTAGAATGCCGAGGCAGGGTGTATGTGCACTGGTGTACCTGTGCACGCATTTATTCATGTCCTGGCCTCATTGCCAAATGATTGCATGGGTTTTCCCCTGCTTGAAATGCCATCATTTTCTCTGGATTCTGAGCAAATTAACATTTGCTTCTCACCGAGATGGCTCATTAGTGTCACGGCTGTTAGGAATGTCTGGTTAAAGCAGTTTTCATTGGTGATATTTTAAAAATGGGTTACTCTCTGCGTATCCCTTTTGCCTGTTGGATGATGCCAGCAAATCTCCCCCAGTCCTGATGTGGCTTTAAAGCCATGACCACAAAGCTTGAGAAGGACCTGGTGCTTGGTGGGATGGCTGTGTCCCCCGTCCCCCAGCCCCTGGTCCTTTGAAAAATGCTTTTGGCTCATGAGAACTCCCATCTTCAGGCCCACCTTCCGAGTTCACCCGCATCTCTAGCTCCTGGATGGACCCCCGTCTCTCTGTTACTCTTGCAGCCTGATCTCTGTCGCTCCTGTGCTCCCACCCTTGATTCTGCAGACCCTGCTCTCCTCCTCTGTGCTCACAGTCCCGTCTGCGTTTCTACTATTTCCTCTGGGCTTCACCTGCTCTCTTTCCTCCTCAGGACATCTGCCTCAGCTTCAAGCCTCTGCTCCAAGCCAGCTCCTCCCCTGGGCCAACTTCAAGGCCCCCACGTGAGTCCTGCTCACGTTGTTGTTGGGTGCCCACCCAAGTCGGGAGGAGATGGGCGGATGGAGGAAGGGAGGGTGGGGTGCGGATGGTAACACCTCTGATGCACTGGGTGCCATGTTGTATGGTCACTGGACGGTGGGGATGGTTTTCCAGTTTGAGAGACAAGAAACCTGAAGGTTGGAGAGAGTCAATAATTTGACCCATGACTTGTGATGATGAAGTGTTGCATTCTGAGTTTGATGGTTCATTCATTCATTCAGCAGCTTTCTTTTTTTATCAAGCGCCTGTGATGGCCCCAGCACCTTTGCACATGCTGGGCAGATAGCTGTCAACAAAAGGCTCTCTCGCTTTGGGGGTTCACAGTCCAAGCTTAAATCCAGTTCTGTCTGACTTCAGGATGTCGGTTCTTTTTTAGGGTACCGCATCAGCCATAAGGATTTCTTCCCAAGCAGGTGATCAGGTCCTACTTGGACCACAACCCCCATCCCCCACAGAGCCTTCATTTGGGGGGCCTGGGTGGGATCAGGGAGCTGAAACACCCACAGTGTTGAATGGCTGATTGAGAAAAGAGCGGGTTTGGCCAAGTCCTGTCCGGCTGTCCTCAGAGGTCCTGTCGAGAGTGACGGGAGCAGCTGTCGGCCCCGCTGCACGCAGCCCTCTGCGTTCCCCGTTTATCGCTGTCGTTTCACAGCTCTGAGTGCACCCTCGCGGGAATGCTTGTTGTTTCCTGCTGTAGCTGATGGGCCGATTTGTTAAATATCTCAGTTGTTTAATTTTGGGGTAGCCTTTTAGAAAGAAAAATAAAGATGGATCATTGCTTTCAGCTTAAAGGAAACAAATAGGAAACCATGCTTCAAAAGACAGGGTCCCCTCGGAAGCCATCCCCTCTAGAGTTTCAAGTTTTGACTGAAGACAAGTGTAATGAAATGATGAATGTTGATTTAAAACCGTAGGCAGTCTGAAGAGCTTTGGGAGGGGGATTTTAGAAGGAAGATGAACCCTCCCTCTTTTCTTGGATCAGCTTCCCCCGCAGTTGCTTGTTTATGGCCTTTTGATGGAGACTCCCTGGAGACTGAAGTCTGGGCTGGGCTTCTGTGAGGTTCCCTCCTCCTCTGTAGACGGTCCCACTTCAGGGAAAAATATTACTAAGCCACATTTGGACATTACCATATGCGAGGCACTGCATAAAGCACTCAACACAAATTATCTCATTTAATCTCGATCTGTACAGCAGATGGCTGAAAGCGGACACGGTTCTGATGACAGCAGATTCCTTCCCTCAAAGATGAATTCATTTGTGAAGTGAACGTGAAAGTCGCTCAGTCATGTCCTGCTCTTTGCGACCCCATGGACTAAACAGTCCATGGAATTCTGCAGGCCAAAATACTGGAGTGGGCCTTCATTCCAGCGGGCCCCTGGAGTGGAATTCATCTGTGGGACTCCTTTAAACCAGAGATCGAAATCTGGCCAACTGGGCCATGTCAGGGCCAAAGATCTGTTTCTTTTGGCTTCTGCCATTTTAAAGATTGAATTTATTGATGATATTGAGCAACCCACCATTGAATTTCCCATAAAATCTGGAGAACACGGAGCAATCCAGCAGCAGCAGGTCTGTGCTCGCCCAGGGCCGAGCAGTGGCTGCCCCGTATCTAAGAGCCGCCCTGGCCACAGCTCTAGCCCACCTGGCCAGTTTCTGTCTCTGCTTTTGCCCTCCTGATCCCTCAAGGCCTTTGTCCCCTCTCCTTCTCCCCTCCCACTTGACATTATCCAGTCTTCCTGGGCTTTTTTTTAGGGAGGAGTGTGCTTTTTCTTCGTTGGTGTGCAGGCTTTTCTGTAGTTGTGGTGAGCAGGGCTACTATCTGGTTGCAGCACCTGGGCTTCTCATGGCGGTGGCTCCTCTTGTTGTGGAGCTCAGGCTCTGGGGTGCGTGGGTGTCCTCAGTTGCGGCTCCCGGGCTCTGGAGCACCGGTTCAGTAGTTGTGGCACACAGGCTTAGTTGCTCCGAGGCATGTGGGATCTTCCTGGATCAGGGATCGAACCCGTGGTCTTCTGCATTGACAGGTGGATTCTTTTACCACTGAGCCACCACGGAAGCCCCCTTCTGCCCAGGCTTTTTAAAGCAACGCTTTCTCCAATTTGATTTCATATGCAAACTTTCCGACGTGTCATTGGTTCAGCAAATCTGTGCCAGAAAGTGAAATCTGCCAAGATGCCTGAGAGGTTGCTTGACTGTTGCTTCACGACCTCTTCTGTGGGAAATGACTTAAATTGCAGCAGGGGAGAGACAGCCAGGTCGGGTCAGCAGTGCTTCCCACAGGAGTGCCCCATGGAGGCATGGCTCCTTTGGGGATTCACATGGTCAGTCATGTCTCTGATGCCCAGGTTATAGATCCTCGAGGACTTGGGAGTCCAGGTGTGTGTGTGTGTGTGTTCCCATTGTGGAAAAGAATCATTAATTTTACCTGAAAACTGTGGCTGTGTGGAGTGTAAGAATTCAATTCATCTATCCAAAAAGGCTAAAGCCGTGCAGTTCAGTGGTCATAATGTTGTAACAGCAATATTGTAACAGTTAATGCTGTTTGCATTTTCCCTTTGTGCTGGCCGGCATGCTGGGCACCTCAGCCAAACCATTTCAGTGATTTCTTAGCGCAGCCCCTTAAGATGGTCACTGTGATTATGCCTCTTACTGATGAAGAAGTCAAGGCCCAGCAAGATTCATTGCAAACTCATAGACCTCTCAGTGGGGAAGATCAGGAATGAACTAGCCTTCCCTGGTGGTTCATTGGTTAAGAATTTGCCTACCAGTGCAGGGTTCAGTCCCTGTTCGGGGAAGATTCCACGGGCTGCCAGGCAGCTAAGCCTGTGAGCCACAGCTAGAGTCCTCACTCTAGAGTCCACTAGCTGCGACTCCTGGGCCCACACACTGCAACTACTGAAGCCCGCGTGCCCTAGAGCCTGTGCTCTGCAACGAGAGAAGCCACCGCAACGAGAAGCACACGTCCTGCAACTGGAGGGTGGCCCCACTCACTGCAACCAGAAGAAAGCCTGTTTGCAGCAACGAAGACATAGTACAGCCAAAAATAAATTAATTAATTAAAAAAAAGAAAAAAGGTCAGGAATGAACCCAGGTTGTGGGACTCACCACCTCCACCCTCTCCTGCCTCCCGTGGACTGAGACCGACAAAGACCGTCCATCTGGGTCTGAGTGTGTAACAGTGACCAGGGTGCTGTCTGTCTTTGTTAAACCAGGATTGCTTTTGAGGAAGAATCAGATTGGTGTTGAGGGTGATGGAAAAGCATAATATTTTCATTTTAAATCAAATTAAATTAGACCATCGCCAGAGATCCAGAGGCACCGATTACTCCCAGAACAACTAACAGAAGGTTGAAATGACTTAATACTGTGTCTTTCCAGCCTTTAGGGAGGAAGTTCTGGTTTGGAACTCCGTGTTGCACACGTAGAGAAGGTGTTCAAAATAGAGTCTGCTCAGCATCTCGAGGCAGCACGGGAGCCATAAATAAGTCTGACTGCAGAGCCATTCTTGGCAGGAATTAAAAAAAAAAAAGTCCTGAGGCAGTTGACATGACATGAGGCTCTGTTCGCACTGCCCTGTGTGTGTGACGCCGCCATTCAGGTTGGCCCGGCCACACTGGCGCTTCCCACTGACTGCTGTTTGTGTTGGTGACTCTGGTATCTTAAAGCTGTCCTTTTATAGGACAGGGATCAGTATTAGGGGGCTTCCCAGGTGGCTCAGTGGTAAAGAATCTGCCTGCCCATGCAGGAGACACAGGTTCGATCCCTGGGTTGAGAAGATCCCCTGGAGAAGGAAACAGCAACCCACTCCAGTGTTCTTACCTGGGAAATCCCATGGACAGAGGAGCCTGGCGGGCTACAGTCCATAAGGTTGCAAAGAGTTGGACACAACTGAGCAACTGAACACGCATGCACATCAATATTAGGAGACTCTGTCTTTCTTTATCCAGAGTGTGCATTTAAACTCCTGATGCTCATTTTGCGTTGTATCTTCTGGAGGGATGGCAGGTGACACGTGCTTCAATGTCCCATTTTCGAGGTGGAACATCTCAAGGTATGAGGAAGCCACATCTTCCTGCAGCCGTCCCCTAGGGCTGGTACTAGAAGCGGCTGCAGAAGGCAAAGGGGCTGAGCGTTCACTTAGCACCAGCCTTGGCCAGGCCTGGGAGAATTTTTTCTCCCATTTTATCTTCTGAACCAGCCGAGGTGGCCGGTAGCATTAGACCCTTTTATAGACAAAGACACAGAACACAGAGCTTACGTGTTATGTCACCTGTTCAAGGTCACCCAGCTAGCAGGTGATGGAGCTGGGATACAAATCTATGTTTACTTACTTACTTTAAAGCTACATTTACATTTTTAATTTTATATTGGAGTTGTTGTTCTGTCGCTCAGTCGTGTCTGACTCCTTGTGACCCCATGGACTGCAGCATGCCAGGTTTCCCTGTCGTTCACTGTCTCCTGGAGTTTGCTCAGACTCATGTCCACTGAGTTGGTCATATTGGAGTATGGTTGGTTATTAGTGCTGTGTTAGTTTCAGATGTATAGCACACTGATTCAGTTATGAAGCATCTATTCTTTCTCAAATTCTTTTCCTATTTAGGTTATTACAGAATATGAGCAGAATTCCCCGTGCTATACACTAGGTCCTTGTTGGTTATCTGTTTTAAATACAGTGGGGTGTACATGTCCATCCCAATCTCCCTAACTATGGGTTGCAAGTCTAGATTTGTCTTCTGTCCAAAAGCCCCCTTCAAGTCCCAGCGCCACATTGCTCCCAAAACGATGAGATATCGATCTTTTAAAGCACCCAGGAAAGCTTCCCTTTCCCTAAGCCACCAATTTGACCTTTCCGCCTTTCCAAAATGTCCCGAAGGAGACAGCTGCAGGTGAGGCATGCTCAAGCACATGAAAGCAGTCGCAAAGGACCAGAGTCCTCTCCCTTCTCCCTCCTGCTTCTGAGGGGTACACCTTTGTCTCCTCACACTCCTCCACTGCACCTCTGGAGCCCCTAGACTGGTCCAGGAGCCAGAGGAGGCCGCCAGCTTCTCTTTTCGGAAATCTCCACTCCTTTGTCATGTAAATACCCTAAGGAGGCTTTTAAAAATCTCACTTTGAAGAAGAAAGCTCTGGAGCATCTCCCAGCCCATTCGCCCAGGCATTTAGTGGAGACGTGACGTGTGTGGGGGGGTCTGTCCAGCCGTGCAACCTCCTGGAAGAACCTGGAGCTGCCAGTCCTGACCCGGCTGCTGCTGCTCATCCCACGTCTGGAACAGTCCAGCTCAGGTCCTTGGAATATGAGCACCAAGGAAGCAGACAGATCTTTCTTCAAAACCAGAGCTGAGTGACAGTCTCTGGGGCTGAGTAACAGCAGAGGGGAACTTCCACGGCCCGCCCTCAGCTGCTTCAGCCCAATGGGCTGCGTCCTGAAGCCAAAGTTGTCTCTCTGCAGCCACGTCCAGAGGAGCCTCTGAGGCTGGTGGACAACGTTCAGTGTGTTGTCAAACCCAGTGTCTGATGGGTTTTGTTTCTCGGCATAAGTAGATTTCTACCTCGGTGTCTCCCCGGTGTTTTGGGGGCTGAGTCATTTTGCAAATGGGAGGGCGATCAATTTTTTAGGCCAGACATCACCTGTTTAACTTGCTGTCGGCAAGGACTCTGTTTCTTTGACAAAGGAAGTGTTGGAGAGCAGTCCGTGTCCGTCACCTTGGGAGGCGCTCCAGGTTCATCCTCCAGCACGGGTCCACACTGCCCACCTGGACCCGAGCCGCGTTCGTCCTTCTGTCCAGTTGTCCGTGCCCACAGTTCACTGCTCCCATGAGTCTGTCCTCTATTCTGGAGAAGCTAGGTGGTCGCTACCTGGAGGGGCTCCTCTCAGCTTTAAGTCAGTGCTGTTCGGTATGAGAAAGAGACCATCCAGGGAGAAAAACATTTTCTGGTGCTCATAAAATTTAATGTTTTTCATTTACTGTCTTCCTTTGGAAACTTGGACGTAATTTATTGAGCCCCGTTTAAAATATTCAGGAGGGTGCTTTGTATTCCTTCCGAAGGAATGTGATTAAAAATGCACTGGCCTCCCCTGACTCCTGGAAGACGTTAGAATGTGACAAAGAGCCACATAATTTCTTGATTTACATTTTTATATGAAATCCTGCGCTTTCCAGAGCACCCTGCACCATAAATGTAAAAACAACTCTTGAGGGTGAAATATTTTCTGGAGAAAACCTCTGAATGGGGGAGTGAGTGGCAGGTCCGTGATATTATGTAACTTCTGAGGTCTGGTGTCTGGTTCTTAGGAATGGGAATAAGCTGCCCTGCCTGTGTGGCAGCCCGGGGCTCTGAGGTCAGCTCTTGTCCCATCAGGGTCTCCCACCCGCGAGCACAGTGGGTCCCCACTTAATAGTCCAGGAGCCTGGGGGAACTGGGTAGGAAATAGCAACCCACTCTAGTATTCTTACCTAGAATTTTCCATGGACAGAGGAGCTTGATGGGCTACGGTCTATGGGGTCACAAAGAGTTGGACATGACTGAGCACAGCACAGCCCAGGGGGTGTACTCGAGTGCTGGGACCCAGGAGCAGCTGGGCCTGGGTGTGAGCTGGCTCTCCTGCCTCCTGCTGGCTGATCTCCCACCCCGCAAGCCTCACCTTGGGTACCGTCTTTGGGATCCATCCCCTGTTGCCACTCCTCCCCAGCCCCCAAGGCTGAACGCCTTCTGTCATGCCCCCAGGACCCCAGTGTGTTCCGCTGGCACATTGGTCATGCTGTATAGGAACCATCAGCATCTTGGGAGCTCCCTGAGGGTCACCACTGATGTCCAGCACCCAGGACAGCACCTGGCACTCAAGCCAATGATTGTATGGGTGAAGGAAGTCATTCCAGATGCAACTGCAGACAGGAGGAGCTTTATAAATGAACCACCCCCGAGGCAAGAGGCAGGCCCTTTTGGTGGTGGTGAGCTTGGACTCAGGGTTCAGTGCCTGGGCTCTTAACTCGTCATCCTCAAATAAGACTGAACCTCCTTGCACGTCTGTCTCCTTGACGGGGTTGGTGGGGGCGTGTTCCTGCTAGAATGGAGACCCCCTCCAAGGTAGAGATTTCTCTCTCTCATTTGCTATTGTGTCTGTAGTACTTGGTAGATATACAGGGCTTGGTCAATGCAAAATAGAAATTTGTTGAATGAATGAATTTTTGAGCGTTTTTGGATACTGAAGATGAATTTCTTTTAAAAAAATTTTTATTTGCTTATTTTTGACTGTCTTCTCTGATATCTCAGATGGTGAAGAATTTGCCTACAATGCAGGAGGCCCAGGTTCAACCCCTGGGTCGGGAAGATCCTCTGGAGAAGGAAATGGCAACCCACTCCAGGATTCTTGCCTAGGAAATCCCATGGATAGGGGAGCCCGGCAAGCTATACAGTCCATGGGGTCACAAAGAATCAGACACGACTGAGTGACTAACATACACATATTTTTGGCTGTGCTGGGTTTTTTTGCTGTGTGGCCTTTTCTCTAGTGGTGAGCAGTGGGACTGCCCTCTGGTTGCAGTGCACAGGATTCTCGTTGCGATGGCTTCTCTTGTTGTGGAGCGAGGGCTCTGGGCTCGCTTCAGTAGCTGTAGCATGTGGGGGCAGCGGTTGCAGCCCCCGGGCTCTAGAGCACAGGCTGCATGGTTGTGCTGCTCGGGCTTCGTTGCTCCAAGGCATGTGGGATCTTCCTAGATCAGGGATCGAACCCATGTCTCCTGCATCAGCAGGTGGATTCTTTACGCTGAGTCACCAGGGAATCCCCGATGAATTTTTGAAGGAGAGAGAATGCTGTGGCTGGGCCTCAAAGGTTGCCTGTGGATGAACTCACGGGGGGACGGTGCTGGGAACTGGGTCTGTCCCAGGGTGTGTGTTCAGCAAGTGTGTATTCTTGATGACGAGGGCCTCTCCCTTTTTTCCCCCACTCAACGCTAGAAGGCTGGAGAAGGCCCCCTGTGCTGGACAGGTAGATGAGGCCAGCGCTGAGCTGCCTTCCAAGTCCACGATCCTGGGAATCGATAGTTGTCCTCCATGAGCAAGCCTGTAACAAAGGTGCTTTTGAAAGGAGAGGCCAGCAGAGCCTTTCAAAGTAATCCGTGACCCATTTTCACAAGCCTGGCAGAGCACAGTGCTTTTGTAGTGGTGATGGGTTATAATTACGACCACTGTATGATGCCAGGTAAACGACATAATCTGCTGTGTTCACAGAAAGGAACTTTCACCCTCTCCCCTTCTGTGGCCTCCTACCCTTCACTGATCCAGCAGAAATGAGCCCTGAAGTGTCTGGTTTTGTTGGTGGTTTGGCCTCAGTCCCCGGGAAGATACATGGAGTTGGATGAGAGCCTGTGCTCCAGGACAGGCCTGGGGAGCAGCGTCGTGTGCTGTTGTGTGCTGTTGTGTGCAGAGGCTGCCCCACCAGGCCACATCTCCTCCTGGCAGCGGGGTGAAGGGTGGGGCTTGTGTAACAAAATAAGTGTGGGTTGAGGTGTCCCTGCCCTCATCTCCGTGGGTCCATGAGCAAATAGTCCAGCTGCTCTGGGCCTCAGTTTCCTCTCCTGTAAAGTGGAGCAGCGGTTTGCATCTGGTGAAATGTCTGAGGCTTCTGTGTGTGGTTGTGTAGGCTGTTCACTGCACAAGGGCCTGTGGCTCTGGGGACCACGTGGGAGCTTTGTTAGGCCCCACGTGCCCCTCACCAGGCCCCTGTGGGGCTGTGGCTGGTGTGGCCCTGAGAGCGTTTGACATGGAGTAAGTGCTCAGTTCAGTTCAGTCACTCAGTTATGCCGACTCTTTGCAACCCTGTCCGCAGCACATCAGGCTTCCCTGTCCATCACCAACTCCCAGAACTTGCTCAAACTCACATCTGTTGAGTCGGTGATGCCATCCAACTATCTCATCCTCTGTCACCCACTTCTGCTCCTGCCCTCAATCTTTCTCAGCATCAGGGGCTTTTCCAATGAATTGGCTCTTTGCATCAAGTGGCCCAAAATATTGGAGCTTCAGCTTCCACATCAGCTCTTCCAATGAACTTTTGGGACTGATTTCCTTTAGGATTGACTGGTTTGATTTCCTTGTGGTCCAAGGGACTCTCAAGAGTCTTCTCCAGCACCACAGTGCAAAGCATCAATTCCTTGGTGCTCAGCTTTATGGTCCAACTCTCACATCCATACTTGACTACTGGAAAAAGCATAGCTTTGACTAGGTGGACCTTTGCTGGTAAAGTGATGTCTCTGGTTTTTAATATGCTGTCTAGGTTGGTCATAGCTTTTCTTCCAAGGAGCAAGTGTCTTTTAATTTCATGGCTGCAGTGATTTTGGACCCCAAGAAAATAAGTAAGTGCTCATGAAACCGTAACTGCTCCTACACTCTTGAGGAATCATTTATGGAGAAGATGGATAAATGTATCAAAAGATCTGGGGAGTAAGGAGAACTGAGATGTGAGTTTGTCTTTGAAGGGTAGATAGGATTCCAGGAGATGTGCCTGGAGGGAGGTGGAGATGCAGCATGTAATCTCACGTGCTCAGTGTCGGTTTTTCCTTTGAAGTATTTCTTCCTGCTTCCTCCCTTCCCTATCTCTTCCCGCCCCTTCCCCCCTTCCCCATTTTCCTATCACTTGTATACCATGCCAGGGAAGTTCATGGGAATCCATTGAAAGAAATTTTTAAAGTTTGGGTTATGGAAGAATTTTAATATGGGCAGAAGAGTGTCATGTCCCTACCCCTACGCATCACATCATCTCAGGTGGCTCCAGTTCCCAAGGCCAGCCGTACTCCATGCCTCGACCTTCGTGTCATTTGGAAACAAATTGCAGACCTCTGGTCATTTTCTTTGTCAGCATCAGTGAGAGGTTTTAAGTGGAGAAGGAATGTGCTCAAGTTTGGGTCATAGGGAGAGTTGGACTGTGAAGAAGGCTGAGCGCCGAAGAATTGATGCTTTTGAACTGTGGTGTTGGAGAAGACTCTTGAGAGTCCTTTGGACTGCAAGGAGATCCAACCAGTCCATTCTGAAGGAGATCAGCTCTGGGATTTCTTTAGAAGGAATGATGCTAAAAAGCTGAAGCTCCAGCCACCTCATGCGAAGAGTTGAGTCATTGGAAAAGACTGTGATGCTGGGAGGGATTGGGGGCAGGAGGAGAAGGGGACGACAGAGGATGAGATGGCTGGATGGCATCGCTGACTCGATGGACGTGAGTCTCAGTGAACTCCGGGAGCTGGTGATGGACAGGGAGGCCTGGTGTGCTGCGATTCCTGGGGTCGCAAAGAGTCGGACACGACTGAGCGACTGATCTGATATGATCTGATCTGAGGCCATTTGAGTGTCAGCTTGTATGTGGGGCCGATGAGGAGAGAGCAGTGGGAAATGGGCTTCTCAACCAATACTGGGGTGACGGAGATGACAGAGAGGGGACAGATCTGAAGATCTGAAGGCTGTAGATTCTGCGGGACCAGTGACGCGGCGTGCTGTCCTTGGTGCTGCTTTGTGTCAGACGCTTTTATGACCCCGTGGACTGTAGCCCGCCAGGCTCCTCTATCCATGGGATTTCCCAGGCAAGAAATACTAGAGCGGCTTCCCGTTTCTTACTCCAGGGGATCTTCCTGACCCAGGGAAAGAACCTGAGTCTCTTGCATCTCCTGCATTGGCAGGCAGATCCTTTAACACCTAGGCGCCTGAAAGTCAAAGTGTTATTTGCTGAGTCATTCCCGACTCTTCGCAACCCCATGGACTGTAGCCCACCAGGCTCCTCTGTCCATGGAATTCTTCAGGCAAGAATACTGGAGTGGGTTGCCATTCCCTTCTCCAGAGGATCTTCCCGACCCACGGATCGAACTTGGGTTTCCAGGCCAAGGCTGGTGTAAGCTATATGCCCAAAGTCACAGCTAGGAAGCGGGAAAGGGTGGTTTTTAATCCCAAGACTCTGGGCTCTGGAGTTTGTGCTTAAATTCCAGGCTGTGCAGCCCCTCTGGTCATGCTTCCCCAGGATCGGTGACCGTGTCATTTATTTTTTTTTCTTTTGGCTGCATCACTCAGGATCTTAGTTCCCCAACCAGGGATCGAACCCATGCCCCCAGCAGTGGAATTGCAGAGTCCTAACCACTGGATTGTCAGGGAAGTCCAAGGGTGTGTGAAAGTTGATGGAACCTGTTTAAAAACCTCTGTAGCTGTACGATGCCTCTTGTGTTCTTCTGATAAGAACATGTCTTTCAGCAGAGTGCTAGAACTCAGAGGTTTCGTGTTTGCTTTATTTTCCTCTCTTTCACTCATCTGTCTCAAACGACCTCCAGGAAGGGGTTGGCTGCCCTTTTATTATTGCCATTTCTGTCTGTCCTGCCTTTGCTCTTTAAGGGCTGTTCGTGGAAGGCAGGAAAGAGAAGGTGTCATCTGGGCAGGTTATTGGCTGCTGCTGTGTGCGACCTTTCTCCGGCTTGCCTGCTGTGTTGTCTGAAAGATTGGGCGTCAGGGGAAGCCAGGGCCAGTGTTGAGGACGGGGACGCTGCAGCCCTGCGGTGGGGCCGCACCAGGTACATAGCATCTGTTCTCAGAGGTGTCCCATAATCTGTTAGTGCTGAGTGTTCTGAGTGTTTCCTTCTCCCTCAGGAAACCATAATCCCAGGCAAATGTTTTTAAGCATCCCCTCCTCAATTTCAACTTCCTGAACACAGAGGAGATGAAGGGAGGGAGTCTCTCTTCATTGTGAACTTATCTCAGCGGCTCTGCGGGTGGAGCCCACGTGGCGCTGTCCGGGTGGCACTTGAGGATGGAGCTGGCCCTCCCCCAGCTTCTGGTGAGCCTGTCACTTGGTGGCTTGGCAGTGTAATGTCCAGGAAGATCAGTCCTGAGGTCCCAGCGCTCTGCCTCACCAGGACAAGCCTGCCCGCCTTTTTGGGGCTGGCCCCACCGCAGTATCAGAGTACAGGGCGGGCTGGAGGGCACAGGAAAGCTGGGGAGACTCTGGAGATGCAAGACCCCGAGCCCACGTCGACTTTAAAAATAATCATGACCGAGGTTTTATTTGGTGGAAAGTTTAGGACTTCAGGCCTGGGATCCAGCATCTCAAGTGACGCTGAGAGAACTGCTCTGAGGGGGTGGGAAGTGGGGAGGAGTTAAGTTATATAGAAGTTTGTAATAAGGAGGAGGTGGTCTGAACATCAAAAGATTATTGTTAAGGAAAATCAGATATTTCAAGTTAAGGGATTTAGTGCCTTTCTATGGGAAGATGCAGGAGTCTGGGCTCACTGAAATCATTTGTTTTATATGGATCTCAGCTCTCTGGTCTGGTTTTTCACATCTTCAGTTCCTTGCTCACCGCTCACTGTGGGGAGTTTCGGATGCTGTCTGGTACCCAGAATTGTTCTTCCTGGGTGCCCTCGGGGCTCAGAAATTCACATTCGGAGGGCCGGAATTACGGATGGCTATGACATCCTTGTTTATTGGTGTGGCAGGAAATAATCCATTTCACACCCCTCAGTCAAACTGGCTTTGAACCATCACTTTACCTTGCTGAGCCTTGCTTTCCTCATCTGTAAAATGGACATAAATCTCAACCTCCCAGGCCATGGCACATGCTCCTGTAAGTACCTGGAACACTGACTGGCCAGAGGATGCGCTCCCTTGGGAGGAATTCAGGATCACACTCTGTGGCAGGCAGCAGGTGCTGCCCATGCTCTCGTCATGTTTTTGTTGCTCATGACAACCTGGACTGCAGGGCACAAGACCCTCATTTGTAGAAAAGATACCAGGAGTCCGAGGCCACCTGACAGCAGATGGATGGGACCCAAGTTTGACCTCCACAGCCCTCCTCTTTCTGCGCCTGATCAGAGGTGGCCTCACTTGGATGGCTTGTTGATGCCGCATGTCCCCAAGTGTCCCTCACTGGCCCTGGAGCGTCTCCGGTTGGCATTTCCTTTGCTGGTTTCTGCAGTGCTGTGTATGAAGCGAAGACCACGTTAAACAAGTCTCATTTTGGCTGCCGGCCAAGTTGCTGGGTTCCTCTTTGGGACCCTGAGTCCCACAGTCAGGCTGCCTCTGCTCAGGTTCTTGTTCACTCTGGGTGTTCCTTCCTGAACTGCCAGGGTCTCCTCGGGGACTGGGGGGTGTTGGGCAGACTGGTCTGTGATAAGCCAGACTAGGCCTCAGGCACGCCCAGAGACGGTGCCTTTTCCAGGGTTGTGCACGTGTGTGGTGATGCTCTTGGTGCTCCACCTAGGTTCCTCACCTCCTCCAGGTCCTCTGGCATCTGGAGGTGCCAGCTCAGCATCCTGGTCACGGTGTATGCAGAGGGGCAGGGTAGAGAGCCTGCCTCAGAACCGGGACCCAGAAATTTGAAAACCAGTTCTGCTGCTTAGGGCTCTCCTGGTGGCTCAGCTGGTAAAGAATCTGCCTACCAACACAGGAGACCTGGGTTCGATCCGTGGGTTGAGAAGATCCCTTGGAGAAGAGAATGGCAACCCACTCCAGTATTCTTGCCTGGAGAATCCCATGGACAGAGGAACCTGGCGGGCTATGGCCCACAGGGTCACAAGAGTCTGAGCCTGGCGGGCTATGGCCCACAGGGTCACAAGAGTCTGAGCCTGGCGGGCTATGACCCCACAGGGTCACAAGAGTCTGAGCCTGGCGGGCTATGGCCCACAGGGTCACAAGAGTCGGACGCGACTGAGCGACCGTCGCTTTCACTTCCTTCTGCTGCTTGCTTCCTGTGTGGCCTTGAGCAGGGTGCTTGCCTTCTCCCGCCTTCCTTTTGGTTTGCTGCTCGGGTCCTGAGCCTTACCTTCCTTCTCTGCGAAATGGACATGATCCGGCGGCTGTAGGAAACGCTCACTGTGTCTTAGGGCACCGGCAGGTGTGGTTTTTATTTTCAGCTGTGTGGGTCTTCGTTGCTGCGTGGGCTCTTCTCTAGCTGAGTGGGGGCTACTCATTGCAGCGCACAGGCTTCTCGTTGCACTGGCTTCTCTCGGTGCAGAGCGCAGGCTCTAGGCTCACAGGCTTCAGTCGCTGCAGCGTGCGGACTCCCGGGCTCGAGAGCGCAGGCTCTGTAGCTGTGGCGCACGGGCTCAGTTGCTCCGTGCAATGTGGGATCTTCCCAGATCAGAGATGGAACCCATGTCTCCTGCATTGGTAGGTGGGTTCTTCACTACTGAGCCATCAACTGTAATTTTTTGAGGATGTCTGTGTCCTGGGCTAGGTCTGTACGTGTGTTGTTCAGTTAACATTTGTGATTTTCTTAGTCTTCAAGCCTACATTGACACTGTAACAAGGGAAATACATCTGAAGACCAACAGATGTGGATAACATTGGTTCTTATTTTTCCTTTCTACTCTCTTTACAAATTTTATCCAAAAATGGTCATATTTTGACTTTTTAAAATCCTTTTATTAGTCATTGTCTCTAATAATTATTAATGCAAGATGTTTCAATGATGGCATACGTGATATAGATAGATGCTTCTGAAACTATCTGCGAATAACCTGTTTTTTTTTTTTTTTTTTTTAGTATTTCTAATTCATTACAGACTGGAACTTTTGTAAAATGCGGGAAAAAAAAACCCAAAACAAAACCCCCCAAAACTAGAAAAACTGTGGAATTCCTGGATTTCATACCAAGATGAGATGGCTTCAAATGTTTTGAAATGCTTACTATGAATTTCTGTGCTTGCCTCAGATGGGTAGCAGACAGCTGACACCCCAGCTGCCACTCACCGCGCCCTCAGGCAGCGCTGTTGCGGAACTCCTGTGCCATCGCAGGAGGAGCCGTTCTGCCCGGGGTGCTTGCCGCTGTCTGGTATTGGCCGGTAGGCTAGATGAGGTTTTTCTCTGGCCGTGGCTTTGTTCACCTCCTTGAGAATCCAGAAGTCGAGAGCTGACAAGTGGAGGAGCTTCCATGACCTCCTGATTCTACAAATGCTGAACCGAAAAGCTCGCAGTTCACATCTATGTACGTGAACCCTCTTCCCCCCTTGTCTTTGCCAGTGGTTCCCAAGTCTGATTGAGCATCACGGTCACTAGGGTCTTTTAAAAGTATTACTCTGGACTCCCCCATGTTGAATCAGCCTTTCTGGGAGTGAAACCCAGAAATCGGTATTTCTCAGAAGCCCTCCAAGCGTCTAACCATCAGCTTGCTTTGGGAGCCACTGGTCCACATGGGACTGTACCATTTACTCTGTGGGACTGGCTCATCTTCTTAACCCCTGAAGGGCTCGGCTCCTTGCTGTGCCCCAGGGTGGAGGGCAGAGGACACAGACAGTGGCTCTGACTCTGGTGCCTTTGGCTCATAGCCTGACCTCTCTGAGCCTCAAGGGCCCATGTGTAAGAAGCCCTGCCACTCACAGGAGGGTGGCAAGGGTCGCGAGCTGGGTGATCTAATGCCCGGAAAAGGCCCGATGTATAGTTGGCATTCACAGGTGTGTTAAGGGACTTCCCTGGTGGTCCAGAGATTAAGACTTTACCTTTCAATGCAGGAGAGGCAAGTTCCATCCCTGGTGGGGAGCTAGGATCCCACATGCCTCCTGGGCAAAAAGCCAAAACATTAAACAGAAACAATATTGTAACAAGTTCAGTAAAGCTTTTAAAATGGTCCATGTCAAAAACAGCAACAACAACAACAAAACCCTTGAAGACTGGTAGGCACTGGTGAGGGCTTTGTCTCTCAAAGGCGGTTGCAGTATCCTTACCACAGCGGAAGGTTCCAGGTCTCTCCCCACAGCCATTGTCAGTGGGACTCACACACAGCCTGCGCATTTTATAAAATCGAGGTAGATTCTGAGGCATCAAGTCAGTATTCTCTGAGAGTTTGGGAATGTGACCTGAAGAGTGTCAGTTGCTGTTAAAATTTGGGGGTGCGTACGTGCCAAGTCGCTTCAGTCTTGTCCGACTCTTTGCCACCCTGTGGACTGCAGCCCACCAGGCTCTTCTGTCCATGGGGATTCTCTAGGCAAGAATACTGGAGTGGGTTGTCATTTCCTGCTCCAGGGGATCTTCCTGACCGAGGGATCGAACCTGTGTTCTTTACCTCTCCTGCATTGGCAGGCAGCTTCTTTACCGCTAGTACCATCTGGGAAACTGCAGGTATCTTGGTCTAATTAATCAGGACGTGTCTCATTCCACAGCCAGAGGAGGGGCGAAGCAAGATTTACTTGAATGTGATTAGATAGAACATCGTGATATGAAAGGAAATGCCAAAGGCAGTTTTTAAAAAATTATAATCTTTTCATGATTTGGCAGGTCATTATGATAATTCCTGGGATTTTTACAGACTTAAGAGCTTTTTCACAGACACATTTTTTTTCAGAGAGCATCTTTCCTGATGCTCCAGCTGGAAGGGATTGCTCAGCCTCTTGAATCGCCAAAGGCTTCATCTTATAAAAGCGTCTTATAAAGGCATCATCTTCATAAAGGCACCATCTTATAAAGGCATCATCTTTAGCCCAGCTCAGACGTCAGCCTTCTCTGACGCCTTCCCCCAACCCCGTCTGCCAGGAATACTAAATAGGTGTCATCCTGTAGGCCAGCCCTCTGATCGATTGGTTTGGGGTGACTGAGTGTCTTCTTGAGGAAGAAAGCCCTGATTGACTAGTGATGTCTGCCAAGCAGCAGGAAGGGGGGGATAGCAGCAAAACCTGATAGATTTCACTAGGCCCTGTGGTTGGGCTTTTAGGTGGACTCCAGCCATTTGGAGCTAAACTGCTTGAGCACAGGTTTACTCCCTAGCACACAGGATACTCCCTAGCACGGGTTTGCTAAACACAAGGTGAGAGATTTTAAAAGTTTGACATGTATTGCCAAAGAGTCTTGTGACTTAAACTTCTTCAATCTTTCTCCCCTCTTCTCTCAATGCTAAAGGGCAAAACCCAAATGATGACTGATAAGCAGTCACACGTTATTAGCTCATGAGTTGTGCACCTTCCAGACACAGCTTGGGAGCCATGCATGGTGTTATTTATTCATTTATTTTTAGCTGCGCTGGGTCTTTGCTGCTGCACAGGCTTCTCTCTAGTCGCACCAAGCAGAGGGTCTTCTCTCTAGTCGCACCATGTGGGGGAGTGCTCTCTAGTCGTGGTGGCGTCTCACTGCAGGGGCTTCTCTTGTGGGGCAGGGACTCTAGGGCTTGCAGGCTTCAGTGGTTGCAGCTCGGGGGCTTCGTTGTTCCTTGTCATGTGGAATCTCTCTGGACCAGGAATCAAATCTATGCCCCTTGCCTTGGCAGGTGGATTCTTAATCACTGGACCACCAGGCAAATCCCACGGCTGACTTTTAAGGCAGCCCTGAGCATTGATGGTCCCAGAACACAGCGAGTGCCTGACTGTGATTTAGGGCATGGGTCAGCCATGGGAGGCTGCCTGGCATGTGTCAAGGCCCATCAGAGAAGTGACTCCTGAGTGTTTTCTCTGGACGAGGCCTTTCCTGATTCCTTCCAAGTCCTCCTCTCTCCCTGAGTGCTAGTCCAGTTTGTCTGACTTCTAGGATGTGAACCCCATGACTTCCCTGTGCCTCACCACTGAGAACATTGCCTGGTGAGTGGTCAGCAGTTCTCTGGGTGATGCGCCCACTTTGGGGGACAGCGAGCCTCTCTCCACAGCCCTCTGAGCCGCTTGTTACGGCTTGGTACTTTTCCATTTGGCTTCCAGAAATCTGCTTGTCCTTTTCTTCCTTTCTCATGTCCCTTTAATGTGATCACCCTCCATACAACCACTTCACATTCACTGAGCCTTTGCCACGCTTGGGCACAGTATTGAGCCTGCTAAGGGCCGCAGCTCATTTCATCCACACTGCGGCCCCTGAGATGAGTGTTGTTTTCTTTTTTTTTTTTAATTAATTTATTTTTGGCTGCAGTCCATGGGGTCTCAAAGAGTCTGACACGACTGAGCAACTGAACTGAACTTATTTTTTGGCTGTCCTGGGTCTTCATTGCTCCTTACCGGCTTTCTCTAGTTTCTGCGAGCGGGGGCTACTCTTCATTGCGGCACTCAGACTTCTCATTGTGGTGGCTTCTCTTGTGGATCATGGGCTCTAGATAGAGCATGCGGGCTTTGGCAGTCGCAGTGTGTGGGTCGCTAGTTGCGGCTCCAACCTCTAGGGTATGTATGGACTCAGTAGTTGTGGCTCACTGACTTAGTTGTCCAACAAACAGCATACGGACTGTTTCCAGACCAGAGATTGAACCCCTGTCCCTTGCATTGGCAGGCAGATTCTTAACCAGTGGGCCACCAGGGAAGTCCGTGAGTGTGGTTTTTAATCCCCATTTTGTAGATGACAGGCCTCAGGGTCATAGAGGTTAAGTGACTTGCGCAAGAGCATGCATTAAGTGAGCCAACCAAGGCTTGCCTTGCATCAGAGTCTGAGCCTTTTCCAAGCACCTCTTTCAGCTGCTTTCCTGCCATCCTCTGGGCCTTTGTACCTGTCATTTCCTCTGCTGGTTGTGTCTTTCTCCTTTTTGTTCATAAGGTGAGCTCCCAGAGCTCAGCGTGTTTATGGAACATAGAAGACCCTCTGGGTCGAGTGACTTTGGGGAGAAAACGCGAGAGGAAGGGGCAGGAGATGATGTTAGGGAGAGAGGCTGAAGCCAGATCTGCAAGGAGATGGATTTTTATCTTTAGGGCAGTGGGAAGCATTGAAGATTTTAAACAGCAGGTGACAATATCAGCTGTTGCTTTGGGAAGATCACTCTTGCTCCTTGGTGGAGAAGGACTGGGGGACATTTCTCTCTCTCTCATTCCCTGCGGCTGTTGGAAATAGGGAAGGAAGGTCATATGCAACCTGTAAGTGCCCTCAGAGCCTCATAGAAATTCCAACAGGCAGTGGTTGTGCCTTTTATTTTGATGATAATGGGAACCATTTGTGATTTCACGTTTCTCTTCTGAGGCTGGCTCTGAATCTCGAATTCATTTCTAGTTATGCTATAGTTTGGAAAGAGTTATTTGAGGAGTAGGAAGCTCAGTGTGGTTTATGTAAGATGAAAGCTGTTTATATCAATAACTGTTTGTGGGGATATGAAATGGAGAAATCCAGGGTTTCAGAGCTTACTTAGTAACAGTGAGCATTGCTGTTTTAATGACTGCTGGAAACTGTTTGTCAGGTTTTGTCTCCTTGGTTCCATAGGATTTCCCCCCCCCCCCCATTCTCTAGTGAGATGAAAGCTTTGTCTGATGTGGTCAAGTTACTCTCTGGCTGCAGAATAGAACCAGGGTTTTGACAGTTCGTGTAAACACCACTTGCAGGTGGGATGTTCCAGTGTTTTATGCATGTATGGGAAATGGTTTTAACACCCTGGCTTCCACTGCCAAACAAAACACAAACACAAAGCAAAACCCTACTTTGCTTTGGAAATGATGGTGACACTTGTTTAAAGCTTGTATGTGGTGGGGGTATATTAGCAGGTATTTAGCAGCAAAATTGGCAGTTGTATGTGTTTCCTGCTTACTGTGTGGTAAATGGATTCTCAGCCCCAAGGAAGCTCGAGGAGGGTTTGTATGATTTCTGCGTGTGCGGAGGAATCAAGTAGGTATTATTAGTGATGTTGTATTTGTTTGTGAAAGGCCTGATGGTCATCTTAAGCTTTTTTATACGAAAATAAGGCAACCGGGGAATACTGATTTTAGGTCTGTATGACACGAGAGTTTGGTCAAAGGCTCAGTGACTTATTCTCCATTAGTTAATTGTGTGGCCATCACAGTATCTGCTGTGCCTTTTTCACTTTGCGTTTCTCACCGGTTTGAATAGGCTGGGCTTCTGGGAGACGGAGGGATTGCCATCTGAGTGAAGAGCCACTGAGCGAGTTAACAGAAGCATCAGGATTGCAGCGGGGAACCTGAGAAGTTTCATGCTGACTGCACCTGGCTGCTTCCTTGAGTTGCACATGAAGAATTTTTAATTCTTTTAAAGAGCCTGAGTGGTTATTCTCTCTGATAAATGAAAGAATGCTCATTAATAAGAAACTGAAAAGTAAGGAAAAGTAGAAAGAATGGAAACCAAAAATATCCCATGACTAATGTCAGTATCTTCTGTATTTCCTCCGTGTGCCTTTTACCTTTTATATATATTGTATTCAGAAAAATAAAATGACAGCTTCCCTTTATTCCTTCTGAAGCATCTAGATTTAGGTTAATCTCTTTTTTGCCCACAAAACTTCTCCTTACATCCCTTCTGTATTCTAACAGTATGTTTTATATTTTACCTAGAGTACTTATAAATGTTCTGATACTATTTATACATTATACTGAATGTAGTAAGACCCTGGCTAAAGTCTTGGGTATAGGAGGGGTGATTTCTTGGGAGGGGCAGGGGGACAGGGGCTGGCTGGGGTCTGCTTGACCTCTACATTTGGCGGGGGCGGGGTGGGGCGCGGGGGTGTGTTCTCTGTAAGGTACTTGCCAGAGTCATCTTTCATGGTTTCTGATGAGCATGGCAAGATTATACCTCACATTTATCTAAAAAATTTTTTTAAATAAATTAGTTTATTTTGATTATAAGCCCCAATAAGATCACTTTTCTTAAAAAAAAAACTTTTTTTTCTTCTTTTGGCTGTATCACATGGAATGTGGGATCTCAGTTCTCTGACCAGGGATCAAACGTGTATCCCCTGCAGTGAAAGTGTGGTCTTTTAACCACTGGACTGCCAGGGAAGTCCCAAGATCACTCTTACAATCAGAGGAATTACTGTATGCTTTGACCATGCAGGATATCCTTGTTCCCTTTGTATGTTAAACGCGGAAAGATCTGTTACTGATTCTGTGCACCGGTCATAGGCTATCTTATCCCAACCTCCATTTTTTATTTGGGATCAGCCAAGAGTATTGAAGTGTGGATAAATCTGCAGGCTCTCTGCAGGCCTGAGTGGAGGGGCAGGATTGTGGCATGTGGCCCAGTGATCAAGAGCCAGGACTCCAGAGTCAGCCTTAGCTGTGTGGCCTTGATCCTGCTCCTGAGACTCCTCTGACATCATTCCTCTGTCTGTGTGGCAGGAGTAATACCACCTACCTCAGGTGTCTTCCCAGCAGAGAGCAAGCAGGGGCCACTGGGCATCTGTGTTGCCTCAGGCGTGTCCGTCACTCTCCCCATCACCATCCTCAGCAAGACTCTGATTCTGTTGTCTCGGTTTTCAAAACCAAAGCCTCAGTGAACAGAAATGGTTCATCAGGGACTTCCCTGGGGGTCCAGTGGTTAAGAATCTACCTTCCAGTGCAGGGGATGCAAGTTCGATCCCTGGTCAGGGAACTGGGGTCCCAGTTGGTACAGGGCTTCTAAGCCTGTGCACCACACCTAGAGAGAAAACCCACTCACCCCAACAAAGACCCCACATGCCACAACTAAACAAATGCTGCTGCTGCTGCTGCTAAGTCACTTCAGTCATGTCGACTCTGTGTGACCCCAGAGACGGCAGCCCACCAGGCTCCCCTGTCCCTGGGATTCTCCAGGCAAGAACACTGGAGTGGGTTGCCATTTCTTTCCCCAGTGCATGAAAGTGAAAAGTGAAAGTGAAGTCGCTCAGTTGTGTCCGACTCTTAGCGACCCCATGGACTGCAACCTACTAGGCTCCTCCATTTTTTAAAATCCATGGGATTTTCCAGGCAAGGGTACTGGAGTGGGGTGCCATGTTACAGCCAAATAAATTTAATAAAAATAAATTTTACAGCCAAATAAGTTTTGTTTTTTTTTTTTAAAGAAAGAAAAGACGTTGTCGGCCATTCTACTTGTGCCATTAGCAGGGGGCTCTTGACAGGCACAACTCAGATGAGAAAGAAAGCCTTTGCTAGACAAGTGTTCATTTCCTAAGAATAAAAGCCCCAGGTCCAAAAATGACCTGATGTAGTCATATTCTGGACTATAAACTGGGACCATTGATACTACAGTGTTCAGTTCCACCAAATCAAAAACATATTCAGCTTAAATGGGTGGATTGCATAGCTGATCCATAAGGAAGCAGCGTTCATTGTTTCCAGCTCAACAACCTCTCGGTGCCAGCTGACCAGTGGTGGGCTCAGAGAAGGCGGGATGGGCCGTGGGGAGGGTCTGCCCCCGAGCTTTACCGTCTGGTGCTTGTGTGTTGCAGGTGGCGGAGATGCATGGCGAGCTGATCGAGTTCAACGAGCGCCTGCACCGGGCCCTGGTGGCCAAGGAAGCCCTCGTCTCCCAGATGCGGCAGGAGCTCATCGACCTGCGGGGGCCGGTGAGTGCCCCAGCCTTGCCCAACTTATGCCCACACTGTCTGCCTACCACCTCTGCTGCCCGCAACCCTTCTGTTACATCAATGTCGAGGGCATGGAAAAGTACAGAAATTAAAAGGGAGAGCATCCAGGTACCCCCACTCAGATGGTGCCCCCATCCAGGTACCAGCCACCCAGGTGGTTGGTGGGCAAGTGAGTGAAGCTTCATCTGTGTTACAGCCACTCCCCATCGCTCACATGAGCAGCTGAGCTCTGCCTCCTGTCAGATCAGCGGCGGAATTAGGTTCTCATAGGAGTAGGAACCCTACTGTGAGCTGCACACAAGAGGGATCTAGGTTGTATGCTCCTTACAAGAATCATCCCCAAACCACCCTCCCCTCCACGGCCCATGGGAAAATTATCTTCCATGAAACCAGGCCCTGGTATCTAAAGGTTGAGGGCCACTGTAATAGAGGGATTTTAAACTGCAGCCCTCTTGATACTTTGAGCCATTTCCTTCTTTGTCGGGGGCCATCCTGTGTATCATAAGATGTGTAGCAGCATCCCCAATTTCTACTCACTAGAGTCCAGTAGCAACCCCCCGCCACCCCAGTCACGGGAGCCAAGTATATCCCCAGACATTGTCAGATGTCCGCTCAGGGGCAGAATCACCCCTGGTTGAGAACGCCCCACTGAGTTTGTTCACTTTGTTAAATCTGTAATTCTCTGTTGAACGAAATACTGCTCTAGTTTAAATCTGGCTTTGCGTCCATAAACATTGGGGTTGTTTCCATTATTTTGCTACTGCAAACCACGTTGCTGAGAGCATCTTGTCCTTTTGTGCACGTTTATAACAGCTTTTTCTTTGCTTTAAAACTTTCTTATGATGTCAGATGTTAATAACACCCAAAGGTTGGCGGGTATGTGATACACTTTGATGTGACCATTGTTTGATTGAACTATTGTCAGTCATAGTCAATCTTATTTCAGATTCCCAACACCTGCTTTCCCCTTCTGTATTGTTTTGAATCAAATATTAGGCATTATTTCATCTCTAGACATTTCAGAATATAGCTATAAAAATCAAGAGAACAGAGCAATCAAGTATAATTGAAACAAATATCATTGTCAGCCTCTGTTATCAATAATTCATTTATACCAACAAATATCAGTGTTCAAATTTCTTCTTGTCTCATAATTTTCTTAGTTTTTTGAATTGTAGTGAGAAGTGACAGATCTGGGTTTGTGTGCCGTCAGAGACTTGGATTTTTCTTTTTTAAACAATTGAAAATTATCAAAATTTGGACTCTTGGCAAACCTTGTTACATACATGCTAAACAGCCAAGTAGCATAAAAGGGTATATTCAGTGAAAAAGAAATCTATTTTCTGTCCCAGAGGCAATAACAGCGATCAGTCTTGGGTTTGTCTTTCTAGAGATGAGCATGGCTTGAGTAAGCCCCATGCACGTGCCTGCGTGTTTAATCACTAGTCACCTGCTTTATTCACTGTTGTGTCTATTACTTTTCTTCCTTCTAACTATACACTTTAGAGGTCACTTTATTTTATCGACACTTTGCATGTAGGTCCACGTCATTGTTTTAAAGAGCTGCATCGTAAGCCTTTGAACTGGCAATACCATAGTTCGTCTAACCAGGCCCTATTGATGGATATACGGTTGTTTTCTGTTTTTATCTTTAAAACAGAGTTGACATAACATCCCTGTGAAATCCCACACTTAGACCGGAAGGTTGTCAGGCAGCTCATGGAGCTCGCTTGACTGGATGTAGATCCAGAGTTCTCATCTTACAAGATTCTGGGGCACTGAATCTTCTTTTTGTCCTCCATCAGAAGGGAGGACCTTTTTCTGTCCTTCTCCACCTGTTGCAGGAAAACTCTTTCTGAGCGCCAGTACCCGTCAGGAGCTCCCAGTTGTCGGAGTTCAACAGTGTGTTGGGCACACATGGGTCTCTGCCTTCCTTATCTCATTTGATTTTTTTTTTTTAAGTCTTTATTGAATTTGTTACAGTATCACTTGTGTTTTGTTTTGGTTTTTTGGCTGGGACGCACGTGACATCTTAGCTCCCTGACCAGACCAGTGAACCCCCTGCATTGGAAGGCAAAGTCCTAGCCACTGGACTGCCAGAGAAGTCCCCTCTCATTTGAAGTCCAGCCTGTGAATCAAATGAAATTAGCCTCCTCTTGAGTAAGCACGGCAGCTGAGATGCAGAGGGTTCAGGCCCCGCTGGACTTATGATTAAGCTCCAGCACGGTGCTGGGCCCCCAGCCCATTGGGCTCCTTCAGCTCCAGGTCCTTTGCTTTCTCCCTCTGTGGGGCCTTTGCTCCCGTCCCTTCTGCCTGGAGTAAGGCTCTGGGCCCAGGCCACTCACCATCAGAATCACCTCCTCAGGAGACCCGACAAGGGCAGATTTTCCTTGTCAAGTGTGATGTTTGTATGTATCTCTCCTTCTCTTACTATAATTTTATGTTTATCTCTCACTAATCAGTGTCTCGAGGCACCACCACCTCTTTGAGGGTAAGTGCACCTCTTTGAGGGTAAATTCCAGTGATTCACACAGTCGGTACTTAATGACTCTAAGTTGACTTACAGAATGAATGAGTGAATGTCAAGTAGTAAGTGGTGGAGTCCAGGTTTCCCTGGACCCCTGATAAGTGACCCATCTTCTCTCCTCGTGCCGCACTCCCTTTGGCCTCCAGTCTGGATGCCCATGAGGGCAGTGACATCCTTTACCCAGAGGCAGCTCGAACTGTCACCAGAGCCTTTCCGGCGGGCAGGCTGTGATGGCCAGCAGTCAGGAGAGAGTAAGTGGTCCTGCAGGCTGTTGGGAAGAGCTGGCCTTTCTGACACTGGCCCAGGGAAGCCCCTTGACCTTGTCGATTTTGCCTCAGGCCCGCTCTGGTCATCTGCCTAGAGCCAGGCAGCCTGGACAAAGGAGGGAGGCAGCCGTGAGCTCAGTTTCGGTTCTGGATCCCACTCTTCCTTCCCAGGTGGTACTAGCGGCAAAGAACCCGGCTGTCAATGCAGGAAACATGAGACGAGAGTTCTATCCCTGGGCTGGGAAGATCCCCTGGAGGAGGGCGTGGGAACGCACTCCAGTATTTTTGCCTGGAGAATCCCCATGGACAGAGGAGCCTACCGAGGCTATAGTCCATAGGGTCGAAAAGAGTCGGATACCACTGAAGCGACTTAGCACGCCTGCATGCTCCCGCCCATCCTGAGGGGCCTCTGCTGGGGGAGGCTCTTCCCATTGCCACTCTCTGCTGCCCTCAGATTAGACTTCCTCCCAGACACCAGAGTATTCAAGGGCCTCAAGGGCAGCCTGGTTTCCTCTTCTATCGGGTGGCTTTGGGGATTCCACGAGATGCTGCTGGTAAAGGCACTTGTTGGTGGGCACTGGGGCGGAGGGGGGTGGCCCTGTTTTCGTCTCTGAATCTCCATGCCCAGGACTGTGCCTGACACAGAGTAGGTGCTCCGTTAAGTGTTTGCTAGGTGAGAACTTCACTGTTTAGAGCAGAGGACAATTCCATGGAGCAAATAATAATTTTTCTTTTGGTTGCACCTGTTGGCCTGTGGGATCTTCCCTGACCAGGGACTGAACCTGTGACCCCTGCAGTGAGAGTCAGAAGTCTTAACCACTGGACCGCCAGGGAAGTCCAGATGGTAATTGCTTTTTTAGAGATAGGTACAAAGACACAGTGTCTTCTCAGTAGTATGTTTTTATGACTTTTAAAGTAAGTCGTTTATTTTAAGGAGGAGTTTGGGATTAAGGGTTGAGTTTTTTCCTTTTATTTTTTTGAATGCAAGTATTTTTAGGACTCTCTCCTCATTATTCTCTCCCCCTCTGGTATGAGATGTGAATGAACGCTGGAGTTTTTGTTTGTTTGTTTTTTTAAACCTTTTAGCAGGATTTGATTACAGCCCTGAAAATTCTCTGGGAGAATAGCTCCTATTTTGAATAAATGGGGACAGAGTCTTGTAAGACGGCAGGGTGCGGCTGTCAATTACAGTCACAGCACATGGAGAGCAGCTCAAATTTGGTCTCACTTTATGTGACTGCACTTGGATTGCTCCCTTTCCTGCCGCCTCTGTGGGTCTCTGTTTCCCCGTCCCATGTGCTGTTTAAGTTGATCACCTCCGCTTAAGCAGAAAAGACGGCGCCGCCAGGTACGGCTGGAGGTCTGTAGCCTCACTTCCCTGACTCGAAGCATCAGCCCTCCTGGCTTGTTCTCCTGCCACCTGTCCCCTCCCTTGTCTGTGTGATGAGAGCCATTCACTACGTGGCGTGCACTTTTACCTTTCCCCAGCACAGTATAGTCATTCGGTCCATTTTTCAGCTTAGCACACCGAGGCACAGAGGTTTTAGGACTCACCCCGAGGCACACAAGCTCCGAGGTTCCACAAGATTGCAAATCCAGGACCATATCATTCTTCAGTGCTGTGCTGCTTAACTCTCCTGTTTCTCGTTCCTTTTTCATTTCAAGCAGGGTTTAATGTCTTTTGTCCTCCAGGCACAACCCTCCTGGCGATTTTAAAGGTTCCCATCCCTCTGTGGCAGAGTTCTCAAGCATTCCACTCCCTGCCCGCAGACTGCATCTTCCACTGCCTCGTCTCCTCCTCTAGCTTTTTCACATCAAAGTGGGTTGTTGTTGTTGTTTTTTACTTAACTGATCACTTCATCTTGACATCAGACTACACTCTTTGGAATTTGTAATCTAGAGAAGGTGGAGTATTCTGAGAGCAGAATAGTTTCCTGACTGTAAAATAGTGATTGGAAGGATGCATTATAGGTGGTGGTGGTTGTTCAGTCACTAAGTCGTGTCCAACTCTTGGTGACCCCTTGGGCTGCAGCACGCCAGACTTCCCTGTCCTTGACCATCTCCTGAAACTTGCTCAAACTCATGTCCATTGAGTTGGTGATGCCATCCAACCATCTCATCCTCTGTCATCCCCTTCTGCTCCTGCCTTCAATCTTTCCCAGCATCAGGGTCTTTTCCAGTGAGTCAGTTCTTCACCTCAGTTGGCTGAAGTATTGGAGATTCAGCATCATCAGTCCTTCCAATGAATATTCAGGGTTGATTTCCTTTGGGATTGATAGGTTTGATCTCCTTGTAATCTGAGGAACTCTCGAGAGTCTTCTCCAGCACCACAGTCTGAAAGCATCAATTCTTGGGTGCTCAGCCATCTTCATGGTTCAGTTCTCACATCTGTACATGACTATGGGAGAAACCATAGCTTTGACTCTGTGGACCTTTGTTGATCAAGTGATGTCTCTGCTTTTTAATATGCTGTCCGGATTGGTCATAGCTTTTCTTCCAAGGAGCAAGCGTCTTTCAATTTAGTGGCAGCAGTCACCGTCTGCAGTGATTTTGGAGCTCAAGAAAATAGTCTGTCACTAGGTGGTACATATAAAAAAGAAGAGGGTATTGTGATAAATCATCTCGAACAAAGATGGTCAGGAGGCCTCTCTCTGTAGCACTTTCCACCAGGGCCATCCGTGAAGGGTAGAGCTGGCACACCTCTTACGCGTTTATTTCCCCAAGAACCATCTTTTCTAAGATGCTTTCCAAGAGATGCTTTTAGGAAACTTAGGGCCGAGTTACATATCACATTCGTTACCCACACATGCTGCAGGGAGACCCTGACAGCCTGGGCTGTCCCATGAAGCTGCCCCAACCCGGGACCCACAGAGCTTGGAGGGGGAGGTGGCATTGCATGACTGTGGGGTGCCCTGGACCTGCCCCTCTGGAGGCGAGTGACCGGCTGGGTGTTTAGTCTTGGGTTCCACTGCCCTCCCACCCGCCACCCCCATTGGCCTGGCTCTCGGTCATCTGAACTCCTGTGTGTTCCCGGGCACTTTGAGCCTCATGCACACAGGTTCCCAGAGAGGAGGCTGTGCGGGGCTCTTGGATTCCCTGCGCTCTCTTTTTCAGCCTCTCATTTATTTACTTGGCTGCATCGGGTCTTAGTTGCGGCACGCAGGGTCTTCATTGTGTTGCGGGATCTTTCACTGTGGCGTCCGGGCTTAGTTGCTCTGCAGTATTTGAGATCTTAGTTCACCATCCAGGGCTCGAACCTGCATCCCTAGCACTGCCAGACATGTTCTTGACCACTGGACCGCAGGGAAGTCCATCCCTCTGCTTCTGTAATCTCTTTTTCTGTCTCTCTGTCTCTCTCTTCCTCCCTACTTCTCCTTGTTTCTCACTCTCTGTCCCTTTCTGTCTTGGTCTGCCTCTGCCTGTCTTTCCTTCTCTCTCTCTCTTTCACCCACTGTGTGTGTGTTGGTCTCTCTGCCCCTGTCTGATTGTCTGTCTGTCTCTCCCCAATGCTGAGTCTCTCTCTCCGAGGCTGTCCCATGCTCTGTCTGTCTCTCGGCTCCCCGCTCCCTTCCCATTATCTCTAGTTTCATAAACACGTCCATTGCTCTACAGTGTAATGATGATGCTATTCATTGCAACTGCCTTGAAACATTTTAAACGCTTTCCATTTCAGGTCCCCCAAAGCACCTTACAGTAGAACCACCTTCCACAAAAGCCTGCACAGATCCTCCCCTCTTGCCCACACCCCTCCTGAACACCTGGCTAAGCCCCTAATCTGTTCCAGTGACACTTTGTGGGTCAGCACCTGTCGCTCTGTGTTATCACCTGGTGTTGAATTTTCCTTTTTAAATCTGAGGATGGATAGCTGCCTGGCGACAGGGGCCGTGTTCACTTTCCTCTTCTTGGAGGCTGGTGCGCACACTCAGGGAGCAGGTGCTGTGTGAGTCTGCCCACGCACCTGCGGTAGCTATGGAAACTCTCTATTAACCGCAGTGTTTGATTATCCAGAAAGGTGCCATCCTGGAGGCTGTCGGATGGCAGAGACTTCCTGTTAATTCTCGCTGTAAGCTGCTCAGTGTTTCCATGGGACCCCTTCCCTCCATTATTGGAATGATGGAGCTGATGGGAGAGAAAGATGAGGGATTTAAAATTCAGGTGTGAGATAGATGGAAGAAACTCATCCCAAGTTTTGTAATAAGGTTCACTTTGAAATAAAATGCTTCTTGGGACTTTCTTGGTATCTTTAAAACCTTCCGAGGGAGTGATCTCATTTGAGAGCTGATGCTATTTAAGTCCTGAAGCTTAATAAGAAATATATTTTTCAGCTGGGTGGCACTTGCTGAATATCTAATGATCAAGCACTAAATTGTCTGTGGTCCCACGGCAGCGCTAAACAGCGTGTTCCAAATTATAAGAAGCTTTTTAATTCGGCGCTTGGACATCCGTGTTCTAATCGTCTACCGTCTTGAAGGAGATTATTTTTAAAAGTGCCATTTAAGAGAGGCTACTAAAAATATGTCTCACATAGAAGCTTAGCTCAGAAATATTAGTTTCTGACACAGAATCATCCGGAAAGATGCTTGCAGAACCCGCTTTAAACAGCTCAGTGCCGGGGAATAAAAGCCCCTCTTTGAGCCCAGTCATCTGTCTGTGTGCAAATAGGCAGTCACGTGCTCCCTGACGTTAATGCTGGACTCACAGGTCTGTCTTCCCAAGGGTGCCCAGGTTATACCCCTGGTTTATGCCTGGTTCACTCATCACAATGAGTAGTTCGGTTCCTCTGGGGAACCCTGAGGGGCTTGGGTTTAGGGTTTGGGTGGACAGAGCCTGGCTAACCCAAGGCTTATGGCTGCGGAACTTTGAAATTACATTTGCAGTAAGATTGCAAGTGTTGGGTGCTCAGTCATGTCTGACTCTTTGTGAACCCACAGACTGTGGCCCACCGGGCTCCTCTGTCCATGGAATTCTCCAGGCAAGAATACTGGAGTGGGTTGTCATTTTCAGTTGGATGACGGAAATCCTGAGCTCGTGACCCATACCAATTACTGGTGCAAACAAGGCTACTCATCTTTATTTAATAACTTAGCTCTGATCTCACTTTTTGCCTTCTACAGAAGCTGCTCCCAGCCTCAACCCCCACCTCTCAAGGGTTAAACCTCAAGGTCTTGAGTTGCTTGGCTCCTAACCATTGTGTTTTATTGACATGTACGTTTCTCAGTCTAAGGTCATTAACCAGGAAACACGGTTCTTGAGTCTCAGGCAGCCACTTGGGACTCCTGTGTAGACTGGCCCAGGGTTGGACCTCTATCTCATGCTGTCAGACTGGGCCACTGTCCTTGACTCATGTCATTCTTGTCATCCTCAAAATGCAGATTCTTCAGCCTCTTCTGTTCTGTCCCCACAGCCTCTTGTCAATTCTCCTGATCATAATGTGTCCATCTAAATTCCAAGTTAATTGACCATATTTCTGCTAAATTAACACACACTGTATTTCCAAGGATGCATAATAACCACATGATTATACTTGTACATACCCTCTAACTAAATATAGGTGCTTATTTCTTAATTGAATAAATATCTTTCTTCATGATAACAGAGCTCCCTTCTGATTAGTCTTGCCTTCCCTACCAATTACCCATGACTTAATTTTTTTTAAAGATTTCTGTTTTTTATAATTTTTTTAAAAGGCTCATCTCCTGTCCTTTTTCTCCTGGTTCATCATGCACTTGGGGCTGCTAATACGAAGTGAGGTTCAGTGATGGCTCAGTTTTCATTGAGTGGCATCAGAGCCTCAGAGGGACCGTACAGTTTGTTCTGGGAGTGTTCCCAATCTCCTTAAAAAGTGAAAGTGTTAATCGCTCAGTCCTGTCCGACTCTTTGTGACCCTATGGACTGTAACCCATGGACAGGCTCCTCTGTCCATGGATTTCTCCAGGCAAGAATACTGGAGTGGGTTGCCGTTTTCTTCTCTAGCGGATCTTCCTGACCCAGGGATCAAACCTACATCTCCTCCATTGCAGGTGGATTCTTTACTGTCTGAGCAATAGAGAAGCCCAGTGTCCTTGAGGTGGATTTATATAACCTTCCAGTGGAAATAGATGCTGTTTTTACTGTGTGTGTCCTGGAGGTGGATTCCCTGGTCAGCCGGTTTGCAGGCTCTAGAGCAGACTGTGCCTGGATCCGTTGTTACTTCTCTGGGAAACCAAGCCAAACACTTTGCTGCCGTGACCTGTTCTTTTGACCTCTTCCTGAGGGACAGGTACCGTCTTGGAACTGACCCTGGGGTTCCTGAGCCTCCATACCCATTGGGTCGACAGAAGTACTGCTGCTCTCGTTTCTGAGGGAAAAGGTTCAAGTGGTGGTCCCCTGAGCCCAGAACCTGCAGGCCTCACCCACACCGAGGTGGGTGGCTGTGGTTTGAGATGTGACATGAGATCGGACTTTGCCACAAGACTTTTGATAAAGTCAGAAGAGCCTTGTGTTCACTTAGATTTTTATTTCTTTCCTAGGAAAGTAGCTTTCTTTTTTCGTCCTCCTCCTTTTTTTTTTCGTTTGGCTGTCCAGAGTGTCATCGCCTCTGTCGGCATGAGAGCATGTGCCCCCGGTGTGAATCCCCACCTCCCCCTGTTACAGTGAGGCTCCCAGCCAGCTGTGGCTCCCAGAGTCTCTGTACAGGCAGAGCGATATATATTTATTTGGCCTGTGCTGGGTCTTCGTTGCTGTGAAGACTGCTCTCTAGTTGTGACGAGCAGGCTTCTCATTGCAGTGGTTCCTCTTTTTGTGCAGCACGGCTCTCAGGCGTCCAGGCTTCAGCAGTTCCCTCTCCTGGGCTCCAGAGAAGCACAGGCTCAGGAGTTGGGGTGTAGGGGCTTAGTTATCCTATAGCATGTGGGATCTTCCCAGAACAGGGGTCAAACCCGTGTCTCCTACACTGGCAGGCGAATCCTTTACCACTGAACCACCAGGGAAGCCCGCAGATCTTTTAGTTTCTTCCCTCCCCCTCCACCCCCCATTGAAGTAGATTTGACTTACAATGAATGCTGTGTTACTTTCAGGTATACAGCAAAGTGATTCAATTGTATATTTTCTTCTTTCAGATTCTTTTCCATTATAGGTTATTACAAGGTATCGGATATGGTTCCCTGTCCTGTACAGTAGGTCTGTGTTGTTTTTCTGTTTTTTATGTGCTGTTAGCTTCGTTTTAGAAAGGTCTGGCAGATGCTGCAGCGGGACGTGACCCTGGCCTTGCCTGGCCCCTCACTCTCGGCCTGTGGGCCAGAGGCCAGCCCCTCCCCTGTGCGCATGACCTCCAACTTGCGTTGCCTTGCTTCTCTGCTTTTTGTCTTTCAGATCTGCTTTCAATTTTTTTTCTAAATGACGCAAATAATGTAAGAATCTATTTTTGAAAGAAATGAAGCATTATCCAACTGAAGAGAGTATAAGATCAAGTGCCTCTCTCCCAGAGATCCTGACTCGGAAAAGCTTGCTTGTATCCTTCATGAGTATGTGTCTCCTCCTCCTCCGTGCCCACCCTCCCAGGTCATCCCTGCCCTTGAAACTCTGGCTCATTCTAAAGCCCGCAGTGACTCCTTCAGTTCTAACTTCTGTGTTTACTTTTAGCTTCTGAGCTCCTGTAACCCTCTTCCCCTCTGGACCACCCACTTTGCCTACTTTTCTTATGTTGCCTTTTGTTTTTGTTCAGTTGCTAAGTCGCGTCTGACTCTTCGCGACCCTGTGGACTGCAGCACGCCAGCCTTCCCTGTCCTTTGCTATCTCCCGGAGTTTGCTCGGATTTGTGTCCATTGAGTTGGTGATGCCATCCAACCATCTCGTCTTCTGTCGCCCCCTTCTCCTCTTGTCCTCAGTTTTTGCCAGCATCAGAGTCTTTTCCAGTGAATCAGGTCCTTGCATCACGTGGCCAAAGTCTTGGAGCTTCAGCATCAGTCCTTCCAATGAATATTCAGGACTGATTTCCTTTAGTATTGACTGTTTTGGTTTGGTCTCCTCGCTGTCCAAGGGACTCTCAAGAGTCCTCTCCAACACTATAATTCAAAGGCATCAATTCTTCCTTGCTCAGCCTTCTTTATGGTTCAACTCTCACATCTATACCTGACTGCTGAAAAAACCATAGCTTTGACTAACCCGACCTTTGTTGGCAAAGGGAAGGCTTTGCTTTTTAATACTCTGTCTAGGTTTGTCATAGCTTTCCTTCCAAGGAGCAAGTTTCTTTTAATTTCATGGCTGCAGTCAGTGTCCATAATGATTTTGGAAGCCAAGAAAATAAAATCTGTCACTGCTTTTCCTCCATCTGTTTGCCTTGAAGTGATGGGCCCTTTTGTTTACTTCAGATCAGATCAGATCAGATCAGTTGCTCAGTCGTGTCCGACTCTTTGTGACCCATGAATCGCAGCACGCCAGGCCTCCCTGTCCATCACCAACTCCCAGAGTTCACTCAGACTCACGTCCATCGAGTCAGTGATGCCATCCAGCCATATCATCTTCTGTCATCCCCTTCTCCTCTTGCCCCCAATCCCTCCCAGCATCAGAGTCTTTTCCAATGAGTCAACTCTTCGCATGAGGTGGCCAAAGTACTGGAGTTTCAGCTTTTGCATCATTCCTTCCAAAGAAATCCCAGGGCTGATCTCCTTCAGAATGGACTGGTTGGATCTCCTGGCAGTCCAAAGGACTCTCAGGAGTCTTCTCCAACACCGCAGTTCAAAAGCATCAATTCTTCGGTGCTTCACAGTCCAACTCTCACATCCATACATGACCACAGGAAAAACCATAGCCTTGACTAGACGGACCTTTGTTGACAAAGTAATGTCTCTGCTTTTGAATATGCTATCTAGGTTGGTCATAAATTTCCTTCCAAGGAGTAAATGTCTTTTAATTTCGTGGCCGCAGTCACCATCTGCAGTGATTTTGGAGCCCAGAAAAATAAAGTCTGACACTGTTTCCACTGTTTCCCCATCTATTTCCCATGAAGTGATGGGACCAGATGCCATGATCTTAGTTTTCTGAATGTTGAGCTTTAAGCCAACTTTTTCACTCTCCACTTTCACTTTCATCAAAAGGCTTTTGAGTTCCTCTTCACTTTCTGCCATAAGGGTGGTGTCATCTGCATATCTGAGGTTATTGGTATTTCTCCCGGCAATCTTGATTCCAGCTTGTGTTTCTTCCAGTCCAGCGTTTCTCATGATGTACTCTGCATATAAGTTAAATAAACAGGGTGACAATATACAGCCTTGACGAACTCCTTTTCCTATTTGGAACCAGTCTGTTGTTCCATGTCCAGTTCTAACTGCTGCTTCCTGACCTGCATACACATTTCTCAAGAGGCAGGTCAGGTGGTCTGGTATTCCCATCTCTTTCAGAATTGTCCACAGTTTATTGTGATCCACACAATCAAAGGCTTTGGCATAGTCAATAAAGCAGAAATAGATGTTTTTCTGGAACTCTCTTGCTTTTTCCATGATCCAGCGGATGTTGGCAATTTGATCTCTGGTTCCTCTGCCCTTTCTAAAACCAGCTTGAACATCAGGAAGTTCACAGTTCACATATGGCTGAAGCCTGGCTTGGAGAATTTTGAGCATTACTTTACTAGCGTGTGAGATGAGTGCAATTGTGTGGTAGTTTGAGCATTCTTTGGCATTGCCTTTCTTTGGGATTGGAATGAAAACTGACCTTTTCCAGTCCTGTGGCCACTGCTGAGTTTTCCAAATTTGCTGGCATATCGAGTTCAGCACTTTGACAGCATCATCTTTCAGGATTTGAAAGAGCTCACCTCGAATTCTATCACCTCCACTAGCTTTGTTCATAGTGATGCTTTCTAAGGCCCACTTGACTTCACATTCCAGGATGTCTGGCTCTAGGTCAGTGATCACACCATCGTGATTATCTGGGTCGTGAAGATCTTTTTTGTACAGTTCTTCTGTGTATTCTTGCCATCTCTTCTTAATATCTTCTGCTTCTGTTAGGTCCATACCATTTCTGTCCTTTATCGAGCCCATCTTTGCATGAAATGTTCTTTTGGTATCTCTGATTTTCTTGAAGAGATCCCTAGTCTTTCCCATTCTGTTGTTTTCCTCTATTTCTTTGCATTGATCACTGAAGAAGGCTTTCTTATCTCTTCTTGCTATTCTTTGGAACTCTGCATTCAGATGTTTATATCTTTCCTTTTCTCCTTTGCTTTTCGCCTCTCTTCTTTTCACAGCTATTTGTAAGCCCTCCCCAGACAGCCATTTTGCTTTTTTGCATTTCCTTTCCATGGGGATGGTCTTGATCCCTGTCTCCTGTACAGTGTCACGAACCTCATTCCATAGTTCATCAGGCACTCTATCTATCAGATCTAGGGCCTTAAATCTATTTCTCACTTCCACTGTATAATCATAAGGGATTTGATTTAGGTCATACCTGAATGGTCTAGTGGTTTTCCCTACTTTCTTCAATTTCAGTCTGAATTTGGCAATAAGGAGTTCATGGTCTGAGCCACAGTCAGCTCCTGGTCTTGTTTTTGGTGACTGTATAGAGCTTCTCCATCTTTGGCTGCAAAGAATATAATCAATCTGATTTCGGTGTTGACCATCTGGTGATGTCCATGTATAGAGTCTTCTCTTGTGTTGTTGGAAGAGGGTGTTTGCTATGACCAGTGCATTTTCTTGGCAAAACTCTATTAGTCTTTGCCCTGCTTCATTCCGTATTCTAAGGCCAAATTTGCCTGTTACTCCAGGTGTTTCTTGACTTCCTACTTTTGCATTCCAGTCCCCTATAATGAAAAGGACATCTTTTTTGGGTGTTAATTCTAAAAGATCTTGTAGGTCTTCATAGAACAGTTCAACTTCAGCTTCTTCAGCATTACTGGTTGGGGCATAGACTTGGATTACTGTGATATATGGAATTTTATCCAGTTTGTTTTTTCCTGCCACTGGACAGAAGTTTGCTGTCCAATGGAGGACACACAGAGACCCAGTAACCATGTAATTGCAGGATTGGGTGAGGAGGGTCTGGCAGAGGGAGGGCTCTTGGTACAAATGTGTTGAATGACCAAATAAGAGAATTACGTAGAATCAGGTGTAATGATGGCACAGTGCTGGGTTAATTAACTGCTGAGATTATTCTGAAAGTTATAAGAGAGGAAACATTTGACTTGGGTTTTGAAGGACGAGTAGGAGTTGGTTGGGAAGATGGGTCTGTCAGGAGAAGGGACTGGTAGTGTGAATGAACATGGCATGTCCATGGATATGTTCATCCCCTGGTTGCCCCAGTGTATCATTTGGCTTCTCCATTAGATAATGAAGTCCCTAAAAGTGAGAGTGGCATTTCCACTCCTGCCTTCAGTGGGCAACATTTATTGAGCACTTTTTATATACCAAATACATCCCCAAGTGGTTTACAGGTATAGCAAGCCCATAAGGTGGCTATTCCTGATTCCATTTTAGAGATAAGAAAACTAAGGCACAAGTGAGATAGATAATGTGCCCACGTCATCAGGACTGGTAAGCATGGAGCTGATCAGTCTCACTTTTTCATTCTTCATGTCCTGTCCTTACATGGGGTGATACCCCCAAGAGAGTTCTTTGAGGTTTGAATTAAATGAGATAATCTCTCTAAATGATCCAAAGTTGGGGTCAAATATCAGCTTGTCAAAAGCCTGAATAAAATAGTTCCCACACCCCCTGCATTATTAACGTTTTTCTTCACAGCTTCAAGTTAGCACTGCTTGGCATAGAGTTATTTGCTCTCTCAACCTTTGTCCATTGTAAACTTGACTGTGTCCCAGTACCTGGCAGACAGTATTAAGTATTTATGGCATGAATCAATGAATGAATGGATATTAGCTCTCACTTCCCACAATAGCATCCTGACTATGGCTGCTCAGAAAGTACTTGGTAAATTCGAAGCCTGCCCCCTACTCTGGCAAGGGATCATGGATTTATATGTCTCATGATGATCAACATTCGTTGTCTTCATTTTTTATTTGTTGTTGTCATGTTCATGGAACTAAATATCACACATCTCCCACCCCCTGATTCTCATGATGTCTCTTTTAAGCATTTCCAATTTGAATATGAAATTATCTATCAATTACAGAGAGAATTTTTGCTTTTCTTGGTGGCCTGGAACCAAACCAGGGCTTAATGGGAGAAACTATTGATGGGAGAGAGAGGGCTGGCTGGAGGAAGCTCGTCCCCTCTGCCCTGGGGCCCCAGCTGGAATATCACTTCTCCCCTGGATGGTGGTCAGATCTTGCCCGTCCCCCGGGATCCAGGATAACACCTCCTCTGTTTATTCACTGTAGACCTGTTAGCATCCTCTGTGTGTCAGGGGTTGACCCGTGCACCAGCAATACAGAGAACTGGCCTTGGAGTGTCGACTGGGTCCTCCCTATCAGCAGCATGCTGGAGGAGATGCCCATGTGAGCCAAGCTGGGTTGATGGCATCCAGGCCCTCGCCAGAGCCCATGAGCCACGAGCGTGTATTCCGGGATGTCTCAAGGTCCGGATGCAAGGGCTCAACCCCAGTTCAGTGGAAGGAGAGTTTCTGCAGTGGGGCCAGGACACCCTTCTTGTTGCCACGAGTGATTCTAACACAGGTGGTGGTGAGAATCGTGACACTACGAATTTAATGAAGTTCTCTTTTCACTGGATTCAGTTTGCTTTCTCTATATCGCAAGTGCATTTGGTTTTCTATTTGCCAGAGTGATTTCCTGTTGAGTAAATTTTATAAGTAAAAAGAGAGTTGATTTAAAAATGACATCAGTGAACAGTAGGCAAGTAAACAATATGTGAGTGTGGCAAACATCACAACGGTGCCTCCTGATGGACTGAGGTGTGGGCAGTCCCCCGCTCCAGTTTATCCCAGGGTCAGAGTTTTAGGCCTCCTGATTTTGGCTCCCGTAGCATCACTGGGACTAATTGGGCAGTGCCAATGATTCCTGAAGGGCTAGCACCGAAAGAGTGAACAAAACTGACCGTTATACTTTTTAGGGGTTGTGGTGAGGTGAAGTCGCTCAGTCGTGTCCGACTTTTTGTGAGCCCGTGGACTGTAGCCTATCAGGCTCCTCAATCCACGGAATTCTCCAGGCAAGAATACTGGAGTGGGTTTTAGGGGTTGTACCAGTTGTCTATTTCTGCATAACAAATTGTCCCAAAATGTAGGGGCAGGAATAACAGTTTGAGATAACAGCATTTATGATCTTATGGGATCTGGAGGTCTGGAATCCACGCACTTTAGTTGGTTCTCTCCCTGGGTCTAGGCTACAAACTGGACTGTTTGCGGGTAGATCTCGGTTTCGGAGGCACAGAGGGACCAACACCTGTTTCCCTACTGCCTGGATTTCCCACCAGGAGCATGTGGGCCAGGCTAACAGCAAAGGCCCTGAGGCGGCTGGTTGGCGGCATAGATAGCAACTCCTCGGAACCTGAGGGACAGTGGCCACGGCCGTCTTCTCCTGGCCTGCACATGCCTCTCGGCCTCAGTAATGACATGGCTTGGGACGAGGCCCTTCACCTCTTTGAGCCTCAGTTTTCCCTTCTGTAAAATGGAGTTGATATATTAGTCAGGCTGGGCTGCGTTATGCTGCCGTAGCAAAGAACTCCAAAATGCCGATAAGGAAGACACAGTGGTTTCTGTCTCGTCCATGTGGCGTGCCCTTCACGAACTGGCTGGGCCTCTGCTGCATCTTGTCATCCTCACACCCGCACCCAGGCTGTGATGGGGGACTAGACAGTCTGGCTGAGCACACAGTCTTCTCTTCCTCCCAGATGTGAGACACCTCACTTCTCTCTTGTTTCATTGGTTAAGCAGGTCCCTTGGTCACACATCACTTTGGATGGGTGGGGAAGTACAGTCCTGCCAGGCAGCTGGAAACAGCAGAGTTATTGTGGCTGGCCCTGGTGACTTCCAGTGGTGACTGCATACTTGCCTGCCAGCGTGGTGATGAGCCTCAGTTGGATGGTCTCTGCAGAGCTTTTGATGCCTGGCACCTCGGTAGCACTCCCTGAACCGTGATGCTGGTGGTTATGGCAGCTCTCATGGCGATGCTGATTAGAGAAGTAAAGGTTGTCTAGGGCCCGCAGCGTATAGACCTCTGCTTATTGATCTGTTCCTCCAGTCCCTGTGTGTCGGGTTCTCAGTTTCCTGGATTCTGCGTACTGTTCTTTGAACTGGAGATCAAAAACAAGATCGACGTGGTCTGTGCCTTTAAGCAGCTCACAGTCTCTCCTTGGCAGCAGGGATTGAAGGATTTCCTTTGGGTTTTCACTTGGAGGGCTTGGCCTTCCTAGGAAAACATATGGAATGAAATAAATGCCGGAATCGGAGAGGGTCATGGTTTCTGTATCAGGACGTGTTCAGCAGCAGAAACAGAGGACTCGAGTCAAAGCGGCCTCAGCAGAGCATGGCATTTGTTTCAGCGGGTCACTGAAAAGTTGAGACCAGGGTGAGCAGTGGTCCCGTCTTCTCGGACATTGTCAGGAGGAAGAATGAAACTGTCCAGTGTTGCCAGCGAAACCTCCAGGCTTCACTCCTATTGAACCAGTTTGGTTTGTTGACCAATCTTGAACTAATCACTGTGGCCATAAGGACGGGACGTGCTGACTGACCTGCATTGTTTGGTGCTCACCTTGGATCCGGATATAGGGTATGCTCCGCTCGAGTCTCAGCCCTTGGGTGGGCTGATCTCCCAGGAGGGGAGTGGACGCCAGGCCTTAAACAGCCACAGTCCACCTCTTCATCCTGCCCTTTCCTTTCCTTGGACAGGAAATGAAGGTCCAGAACAAGGAAATGACTTTACCTGCTTCTACTCAGCATGCTGGAAACAGAGCGGGGGCCAGGCTGTGAACCGAGGACTGTGCTCTCAGTTCCAAAACACATTGTCTTGGGAAACCATCAGTTTCAAAGGGGACTCGGGAAGCATCACACTTTGGGAGCTGTGATTATAAAACAGATGCTAAATTGCACTGTCCCCAGCATCTTTAGCAAAACTTCATTATTTATTGCTTGTTGATAACAGGTTGAAGATCAGGCAGATTGCTCCGTGGCAGGACTGCTGCTTGTGTCTGATCTCTGTAGGGAATGGTTTGGGGCTCTAAGTGAGTGAGGGTTTTGGTGATTGGCTTCCTAAGTCATCAGTGGCAGCAAGTGAAGGCTGCCCAGCCGTGATGTGGCCATTGTTTAGCTGGTTGTGGGAGCCGCTGTGGGGGTGGGGGTGGTGTGTGTGTGTGTGTGTGCGTGCGCACGCGCGCGCCTGCTTGTGTGAGTGTGTGTCGGGGCTGTTAACTTTGACACATGAGCATTTCGGAAAGTACTGTTTTGGAGTTCATTGCCGGACATCACATAGCAAGTTGCCTGAGGACAAATTGCGGAATGGGCCTTTTTAGTGTTTGAGAACCGGAGCTCAGCTTTAAAAGAATTCTTTCCCCGACCAGTGCCATCATCTTTTATACTCACACGATGGAGCCCCTAAGGCGGACCAACTGCCCGCGCTGTTCTATGGAATTGATCGACCCATCTGTCTTCCCTCCCATCTGGCGCTTCTGATCCCACTGTGGGTCAGGTTGGGCGAGCAAATGCAGGAAACGGTTTGCACCTGTAGTCAGTGTGTTCCTCATGGAAGAACATGTCTTCTAGCCACTTCCTACCCCTGACTTCTGACATGACTGTCCCTACCAGTAAATAAATAAAACCCTGGCCCATCTCCCATGCCTTCAGGAGATGCTTGCTGAGGGCCCCCTCTGTGCCCAGCACCGGGATACTACATCCCAGACTCTGTGTTTTCTTTCTTCTATTTAATCCATAATAAGCACAGTAGAGAAGTATTACTTGCCTGCTTTTTTTTTTTAATTAAAAAATAATATTTATTTGGCTGCACCAGGTCTTAGTTGTACACTGGAGATCTTTGCTTCAGCCTGTGGGGTCTAGTTCCCTGACCAGGGATTGAACCTGGGCCCCCTGCGTTGGGAGCACGGAGTCGTAGCCACTGGACCACCAGGGAGGTCCTGAGCCTGCTTTATAGTTGAGGAGAGTGGGGCTTGGAGAAGTTGGGGGCCTTGGTTGGGATGGCAGAGCAAGAGTATAAGCCTAGATCTGTGAAACCCCAAAGCTGTGTTCTTTCGTTACATGTTACCATGCATTGAAGGCTCTGGAGCCGACCCCTGAGTCCACTCCTGGCTTGGCCGCTTACAGCCCTGTGCCCTTGAGCACGTGAAGTCAACTCTCTGAGTGTCTGTTTCCTCATCTATAAAATGAGGATGGTAATAGTATCAACCCCTTAGAGTAATGAGGCATTTAAAATGTATAACACAGGCCTGGCAAGAGATCAATGAATGTAACAAATCTCCACGAGCTTGGTGGCTTAAAACAACACACATTCATTCTCTCACAGTTCTGAAAGCCAGAAGCCTGATATCAAGGCTTTGGACTTCCCTGGCAGTCCAATGGTTAAGACTTCGCCTTCCAATGCAGGGGGTGCAGGTTCGATCCCTGGTCGGGGAGTGAAGATCCCATACCTGGTAGCCAATAGCCGAAACAGAAGCAACAAATTGAATTGTACCAAATTTAATAAAGACTTAAAAAAAAATGGTCCACATTAAAAAAAGAATCTTTAAAATCTTAAATAAATAATAAAAGTAGAGCATTGACACTGGCCAGGGCCAGGCTTTGTCTGGAGACTCCAGGGAAAGAGCCTTCCTGCCTCTTACAGCGGCCCGAGCATTCCTTGGCTTGTGGCCACATCATTTCAGTCTCCACCTCTGTCTTCACCTGGCCTTCTGGTTCTTTCAGTGGCTCTCTCGTAAGGACATTGGTCATTGAGTTGAGGGCCCACTTGGATAATCCAGGGTAGTCTCATTTTGAGATCTTTGACTTAGTTACATCTGTAAAATTGTTTTTCCAAATAAAGTCAGAATTAGAGATTCTGGGGCTTAAGATATGGACATACCATTTGAAGTGGGGCGGGGGGGGGGCTGCCATCAACTCACTGCAGCTGCTATCATTTAAACATTTTTTCGGAAAGCACTGGTATTACATGAGTGGGCTTCCCAGCTGGCACTAGTAGTAAAGAACCTACCTGCCGATGCAGGAGACATAAGAGATGCAGGCTCGATCCCTGGTCAGAAAGATACCCTGGAAAAGGGCACGGCAACCCCCACCAGTATTCCTGCCTGGAGAATCCCATGGACAGAGGAGCCCAGCAGACCACAGTCCATGGGGTCGCAAAGAGTTGGACACAACTGAGCGACTGAGCACGCACGCAGTATTACCTGAGTACATTCCACATGCAAACATTCAGGCATTAAGTTAAAATCTTTTTAACGAATGCCCTCAATTCCACCCTCCTCTCCCCCCACGACCACCATCCTGATGAGTTTGGTGCTATCCTTCCAGACCTTGCTGTTAGGACAAAATGATAGATGTTGTCACAGATCATGACCCTGTTGCTGGGCCCTGTGAGAGGTCGTGGGCATCTGAGGTGGGTGAGAGCACCGCCTGGTGCCTGGTCAGCTCTCAGGCATCCAGAGAAGCAGGGAGTAAACCTGTGACCTCCAGGCTGTAACAAGACACACGTGCAAAGTGCATGGGAGCAGCATGGGGCGGCCTTCAGCTGTCTTTGCAAAAGAGGAACGTCTCATTCCAAAGGCTTTACTGAGCGGGGCCACCTGAGCCTTGTCGGGTTCAGAAGATGCCAACCATGCAAGGCACACGTCCGGGGAGTGGGTGAGGAAGGAGCCTGGTTGGATGTGGTTGGTGGCAGGAAGTGAATCCAGAGTCCCCGGAGGCCTGGGGATTCTCCTCTCAGGGAACGGGAGTTTTTCTCCAGGGTGGTAGGTTTCAAACTGTGTCCCTCAGGGGCCCGAGGCCTCTGAAGAGAGGACACTGGGGTCGGGGTAGGTGGCAGGACGGCTGGTCTTCAGGCTCTCACCCAGCCGGGGCCCAGAAGCCCCTCTCCCTGGTGAGTGACATGCACAGGGGTTGCGCCCAGTGGCCCATGGTCCCCTCCCGCCTCGGTCTCCATCAGCTGCCCCCAAACCTCCTGAACAAACACGCAAATGAAGGAAAAGCCTCGCACTTTGGACGACCGCTGTGATGACAAGCGGCAGTAACATGTCTGGAGAGACAGTGAAGACCATAGGAGCCGCCTCTGGGTGACTTTTAAAGTCACCTTTATAGGGTTTTCTCATGTGAAGGACACAGAGGGTATCCTGTGCATGACAGCCAGATGGGCTCTGTTCTTTCTCCAGGATCGATGGGATACACAGCTGCCCAGACCTGCGCCTCGCCAGCCCCTGAGCTGCTGTGGGTGTGACAAGTGAGAGGTGCTCAGACCTTCCAGAAGTATTAGATCCATCTCCACACCCAGCCCAGTGGACTTGGCCTTGAGAGGATTCCTATTGGGTCTGCACATCCCAGGCCGCTCTGGGTGACCACAGCCACGGCTGCACATGAAGCCCTGGCATCTTGGACTTTCTTCCCTGCACTTAACATCAGTTGTCTCACTTCTTCAGGACAACCCTGTAAGGCAGGTGGAACTGACGTATTTATTCTACAGAGAAGGGAACAGAGGCTCAGAGAGGGCGAGTCACTTGCCAGGCTAACACCACAGGGGAGAGGGCCCCGGGGGCTGGGCGCTGCCGTCCATGCCCTTCGCTCTTGCTGTCCTGCTGCCCTGCATGCATGCCCGAGCCCTCAGCTGCCCCACATAGCAGCCGGGGCACTGCTGTTAACACTGGGCCTTTTGGCAAGATGTCAATCAAGAGAAGTGGTTTGCTTAAAAAAGAAAAAAAAATTTGAAATCCTGGAAGTGCAGGGAAGGAAAAACCCACAGATGCGTTTTCAGCCTGGGCTGTATTATTTGCAGACGTGTGGCAAATACAGTGCCAGCTCATTGTTAATAGGAGGGGGTTGAAGGGTAAGAAATGAAACAGGCAGCCTTTGGTTCCCGCAGAGGGGACAGGTCAGGGAGAAGAGAGGCGGTTCTGGGTCTCTGTTACCGCTGTGCAGAAACCAAGGGGACTGTTCTTTCTTTGGCGCCTTAGCACCGACTAGAGGGACACGGGCGACGTCAGTGCTCTTTGCTCCTTGTGACACAGCTGGAAGGGACGAGAAGTGCCGGGCGCGGGAGAACACGGACGGCTTGCCCAAGTGCCTGTCCCTCCCTGTAGGGCCAGTGCTGCTCTGCTCAGGGTAGCTGGTGGGCGGCCCCCCGAGGCAGATCAGGAGAGGTGGTGGATTCTCAGTAGTAGAAAATGGGTTCCGATTTAAGAGAACAAATGAACTTCCTTAAGGTCCTGTAGTTAAGAATCCGCCTTCCCATGCAGGGGATGCGGGTTTGATCCCTGATCCGGGAACTAAGATCCCACATGGCACAGAGCAACTAAGCCCGTGCACCACAGCTGCTGAGCCTGTGCTCTAGGGCCCATGGTCCGAAACAAGAGGAGTCCCGCATGGACCGCAACCAAGACCCAGCACAGCCAAATCAAGCAACCCAAGCTGAAGGCAGGATCGCTGAAGTTCAGCGCTGGCCCAAGTTCCCCTTCCTGTTGTCTTTCTCCTGCAGGGAGGTGACAGGGAAGGTGGGAAATGGCAGCTGAGGGCGACCACAAAACCACACAGGCAGTGTGTCGGGTGGTTTATAACAATGGTACAGAGGTTGGGATGGGCGAGTGCTGGCCACATTTTACAGAAAAGGAAACTGGGCACAGATTTCATGGATAGTAAGCGGTGAGGCTCAGAGGTACCTGACTTTAAGACACCAGACCCTGCGTCTTTCCCTGAGGACCTGGGCATTCTCTGGGAATTGCTGGAGAAATTCCTCAGAAACTTACCCTGCCAGCCCACTCCGCAGTCCTGAAGCAGCCTCCAGGGTGTGGCTCCATTATTTAGAAAGAGTAGACATTAAATCCCCATAAAAATCCTGGGAGGAAACATTCCAGAGTCCTTCTGATTTTATCTGCCAGTCAGCAGTGCCCACTCATCTGCCTATGTAATCACCACACCCATGACAGCAGAAATACAGTCCAGATGCATTGGTAGCTGCAGAGAGCGAAGGTGAATACCTCTCTGATTGCCCGAGTGTCTTCCTTTCTGTCACAGGAGCAGATTCCTGCCTTCAGAGATTAGGCTGGATTCTTGTTTTGCACTCAGGATTCTCTGGGGGGAGGCAGCGGATGTAGGCAGAAGAGCACAGCTTGGGGTTGAGCTAAACTGGGCTTTGAATTCTCGCTGTGTCCACGGGCACCTCACAGAGCCTCCCTGAGCCTCTCGCAGAATAGGGCCAGACACAGAGTCCTCACGGTAGAACACTGCTGTGAGGTTGAGGTAAATGAATGTATATAAGGGCCTTAAATGTCATTTGTGTTTAAAAAAAAATGCTTTTTGATTGGAGTATAGTTGCTTTACAATGTTGTACTGGTTTCTGTTGTACAGCAGCGGGAATCACCTGTAGGTATACATGTATCCCCTCCCTGTGAAGCCTCCATCCCACTGCCACACCCCTCAGATGGTAGAGAATCTGCCTGCAATGCGGGAGACCTGAGTTTGATCCCTGGGTCAGGAAGATTCCCTGGAGAAGGGCATGGCGACCCACTCCAGTATTCTGGCCTGGAAAATCCCATGGACAGAGGAGCCTGGCAGGTTGCAGTCCATGGGGGCGGGCGTCACAAAGAGTCAGACACGACTGAGCAGCTAACGCTTCCACACATATACCCCCTCCCTTGTGAGCCTCCCTCCCGCTCCCCGTCCCACCCGCGGAGCGCTGAGCTGGGCTCCCTGTGTTGTGCAGCAGCTTTGCATGAGCCGTCTGTTTCACACACAGTAGTGTATACATGTGAGTGCCGCTCTCTCAGTCCCACCCTCTTCTTCCCCTCCCCCCGCCCCCACCTCCTGATGCCTCTATTCCTGCCCTGCAAATCCCCCCGGTCCTGTTTTTCTGGATTCCAAATATGTGTGTTAATACACCATACCTTAAATGTCACTTCTTATCCCGCCCCCTCCATTAAGATTGGGGGCGTCTCTTTAGTCTCAAGTCACTGAAAGTCATTTCGTGAAGCCGTGGAGCTCACACATTTGTGTGAAGAAGTGTTTCCCTGAGATTGCTGATGATTGCTCTCATCTGTTCAGCCATCAGCGACAGCAGAAGTGGGCACACTTTTCCCATAGATGCCCAGAGAGTCAGCGTTTTAGGTGTCACGGGTCCTACTGTCTGTCACAGGGACTGGACTTTGGGGATGGAGTGGCAGCAGCCGCAGGTGATACACACACATCATAGCTGTGTCACTGTGGTCCACAGAAAGTTTATTTACAAACGCAAGCTAGATTTGGCCTGTGGGCCATCATGTAACCCCTGATCTCCAATCTGGAGAGGCAGGTCCATAAATGTGAAAATGAACAAGCTGGGGGTGGAGGTGAGGGGCATCTGTTGTCCTTACGGCCTGGTGTCTCCAGTGCATCAACCCAGATAGACCCAAATCGGCTCCTGTGTGCAGCTGTGAGCTCCTCAGAGCTGCCGCTTAAACCTCCTTGATACATCTTAATGCTGTTAATGCGGCTGGTGGTCTGGCTGATTTCTAAGTGACAGCTTCAGTTGTTTGCTGCGTATTCAGGGAAGCCCTACACCCACTCGCCAGTTACAGCGGAAGCCTGGGGAGGGCATGTTTGGATTCTAGAGTTTGCACAGTGCCACTTCTCCTTGGCATCTTCTGGTAGCTCTGTGCCTCTCTGTCTCTGGCTGTTCAGTGAGAGTTGAGGGTGAGATGAGGCAGTTGGCTCAGTGTGGCCTAAACGTCTGTCTTCTTGAGTAAATCATGCCTGTGTAACCTTTTCTTTGAAAGGAGGTCTGCCTTGGAAACTCAGTTTGGGAAATGTGTTGAAGTATTGATAGAAGCTAGGGTGTATAAATCCCATGGATGGAAGAGCCTGGTGGGCTGCAGTCCATGGGGTCGCTAAGAGTCGGGCACGACTGAGCGACTTCACTTTCACTTTTCACTTTCATGCACTGGAGAAGGAAATGGCAACCCACTCCAGTTTTCTTGCCTGGAGAATCCCAGGGACAGAGGAGCCTAGTGGGTTGTCGTCTATGGGGTCGCACAGAGTCGGACGTGACTGAAGTGACTTAGCAGCAGCAACAGCAGCAGGGTGTGTGTGTGTGTGTGTATATATATATATATATATATATTTTTTTTTTTTTTTTGCTGTTGTTTGTTTTTTTGCTTGTTTGCTTTTGCTGGGCATCATCAGGATCCTAGTTCCATGACCAGGGATCAAACCTCTGCCCCTTGCAGTGGAAGCACAGAGTCTTAACCATTGGATCTCCAGGGAAGTCTCTAGAAGCTAAGCTGGTCTTGCTGAAGAAGGGTGTGAGGGGAGGCCGTCTGGCCACTAAGCCCTTGGAGCAGCTTCTAGAAACTTTGGGGACCTGTCAGGAGCAGACAAGACCCCCTGATGTGGTGTGAGGCTGAAGAAGTATGCATGGGGGACCCAGCCACTTTTCATCTGTAGCAGGAGTGAGTTTGGATAAGTTGAATGCTCTCAGCTCCTTCCTAAGAAGCCTGAGTCTCTTGCTCGAGATTGTCTGAAAATTTGTAACTGAAGAATAGCTTTCTATTAGCAATTAAGCCTAGAGAAGCTGTAGACAGTTGTGGATTTCTTCTTAGAGGTCCGCCTTAAAAAAAAATCTGTCGATGAAAAGGCGGTGGGCAGACAGGTTGGCAAGCGATCCAGCGTGTAGAATTGAGATGGCGCGCGCGCGCGCGCGTGTATGTGTGTGTGTGTGTGTACACACACGCTTGCTCAGCAGCCTCCTGGCTGTTCCTCTTGCCTGTTGCCCAGTCTTTCCTCTGCAGCCAGAGTGACTTATTCAGATGAGGTCTCTTCCAGTCTCTCTCTTGCTTAAATCCGCTTGGAGGTTTCCTTCCACTGAGCAAAGGCCAGAGCCTTGCTGTCCTCCTTCGGGCTCCAGCTCTCACCATGGTCCCTCCAAACCCCTTTCCCTATTGCCTTCCCAGACACCTTAGTGAGTCTGGTTTTTCTCTGTGGACTTTTCACACCATAATTGTGTTATCAGTTGTTTAAAGACTGTCTCCCTGGATAGACTGTGTGCTCCTTCATCTCCTCTGCCAACTCCCTGGTACCCAGAGTGCCAGGGCCATAAGAAGAACCTAATGTGGATTTGCGGGCTAAACGTCTGAGTAACGAGGGTGTATACGTCTTTGCTGGAGCAGCTGGCGCTTTACTTGTGGGTGGGGACTGCTGGGCCCCAAACGTCCATCTGTTCTGTCCAATGCCCTTGAACTCTGTCCCTGAACAGTGAGAGTAAATGCCGCTTAGTAAGCCCTTTGTACAGATGTTGTCCATGCAACTTAATCACTTGGGAAAAAAAACTAGATGTCCATTCTCAGTAAATTAGATAATTCTCTCCCAGTCCGACCCTCTCATCTCTGCTCTCATCCACCATCCCGTCCCCCATCTGTTTGCTCATCTGTGTGTCTATTCATCCACGGGAAACATGCTCCGAGCGATCAGTATGTACCTGATATCATCTGGGGCCCTGAGAATATGGTCCTTGAGACCCTCAGAGTCTTTGGGGAAAAACAGATACATCCACAAAAAGTTACAGAAGTGTGGCAGGCTGCGTTTGTGCAGGCTTCAGGACTACTCAGAGGACAGAAGTAAAGACTCTTTAAAGTTCTGGTTTGCCAGTTCTTTATTCCCAGCAGAGAGTCTTTGGCCTCCGCTGACATCTCTAATTGTATATTTGTACAAACAGAAGAACAAATTAACAGATAAGCGCAGAACCCTGAAAGTGGTCCAGACCAGGCAGCTGCCTCCCTCCTGGGGACGTGAGGAGAGCGTAGGGCTGTCGCCTGGCCTGGCTGACCAAGCTGGAGACAGCCGTGCATCTGATGTGTTGTTCCTTCTTGAAAAGTGAGATGAGAAAGCAGGGTATTGGTTGAATGGGAAATAGTTGTCATTTCTGGCAGTGCAAAGTGAGAGCTAATCGTTTTGGGGAAGGCTATTTGAAAAGAGGGGGTGTGTGAGAAAGCGCCTGGAAGACGTAAATTACGGGTGTCGTTTCACGATTGGGACCACGATTCACCGTCCTGTATTGTCCGCCTTTTTGCCTTGTCCTCTGAGCGGTGAATCCGAGAGCCCTGTAATTAGAAGACAAAGACTGTGATTCTCTTCCTTTGGTTCCTCTTATCTCCAAACTAGCTCATCCTTCTCATGCATGACGACTGCGGATTTGCTCCAGAGCAGTTGGAGGCTTGATTGACACTTTCATGGAAGTGGAGCTTCCTTCATCATTCCCTTGCTTCCTCAGTCCCAGATGCTCAGTCAGGGTCCACAGTGTGCCAGGGCCAGTGTGAACGAGAAGACGTGGAGGCTGCTGTCCCCAAGCTTGCAGGGAGCAACCAGTTGCAGCCTGAGCCCCGGGGACGGTACAGGGCAGCAGTGGAGGGTGTGGTTAGTTCTGGTGGTCAGGAAGGTGTCTCACAAGAAGTCCTCTTTTAGCTGAATCTTGAAAGATGGGGGAACAGCCAGCTGCACACAGGCTGGGGAAAGAAAGGAGGGGGACATGACTTGCAGTAATACTTGCTTCACATGTTTATTGGAGGATTAAGTGTACAAATACATTGGTGCATAGGCATTCAGCTTTGGCCACCGGATGCTAACAGCTGATTCATGGGAAAAGACCCTGATACTGGGAAAGATTGAAGGCAGGAGGAGAAGGGGGTGACAGAGGATGAAATCGTTATATAGCATCACTGACTCAGTGGACATGAGTTTGAGCAAACTCTGAGAGATGGTGAAGGACAGGGAAGCCTGTCATGCTGCAGTCCATGGGGTCACAAAGAGTCGGACACGACTGAGTGACTGAACATCAACAAAAGGCGTTCACCACACTTTGGCTTCCCCTCCAGCCAGCATCTCTGTTGCTTTCTAGCAGGGACTTCAGAGAACCACGTGACCTCTCAGGTAATCAGTGAAGGCTGCCTTGTGTACCCAGAGATGAAAAGGGTTCTGATTGCCTGTGGGTCTTGCCTGTCCCTACACGCTAATATGTGCAGCACCTGGGGTGTTCACTCCAGAAAGGCCCCGAAATCCTGCTGCCCTGTGTCTCCAGCCACGGGCTCTGCCTTTCCCTGCAAACTAGCATACTGCCCCCTGATCCCCCTACCCAGACCATAGCCCAGATGGTGAGCCGCCTTCTCTCGGGGGCCAGGGAGAGGGAAGTGAGGATGACCATGCTATCTCACGCTCTGTGTTGGTGGGAACTGAAGAGAAGGCTCCATCACGAACACGTGTCCTCCAAGAGTCCTGGGGCTTCAGGAAGGCATGAGGATGTTTGTGGCCAGTATCAATAGAAAGCTGATTTTTCATACAAAATCTCTGCCCCACACTTCTTTCATGGCTAGAATTGGAAGTCAAATCAGCTTTTGGGAGGATTGCTGTAACCCTCAGATGCTCCCTTCTCCAGTCTCTGTAGACAGTGTGAAAAGACAGCTGGTTAAGTTGGTGAATAAGATTTGCCACCAGTTGTCATCCTGCGCTTGCTGTCGACCCAGGCCTTGTTTTCAAGATGGATCCACCAAGGTCAGAAAGTTCATGGATTCTTTTTCCAGCCAGCCACCCTGAAACTGAGGCTGATTCGTGTCTCCTGACTTGCTGATGCCAATAATGCCACCAGTTAGAAGAAAAGCTCCTGAGTGGGAAGGATTTAACAGCTCTCAGGTTCTTACACCCACTGTCCAAGAGGGTCCCGACAAACAAGCATGTGTTGTTTTGTTCAGTTGCTAAGTCGCGTCCGACTCTTTGAGACCCCATGGACTACAGCGTGCCAAGCATACCCAAAGGGAAAGTTGTCCATCAGGAAAATACCTTCTTTTTTAAAAAATATAGTTATTTTAATTGGAGGATAATTGCCTTACAATATTGTGGTGGTTTTTGCCATACATCTACCCTCTTTTTAAAATTGATTGTTTTGAAGAAGCCCTTTGTTCACGTTACTGTAGAATGAGTGGCATCTGTCCTTAAAGTCCTCAACTTGTCTTTTGTTTTGGTCCTTCTGGTCACCCTTCCCCTCAGCCTGGTGGGACAGGCAGTCAAAACTTTCCTTTTTGTAAGTGAGGTTCCCTTTGTCCAAGCTTTGTTCGTGTCCGATCTGAGACAAGGCTGCACTCAAAAGTGTGGTGATGCCACCGCTGCCTTCACTGTCTGGGAGTCCTGCCTCTGGTCTGTTTGCCTGATTCATGTCGTGCCAAGGAAGCTTCTCCTAGCCTTGTTGTTCAGTCGCTCAGTAATGTCTGACTCTTTGTGACCCCATGGACTGCAGCATACCAGGCTTCCCTGTTCCCAGTCTCCCAGAGTTTTCTCAAACTCATATCCACTGAGTCAGTGATACCATCCAACCATCCCATCCTCTGTCGTCCCCTTCTCCTCCTGCCTTCAATCTTTCCCAGCATCAGGGTCTTTTCCAATGAGTCGGCTCTTTGCATCAGGTGGCCGAAGTATTGGAACTTGAGCTTCAGCATCAGTCCTTCCAATGAAAATTCAGGACTGATGTCCTTTAGAGTTGACTGGTTTGGTCTTCTTGCAGTCCAAGGGAGTCTCAAGAGTCTTCTCCAGCACCACAGTTTGAAAGCATCAGTTCTTTGGTGCTCAGCCTTCTTTACAGTTCAACTCTCACATCCATACATGACTATTGGAAAAACCAAAAGTCAAAAGGCTTTGATTCAACAGACCTTTGTCAGCAAAGTGATGGCTTAGGTGTGGAGGTAAACTCAGAGAAGCGAGTTCCAGAGAAGGTATTGGGTTCCATGTGGAAGCAGCAGGGGGAGAGTGGTGTTTGGAGGATAGGCTTCAGAGCTGCCCTCAGCCCTCTTGCCCCAATGCAAGGAAGACTTGAAGACATTGGCCCTCTCATCCAGTGGGGGAGGATTGGAAAGAATGTTTTATTTACTTTATACAGTAATGTGATACAGATACATCTGTTAGTGGTTACAGGATTAATGCATCTTCCTCGTAGAAAGTATAGAGAAGTCCAGACACATGCTACAGATTCATCTGACTGCCCTCTCTCTGATACCCCACCGTCTTTCAGATCTCTTCCATCCTCACCTTACTGATCCACAGTCATTGCTAGTTTTATCTAGGACACATACTGGGTATTTGCAGTTAATGTTAGTAGCAGCTTTAAAAAAAAAAATTTTTTTTTTTTTTAATTGTGCTGTACAGCTTTTGGGATCCTAGTTCCCTGCTGCTGCTAAGTCACTTCAGTTGTGTCTGACTCTGTGTGACCCCATAGACGGCAGCCCACCAGGCTCCCCTGTCCCTGGGATTCTCCAGGCAAGAACACTGGAGTGAGTTGCCATTTCCTTCTCCAGTGCATGAAAGTGAAAAGTGAAAGGGAAGTCGCTCAGTCGTGTCCGACCCCTAGCATGGACTGCAGCCCACCAGGCTCCTCCGTCCACGGGATTTTCCACCCCACTCGAGTGGGGTGCCATTGCCTTCTCCCCTAGTTCCCTGACCAGGAATTAAATCCGAGTCCTGGTATCTCAGTTTGTAAAGCATCCGCCTGCAGTGCCGGAGACCCCTGTTCGATTCTTAGGTTGGGAAGATCCCCTGGAGAAGGGATAGGCTGCCCACTCCAGTGTTCTTGCCTAAGCTCACTTAGCAGGGAAAGTGCGAAGTCCCAACCGCCTGGACCACCAGGGAATTCCATAGCAGCATTTTGTTAAACGGAGAACAGGAGCTTTTTTCCTGTGCCATTAAAAGTTTATCAAGAGCACTCTTTGGTGGGATAATACATTTTAGTTTACATTTTTAATGGATGTTAGATTCTTTCAAAGCTCAAATAGTAGGTATAAAGGTGTGGTAACTGAATAGCCTCACTCCCACCCCGCTGTCCAGGCCCTGCCCCAGGGCTGGTGCCCCTTTGGTTGGTGCCTTGAACTTCACTTCTGTACCTTCCTAATGCAAAAATAAAGAGCAACAACTTGATATTCTTCCTTCCCCGTTTTTGCACCCAAGGTAATGTATTACACCCACCGTCTGTAGTCTGCTCTCACTTTCCTGTTGCTGCTGCTAAGTCTCTTCAGTCGTGTCCGACTCTGTGCGACCCCATAGATGGCAGCCCACCAGGCTCCCCCATCCCTGGGATTCTCCAGGCAAGAACACTGGAGTGGGTTGCCATTTCCTTCTCCGCACTTTCCTGTTATGGTTTCTCTTTTAGATGTTTTCATAACTGCACATGGATGGTATCTCATTCTTCAAAAGCACCTTTAAATTCTTTTAAAGAAGTTCACTCGATCATTTTTTTTAATCTTACAGAAAGATAGTGAATGAAAAATAAGCGTCATTTTTCTCCCCAGTCCCACTCCTAATCTGCTATCAGTGTTGCTGTTTTCTTATATACTTTCCCAGAATTATTTTTGTTCTTGTACCCTCATGAGTGTGTGTGTGTGTATATTTATGTGTATAAGTCATTTTCTTAAACCAGGCATCTCCTATGGACATGTCATAATTTCTTGAATCATTCCTCTATAGTTGTACCGTTAGATTCTTTTTTGTTTTACTTGTCTAAGCCTGGGAAGAGGAATCATCTTCAATGTAAATTTTTGTTGACGTCTTTGTTTCCTCTGGATAAATCCTGGGAGTGTGATTTCTGGGTCAAAGGACGGAGATGTTTTAGGGATCTTGGTTCACACGAGCTCATGGCTTCCCCCAAGGGATTGTATCTCTTCTCACCGTAGATACCCTGAGGACAATGACAGTCCCTCTAACAACAGGGCCACCCCAACTCCCAGCCCAGGGAGTCCCTGGTCTTTTGTTCATTGCAGCACTGTTTACAATAGCCAAGACATGGAAGCAACCTAGATGTCCATCAGCAGACGAATGGATAAAGAAACTGTCATACATATATGCAGTGGAATATCTCTCAGCCATAAAAAGGAACGAACGTGACTCAGTTGAACTGAGGTGGATGAACCTTGAGCTTGTTATGCAGAGTGAAATAAGTCAGAAAGCGAAAAACAAGTACCATATATTGACGCTTGTATGTGGAATCTAGAACAATGGTACTGGTTAACCTGTGTGCAGGTCAATAACAGAGATGTAGGCATAGAAAATGGACTTGTAGACACAGCAGGGGAAGGAGAGGATGGGACGAATTGAGAGAGTAACACTGACATATATATACTACAATGTGTAAAATAGCTGGGGGAAGCTGCTGGATAACACAGGGAGCTCAGCTCGGTGCTGTGACGACCTAGAGGGGTGGGATTGGCGGAGCAGGGGAAGGGAGGCCCAAGAGGGAGAGGATATGCGTATATATCTCCGTGGACAGAGGAGCCTGGCAGGCTACAGTCCATAGGGTCAAAAAGAGACACTACTGAGCGACTATCACACGGCTGATTGCTGGTGGTGGTTGGTGGAAAGCAGCACAACATTGTAAAGCGATGATCCTCCAATTAAAAAAGAAAAGAAAGAAAGAAACTGACGTTTTCTCAAGTGGTTACGCAGGTTTCTCTTTGCTGGATTTCAGAGACTCTCTCAAAGCCCGCTGCCCAGAGCCCAGTTGAATTGCTTATTAGCTCCAGGAACCTGGAAAGGGCTCAGCTTGGCCATCCTCCTTCTGGGCTGCCGAATAGAGGGTGAGACACCCCTAGGGTTGTCGGCAGATTAGTGTCTGGTGTCAAGGATAGCACACTGCTGTTCCTTCTCAGTAGTTGTCATGTTATTCAGTGGGTGAGTGAGTGAAAGTCGCTCAGTCGTGTCCGACTCTTTGCGTCCCCATGGACTATATATAGTCCATGGCATTCTCCAGGCCAGAATACTGGAGTGGGTAGCTGTTCCCTTCTCCAGGGGATCGTCCCAACCCAGGGAACAAACCCAGGTCTCCCGCATTGCAGGCGGATTCTTTACCAGCTGAGCCACAGGGGAAGCCTCATGTTGTCGTATTACTGTTTTAGCATACAGGTCAATCAGGGAGACCCTCCCACCTGCCTGGCACTGTTGCACACACACAAGACGTGTCAGCTCCTCTTGTGCTCAGAATAACCCTGTGCCTGTGACTGTTACACCCATTTCACCGACAAGGACAGTACAACACAGAGAAGTCAGGTGGCCTGCTCGTGGCCACGCTGTTAGGGGCTCAGGACTCGGTCAGGAGCCACGTGGTCCCCAGAGCGCAGGCTGCTCAGCCATCCCTCCTCCTGCCTCCCGGAGGAGCCTGCTGCCTCTTTAGGGACCGCCTCCTAGTATCTTCTCATCCTCTGTTCAGGCAGAGCTTTGTCAAGTCTCTCCTCCTCCCGTCACCTTTGAGCTGGCTTTTCCTCTTGTTTGCTAAGGGTTGGTAGTAGAAAAGCCTTGAAAATGCAACAGACCTGAATTTGTCTCCCCTTCCTACGTGTGCGGCCTCGTCTGGGGGACATTACCCACCCCCAGAATCATCATCACGATTTAAAAAAATCACTTAAAAGGTTACTCATTTGGCTCCGCCGATTCTTAGTTGCGGCATGTGGGATCTAGTTCCCCAACTAGGGATGGAACTCGGGCACCCTGCATCGGGAGCACAGAATCTTAGTCACCGGACCACCAGGGAGGTCCCTGTTCACCACAGTTAATGATGATCGAAGGTAACCTAAATGCCCTGACGGCACGCAGTGTGAAAGGAAGGGCCCGTTTCCCTCATCGCCTCTCCCCCTTCTCTGTTCCATTGGATTCCTCTCAGTTTTGATCCACAGTCTTACATTCTGTCCAGTTCACATTCCTTTTCTTTTTAAAAAAAAAAATGTATTTTCACTTTTTGGCCATGCTGGGCGTTCATCACTGCACGTGGGCTCTCCCTGGTCGTGGCAAGTGGGGGCGGCTCCCTAGCTGCAGTGCTGCTTCTTGCAGTGACTTCTCCTGTTGCTGAGCACAGGCTGTCGGGCGCAAGGGCTTCAGTACTGGGGCGCATGGGCTTAGTTGCCCCAGGACACGTGTCCCCTGAATTGGCAGGCAGATCCTTAACCGCAGGACCACCGGGGAAGTCTCCTCCAGTTCACACACGATCCTGTCACAAAAGGAAGCTCACTCCCAGGGTCTGATAACATCATGACTGACTGAGCGTCTACCAGTGCCGGCTGTCAGCTGTCTGCGAGAATTACCATCCCACCAGGCGATTTAGCGTCTTGCACCCAGTCCTGTTCTCATGGGGCCCTTCTGAGTCAGAGGAGGAGGTCATACTCAGCTGCCTTAACTTGCCCACACATGACAGGGGAAAGGATGGAGCCATCTTGGGGGACAGAAATTGGCCTCTGTTTGCACACCAGGTGTGTCTGTGTATGTGACCATTGTCCTGGTCACGGTGACTATTTTTTGCCATTGCGTGTTTGATGTCTCACCTCTCAGCTCCTAATTAGGCCTCTCTAGCTCCAAAACTACATGCTTTTTCACACCCACAATGATCTCAATGGGATTAACAGCCTTTTTTTTTTCCTGTGAAGGTAATTGAGATCTTTCATGGTGGCATATTTTTATTACTGTAACTCCGTCTCTAACCATCCTTCCACTAAATCTCTTACTGTTTTCCAGTAACTGCTTCTTCCCCTCATTCTGAACAGGAAATGTTAAGGGACCATTGAGAGGCAGAATTTCCCGTGATTATGCAAACCATGTTAACCATGATGTGTTTTCTCTCTCCCCCTCTCCTCTCTCCTGATGGCAGGTGCCTGGAGATTTGAGTCAAACATCCGAAGACCAGAGTTTGTCGGATTTTGAAATGTAAGTCCACAGCGCCTGCTCATGAAGAGCCTTTTAGAAACAGGACTCTTGTTGCTTGGCTCACATCCCAGGAGACCACAACCAAAAAAAAAAAAATGTTTAAATCTGCATGGCTGACTTGGTTATTGTAGAGCTGGGGAGTTGTCCGCCTGCAGTCTGCGTCCGGCCTTTAGATGTGTTTTTAGTCTCCCTCCATGGGTGTTGAAAAACAATTTAATCTTTTTGGCTGACATTTAAGAGTGGGAAGATGCCACATGAAAATTTAAATTTCTCCATTTTCTTTAAAAGAAGAAATCCCGGCAAGGCCACCATCAGCTGGAGCTGAGCGGCAACCGCCTCTGCTGTACGGGGCGTGTGCCCCTCCGCTCGCCTTGGTCCCCACTCCTCCGGCCCACTTCACTGGTTCCATTGTCTGGGTGTCTCCTGTTCCAGTTTTGAGTTTGCAGCCCCAGGGTTTTTGGAAGCACAAGAGTTCAGTATCTTGGTCTGATTTTTGATTGGGTTTAATTCTGTCTGGTGTTTTTGCCGATAACCCCTAGGCTATTTGGTTGATCTTCAGACTGACTCTTTCTGATTGAGTTGCCTTGGTTTTTGGACTGAATAGTCCTGTGGGGTTGAGGAAGAGAGTGGAGTGAGTCCCGAGTCAGGGTCAAGCAGAACCTCCCTCTTCTCATTTAGATGTGCTGAGTGGAGGAAGCTTTAGGCTCCCCAGGAGATGGTGTCATCTGTCCCTCTGCTTCTGGAGGGGGGGTGGGGGTGGGGGACATTGGAAGAGCACTTTGTTAGAGCCAGGCCGGGCCAAGTTGAAACCTTAGTTGTGTGACCTCGAGCTGCTTAATCTCTCTGGGCCTGAGTTTGCTCATTCATAAGATGCAGATCACAGCTGGCCTTGTGAGACGGAGGTAGAGATTAGAGGCAGGGGGTATCTAGAGGCCCTGAGTGCTGGTGCGTGGGGTTGTGGAAGTTATAGTGAAGGATGAAAATCAAAGACAAGTTTGTCTCTGCTGGCTCTTTGGGGGATGAGTGGAGGGGGGTATAGCATGAAAGAGGGTCATGAAATGGCAGCCTGGTGGAGGGCAAGGGGGAACCAGCTGGGGAGAGAGGTGAAAGCCAAATAGGGGATCCCAGAGGTGGGCCACTCATGAGGTGGAAGGGACTCATTGAAGCAGGAATTCATCACTGCCTACTGTGGGAGGCACCCTGCTAGTTCCTGGTGGAGGGGTTGAATCAGCACAGACCAGCCACACTCTCCTCCTCCTACCCCCAGGGTGCTTGTCTCCACTAAAGCCAGAGGGAAGTGCCATTCCCTCCCTTGAGATGGAGCTGCAGATCCCGCCTGTCCTTGCAGGGAAGGCCCTGGCTGACCTTGGCTCCATCTCCAGTCTCCCCCCACCCTCTCTTCATACCAGCTGCCCTGGTGGGCTTGATTCCTCCAACTTATCTGGTCTTCCATACACAGGATCATGATTGTATTCACTTAACCCACACTTGTAAATGTAGGAGAGAGATGGTCATGTAAACAGTCAATTCTAATACAGTGTGATACAGAAAGGGGAACACACCTAACCAGCCTGTGTGATCTCCTGTGAGGTTGTCCAGACCTCACCCATCCTGGGAGGTTAATGAAAACGGGAGTATTAGTTACACTTCTGCACCCTTCCCCCGGCCGAAAGAAATGAAGGGGGAACACTGGTCACTAGCACAGTTTTGGGGGTCTTTCCAGGAGAGGTGTTGTAGATACCCAAGTCAATTCAGTGGACCAGAATTGCAGGTTGTACTCAGATCCCCAGGGAGGTGATCAATAGGCCTTATTTTGCCCCATGAAGGGGATCAGCGACTTGGCTCAGAGCTTAGAAGAAATGCTATTTCAGGAAAGAATCATTTCTTTGTGAAAATGAAATGCTCTTTACCCTGGAGGTTGTGAGACTGTTGAGTCATGGAATCTTCCATCATCAGCGCATCAAACCGTGTTCCAAGCACAAGAGGCTGGTGAATTTTTATGAGCTGCTCTTTAGAGAGAAGGAGAGCTTGAGAAAAAGTGTTTATCCCTAGAACGGCTCTGAATGGAAGCAAGGACTGGGACCTCCCAGCCCTTCCAGAAATGCACAATACTGTTAGGAGAGCTGTTAGGAGTGATCTGGAAGTTTCAGTGACAGCTTATCAGCTCTGCATGTTGATCCAGCTGTGGAAGAGTGGTGATGGTGGGCGTGTGCACCCACGACTCAAGAGTGTGGTTAAAGTCATCCAGTAAGGCACAACTGTCATGCTACCGAAAGAACCCTTGAGGTTCTCTCGAGTAGCCTGTGAGGATCAACAGAGATGATCTGGGTGAAAGCGTGGGTCCGTCCATGGTACATGTGCAGTAAATGATTCTGCGTTTGAATTTAAATCTGGCTTTATTCAACCCTGACTTCAGACCATACCACAAAGCTACAGTCATCAAGAGAGTGTGGTACTGGGACAAAGGCAGAAAAATTGATCAACAGAACAGCATAGAAAGCCCAGGGACAAACCCACGCACCTGTGGATACCTTATCTTTGACAGAGGAGGCAAGAATATGCAGTGGAGAAAAGACAGCCTCTTCAATAAGGAGTGCTGGGAAAACCTGGGCAGGTGCATGTGAAAGAAGGAAATGAGAACACTCCCTAACATCATAAACAAAAATAAACTCAAAAGGGATTAAAGGCCTAAATATAAGGCCTTTGCGACTTCTTTGCAACCCCATGGACTGTAGCCCACCAGGCTTCTCCATCCATGGGATTCTCCAGGCAAGAATACTTGAGTGGGTTACCATTTCCTTCTCCAGGGGATCTTCCCGACCCAGGGATCGAACCCGGGTCTCCCGCATTGGAGGCAGACGCTTTAACCTCTGAGCCACCAGAGAAGTTGCACAAATATAAGGCCAGACATTTAAAACTCTTAGAGGTGGGCTTCCCTGATGGCTCAGAGGCAAAGAATTCGCCTGCCAATTCAGGAGATATGGGTTCAATTTCCTGGTCTGGAAAGAGCCCACATCCCGAGGAACAACTAAGCCCATGCACCACAGCTACTGAGCCATCGAGCCTGTGCCCTGGAGCCCAAGAGCTGCAACTACTGAAGCCCGAGCACCCTAGAGCCCGTGCCCTGCAGCTAAAGAAGCTACTCCAGTGAGAAGCTTGCACACTGCGACTAGAGAAGAGCCCCTGCTACAGGAGAAGCCCATGCAACAGTGAAGACCCAACAGAGCCAAAAATAAGTAATAAGTAAAATTAAAAAAAAAAAACAAAAAAAACCCAATACAACTCTTAGGGGAAAATACAGGCAGAACACTCTTATAAATTGCAGCAAGATCCTCTTTGACCCACCTCTTAGAGTAATGGAAATAAAAATAAAACTTGCTCTATTCAAGCCACACAGTGTTTTTGGAAAAGCTGCAAGAGTGGTTATTGGTGCCTGACTTTCTGAAATTCCCTTCCCCCACCCCAAACAGCCATTGCTTGCATGACCATGAGCGTTGTTTTCATGGAGTCTGATCTTAAAATGAGGTGATGATGCTGGTTTAGTCGCTAAGTTGTGTCCAACTCTTGCGACCCCATGGACTGTAGCCCATAAGGCTCCTCTGTTCATGGAATTTTCTAGACAAGAATACTGGAATGGGTTACCATTTCCTCTTCCAGGAGATCTTCCTGACCCAGGGATTGAACTTGGGTCTCCTGCATTAGCAGGCAGATTCTTTATAGACTGAGCCACCAGAGAAGCACCGCCCCCCCTTAAAATGCGGGTCAAGGTTTAAAGTGGGCACTGTGAGGACACTGCACGAATCCTCCGAACACTCTAGACACCCTGTGAGCATTAGTGCTCTTGACCCCCGCTAGGCTCGTGGAGTCTTCCCGTGATCAGCCCCCTCTTCAGATGAGCAAAATGAGGTTCAGATAAATTACAGGCCACCGTCACTCAGGTAGTAGGACCTGAAAGGCAGCTGTCTCTCAGCCAGAATGTGAACGGCATCTACAAATTTTACACACACCCGCACACAAGCATTTTAAACTAAGGCCCTTAAAAATAATCTTGGGCGACCAAGTAATGAAACCGTGAACTGCTCTTTTAGTCTACTGTCGAGCATAATACATGCTGACATACATGGTGTGCCTCTTAGAGGAGAAAATTAATAGCTTCCTCCCTTTTTTGGTAAATTGAAATGACCAGTTTCGATCTTTCTTCTGTTTAGATCAAACCGAGCTCTGATCAACGTCTGGATCCCGTCAGTGTTTCTCCGGGGCAAAGCTGCCAATGCCTTCCACGTGTATCAGGTAATTACCTGGTTTTCAGTTAGACGCCACTGCCAGGGTGGAGCCCACACTTGCTTGTTACTCTCTGGAGCTTTTACATCTTGGTGGTGGAGTGTGGAGTGCCGTACAGAGAAGGCCACAGCGTTCTAACACCAGCATCTACCTGCCCAACCTCCCCGAGGCAGCGGTCCTTCCATCAGGCTGGGGGTGCTTCCTCATGCTGGCCGGGGGTCCTAGTGTGGCTGTGACCACTCAGCTCAGGCTGCTTGAGCAGAAAAGCAGGGCGTTGATGGCTTTGTTACAACTGAAGAGTCCAGGCATGGGTCTGGCCTCAGGCTCGGCTGGACCTGTGGTCAGGAAGCTGCCACTATTTCCTCCTGTTTCCTTTGCCAGGGCATCCTTTTCAGGCTAGTTCTCTCTGTAGGTGGACCAGGCGGCTCCCGGAAGCATCAGACTCTCAGCCAGTCTGGGCATCTCTCAAGGGTCTGTCTTGGATCCCAGGCACATCCCTGAACCCAGGGGTGGAGTGATGGACTTCTGTGCTGGGCCAGGTTCAAATCATGTGACCCCCTCACCTCCACTGGCAAGGGGGTTGGAGTTAACCTCATCTGACCTTGCTACTGAGGGAGGGGCAAGGCAACACCGCAGATGAAAACCAGGCCACTCGGTGAAGAGAAGGGGCTACTGAGGGAGGGGCAAGGCAACACCGCAGATGAAAACCAGGCCACTCGGTGAAGAGAACGGGCAACAGACAGTTGTCAGGTGATGTTCAATTTGCCTCCTGGGGTGGAGCCGGCCAGCCTACACCCAGTTGGGGATTGAGTGTCTGGGACAAGGGGAACCTTTGCTTTAGAGCTGATTTTGCCCCAACAATTGGGACCCTGGTTTTCCATCTTTTCTCTGATTTTCTGATGTCTTTTCCAGCCCTGCCTACTTACCCACTTTCTTTCTTTCTTCTTTCTCTTCTGAACTGAACTCCAGCCATTGGTGTTTTGTGCTGGGGCTGTTTGGTTTTCAGCTTTGACTCTTCACTGCTTCTGGCTCCACTGTCATCCTGTGTCACAACAGCTTTCATTAGGTTTTGTTCTTATTCCCACGAGCTCTGTGAAAAACCTTGGTTTTGTTTTGTTTTGTCATTTTTCTTAGTGGGGAATTGACCGTTGAAGTTTTCTCAGCTATGAAGGCATGTCTCCAGGAGACTGGGGTAGGGCTGAAAGGATGCTGAACTTGGGAATAGGGGCCCTGGTCTCACTTTTATGGCTTAGGTAAAGATCAGTTTCCTTATCTGTAAAATGGAAATCATAATAATGCTCACTTTGGAAAGCTTTTGTCGGGACGAGGAATACGTGGTGCCTAATAGGCACTTGAGATTCGTCTCTCATCTTCTGACTTGGCTGCTGCCTTTGGTCACTGATGGCAGGTCTGGCAGTGGGCGTGGGTTCTGTAGGGATGGGCCTGAGCATGCTACACGCCGCTCACCTGAAATCTTCTGGACAGATGAGCTAGAGTTTGGCAAGGAGGTTTGCACTAGAACGTCACGTTAGTTTGCTTGTTTGGCCGGGCGACAATAGCACTTTAGTAAATATTAGGGAATCTTTGTGTTCGCGATGTTCTCAGCTCTGGCTTGAAAAGAGAATTGGAGATGACAGATTTCTGAATGTCCTCTTCTCCTTTTTTATCCCAAACCAAACCAAGAAGACACCCTCTTATTTGAATGTCCTGTAACTTCTGCCTTGCGATCATCAGAAAGCTGGGGGTGTTGCCTGGAGGAGGAAGAGAGGGAAGCAGACAGCTTTATTTTAGAGCAAAATTAGAATGCGAGCTCCCTGGAGAGGTTTCCTTGACCTTTCGTTCCTGACTCCTCCCCCACCTCACCCCGGCAAGTCACAGGGCCGTTTTCAGTGACCAGAAGTCTGTTACGAACGAGACGGACACAGCACATATGCCGTTGCCTGGGAGATTGTTCCCACACTGGTCACGGCGGCGTTCGAGCCGCACTTGCCCTGTGCTTGACCAGAGTTTCCAAAGCTTTCCTGGATATGATCCAGCCCATTGTGCAGAGGACGAGGCCCAGATCACATGGAGCCGCGGGCCTGGCAGGCCTCGCATCACCCAGAGCAGCTCCATCCCATGCTGCGGGCTCTCTGAAAATCCCCTCTGGTCTTGGAGTAGTATGGAGCAGCATTTCTGGAAGGCAACTGTCTCTCTCCTTTTAGCAAACAGTGCTTCCGGTCAGTGCCTCAAGAACAGACTCTGAGCATGTGGCTGGAAGCTTTTGAGAAAGGCTTTGTTACAGTGTGCTTTGCTTTGACTTTGTTGTTTTTTAAACGATAATGATAATTGGAGAGAGGGTGACTCATTTAAAATAGTGGTACCGTTGGACTTTATTTTTACTAGCTTAAAAATACATTTTATATAATTCCACAAAGGATTTCAGATAATTTCTAGAGAAACTCAGAAAGGAGTGATAAAATAGAAGAAATACAATATCAAAATCAGAGTAAATGTAAACTAAGAGCACTTTCATTAAGGGAACACTGGAAATCACACATATAGATATACATATATATATATATTTATAATGAGAGCCTACATGGTTGCTCTCATTAGTTTGAAAGTTTCCCTTTGTGCTTCCTGGCAGCCAGTGTGAAAATGGAAATGTAGCTATTTTGGGTAAGTCCATCACTAACTGGAAGAAGATATGTCAGTTCCTCAAAGAGCTCTAAAAGAAATGTCGCTATGGGACTTTAGACTAAACGATAATAGAGGACATGGCAGACGATGCCCTGTTGCATCCCTGTGGCAGATCACTCTCAGGTTTACTTAAGATCTCCCTCCAAGGAAGCTAAGTGCATAACCATAAAAAGGACCTTGAGTCCATTTGAAGAGCCCAGATGAAAGGAACAGCATGTGTAGCTTTTCCAGCAGATCTGCGCTGTCCAGTCCAACAGCCACTAGCCTCATGTGGCCATTTAAATTTGACTTAATTGAAATTTAACTTGAGTCCCTCAGACGCGCCATCCGCGCTTCAGGTGCTTCATAGCCACGTGAGGCTGGTGGCTGCCACATTGGACAACGTAGACACAGAACATTCCCATCATCACAGGAAGTGCCGGATGGGGACCATTTAGATCAGTCTCTCCTGGAGTGGCAGGAAGCTAGGTGGTCTTCTGTGTCGTCCTATCTGTGCTTAGTGAAGTTTTGGAGTGACAGAAATCGGGCATCCCGTGACAGGTTCTGCAGGGCGACGACCACTGGTCTTATAGCTCCTCAATCACTGGCAATGATGTAGAAGAAGTCTCCCTGTGGCCACGGGGCCTTGAACGCACTCTAGTCTAGCCTTTTAGCAGAGACTGAGGAAGACCCAGGATTAACACCTCCGACAGGCAGCAGACTCGATCTCACTGAGCTACATTGTTTTCTTTTATTGTAGGTATTATAAAAATAATACAACTTTATGCCTGCCTTCTACTTATGGCTGGCATGCTTGCTAAGTTGCTTCAGTCATGTCTGACTTTAGTTGTGTTTGACTCTCTGCGACCCTATGGACTGTAGCCAGGCTCCTCTGTCCATGGGATTTCCCAGGCAAGAACACTGGAGTGGGTTGCCATGCCCTCCTCCAGGGGATCTTCCTGATCCAGGGATCAAACCTGCATCTCTTACATCTCCTGCCTGGGCAGGTATGTTCTTTACCACTAGTGCTGCCTGCATGGGATTCTGTTTTTCCATTTAGCATGGTGATGTGCAGTTTCCTTTTAAAATAAACTTGAGAAAGAAAATGATTCAGTTTAAAGAAAAATACTAGATGTATGATAGTGAAAACAGCAAGAAGTTTAGGACGGTGACACGTGAATGAATAACACTTGGGAAATGCCACCTCTCACTGGCCTATGTGTTACATAAAGCAGCTCATTCAGTCCTCACAGCAACCCTGTGGGGTAGCAAGCACTTATTCTCCCCATTTTATATATGGGGAAACAGGACACAGAGAAGCAGCTCAGTCAGAAACATGATTTCCAGATATTCCCTAGTGGTCCGGTGGTTAAGACTCTGTGCTTCTGCTGCAGGGGGCACAAGTTCGATCCCTGGTTGGGGAAGTTCCACATGCCACATGGTGCAGCCAATAGTAATTATAAAAAATAATAAAAATAAAATACCCATGATGTTTAGACCCCAAAGCATTTCCGGACAAGGTACCAGTTTGCACAGATTCTATAAATGTGGGTGGAGTCCAGCTTTAGCAATCCAGGGAGCAGATTGGCCAGTTGCCTCGGAAGGACCCAGCTTGACCAGGAACTTGCCTGTGTGGATAGCCACCTGCATCCCTGAGACCGTGGACCAAGGACCCCCTACGACTAAGCCAGGGATGCCCTGGTGCCGCTACTCCAAGCTCCCTGCAGAACACACATTAGAGTCCTGCAAAGCCGAGAGGGGCCTGTGGTGGGTTTGCTTTGGAAAATTGTTGAAGTGGGTGCCTATTGGCCGTGACTGCTCTTGTTTGAGCAGCAGCAGGGTCCCCAAGCCTGCCCGGACGCTTGGGAACTGGGGTACTTCTGACCACAGAGGAGGAGCTAAACTGGTTCTCCAGCTGCTCGTAGTTCCCCGGCTCTCACCGCTTGTTTGTAGAAGGGGTCTGGGTGTGTATTTTGCACACAGGTTTCTGGCCAGAAGCACTGTAGTCCCTTGATAGGACTGAATGCAAGTTATTTGAAAGGATTTGTGTCTCTGAACACTGCAGTTTCCATGCTGTGTTCCCATGTCCCGAGGTGGGCGCTGAGGGTGTGCTCTGGCATAAAAGAAAGAAGTGGCAGCCTTTGGCCAGGTTTCAGGACAAAAGTAAAATTGATGTCCAGAACTTTCCCAACTTAAGTTTTTCTTCTATGAAGATTTCTTACTTCTGGCCCCTGTTACAATGCTTGGCTGCCTGCAGACACGTGCCAGAGACAAAATGATTAAACAGCAACAAACAGAATGGAAAAACAAAACGAAGCCCTATTTACTAACTGGTCTTGGTTAGTTTCTGTGTGTGTGTTAACACACAGTTGTGCTGGTGGGGTTTGACTTTCTGTCCCTTCCACGTGACATGGTTACATCTGTCATTTATCAATTAGTTCCTAGTTTATACTTTTGCAAGCGTTTGCTCTTATTCCCCAAATACCCCAACTTCCAAACAAATTTGCGGTCCTCTGTCTTAATATCCTACCGTAGTATTTACAAAGGCATGTTAGACCTTAAAACAATCCACCTATTTTTTTTTTCCTTAAGCCAACATTACAGCCACCGAATTGGCATGAACTAATACATCAATCCACTTATTCTCTGAATCCTTAGCTCTTTCCCTTTGAAAAGCACCAGTAGCATAAATACAGCTGAAATCAGTCCTCTCCATGGCGTTCATTTCAGCCTTTGAATTTCACCACCAGAAGCACTGGCTACGGTACCGTATTCCACTTGCCCAGATTTCCTTTGTAATGACAATTGCTTTGTTTCACCAGCGTTTTTGTTCTAGAATAAGCCCCCTTTCCTGGGGACCACAGCGGGGCTCTCTTGACTTGGAGTAAAGATGGTGTCCCAGGAAGACTCATTCAGTTTTGGGGTTCCCCCACCCCCTGAAGGATATCATGCAGCAAAGGCAGGAGTTTTCAAGGTTTATCCTGGCAGAGCATATTTATATATGCCGTACAGTGAAGATCCGTGATTTTTTTGTATTAATAAAAGATCACAGGGTCTGGTGGGCTGCATAGGAGGATGGCGATGCTTTTGTACCTCAGTCTTTGGGTGCTTCAGCCCTTTTCATCTCTGTGCTAAGATGGTTTACCCCTCAGGCCTTCAAGTTTGCTTTTAGCCGCGGTTCCATCTTTATACTTTCTGAGTCAGTAGCTGTGCAGAGAGGGAGGAATTCATTAAGCAGAGAAAGATGAGATGTTGGAGCCTAGCACAGAAATGGGCATGGCAGCCACAGTAACATGGGCTGATCAGAAGCCTCTGCCCTCGTGGGTTACCTTCCAGGGGTGGGGGACACAGGACAAAGGGGTTCACGTTAGGTCCCTCCCCCCACACTGCTGGGAGCCTGGCAGTGGGTCGTTTGATTTCTGAGTTTCCTTCCAGCCAGGTTGGTGTCTGTGCCGCATGATAAGCGAAGCTGTGGGAGCCATGGCCTCTGTTTTTGCTCTCTCCTTCCCGGAGAACTTTCTACACCACAGAGGCAGGCACCTCTGGGGATTATAGCACATTCACCTCCTGCTGTTCCTGGGATGCTCAAGGTTTCTGGGAAAGCCTGATACAGGTGGAAAACAAAAAGCCAAACCAAAAAGGCCTGTTCTCCTCCCCTTGGACACTCAAGTCACTATTATTCTCCATTACTGCTTTTATCTTCTCAAACAGGCGGAACTTTATGATTTTTTCTTTTGTAGCATAATTCCTTTATCCCAAAGCTGTGGATGGAGGGTCAACTAGATGCCAGGCACGTGTTAAATGCTGCAGAGCAAGGCTTGACATTGCATTTACCCTCCCACCTTCACATCTAGAGGGGACAGACGCTACCAGCTAAATATAACAATCTCGCGATAGAAGGGCTGCAGAGAGAGATACCGGTGGGAGGGACGGGCATCCATCCACTCACTTTACAAAGTGACAACAGAGGATGACAGATAAAGCGGTTAGCACAGTGCCTGGCACACAGCTACCCTGCAAACGCTGCCGTTAGTGATCTAAGAACTGCTTGACTTGTGATCAACAATTAGACCTGAAGGTAAACACAGAAGGAATTCCCCCTGTTGAATGTCTCTGGGCTCGTCTGCGTGATTGGAAGAGCCTTTATTTAGCATCTACTTGATCATGGACTCCACCTCAGCCTCCTTAGAGGCTGCAAGGAGCTAGATTCCTTTTTTTCCAAGTGAGGCAGTGTGGAAATTATTACATAAAAAAGGAAGGAGAGGTATGGAAGTCCTTCCCTTTACCTGTAGTGCCCTGAACACTGCTGAATGGGCCTTCTTCAGCATGTTTGCCTTAGCCCATCTTCAGCCTCACCAATAGAGAAACAGAACGGAAGAAAGAAAAACTTGGCTAAGATATGAATCTGTTTTGCTGCAGTAATTCCCTTTTTCTGGTTCCCCAGTCCCAGCCAGCTGCTCCTTTTCTGTTCCCTGGTCTGAAGGGAGAGTTCTGGTGAAAACAGAAATCTGGACAAAGCCACTTTCCTGTCTGGCTGTTGCTTTTCAGAAGTCTGAAGTTTGTCGTTTTATGAGAGACTCCTTTGCATCACTTCTGTTGGTCTCCTGAGAAGAGAGAGTGGGGTCCCAGCCTGGGCAAAAAGTTTCCCCAGCCTTGAACTGCTCGGGAGCAGAAACCAGGACCCCGCAGGCAGACAGCCCTTTCTTAGTCCTTGCCCATTCTTAGTTCTTGCCTCAGAGAAGAGAGCAGCTCAGCTTTCTTCTGCCCTGGGAAGAAAAGTTCTGCAAACCACAGATCAGCGAATGTTTTCCATCTTCAGTCACTGGACGGCTTCTTGGTATTCCCCGTTCTCTCCATTTGGCTGCAGACTTTCTTCTCTGAGCTTTGGAGAAAGGCAAAATGAAAGAATCAGGTTAAAGTGGAGGGGGGGCACTTTTTCTCCTGGAAGTCCTAATTGCATGCAAATGCGACAGCCCCAAGCTGCCTGCCAGTGGCATGTTGTTGGAAATTGGAGGATCCCTGCTGCTGGGAAAATGGTGTTTCCTGGCACAATTACCTAGTCACTCCTCGTAATACTCACCTAAGCTTTTTAATGACCAATTATTGTTCTATTGCAGAGTTAATATGGTACAGAGCTAATTGGTTGGTGCTATTTTTATTCTTATGAACTTTACTGCTTTTCATCAATATCTGTAAAATCATATACCGGTGCCCCCTAAATTAACCCAAACAAGCAAGAAAGCGTCCTCCTTCACCATACAAATCACAGAGTGTTCCTGTTGACAGTGAGAATTTTTTTTTTTTTTGCCAGAAAGTTGTTTTCCAAGTGGAATGGGTAAGAAGGGGGAAGAGTACCTGCTTTATCTCACTGTGGTCTTGGATTTCTGGGCGTGGTTTGGCCCTCTGCACTAGTTTCTGCCCTGCTGTGTTTCTGTGGTTTTCTCCATATGCCTGAGAACAATTGTGGTCTCAAGGCTTGAGGATCTCCGACTCAGAGTCAGCTCAGACGTCTCTTCTTCCCATCACCAGGAGCTATCACTGTAAACCTGCCTACACTTGTCTTGTGCTAGACGATGGAGAGGGTTGGGTGCTTGGGATGCGGCTCAACACCCTGTAACACACAGGACAGCCCCCACGACTATGATCTAACGCAGGGTATCAGCAGTGTCACAGTTGAGAAGCCCTGGTTCCCCTGGATGCTTTTGTTTGCTGGTCCCTGTGCTTGGTCCCTTGTGGACAGATTTCCATGGGGAGCCATGTCTTGGTACAAGGGCTCGAAGTGGAGGGTGAATCTGAGTAGTCTCAGAGAATGGGATAACAGGGTGTCCAACACAGCCACCTCTGTGGCAGGACCCAGCCCGATCCTGGCATGCGAACCCCCTTCACATCCAGGCCAGGGATCCTCAAACTGGGACAACGTGGGTGGCTCGGGTGGTTAAGAATCTGCCTGCAATCTAAGAGACCTGGGTTCGATCTCTGGGTTGGGAAGATCCCCTGGAGAAGGAAATGGCACCCCACTCCAGTAATCTTGCCTGGAAAATCCCATGGACAGAGGAGCCCAGGGTGGCTACAGTCCATTGGGTCACAAAAGTTGGACACGACTTAGCGACTAAACCACCAACTGACCACCTGATTCTTCTAAACAGGACATTAATTCCTGATCTGCCCCAGCACTCTCTTCCTTGTAGGAGATAGAAATCCAGCTCGATCCAGCGTCAGAAACGAAGGACATTCATTGACTGCCTAATAGAAAAGACCAAGGACGGGCATGGCTTGAATTCCAGGAACTCACGGGCTTGAGGGCTCCACCTCCACTCTTTGGGGAGGGTCGTCTTGCTCTCTTTGCTGGCTCCGTTCACAGCCAGGCTGTGGTGGCAGGAGGTCAGTGGGCAGCTTCAGGCTTGTGTCCCCTCAGCTCAGCTGCCCCCATAGGAAAGGCCTCTGTTCTCCCCTCCCCAGTTCTGACAAGGGTCCTAGATCTGAGCCTCTTGATGATGGCAGCCGTGCCCCTTGTCTGCCAGTCTCTGTGTCCGCCTGGGCGCCATGCTTGCATACCTCCTCATAAAACTGCAGGCCAGTGGGAGTGGGTGCTTCCTCCCAAAATGAGTGTGCTCTTACTGGGGGGATGGGGTCAGACTGGCCCAAAGAGCACGTGGCCCTCAAAGGCTACAGGCTGCTCATAGCCTGAGGTTGACTCAGGAGCCAGTTTGGTGACAGTTAAGTATCTCTCTGCACCAGAGTTTCTCAGCTGTAGCACAGTTGACATTTGGGGCCAGATAATTCCTTGTTGTAGGCTTCTGTGGTAGCTCAGTGGTAAAGAAGCAGCCTGCCAATGCAGCAGATGTGGGTTCAATGCCTGGGTTGGGAAGATCCCCTGGAGAAGGAAATGGCAACCCACTCCAGTGTTCTTTCCTGAAAATCCCATGGACAGAGGAACCTGGCAGGCTACAGTCCGTGGGGTTGCAAAAGAGTCGAACATGACTGAGCGACTGAACAACCACAGCTCCTTGGGGTGGGGCCTCACCTGTGCATGCAGGACACCGAGCTGCACCCTGGCCTCTGCCTAGTGTCACTGTCCCCTCTCCCCACCTGTGATGACACAAGATGTCCCCAGACATGGCCAACATCCCCCGGGACGGAGAACCTCTGCTTTGCGTGGTGCCATTAAATCCTACTGTGGTTTTTATCAGGCGTTTATTGTTCTTCTTGGGAAAAAATGGAATATAAGATACGTGCTCTCCTCTCGCAGTAAATAGACCTCTCTTCTCCTCACTCTTTTTAAGCTTCCGCAGAGTTATTTTCCAGTATGAAGGAAGCATTGTTTATGTAACTGTTCTCCTGATGGACATTCCGATTGTTTTATTTCCCCACCATTGCAAACCAAACTGCCGGAATTGTCCTTGTATGGTGTAGACCTCTTCGTACACATTGTAAGTAATTCCCTAGGATAAATGACTGGAAGTGGCTTTGCTGAGTTGAAAAGTATATACTTAAAAGAAAAAAAAAGGCCCAGCCAAATTGCTCTCCTAAAAGGCTGAACCAGTTGTCAATCACACCAACAACATAAAGGAATGTTTTGTCCCCATGTCCTTGCCAACCTTGGGGATCATCAGTCTTTAAAATTTTACCAATCTGATAGAGGAAAAAAAAATGTTTACGTGATATTGGAACTTGCATTTTCCTAATTATTTGTGAGTTTGCGGTTCTCTGTGCTTTAATTTGTCTTTTTTTTTCCTTTTTCTTTTCTTTTTGTGAATTACCTGTTTGTATCCTTCCCCCATTTTTCTGTGAAATTGCTCATCACTTTTTTGGTCAATTCATGCGAGTCCTTTGGATGGTAATTCTTTTTCCTGGTCTCTTGCTTATCTTTTAACTTTATTATGAGAATTATTGTTTGTTCTTTTTTTCCTGATCTCCAAATCTTGGGAATCAGGAGGCTCCTGGTTTACCTGATGAAGTGCTTATGTTTATTTCATTTCACTGTTGCAACAGTCCTGAGATCCTGTAGACTTTCTTTCCATTTTTGGGGTGGAGAAAGACATGTTCAGAATGGTTAGGAAGTAACTTGTCCAAGGTCAAACGAAAGATTCGCTGTTGGCCTCCCCACCCCAAGTCCCAGGTTTTTACCTGGACTCCCAGCTGTCTCTAGAGGAATGAATGGAGACCAATGAGTGGAAGTGAGAGAGAAACAGTTTTGGCCTGACCCTGTATTCTTTGTGTCTGTTTGTCTATCCAGCTGGCTTGCATCAGGCTTGGTGCTAAGGATGTCCTTGTAAGTGACAGAGATACAGTCTTGGTCACTGACTACTTACTTACTATGAATAAGATGGAACAATGAAGAGCCCTTCGAGGCAGGGTGGTGCTTCCAAATGCTGATCTTTATCCCCCAGCCACACTTGACCCTTGTCCCATGCAGGAGGGACCAGTTGACCTCTGAGGCCGCTTTCCATGCTTGTAAGTTTGTGAGAGCTTAGCTGTCAGGTCCTGCTGGTCTGTATGGGAAAAGGCCCTTTAGCTGCTCTCTGTCATTGCTGGTTTTGCTGCCCCAGCATGAGAAGTGGGCACACAAGTACCCATCCGTCCGTCTTGAGGATGTGAGTGCAAACAGCAGCCAATACACTGACTGGAGAAGGGAATGGCAGCCCACTCCAGTATTCTTGCCTGAGGATCACATGGACAGAAGAGCCTGGCGGGCCACAGTCCATGGGATACGACTGAGTGACTAACACATGCATGCTGACTGACCGCCAGCCTTCACGTCTTAGATGGAGTTCCTTCCCTCTGGGCACTTTGCAACTGGCAGAGTTAAGAGACTGAGGACTTGCCCCTCACCTGGGTCGGGGGTGGGGGGTCGAGGATCAGAGCATCAAGGGTACCCCAGCCTCTCATCCCATGTCATGGTGATTTAGCAGAAACCACTCAGGTTGATGCCATGGTTCTCATGCAGTCAGCGTGGCCATGGCTACCATATTAGTATCCCTAACCTGGACCCAGCCCCTGAGGTCTAGACCCAGACCCACATGTGCCACTGTATGCAGGCTGTGACCTGCTGCAGACCCAGGAGGTCAGCTCCACAAAGCACAGCTGACTGTCAGTTCTGTTCACTGCAGTGTCCCCAATGACTTGAGCAGAGGAGGCAAGCTCATTGCATACTGGATGGATGAATGGATGGATGGATAGATGAATAAACCAATACATGAACCTACAAATGAATCTTTCTAGTGGGAGGCCTGCCATCTGACATCTTGACTTCATACTCTTGACTCCAGTTCTTCAATTGTAGTATATCCTGATAGGCCCTGAGTTCTTATTTTGCATTTCTTATAAAACTTCTCCCTAAACAATCAGTCCCTCCTGGATCATTCCCCTTGTCATTCAAGGTCAACCCTGCCTCAGTTTTTCATTATTCAGGCAACTTTCCTCTTCGGTGGTTAACTGGCCCAACCTTGGTTCCAAAAGTTTTACCCGCCCAGGTATTATTCAGTCTTGTGGTGTAGTAGTTCAGTTTAGTCACTCAGTCGTGTCCAACTCTTTGCGACCCCATGGACTGCAGCATGCCAGGCTTCCCTGTCCATCACCAACTCCCGGAGCTTGGCTCAAACTCAAGTCCATTGAGTCGATGATGCCATCCAGCCATCTCATCCTCTGTCATCCCCTTCTCCTCCTGCCCCCAATCCCTCCCAGCATCAGAGTCTTTTCCAATGAGTCAACTCTTCGCATGAGGTGGCCAAAGTACTGGAGTTTCAGCTTTAGCATCATTCCTTCCAAAGAAATCCCAGGGCTGATCTCCTTCAGAATGGACTGGTTGGATCTCCTTGCAGTCCAAGGAACTCTCAAGAGTCTTCTCCAACACCACAGTTTAAAAGTATCAATTTTTCGGTGCTCAGCTTTCTTTATAGTCCAATTCTCACATCCATACATGACCACTGGAAAAACCACAACTTTGACTAGAGAGACCTTTATTGGCAAAGTAATGTCTCTGCTTTTTAATATGGTGTCTAGGTTGGTTCTAGCTTTTCTTTCAAGAAGCAAGCACCTTTTAATTTCATGGCTGCAGTCACCATCTGCAGTGATTTTGGAGCCCAAGAAAATAAAGTCTCTCACTGTTTCCATTGTTTCCCCATCTATTTGCCATGAGGGGATGGGACCAGATGCCAAGATCTTAGTTTTCTGAATGTTGAGTTTTAAGCCAACTTTTTCTCTCTCTTCTTTCACTTTCATCAAGAGGCTCTTTAGTTCTTCTTCGCTTTTTGCCATAAGGGTGGTGTCATCTGCATATCTGAGGTTATTGATATTTCTCCCAGCAATCTTGATTCCAGCTTGTGCTTCATCCAGCCTGGCATTTTGCATGATGTACTCTGTATATAAGTTAAATAAGCAGGATGACAGTATGCAGCCCTGACATACTCTTTTCCCAATTTGGAACCAGTGTGTTGTTCCTTGTCCAGTTCTAACTGTTGCTTCTTTACCTGCATTCAAATTTCTCAGGAGGCAGGTCAGGGGGTCTGGTATTCCCATCTCTTGAAGAATGTTCCACAGTTTGTTGTGATCCACACAGTCAAAAGCTTTGGCGTAGTCAATAAAGCAAAGGTTGATGTTTTGTAGTAACAGTTTTGTTTCTCTAGAGCTTGGTGGTCAAGTGTAGCTCAAACCTTCAGCTGGAATCCCTAGACTTTCCCACGATTCCCTTTACACACTCAAGGTCCCAGTCCCAGCACCTTGATTGCTGGGGTTGAGAGTTCAAGATCAGTAGGAGGGGCTTAAGAGGGTCAGACACTGAGGATTCAAGGAGCCCTCATGTGAATCAGGCACTGTGTTGGGTCCTAGGGATACATCAGTGCAGATTATAGATGTGATCCCCCCACCCCAATGGAGCTTACAGTCTTAACAGAGAGGAGACTTTAAACCTATTAATGTGAAAATATTTACAAATGAATCAGTAGTTACAATTTGTGTACATACTGTGATGGAATCCTACACAGGGCTCCAGAGATTACAGGAAGGGGCCCAAGTAATTGGGGGCAAGAAAGAGATCCTCTGAGGATACCTGCTCATTCCTGAAAGATGATGTAGAGCTCGCTAATAACTAGAAGAGGAATATTCTAGGCAGAAGGAACAACGCATACAAAGCCCTGGAGGTGTGAGAGGGCTTGGTTCCCAAGAGGAACTAGAAGGCTGGTGTGGCTGGGGCAGAGGGCAGTGGGACTCAGGGCACTGCAACCAGCTGGGTCTGTTTGTCTTTATGTCTGTCTGTCTATCTGCCTGCCTGGCCACCCACCCACACAGAGCGGCCATGGAGAGGAGAGCAGATGATGAGTCTGAAACTCCTGGGCATCTGAGAGGGGGTCCAGACGTGGACTCTGCGGTCGCCTCAAGTGTGAACCCGGAGCTGCCTCTTGGTTCATAGTTGGGTGACTGTTTAGAACAGGGTCTCTATTATCCTGTCCAAGTCACAACTTTCTCCCCTTTTAAGCAGGGCTGCTGCTTCGTTCACGGGGTCATTGTGGATTGGAAGATGTGTACGCTGTGGGTCTTGACACCCACACGTTTGCACTCACAAGTGCACAGGGGCCCCTAGTCCTAGAAATGGCTTCCTCTGCAGCAGGGAGTCTGGAACCCAGGCTACCCCCACTTCCATTCCAGTTGTTGGAGTCTTTGGGCACAAGTGTCTTCCCCTCCCTCCTTGACTGCGAGGTTTTCCTGTGACCAGAAGACCCAGACCATTGTCTGGAGCCTCCAACTGCGTGATGCTAAGCTGTGGTTTCCTCATTGGAAGATGCCACTCCAGCCCAATGCTCACGCAAGGTGAAGGGAGACAGATGTAGAAACAGTTGATCAATCATTAGGCAGCTGTTCAGATGTCAGCTGTCATGATTCATGTTTATGTGATGAATGCTTTCCCAAGGCCTGTGGTGCAGGAATGTGTTTCCGGCTTTTTCACTCCTGTGTTTGAAACAGCAACCCTGGGCATGGGGAGTCGATGCTTCTGTTAGCTTGGGTGAGTTCTCTTATGATCTTTAGAACTCGAGCTGTCCTGGCATGAGGAGGGCTTTTGCATCACCACTGCAGTATTCTGGGCTTCCCTTGTGGCTCAGCTGGTGAAGAATCCACCTGCAATGCGGGAGACCTGGGTTCGATCCCTGGATTGGGAAGATCTCCTGGAGAAGGGAAAGGCTACCCAGTCCAGTATTCTGGCCTGGAGAATTCCATGGACTGTATATAGTCCATGGGTTCACAAAGAGTTGGACTCCACTAGGCGACTTTCACTTTCACTTGCATCAGCTTAGTACGCATTCACCTGAACCGATGAACTTGAACCATTAAGGCTGTTGTGTTTTGGGTTTTTTCCTCCTCCCTGGTCTGGGCTTGGCGAAGCCTTTGTCTCCTAATAAAGTCAGCTTGGGGTTGGGGGAGCGGCTGGGGGGAGAAGAGGGGCTGTCGCTGAAAGTTTTGGATCTTTTCTTCTATCCCTTCAGATACTGAAAAGCAGTTTGAGTCCAACCTTTAAAGGTTATCTCTTTGTGCCGCCGGCAGGCGCATCCAGAGAGACTGTGAATCCCAGCTCCGTGCCAGACTTCCCCACTGAGTGAGATTCTGCCAGACTGCTCTGTCTGGAGCCGGAGGAGGCAGCTCAAGTTGGCGGCCACGTGGAGGCTGCTTTTTTTTTCAGGAGCCGCAGAGAGGAGAGTGTGAGAAAGGAGCAAGCATGCTGATTTGGGGTCTCAGGGAGTCCCGAAGGACGTTGAGATGACCGTCCTATGGGGTGGAGGAAGGGGAGAGGAGGAATCTCACCTCTAGGGCTGCTGGTCTGCTGTGGTCCCAAAGACTTAGAGGGAAAAGAGGCTCAAGCACTTCAGCTCCTGGGAAGGAAAGGAAGGCAAGGTGCATTTTGCAGCGGTGGCTTCGTGCTGACTGTGGAAATAAATAACGGAGTCGTGTTACCAAGTCTGCCCCGACCCTGTCCATTTGTACCTGAAAAAAGCACGTGGGAAAGAGATCCACAGGCCACTGTTAACAGTAAACACCTAATATTGAGCCTTTCGTTACATGATTCCGATTCCTTGCCACCAGCCTGTGAGGGAAAGTATTTTCCTGTTTGTTTACAGATGGGTAAACTGAGGTCAGAGAGGTTTGGTAACCTGCTCGAGGGGACACAGCTGGTGGGTAGCAGGCATGACCTTCAAACCTAGGTCCAGATGACCTTCCAGTTCTGTATTCTTTAAGAGAAAAATGCTGCCTCTTTCTTAACAGAGTTTCTCTAAGAAAGGAGAAAGTGAAAGTCGCTCAGTTGAGTCCGACTCTTTGCAACCCCATGGACAATACAGTCCATGGAATTCTCCAGGCCAGAATACTTGGGGTGGGTAGCCTTTCCCTTCTCCAGGGGATCTTCCCAACCCAGGGATCAAACCCAGGTCTCCCACATTGCAGGTGGATTTTTTACCAGCTGAGCCACCAGGGAAGCCCTAAGAAAGGAGAGAGACGTGAAATACAGATGAGGAGGAAGGTGGTTGATGAGAACGACTGATGAGGTTGAAGGCGAGGATGGTGGTGGTGGTGGTGGTGGGGGAGGGGGCAGATGAGAATGGTTGATGACGAGGAGGAAGGTGGTTGATGAGACGACTGATGAGGGTGCTGGTGATGATTGCTGAGAATAACTGAGGAGGATAGTGGTGGCTGATGAGGGGAGCAGGTCTGTTTGCCAAGTACTTCCCCTGTACTGGGCACTGTGCCAAGTTCTCTTCATGTTCTGTCTCCTTTAAACTCACACAACTCCTCAATGGGAAAGTTCTGATTTCCTCTGCAGGAGTAAGAAGAGGCACACGTTTCCTTCAAATACCCCATCATATCAGGAAAGATTCCAGAATCTTTTCACTGTTAAGATTTTCTGCACATCACAGCTGGTTTTCGGGCATTCACAGTCAAGCACCTGGCAGAGCCTGGGGGTGGAAAGCCCAATTTAGTCCCCATACCTCCCTGGGGACCCTGGCATGTCCTGTCTCCCTGACTAGATCCTTGCTGAGACTTGCTAAAAGCACGGAGTAGCTGCTTTTGACTCCCACCCCTCCAGCCCTGGCTTTTAGGAGTAGCAGTGCCATCACTTTGGCCCTCTTGCTCTCTTCATGAAAAACAAAGACGTTGTGGCCAACTTGGCTTCTACTAATCTTTTTTTTTTTTTAACCACCTTGGTCTCTGAATCAGAAGGCAGAGCCCACCCGTCTTATTTACCAGCTGTGTGTATTTACCACTTGTGTCCCTTGACTGTGAAATGTAGCTACTGACCACCTCTCATGTAGGATTGGTGGAAGAATAAGAAAAGGGCCCAGCATGGTACCTGGCACATAGTAGGTGCTTTACAGACCCATGTCCCCTGTGTGCAGCCTTCTTGCTGTCACACTGCAGCACTTTCTTTTGTGTATTTATGTGCTTGCTTGCTTACTTTCTGCTTTTTGGATTTTCTCTACGAGCACTGTTGTATTTTTCTGCTGTATCCTGCGGCCTCAACCAGCGCCTGTCGATAAATATTTATTAAATGAATGAACAGGCAGACATGCATATGCATGCATTGGGAAAGCAAGGATTTGCATGAAGAGTCAAGGCATGTGGGCATAAAAGCTAGTGAGGCCGGCAGGGGTCTCGTACCAGGCTGTTCATATCTTTCACCACAGAGCATAAGCTCCGCGGAGTGAAGTCATAAGCTCATCTTCTGAACTGGTCAGTCACAGGGGAGCAGGACCCCAGGTAGCCTCACCTGTGCCTGTGACTGAGTTAGAGCCTCACAGGTAGGACTGAAAAGACTCAGTTTTAGAAGGATGATGTGTAATACACAAATCCCAGAAGCCAAATTCTGCTCCCACGTGGTAGTCGGTGACTTCGTCTTGTCAATGTCCATCAGAGGGAGAAGGAAGAGGGTGGGGTCTGGGTGAGGTGGGGTGGACGGTGGGGTCCCTCTAGGGTGTGGCTGCTGCCCAAGGCTTAAGTCCCTGCCCAGGAAGCCCTCTTAGTACTTTTTTTAGTTAAAAAAAAGTTTAACTGGAAGAAAATTGCTTTACAGTATTGTGTTAGCTTCTGCCGTACATCAGCATAAATCAGCCGTAGTTATACATTTGTCCCCTACCTCTTGAACCTCCTTCCCACCTCCCATCCCATCCCTCCCATCTAGGTTGTCACACAGCACTGGGTTTGAGCTCTCTGCGTCACACAGCAAATCCCTGCTGGTTGTCTATAATAACAAATGAAACAACTGACAAGGGATTAACCTCCAAAATATACAAGCAGTTCATACAGCTCAATACCAGAAAATCGCTTTCTGTTCCCCACCTCGTGCGGGAGTTTCGTCTTGTGTTTGTTTGCTTTTTTCCTCCTACCAGGGCATACTTTACAAAGAAAATTGAAAAGATAATTGTGGATGGTTTTCTGTCTTGAACGTGCTAATAACATGAGGACGATAATATTCTGTCTTAGAGCCCCTCCCCAGGCAGCTAGAATCTTAATAAGGAACTTTTTTTGAGAGCCAGAGACTTCTGGTGCCTGTAAATTTTTACTTAATAACATCTAAATATCTTTATTGGCAACGAGAGGCAGGAATCCTTTAAGAGCCTGGGGGCTTAATTTAGTGTGAAATATGCAAGGAAGAAAGGAGCTTATAGCAAGCAGAAACTAGGAAATTAACTGGATTGCTGAAACAGACCTTGTGTTTGGGGGTAGGGTCCTGTCTTTGGACATACTAGTGACATGTTCTCCCTCCTTGCCTCCTTCCCGCTCCTTTCATGCCCCTCTTCCCTCCCGTTATGCGTCAGGCACCGTGTTAAGGATTGAATCACAGTGATGAGAATGTATAAAGTAGGCTGTTCTCATTGTGGAGTTACCAGCTAGCGAGGGGAAAACATTTATTAATCACACACATAAATAAGAGGAAAATAACAACCATGACATGCCCAGCCACAGAAAGCGGATGAGTAATCTCTGACATATTCACACACTTAGAGTACCAGACAGCAAGGAGTATGAAGATCTATAACTGTATCCAACAATATGAATGAATCTTATAAACAATGTTGAATGAAAAGCTATATTTAAAAACAAAATAAAGAGGAAGGATATATATATATATATATATATATATATATGACTGTGTTATGACTGATCTGCATTGTTGTACAGCAGAAGCACAACATTGTAATTATCCTCCAATTTAAAAAAAATTAAAAATATTTTTATTAAAGTACTCCTCATCCTCCTCCAAATGCACGCTGTTGGATGGGCCTGTTGTGCTCAGCAGGAGAAGCATGTTTGACCACTACATCATCATCAAGTTTCCTCTGACCGCCCAGTCGGCCATGAAGAAAGCAGAAGCTCCCGGCACACTTGTGCTGACTGTGGAGGTCAGGGCCAGCGAACACCAGGTCCAACAGACTGTGAAGAAGCCCCGTGACATTGATGTGGCCAAGATCACCTCCCTGATCTGGTCTGATAGAAGAAGAAGCACGCATTCAGTTGGTTTGTGACTGTGGTGCTGTGGATGTTGCCAACAAAATCAGAATCATCTAAACTTAAGTGTAGCCAGCTTATTCTAAATATACTTGGGTGGTTTTTTTTTTTTTTTGGTCATAAAAAATTCCCCCTAAAACCAGGCCCTCTGGGGGCCTAGTGATGATGGGTGGCTGATGAGGGTTGCTTAGATAAATGGGGCTCGAGGTAACAGTGAAGGAGCCGGGAGGAAGGAGAAAGCTGGGTCATTCAGCACGTGTTGAGAAACCAGGATCAAAGCCCAGGCTGATCTCAGTTTTTACTCTGAGAGCATGTGTCCCAGTGTGCACACGAACCACACGAGTGTCAGGGATCTGCTGCTCCCTTGGTCACCCTTCATTGCTAAGTTCCTTTTATATTGTGAGCATCTCACCTCTTAAAGCTGCCTGCGTTTTTTTGGCTCTTTCTTCTACCCTTGGACACCACTGACATAAATAACCATCTCTGCCGTGAGAGTTGGTGTTTCCTGCAGGGCCGATAGGGGCCCTCCGGTCCCAGATCCAGCTGGAGCACGGGGCCCCTGCCCCAGCCGCATCCTGTCAAGACCTTCAGGCCCAGGCTTGGACACTGACCAGAGATTTTTTGTAAGATGGTTTGAGCATCTTTTAATTATTTTAATTTTTAATGTTTTGATATATTGATCAGCTGAGGCTTCATTATGCTGTTGTAACAAGTAAGCCCCAGCTCTTGGCTGTGGGCAACATTAAGTGTATTACATGTCTGTTTCCCACTTGCGCTACACATCCATCCCGGGTCAGCTGTGTTCAGGTGCCACATCGTCTGCGTGTCAGGATCCAAAGCAAAGCAGCAGCCAGGACATCCTGCTCTCGCAGCAGAGGGAAGAGAGAGGATGGCAGACCGTGCTTGCGTCTGAAAGCTTGTGCTCAGAAGTGGCACACATCACTTCCACAAGACGCAGGTCAAGCCTGATGGTAATGGACCGGGAGGAATAATCCTCTTACAGAGAGGATGGCAGAGAGGAGGCCCCGCAGAGGGGAGAATTGGACTACACTGGTAGACCTCACAGGCTTCCCTGGTGGCTCAGGGGTTAAAGCGTCTGCCTCCAATGCAGGAGACCCGGGTTTGATCCCTGGGTTGGGAAGATCCCCTGGAGAAGGAAATGGTAACCCATTCTAGTATTCTTGCCTGGAGAATCCCATGGACAGAGGAGCCTGGCGGGCTACAGTCCACGGGGTCGCAAAGAGTCAGACACGACTGAGCGACTTCACTTCTGATAGACCTCACAAGTAATGCTTGCTCATGGAAGAGTCAGCCAAGATAGGGAAGTATTATATAGCTATTAAAAATGATGTAGGTCTTCTGTGTTAGCTTGTGGCCAGGATGGGAGACCCCTTCCAGGGCCCAAGAGTGGATTCTTGTCTAACACTTGGAAATGAATTGTCCCAGGAGACACATATGCTGACAGAGAGGGGCGTTTGAAAAGGCTGCTCCAGTGGAGAGCATCAGGGTCAGGGAACCCAGGAAAACTGCTCTGCCTCGCAGCTTGAAGTCTCAGGGTTTATCAGGTGGGGTTAGTTTCCAGGTTGTCTGTGGCCAGTCATCTCACCCTGGCCGTATTTGATCTGACTCAGGGTCCTTCCTGGGGGCACATGCCTCTCTCAGGATAGGACTGGGAGGTTGGCAGAACATATTATGGGCTATTTTCTCCTTGCTCTTTTTGGCCCCTCCCGAATTCTTCCAGTTGGTTTTGTTGGTGGCTCCTCAGTTTTGTGTTCTTTCTTGGGACCTCACGTTGTGAGACGTCTTATACAGGCACCTAGCAGGCAGTTTTGGTCCACAGTTCCCTAACAAGCTTGGGAGGTTATTGCTTATATGTGACAAGTCAGGGGGAAGTAGGTAACTGAATAGAATATATTGTTTAATCTCATTTTAAAAAGTAACCATTTTAAAATGTGTGCATTAGCATAAGAAATATAAAATGGAAAGTTCTAGACCAGCTGTAGTAAACCGAGATGTCTAAGAGTCAAGGCAAGAAATGACCCAGGTCTAAGAGTCTAGACAAGAAATGACCTCAGTGCTAGCCGAGTGTCACCACGCAGAAACTGGGACTCTGTGTCTCTGATCTTTAGGCTTTTTAATTTTAAATGGAAACCTGGATTTAAACACTGCTGCTGCTGCTAAGTTGCTTCGGTCGTGTCCAACTCTGTGCGACCCCATAGATGGCAGTCCACCAGGCTCCCCCATCCCTGAGATTCTCCAAGCAAGAACGCTGGAGTGGGTTGCCATTTCCTTCTCCCATGCATGAAAATTAAAAGTGAAAGTCAATTCGCTCAGCAACCCCATAGACAGCAGACCACCAGGCTCCTCCGTCCATGGGATTTTCCACGCAAGAGTACTGGAGTGGGTTGCCATTGCCTTCTCCAGGTTTAAACACTAAGATCTCTTATTTTTAAATGTTGGCAAGTAATTAAAAGTTTTAACCTTACACAGGCTTTCAGGTTTATAGTCTTTGACATGAACCAAAAATGGTTTTATCTGGGCAGTGAGACTTTGAATGTTCTCTTCCTTTTTCCGTATCTTTGTTTCTCAAAATGGCTGTTTTTTCCTCAAAAATGGCTGTTTCTTGGTGACATGTAATGGGGAAAACAACAAGAAAATCACTCATAAAAGGGAAAATGTGTTTTAGCTGCTGGAATTGCTCTTGACTTTGTAACTCTATTCAGTTGATGTTTATTTGGTGGTTAACCAAAAAGGTAGTGACCCAATGAATAACAAGCAGCTCCGTATTTGGAGCTGCTTGATTAAACAGCCAAAGACCTGATCTCGGGTGGCCTTGTCCTGAAGCAGCATGAAGCAGGGTTTTGGTTCCCCGCCAGAGACTGAAGTCAGTCCATGGCAGTCAGAGTGCTGAATCCTAGCCACTAGGCCGCCAGGAAAAGTGGCCAGTGATGAGGTCCTGGCCTGTCAGCTGTGTAGAAATTAATTTCCAGACAGAGATTAAAAGTAGTGAAACAAGTCAAGTAAAAAGAGTACGTGTGGATAGACACATGGGCGGGCTCAGAGAGTCAATTTTATGCGCATTTCTTCTGGGTTTTTCCTCTGGCCAGTCATCTTGCTTTGCCATGTTCTGAGTCTGTATTTGGTGTATCTCAGGGTATTCTGCTGTGCGTGTATACATCTCTTAGCCAAGATGGATCCTAGTGAAGAGGCCTATGGGTAGGTCGACATCACCTACTGTGGGGTGGCATCCCTCCCTTTTTGACCTCCAGGGAGTCTTTCTGCGAGTGTGTAGTCAGGAAGGTCTCCTTGACCTCGAGAGCGAGGAATGTGTGGTCTTTTATCTCTTATCTGGGCAGGCCTCAGCTTCTCTTTGCTCCTGCTATTATCATCATGTTGGAGTATCTATCCACAGGCAAAGACTCCAGCTATTTGGCCCTGGGTCCACCTGTCTCCTGCCTCAGACCCAGGTCTATGATCAGGAAAGGCCAGGCCCCTGGGGGAGGTCACGGGGAAGGGAGCCCAGGGGTCCTCTTTGGTATCTTGCTGACCTCAGGCATCAGGATTCTCTTGTGCTGAAAGTGATGCTGTGACTGAAGAAGCAGTCAGCTCTCTTCGTGAGAGAAAGACAAGCTTCTGAGGACAAGCTCCCAGGGCAGTCTGCTTAAAGAAAGTCAGGTGGAAACACGTGGACCCCATGTGCCTTTACCAAATGCAGCTTTTGTCTTTGAGGATGCAGAAGATGGTGTGGAGGGGAAATGTTTTGGGTTTGAATGTGGATGTAGGAATAGGCTTTATGTTTAACACATGCTGTTGAATATTCAGGGTTGTTGGTTTTTTTTTTTTTCCATTTCTTTTTACCCCCAACTGTAATTCCCTGCTTCATCACCCATCATGCAAATGTGATTCTTACATTTTCTGATGTTACTCTTTGCCTAAACAAGTAATCAAAACAAGGTTTTGAGCTGTATTTGAGCTGCAAATAAGTTTAGTATAAAATGCAATTATTCGCCTCCCAAAATCAAGAGAGACAATTTGGACTTTTCAAAGGCTTGAATTACCCTTAATCAGAACTCAGAATGGCGTCCATTCCGAGGATTTAAAATCATCTAGCTCTCAGCCTTAGTTCATAATAGCCAGTTGCTTTAAGGGGGGAAAAAACATTTAAAAATGCTAAAAGTAGCACACGCTCATTATAGAAAATTTGGAAAATAAAAGAAAGTTAGAACTAAGGAAAACAAATGACTCAGTCCCACTGTGTAGATACAGTTACAATTAATATCTTTCATTTGCCCTTTTTCTGTGCACTTTGCTCTGGGTGGAATCATCCCGTGGATGAACTCCTGTGTCTTCCTTTTCATCTGGCTTCATTTTTCCCATGTCACTCTGCACTTGATGGTAAAGTCATCTTTCACAGCTGTATAATGTTCTCCCATAGCAATTTAATTTCTCTGCCCATTCATTCTGATAAAAAAATAAACTCAGTCATGTTAACCATTTCAAGAGTTTCTTTGAACAAACTTGGATTCCAGTCAAATGGCACCAAACCGGAAGTGGCTCAGAGCCTTCCACAGACAGGAACTGGGCAAGACTTTTGTAGAGAAGATAGGGCTGCAAAGAAAGGAAGGAGATAGTTTGCTTGGCTGTAGCTTGAGTGAGCACATTACCTGAGAAAGGCTCGCTGGCTGTTTTCTGACGGGTGCATCTTAGCCTTGAGGCCACTGCAGAGGCTGACTGTGGCTTGTTTATGTAGGCTGCCTGAGGACTCAAGCTGCCACAGTCTCTGACCTTCCTGTCTGATTAGTTTTAATAACAAATCCTGTCATTCAGCATTGTTTTTTTCCAATTTCTCACTGTCCTGAACAATTACAGAGGACCATGATATCCTTCAGGCCTGTGCTGTATTTTATCTTTTTTAAAAAAGAAATATCACCTTTATTGACAACATAGAGCCACCATGGACAGCTCCACAGAACAAAAGTAAGACCGTCTCCTGGTGGATCAGACAGTAAAGAATCTGCCAGCAATTCAGGAGACTCGGGTTTGATCCCTGGGCTGGGACAATCTCCTGGGGAAGGGCGTGGCAACCCACTCCATTATTCTTCCCTGGTGAATCCCATGGACAGAGAACCCTGGCGGGCTACAGTCCATAGGGTCGCAGAGTCGGACAGGACTGAAGCGACTCAGCACGCATGCAAGACAGGAGTATCAAGTTGCAGCAGATGGGTTAATACTCATCACCCACATCCTCTCCCTCAGCACTATCCGCTCCATCCTCTTCATGATTCTTCTCAAGGGCAGCCGTGTCCTCACAGACCTCAGCAAATTCCTTCCTCCCTGCCTTCACCCACGTACCAGTGAGCAGACACACGCTTGATATGCCTGTGTGCATGCTAAGTCACTTTAGTTGTGTCTGACTTTGTGCGACCCTATGGACTGTAGCCCTCCAGGCTTCTCTGTCCACGTTAAACCTGTGGTCCAGGTGAGCCCAGGTCTCAGTAATGGCTGTGGTATTATATGCTATATTTTAGATGCTTTTTCTTTTAAAAAAACAATTAATTTATTTTTGGCTGCACTGAGTCTTTGTTGCTGTGCCTGGGCTTCTTCTAGTTGTAGCAAGCAGGGCTGATCTCCAGCTGGGGCGCGTGGACTTCTCCTTGCGGTGGCTCCTCCTGTTGTGGAGTGCAGGCTCAGTAGCTGTAAGAACTTAGTTGCCCCACAGCAAGTGGAATCTTCCTGGCCCAGGGATCGAACCCATGTCCCCTGCACTGGCAGGCAGATTCTCAACCACTGGACCACCAGGGAAGTCCTAGATTCTTTTTATAAACTGATCTGCGGTTGGAGGAGAGGGCAGCAGTGTGATACAGCGGGAAAGGGCCTGGATTTCTGGAGTAGATGGATACGAATTCTGATCCTGACCTTACTGTTTTCTTGCTCTGTGAGCATAGGCACCTTATTTAATCGCCTGTGCCTTTCTTCATCTGCACTTTGGAGATGATATCACCAACTTAGAGGTCATGGTGAAGCTTAGAATGACGACTGTGAAGTCCCTGGCATCCAGGGGACATGTAGATAACTTGATATGTTGTTGGCTGCAGGGAACAGATCAGACACACCAGCTTTGGAATCAGGTCATTCCTGGGTTGACATCACACCTCTACTCTGAGAGTGCTGAAACCTTGGGCAAGTTGTATAACACCCTCAAGGCTCAGTTAATTCACTTGTAAAAATGGGGATGGTGGTACACAGCCTGCAGAGGGATTATGAGGATCAAGTGAAATTAATAAAATGAGATTACATGTACGGCACTCCGTATAGTGCCTGGGCTACATATCGTTCACACTTAGTACATGATAGGAGACTTCCATGGTGGCTCAGATGGTAAAAGCGTCTGCCTACAATGCAGGAGACCTGGGTTCGATTCCTGAGTTGGGAAGATCACCTGGAGAAGGAAATGGCAACCCACTCTAGTATTCTTGCCTGGAGAATTCCATGGACAGAGGAGCCTGGTAGGCTATAGTCCATGGGGTTGCAAAGAGTCAGACACGACTGAGCGACTTCACTTTTCACTTAGTACATGGTGGTCATGACTGTATTATGTCTATCCCCCTCATTGTTAGCAGCACCGTAAGGGAGCTCTGCAGAAGCTGCTCTGGACAAATAAGGGGAGACCCTCACTCACTTGCAGTGGTGGTGGGAGGTCATAGAAGCTTACAGGAAGAACTGATGCCTGGACCAGTCTGTATTTTTTTTTAATATTTATTGATTTGACTTTGTGGGTCTTGGTTGCAGCATGTGGGAACTTTATTTGTAGCATGCAAACTCTCAGTTGTGGCATGCGCGATCTAGTTCCCTGACCAAGGATTGAACCTGGGCCCCCTGCATTGGGAGCTCAGAGTCTTAGCCACTGGGCCTCCAGGAAGTCCCTGAACCAGTCTTTCATGCTGAGCCAGGATGAGCCAGGAGGTAAGAGAGGCAGAGGATCCCAGGCCCCCACAGAGATGAGAGCAACCTGGAGGAGGAATGCCCAGCACCGCCCCCACCCCACCATGCAGGTGTCGCAGGGGCAGATGTAGATGACTTTACTCCCTTAACTGAGCGAGGGGGCGTTGGGAGGAGGAGGAGAGGACTGAATCCTTCTTGCTGATTGTCTCTCTGGGGCTGGCCCTTCCTTTTGTTCTTACATTCCTGTTATCGATCCGCAGTGTCAGAGTGATGCTTGCAGCTCTGCGGTGGAGTGAAAAGCCCAATTCTGATGGAACACATCAGTGAAATACTCATTCCTCCTTTTAAAAAAATCCGGCCTTTTGCAGAGTTTCAGAAAACGAGTCCTTCCATATTATGTAAAATGCTCTTTCATTTTCTGCCTGAGTCGAACAAAGTCAAGAAACAATGACATAAATGTTTTCTACTTCAGAGTGTTGAGGTCAGGGATGCCGCTCTGTGGCTAGTGTCTCCCAAGCTCTTACTCATGCCCTTGACTGACCCCATGAGGTCAGAGTGCAGGGAGGGCTGGCTCACAAGATTCTTTCTGGTTGTTTATTTCTTCACTCACTCACTCACTCATTCATTCATTCATTCTTTGAGCCAACCAACCAAGGACCCCACCAGCAAATATGTTTGGAGCACCTTCTGTGCCAGACTGTTTTCTGTGCCCCGGGGATGTACTGATGGGCCCAAATGGATACAAACCCTGTCTTCTCGGAGAAAGGCTCTCATATCCCAGTGCAGAGGCTCCAAAAATAAGCCCACAGTGTAATTTTATTCAAGAGTTAGCACTGGGAAGCAAATAAAACCAGTGATGTGGTGAAGGGGACTGGGGCGTATTCAGGTGGAGCTGCATCTGATGGGGTCATCGAGGAAGGCCTTTCTCCGTTGGTTGGCGTGGGAGTGAGTCCTGGGGCTCATTGGTAACCCTGACTGGGTGAATCGGTGCTCCTGATTCACACAGTCATCAGACAGATGTGCTCACTTACAGCTCTTGGTGCTTGACCGCAGGCTCTCTGCCTGGAGAGACCAGCTCCAGTGACACCTGAGCGACCCACTAGCGTTAGCCCCTGTTGAGAATAAAGGGACTTTGCAGAAAATGTTCCACCCTACATATGTTTCTTAAAATCCTGAGCTGTTCTCTCTCCAGCTTAGAGAAAGACCCCATTTATTCAACTGAGGACCAGCAAGGAGGTGGTCAGGTGATTTACTTGCTCGAGTAGATCAGGAGCTGACCCCTGTGGTGTGGGAAGCACAGGGAGGCCCCAAGAATCCCCTGGCGGGAATGCTGAGCAGAGCTTCGTTCCCTTCCATTTCTTCAAATATCTGTGGACGTCTCCTGTGCCAGGGCTGTTTCAGGGCACAGTTTAGAAAGCGCCAGTTTTGTAGGACTTCCTTGGTTTCCCAGTGGTTAGGGCTTTGCCTTCCAGTGCAGTGGGCACAGATTCGATGCCTGGGTGGGGAGCTGAGTTCCAGCATGCCGCATGGTCAAAAATCCCAAACCAAACCAGACAAAAATCAGCTTCAGTACCTGTTTTCCCTCTTAGTTAACATGGTTCTGCCTAGAAGCTGAGTCCAGAGGTGCCACCTGGGTCCTCAGCATGGCGTCTCTTGCTCTGCTCCCCGAGGACAGCGGAGGATCCACGCCCCCCAGTCCTGCCCGGAGCCGCTGCCATGTGGGGAGGGTGCTGCTAGGCCAGGGCCCAGGCTGGTCTCTGGGCTTCAGGTCTGCCTCGCTTGTGGAGCAGCCTCTAGGATCGGATGAGAAAGGGGCCTTTGACTCCAAGAGGGCCTCACTAGACCCCAGAGCTTTATATCGAGACACAGCTTCTGTCAAGGTTAATTTCCTGAAAGGTAAAGCCGTTTTCTGAGGATGCTTTCCAACACCAGGTGCTCCACACAGCCCCCCAAGGTGGCACTGTCGTGGGCGAGGGCCATGTCATCTGCCTGGGTTGAGCATGAGGCTGGCGACAGGAGGCAGCAGGCTCGGGAGCTCTCCAACAGACATTTCTATTCAGAGAGAAGGGAGGGCACGAAGGCAGGAGCACAGCACCATTTTTAGCACAAGGAGGTGCAGCAGCTTGGTGTCAGTGTGTGTGGCGTGACATCTCCGTGTATAAGGTGTGTGCTGCCTGGTGGGCTGGGGAGCCAGCACCTGGCAGATTGCCTCCCGCCGGATGCCTCCAGGAAGACTGAGTTGCTCAGACAGGTGTTCACGGCCTCCACTGCTCAGACACCAGCCGTGCTCAGGATGCAAGGCAGTTGAGCGTCGTCTCTGAGCCCCACTTGTGCCTGTGAGAGAGATACTGGGTTCCTGGCCTACAGAGACATAGCCATTCCTCCAGGGCACCCTCTGCCTGGGTGGTGGCTGACCTTGGCTGCTGGGGACCGAGCTTCCCTTGTCTGTGAACTTGAGGGTCCGGGTTAGATGAGGCTGACATCTGTGAATGTGTGAAAGGCAAGTACCAGAACTGAGATTCTGAAAGACTGTGTTCCAGCAGAGAGTAGGATACAGGCAGACCGCGTTACCACAAAGACCTGTTCTATCTTAGTAACATGTTACTGAAATCCTGTGTTGTGTCACCAGAACCAAAATGGATGTCTTTCTTCCTTCCCTTCCTATTCTTTCTCTTTTTCTTCTTCTTTTCCTACTCACTCTTGATTTATGCACTGGCGTCTTCATCCATTCTTTAACGTCTGAGTACTGGTGGGATGATGCTGGAGGGGACCCAGAGCCTGCACCCCGATATTCCAGGCTCGTGGGAGAAAGATTCACATGTTCAGGCCACCATGATGCTGAGGATCAGGGGTGGAGAGAGAGGGGCTCCTGGGGTGGTGGGTGTGCCTCTTCTTGGAGGGCAGGTTTCACCCGAGTCTTGGGTCACAAGCCTGAAAGAGATTAGCACAGAAAGTGAGGGGGAGAGTCAGGTGAGAAGTTAGGGCGCCTCCTCTTTCCACTCTTAATCCCTGGAAACCAGTCATCTGCTTTTCTTTCTCTGTGAGTATCTCTACAGGTTTGCCTTTTTGTGACATTTCCTGAATCATACAGATCTTATAATACATGGCTTTTGTGTCTGGCTTCTTTCGCTTAATGTAGTACCTTTAAGGTTCACCCATCTTGTAGCAGATATCAGTGTTCTGCCCCTTCTGTGGCTGAATAGCATTCCATTGTATAGAGAGACCACGTTTTGTGTCCCGCTTCATCCATGGATGGACATCCACGTCGTTTCTACTTTGTAGCTGTTTTGACCAACGCTGCTGTGAGTATCATGTACAAGTTTTGTGGGCATTCGCTTTCAGTTCTCACGGGGACACACCTGAGAGCGGCACCACTGGGCCTGCATCAGTTTTGTTGATTATAGGCATCCTAGTAGTGCCAAGTAGCGTCTCATTGTGGTTTTAGTTTTCACTTCCCTATTAGCCAATTTTCCCTAATTTTTACTTCCCAGCTGGCTTCCCTGGTGGCTCAGTGGTAAGGATTCTGCCTGCCAATGCAGGAGACTCAGGTTTGATCCCTAGGTTGAGAAGATCCCTTGGAGAAGGAAATGGCACCCTACTCCAGTATTCTTGCCTGGTAAATCCCATGGACAGAGAAACCAGGCAGGCTACAGTTCATGGGTTCACAAAAGAGTTGGATAGGACTGAGCGAATAAACAACCACAAATGGCTAATGATGTTGAGCATCTTTTCACGTGCTTACTGGCTTTATGTGTATCTTCTTTGAAAGGGGAAAGTTGAAAGTTCAGTTGCTTACTCGTGTCCAACTCTTTGCGACTCCATGGACTGCAGAATACCGGGCTTCCCTGTCTATCACCAATTCCTGGAGTTTACTCAAACTCATGTCCATTGAGTTGGTGATGCCATCCAACCATCTCATCCTCTGTTGTCTCCTTCTCCTCCCTCCTTCAATCTTTCCCAGAATCAGAGTCTTTCCCAGTGAGTCAGTTCTTCACATCATGTGGCCAAATTATTGGAGTTTCAGCTTCAGCATCAGCCTTTCCAATGAATATCCAGGACTGATTTCCTTTAGGATGGACTGGTTGGATCTCCTTGCAGTCCAAGGGACTCTCAAGAATCTTCTCCAACACCACAATTGAAAAGCATCAATACTTTGGTGCTCAGCTTTCTTTACAGTCTAACTCTCACATCCATACATGACTAGTGGAAAAACCATAGCTTTGAGTAGGTGGACCTTTGTTGGCAAAGTAATGTCTCTGCTTTTTAATATGTTGTCTAAGTTGGTCATAGCTTTCCTTCCAAGGAGCAAGTGTCTTTTAATTTCATGGCTGCAGTCAACATCTGCAGTGATTTTTGGAGCCCCCCAAAATTAAGTCTGTCACTATTTCCATTGTTTCCCCATCTATTTGCCATGAAGTGATGGGACCAGATCCTATGATCTTAGTTTTCTGAATGTTGAGTTTTAAGCCAACTTTTTCCACTCTCCTCTTTCACTTTCATCAAGAGGCTTTTTAGTTCTTCTTATCTTTCTGCTTAAAGGTGGTGTCATCTGCATATCTGAGGTTATTGATATTTCTCCCAGCAATCTTGATTCCAGCTTGTGCTTCTTCCAGTCCAGCGTTTCTCATGATGTACTCTGCATATAAGTTAAATAAGCAGGGTGACAATATACAGCCTTGACCTACTCCTTTCCTGATCTGGAACCAGTCTGTTGTTCCATGTCCAGTTCTAACTGTTGCTTCCTGACCTGCATACAGATTTCTCAGGAGGTAGGTCTGATATCAGGTGGTCTGATATTCCCATCTCTTTAAGAATTTTCCACAGTTTATTGTGATCCACACAGTCAAAGGCTTTGGCATAGTCAATAAATAGAAGTAGATGTTTTCTGGAACTCTTTTGCATGATCCAACGGATATTGGCAATTTCATCTCTGATTCCTCTGCCTTTTCTAAATCCAACTTGAACATGTAGAAGTTCCTAGTTCACGTACTGTTGAAGCCTGGCTTGGAGAATTTTGATCATTACTTTACCAGCAGGTGAGATGAGTGCAGTTGTGCGATGGTTTGAGCATTCTTTGACATTGCCTTTCTTTGGAACTGGAATGAAAACTGACCTTCTCCAGTCCTGTGGCCACTGCTGTGTTTTCCAAATTTGCTGGCACATTTAGTGCAGATTTGCTGGCATCTTCTTTGAGGAATGTCTTTTCAAATCCTTTCCCTGTTTTTAAATTAGATTATTTTATTTTGTTTTGTTTTTGAGTTCTGAGAGTTCTTTGCGTATCCTGGATACAAATCCCGTATTTGCAGGTATTTTCTCCCATCCTGTGGTGGTCTTTTCATTTGGTCGATGGTGTCCTTTGACGCATAAACGTTTTCAGTTTTGATGATTTCCAGTTTATCTGTTTTGTTTCTTTTGCTCCTCATGCTTTTGGTATGGTATCTGAGAATCCTTTGCCTAACCCAAGGGCAGGAAGATGTATACCTATTTTCCTTCTAGGAGTTTAACAGTTTTAGCTCTTATATTCAGGTCTTGATCCATTTTGGCTTAATTTTTGTACATGGTATAAAGAAGGGTTCAGACTTCATTCTTTTGCCCATGGACCCATTTGTCCTGACGGTTTGTTGAAAAGACTATTCTTTCCCCCACTGAAAGGTCTTGGCACTCTTGTTACAAATCGATACAACGTAGATGAATAGGTTTCTTTTCGGACTCTCAGTTCTATTCCGTAGATCTGTATGCCCATGCTTAGGACAGCACCACGCTGTCCCGATGCCTGTGGCTTTTAATCAGTTTTGAAACTAGGAATATACCCCTCTACCATTCCTTGTCCTTTCCTCTATTCTTCCTTCCTTTCCTTTATCTTTTTCGTGCATTCTTTTTTATAAAAATAATTTATTTTTGGCTGCCCTGGGTTTTTGTGGCTGCTCGGGCTTTTCTCTAGTTAGGGCGAGTGCGGGCTGCTCTCTGGTTGGGTTTCTCATTGCAGTGGCTTCTCTTGTTGCCGAGCACAGGCGCTAGGCTCATGGGTTTCAGTAGTTGCAGCACGTGGGCTCAGCAGTTGTAGCTCCTGGGCCCTAGACACAGGCTCAGTAGTTGTGGTGCATGGGCTTAGTTGCTCTGCAGCATGTGCGATCTTCCCGGATCAAGGATTGAACCCCTGTCTCCTGCATTGGCAGGCGGGTTCTTTACCATTGAGCCACCAGGGAAGCCCTCTTCTTGTGAATTCTTTAGAGCAATTGCTCATAAGTGTTTTCAGTAAAGGGCTGAGCATCACAAGAGAGGATCGTACTGCATATCACCAGCCTGGGAAAAGATCAGAATTCAAAATCGGAAGAGTGGTCTCTATTGAACGTATATCCCTTCTGCGCCATCGTAAAGTTACAGCCCTGAGTGGAACCATAGTCAGGGACCGTCTCTGCTGCACTGAGATGTCAGAGCACTGTGGTCTGTGAAGCCAAGGGAAGCTGCACCGCCGGGTACCTCTGTGGGGAAGGAGAAGAACTTTCCTCTCCCTTGTAGGTTCTTCTGGCTGGTCTAAGAATTAAATTGACATGAGGCAGGACTAACAGAAGAAAAACAAATAGAATTTGAATAACCTGTATACATGGAGAGACCCAGAAAGACTGAGTGACTCACCAGAATGGCTGAACTACGTGCAAGCTCAGTCATGTCCAACTCTTTGCAACCTCGTGGACTGAAGCCCACCAAGCTGCTCTGTCCATGGGATTCTCCAGGCAAGAATACTGGAGCAGGTTGCCACTTCTTCTTCCAGGAGATCTTCCCTGCGTTAGCAGGCAGATTTTTTTTACTACTGAGCCAGCTAGGGAAATGGCTGAAACCCTCACCCAAATACCATCTTCAGCTAAAGACAAAAGAGGATGTTGAGGGTAGGAGTTTGGGACTTCACAGGGGAGGAAGGCAATTCACATGGAGATGGAGAAGCAAATGTTTGGTAAACAGATGTTTGCTGAACCAGATGGAGAAGATAGGATGCAGTGGACTCTGATCTCCAGGCCCTGCCAAGTTCTCCCCACTCAGCTTGCCATCTTCGCAGGGAGCCCTGGTGATAATTCTCTTCCTGGATCAGGCTCTTTATCCAAATTCTTTAGGCAGTTAAGTGAAAGTGTTAATTGCTCAGTCATGTCTGACTCTTTGGGACCCCGCCAGCCTCCTCAGTCTGTGGATTTCTCTAGGCAAGAATACGGGAGTGGGTTGCCATTTCCTTTTCCAAGAGGTTAAATAGAAAGACTTCCTAAGTCTGCTGTTTCCTAGAAATAATCAGCCTAAAATAACCCTCCAGAGAGACATATTTCTGGGTGACAAATTTCGCTTTCCGACAGTCTCACCTCTGAAATGTCTCCAAAGAAGTTTTGTAGTCCAGAAGCTGAGTTTGTAGGTTGTTCCATCCCTCGGAACCAGTCTCTTAGTCCTAAGGATAATAGGTCAGTCCAGCTTAACTCATCTCAGGAGGTGGTGTTGCAGGTGGGCCCCCAAAGTTGGGCCTTTGGTACAAGCAACCAGGTGTTTAATGAGAGACACTTCTGTGGAAGCAAAAGAAAAAAATGATTAAGGATTTTAACCGTAATCCCAGTTCCTGAGTTCTGAAGGCAGCCGGTCGGGAAAATTTTTATCAACAGATGTCCTGCTGGGATCATTCTCAGTCACAGTGAGGACAGCTAGTGACAGAATGACAGATCTTCCAGCTTTGCTGTTCAGGTGTCTCTGGTGATCTGTTCTGAGTGGTCAAGCACAACAACAGGCCAAAGAGTGTCTATACGTGAGCTTCGTGGTGGTTTCTCTGAAGTGTGTATCAACTTGTCTAGCTTTAGTCTACAGAGCTTTGGGGAAAAGGGCAGTTTTACTTCTTAATGATTCCAAGTCAAAAGGATGGGGGAAGTTGGAAATGTGGCCAGATGTGAGGAACTCAGGATCTAGTCCAGTTTATAGTAGAAAACAAGTCTTAAAGACAAAGGATAGTATTAGGATCTAATAACCACAAAGGTTTATTACTGAAACAATTTTTCCTCTCTAAAATCACCCTTATTTCTCCCAAAGATAGCTAATGATGACCGATTTGTTTGCAAAATAAGCTTGAACTTGGCCCAGTTGTTTACATAAGTTCAGCAAGAATAGTGATTGGTCATCTGTGTGCTCAGTCCCTTCAGTTTTCTCCAGCTCTTAAAACCCTAGGGACTGTGGCCCACCAGGCTCCTCTGTTCATGGCATTCTCCAGGCAAGAATACTGGAGTGGGTTGCCATGCCCTCTTCCAGAGGATCTTCCCAACCCTGGGATTGAACCCTTATCTCCTGCATCTCCTGCATTGCAGGCAGATTCTTTACCCACTGAGCCACCTGGGAAGCCCCCATTGATCATATAGGCTCTTTTAAATATGCTTTGCTGGCACTTTCCATAAGGAATTGCCAGACTGAATTTTAAATATCTCTGAAGGCCTGGAAGGCAAGCCAAATACTTGCTATCAGACTCATCTGTAATACCTATTTGTTGTCCAGTCACTCAGTCGTGTCCGACTCTGCGACCCCATGGCCTGCAGCATGCCGGGCTTCCCTGTCCTTCACCGTGTCCTGGAGTTTGCTCAAACTCATGCCTGTTGAGTCAGTGATACCTATAGATTTGGGTGAATTCTCTTTTTGAGGTTCCCTAAATATCCTGAGGTTCCTGCACCTGCCAGGAAGTGACCTACATCACTCACCAGATGAAGCTGCTGGGATCTCTGTAAGCAGTTTCCCCCAACAGAGCTTTATCGGATCCATAAAGTCAACCTTAAGTTCCTTAAAGCCGTCTGGTCATATCTGAATCTATATGCATGTCTCTCTCAAATATGGCACATAATATGGTAATATGTCCACTTTCCAGTTGTGTCCTGTTATGAGAAGAACAGATTCTTACTGAACTTACGTAAATATAACTATACTGCCATGAGAAAAAGCCATTCACTAGGAGCTTCCAAATTCTGGAGCACTTGGTTAGAGAGAAAAAGGTATGTGTTTCAGTTCTGCTTATAAAGGTATAATTTACCAAATTACTTTAGTCATAGTTAGCAAAAGAGGAAAGATTTCCTTATATCTGGAAACAAAGCTTTAAGAGGCCAGAAATATTTCAGACAGAAGTCATAAAAATTATAATCATATTTATCAGTTTACTCAGTACTGTGTAACTGTACTGACTTGATTTTGACCTTTTGTTAGTGGTTTTATGAAGCCATTTGTTTTTCCATTTAGAGTTCTATAATTTCTTACCCAATTCAGTGGTATGATTTGAAAGTTATTAGAAACTTGCATTTTATTTATTTTTTAAAAATTTAAATTTATTCTAATTAAGGCTAATTACTTTACAATATTGTATTGGTTTTGCCATACATCAACATAAATCCTCCACGGGTGTTCCCAATCCTGAACCACCACCCCCGCCACCTCCCTGTATGCGAGACAGCAAAAAAGACAACAGATGTATAGAAACTTGCATTTTAGAGTACTTGTTAGATTCCTTTCCATGAATTTTTCTGAAGATTAAACGCATTTGCAGGAAGCTTTTGTAAAACCATCCAAGTAGAATAATAACTGTCTGTAGATGAGAAAGACTTAGAATGGCCGTTCCGTTGTTAGAGTTCATTTTTTAAGGAAGTATAATTAGTTTTGTGTTATATAGTGTTTTAAGATAACAGTTGAAATTATGATGACAACATATCAGGGTATATCAGATTTTTAGAGCTTTCATAAGATTTCTGAAATATTTATAATATATCCCTATACACACACGACATAAAGAAGCTTAGTATTACTTCTTAACAATGGTTCCCATGTAATTTAACATGTCAAATAAACCTAATTAGTTTAATATCTCCTTTTTATAAGAAGAGAGAACAAATCCTTTGAGATGTTTCAGGGGCCCTCTGAAAACTTCAAAATTAGTTTCATGTTTTAAAAAAGACTTCACTTAGAATTTGGTTTAGGGTCAGTTTGTCAAAAATATTCAAAAAGCTTTAAACTCTTGATTAAATATTAGGATCACAGGTTACTCTGAAACAATACGTACTCATTTAACCATGGTAACAAAGACTGCAAGCAAATACAGAAGCTTAAATAGTTTTAAAAAGCCTTAGTTCTTTTAAAAAAAAAATTTTTTTTTTTGCTTTGCTTTTTTAATATTGAAAAGGCTTCTTTTTTTTTTTTCCTTCTAAGTAGTTAGAGACCTGGTACAGACAAAACAGAATCTTTTTTTTCTAGACAGACTACATTAAAGGTAAAGAAAAACCTTTGTTTACAGTTTCTCATTAAGAACAGACCAATAATGTAATAAAATCTTGTCTTTCTGACAGAGAAAAAACAAATTCTAATTTTGCACTGGTGTACCTTTGATAATGAAATTTGTTCACTCAGTTAAATGTATTCCTGTCTTAGCCACCTTGATCACATATAAAATCCATTTACCAAAATTCCTTTTGTGCAAACCTTCTACAACTTTGTGTCCATTGTTGTTTGTTCCTTGTTCTCTTTTCCATTTAGAAGTAGTCAGCTGAAGGGCAAAAATCACTGTCATTCCGTCTATAAAAATGCATCTCCATCTGTTGTTCAGCAACTCAGTCATGTCTGGCTCTTTGCAACCTCATGGACTGCAGCTCCAGGCTCCCCTGTCCTTCACCATCTCCCAGAGTTTGCCTAAACTCATGTCCATTGAGTCGATGATGCCGTCCAACCATTTCATCCTCTGTCGCTCCCTTCTCCTCCTGCCTTCAGTATTTCCCAGCATCAGGATCTTTTCCAGTTAGTCAGCTCTTTGCATCAGGTAGCTGAAGTATTAGAGCTTCAGCTTCAGCATCAGTCTTTTCAATGAATACTCAGGGTTGATTTCCTTTAGGACTGACAGCATCTCCATATCTCAGACCTTTTCTTAGCCCAAAATACACCTTACTTTCCTTGCATACAGAATTGTCCTCATTACTTCTAGTAGCCTTCTGTTCAGTTCAGTTCAGTTCAGTTGCTCAGTCGTGTCTCTGACGCTTTGCAACCCCATGAATGGCAGCACACCAGGCCTCCCTGTCCATCACCATCTCCCAGAGTTCACTCAAACTCACATCCATCGAGTCGGTGATGCCATCCAGCCATCTCATCCTCTGTCGTCCCCTTCTCCTCCTGCCCCCAATCCCTCCCAGCATCAGAGTCTCTTCCAATGAATCAACTCTTCGCATGAGGTGGCCAAAGTACTGGAGTTTCAGCTTTAGCATCATTCCTTCCAAAGAAATCCCAGGGCTGATCTCCTTCAGAATGGACTGGTTGGATCTCCTTGCAGTCCAAGGGACTCTCAAGAGTCTTCTCCAACACCACAATTCAAAAGCATCAATTCTTCAGTGCTCAGCCTTCTTCACAGTCCAACTCTCATATCCATACATGACCACAGGAAAAACCATAGCCTTGACTAGGCGGACCTTCGCTGGCAAAGTAATGTCTCTGCTTTTGAATATGCTATCTAGGTTGGCCATAACTTTTCTTCCAAGGAGTAAGCGTCTTTTAATTTCATGGCTGCAATAATCACATATATTAATTAGAAGCCTTAATTTCTTGTGAAAATAAAGAAGTAAATTCTTGGGAACTGTGACTAGCATTTTTGGCTTGGTATATTTATATATACCTTTTATAATTTCTAGAGACATGTGCCCTTTTTAAATAGTGTGATCTTTGAATGTGGCAAAAGACATGGTTACTAATAGACCCTACTTTTTCTTTAGTTTTTCTACTAAAGAAACTAAAGTTTCTTTAGGAAGCCAGAAGTAGATAGATTTATGTTCAGTAATGCTGTTTTTTTTTTTTTTTTTTTTGTCTTCTTTGGAAATGATCTAGATGTTTAGTGTGTTTACCTGACTCATCATTTAACTCAGCTTAGCAAAACTTTGAGAATTCTGGTAATCAAAAAGATTTTGGAAGCTGTTTGTAAGTTTGCATATACTATAACATACAAGTATTGTTAAAAGGTTCACCTAAAATCTTTTTATCCTGCTTGGTGGTGGTGGTGATGGTGGTTTAGTCCCTAAGTCACGTCCAACTTGTGACCGCACGGACTGTAGCTGCCAGGCTCCTCTCTCCATGGGATTCTCCAGGCAAGAATACGGGAGTGGGTTGCCATGCACCTCTCCACTTTATCTTCCTGACTCAGGGATTCGAACCCCTGTCTGTTGCGTCTCCTGCATAGGCAGGTGGGTTCTTTACCACTCTCACCACCTGGAAAAGCCCTTTTATCCTGCTTACATCTATTTAATTTTATATTTTATTAACAAGTATATTTAGATTACCTGTAGAAACTTTCATGAGATATTAGATAAAATCAGTTATCATCTCAAGTTATATATATTTTTTTGTGAAAAATTTTCTAACAGAGGAAACATGAACTTATTTGATCCACAACCCAGATGGAGAGAAAAACTGCATGTCTACATTGTATCCAGTGCTCATACACTGTGTAAGTCAACATGATATCAAATGATCTTTGGTACAAAAGATGATTTTATATCATGTTAGCTTGAAAAAAAATTGGGCCCTTAGTTTCTATTATATTGTTAAGAGTTTTTATATAAGCACTTGTTTGTTTAAGCCAATTAAATAGAACTCTTTTACAAATTAATTTTGGCAATACCCTTGTTGGGAGGGATCACATATCTCTGCACGTAGAGACACAGACATGAGCAAACAGATGAGGATATAAACACACACATGACCATACAGAACACATATATGAGCACACAAATACATGAGTATATAGTCACATGAGCCTATGACACAGACATGAGCACACAAACACATCGCACATAGACACACACATGAGCACACAAACACATCAGCACATAGACACACACATGAGCACACAAGCACATCAGCGTATAGACACACACATGAGCACACAAACACATCAGCACACAAACACATCACCATATAGACACAGACATGAGCACACAAGCACATCAGCACATACACACACATGAACACACAAACACATCAGCACATAGACACACACATGAGCACACAAACACATCAGCGTATAGACACACACATGAGCACACAAACACATCAGCACATAGACACACACATGAGCACACAAACACATCAGCACATAGACACACACATGAGCACACAAACACATCAGCACATGGACACAGACATGAGCACACAAACACATCAGCACATAGACACACACATGAGCACACAAACACATCAGCACATGGACACAGACATGAGCACACAAACACATCAGCACATAGACACACACATGAGCACACAGACACATCAGCACATAGACACAGACATGAGCACACAAGCACATCAGCACATACACACACATGAACACACAGTCAGCATATAGACACACACTTGAGCACACAAACACATCACATAGACACACACATGAGCACACAAACAAATCACATAAACACACACATGAGCACACAGAACACATATATGAGCACACAAATACATGAGCATATAGACACATGAGCCTATAGACACAGACATGAGCACACAAACACATCAGCATATAAACACACATGAGCACATAGATAGAAAGATCTTAGAGCTTTCATTTTTTAAAAAAAAAATTTAGTCATGAGATGGTTACAATAGTACAAAACTCACTGGTTTGTAAAAAGAACAGTTGGATCCAAATATTGTTATGGCAGCTTGAAAAAGTTAAGTTTGTCTATTCAGATGGCAAAAGCCTTTTTTACTTTTTGGAAAGTGAAAGTCGCTCAGTCATGTCTGGCTGTTTGTTACCCCTTGGACTGTAGTCCATGGAATTCTCCAGGCCAGAATACTGAAGTGGGTAGCCTTTCCCTTCTCCAGGGGATCTTCCCAACTCAGGAATAGAACCAGGGTCTCCTGCATTGCAGGCAGATTCTTTACCAACTGAGCTATGAGGGAAGCATTTGCTTTGTGGAGAGGACTTAAGTTTGTATTTGACAAGTAATCTTAAAGAGACTATTTGGGCAAAAAAGCTTGTCTTGTAGTTTGTATTTTTACCTGCTTTTGGTTTTAGGCTCTAACTGAATTAAACCAGCTCAGTTTCAGGGACAGTGCCTGATGTTTACGTTTCCGAGTTTGCAGCGATTTACAAGACAAAAACAGATGATTCTGTTGGCCCTTGGACACTGGCCTCCTGCTTGCACCTCACATCTGTGGGTTCAGGGCAACCCTCCTGGCTCCCTTTAGCACATTGAATTAACACTGCCCCAAGAGTAGAATCTGCTTACCAGTCCAGGAGACATAGGAGTCGTGGGTTCCATCCCTGGATCCGGAAGATATCCCCTGGAAGAGGAAATGGCAACCCACTCTAGTATTCTTGCCTGGAAAATTCCACGGACAGAGGAGCCTGGTGGTCTATAGTCCATGGGGTCACAAAGAGTCAGACACGACTGAACTCTGTCTCACACACACACACGCACACACACACGCGGGTGGATTTATGTACCCCTGTTTTACAATACAGGCAGGGAAAATGAGACACAGTGCCCAGCCCCACTAAACAATCAAGCAGCAGAGACATAACCCTTCTAACAGAAAGCCCAGTTTTGCTACAAGCTTTCACCTCAGTTTCATTAACTCTATTTTAAAAATTGTAGTATAGTTGATTTACAATATTGTGTTTAGTTTCTGGTGTACGGGAAAGTGATTCCTTAATGAATGGATAAAGAAGATGTGGGGGGTGTGTGCATATATATACAGTGCAATATTCGTCATTAAAAAAGAATGAAATAATGTCCTTTGCAACAATATGGGTGGAGCTAGAGATGATCATACTAAATGACAAAAGTCAGAGTAAGACAGATATCAGGTGGTATCACTTATGTGTAGAATCTAAAATATGACACAGATGAACTACTTACACAACAGAAAAGACACACAGACGCAGAAAACAGTCTTAAGCCTTCCATTAACTCTTCTGCCTCTGAACGAGTGCATCTCACTAGGACCCTATCAACTAGTCTGTTTTACAGTTTTGGATAAAGAAAGCGTTCCTGGCCAGACCCCAGGTCCATTCCTATGAAACACTCAGGCAGAGTTGACACAGCCTCTTCATGTAACACCCACTCAGCCATTCTAGCCTTGACAACCAACCCTCACATTTTTACGTTTTCTCAATATAATTATAGCCCAAGTTGATGCCCCTACAGTGGATTTTGGTGTCATAGCCCAGGAAGCTTCCACATCAAGGGGTCCTGGAAACCTCTCTACCTCCCTGGCAAGAGGAAGGTACCCATTTCTGTGCAAAAGGCCTTGGCTGCCAAGTGAGGGGTCCAGCCAAGGGTCCCAGGCCTTTCTGTCAGTCTTTAACTTGCTTGATCAGCCTAACTGTTGACCCCAGAGATTGCCGGTCAGGTTTCTCTGTGTCATTTTTGCCTTCTGGCCTTTTGCTGCTGCTGCTGCTGCTGCTAAGTCGCTTCAGTCGTGTCCGACTCTGTGCGACCCCATAGACGGCAGCTCACCAGGCTCCCCCGTCCCTGGGATTCTCCAGGCAAGAACACTGGAGTGGGTTGCCATTTCCTTCTCCAATGCATGAAAGTGAAAAGTGAAAGTGAAGTCGCTCAGTTGTGTCCGACTCTTCGCGACCCCATGGACTGCAGCCTTCCAGGCTCCTCCATCCATGGGATTTTCCAGGCAGGAATACTGGAGTGGGGTGCCATTGCCTTCTCCATTCTGGCTTTTAAATCTCTACAAATGGATATGAACAGAACAGACTTGTTTGGGGCCTTTTAATGTTGGGGGAGGGATAGGAGGTCCCTTTGACCCACCCTACCTTAGGTAGTGCTGTATTAAAAACCTTTGTTTAACCCCGTCAATATCAGTTTTATATATCCCATTTCTTTTTAAAAATGTATTTATTTTATTAGGAGGATAGTTACCTTACAACATTGTGATGGTTTTTGCCATACATCAGTATGAATCGACCCTCGGTATACATGTATCCCCTCCATCTTGAACCCACCTCCCACCTCCCTACACGCAAGGCAGCAAAGGAGACACTCTGTGTAAAGAACAGACTTTTGGACTCAGTGGGAGAAGAAGAGGGTGGGTGATTTGAGAGAAAAGCATTGAAACATGTCCATTACCATATGTAAAGTAGAGAAACAGTGCGAGTTTGATGTATTTCTTAATAACCATTTCTTAACAACCATCTAAAGATTTCTATCCTGCTGGGACCAGTCTTCTTGACTTCTCTCTTCTTGATTTCCTCTGTGTTTTGCCTTTTTCAAATATTTGCTTTATTCACCTGTTTCTTATTGACCCTTTGAAAATTTCCACCTTTGGGAAGTCCACTCACTCTCTCCTTGGCCTCTTCCCCTTCTCCTGTTGATTAACATTTCTTTGCTTTTTCTTTTTAAATTTTAATTAAATTTTTAATTGAGGCATAGTATTTAAATTTAATTGATTTACAGTAAGTTTCAGGTGTGCAGAATAGTGATACAGAGTTTTGAAAGGTTATACTCCATTTATAGTTAATATAAAATAGTAGCTATATTCCCTGTGCTGTACAATGTATCCTTATAGCTTATTCATTTTATACGATATTTTACACCTCTTCCCATCCCCTTCCTCTGTCTTGCCCCTTTCTCTCCCCTCTGTAACCGCTCATTGGTTCTCTGTATCTGTGAGTCTGTTTCTGTGTGTGTGTTGTTGTTATATTCACTAGTTTGTTTTACTTTTTGATTCTACATGTAAGTGATCACATAGAGTGTCTGTCTTTCCTTCTGACTTACTTCACTAAGCATAATCCTCTCCAAGTCTTTCCATGCTGTGAATGGTCAAAATTGATTCTTTTTATGGCTGAATCGTATTCTCTTGTGTGCGCACCACATCTTCTTTATCCATTCATCTATCGACGAACACTTAGGTTGCTTCCATAACTTGACTATTATAAATAACGCTGCTATAAGCATGGGGGTGCATGTATCTTCGTTCGAGTTCGTGTTTTCATTCTCTTCAGATGGATACCCAGGAGTGGAGTTGATGGACCCTACGGTGGTTTTCAGTTTTTGGAGGAAGCTCCATACTGTGAATTGGTGGCTATACCAATTTACATTCCTACCACTGTGTATGAGGGTTCCCTTTTCACCACACCCCCTTGCCAGCAGTTGCAGTTCGTGTTCTTTTTGATGATAGCTGTTTTGACATGGCAGTTCTTCCCTGGTAGCTCAACTAGTAAAGAATCTGCCTGCAATGTAGGAGACCCCAGTTCAATTCCTGGGTCAGGAAGATCTGCTGGAGAAGGGATAAGCTACCCGCTGCAGTATTCTTGGGCTTCCCTGTTGGCTCAGCTGGTAAAGAATCCGCCTGTAGAGTGTGAGATAATATCAGTTGTGATTTTGAATTGCGTTTCTCTGATGATGGTGATGTTGAGCATCTTTTCACATGTTTGTTGACTTTCTGCATGTCCTCTTTGGAGAAATGTCTATCCACGTCTTCTGCTCATTAAAAAAAAATCAGTTTGTTTGTCTGTATGGAGCTGTATAACCTAATGTTTTTATTAGCATCTGTGAGACTCATGAGGGGAAGCTGAGACCCATAAATTTACTAATTTGATAAGGCCTTTTGAATACCAACTGTTTTTTTTTTTTCCTGTTTTAATTAGAGGAGTTCTTAAAACTAGACATTCATTTTCTTTGTGTTTATCTTTTAGTGTAATCTTTCCATTAGTTCAGTCACTCAGTCATGTCCGACTCTTTGCGACCCCATGAACCACAGCACACCAGGCCTCCCTGTCCATCACCAACTCCCAGAGTCCACCCAAACCCATGTCCATTGAATCCGTGATGCCATCCAACCATCTCATCCTCTGTCATCCCCTTCTCCTCCTGCCCTCAATCTTTCCTAGCATCAGGGTCTTTTCAAATGAGTCAGCTCTTCGCAACAGGCGGCCAAAGTATTGGAGTTTCATCTTCAACATCAGTCCTTCCAATGAACACCCAGGACTGATCTCCCTTAGGATGGACTGGGTGAATCTCTTTGCAGTCCAAGGGACTCTCAAGAGTCTTCTCCAACACCATAGTTCAAAAGCATCAATCCTTAGGTGCTCAGCTTTCTTAATAGTTCAACTCTCATATCCATACATGACCACTGGAAAAACCGTAGCCTTGACTAGACCGACCTTTGTTGACAAAGTAACGTCTCTGCTTTTTAATATGCTGTCTAGGTTGGTCATAACTTTCCTTCCAAGGAGCGTCTTTTAATTTCATGGCTGCAATCACCATCTGCAGTGATTTTGGAGCCCAAGAAAATAAAATCTGACACCGTTTCCACTGTTTACAGCTGTTTCCCCATTGTTTCCCCATTGTTTATTCAGGAGGGTATGAGTTTTTGAGCCAGTCCAGACCTGGCTGCATGCCATCCTGTGGTGGGGTTTGACTTTGGTGGGGTTGGCCAGCCTGAGGGAGCCTCAGGTTCCTCACTTGTATAAAGGGGGCGATGACAGTACCTTCCTCACTGTTGGAGCATTCAGTTCTTAACACAGCACCTTGTCCACAGCAGGCATTTAATAAGGTTAGTTTCTGCTTTGCTATTTGTACCACTGCATCCCCCGCTGTGATGGGTGGTGAGGAGGGTAAAGGGGGCTGAGGCCAGCACGTGGGAGTTCCCTGAGCTCCTGTGACCTGTGAATACGTATATGTGCACTCAGTCATGTCCAACTCTTTGTGACCCCCATGGACTGTAGCCTCTAGGCTCCTCTGTCCATGGAATTTTCTGGGCAAGAATATTGGAGTTGGTAGCCATTCCCTTCTCCAGGGGATCTTCCCAACCCAGGGATCAAACCCATGTCTCCTGTGTCTCCTGCACTGGCAGGCGGGTTCTTTACCAGCTGAGCCACCAGAGAAGCCCCAGATACTCAAGCAATGGCTGCACACCCCGGGACAGAGCCAATGCTGGCTTCCGTTTTTGGCCTGAGATGGATCAGGTGATCTGGGGGAATCCTCACCCATACTGGAGTTATTATTTAAGGGCCTCCATGGCATGGTTACCAAAGCAGTTCTCCTAGACCTGTTGAGTCAGGGGGAGCATTTTCTCCCCTGCCTCTAAGCCTGGGCTGACTCATTTGATAAGACCTTGGTGCTGGAAAAGATTGAAGGCAGGAGAAGAAGGGGACAACAGAAGATGAGATGGTTGGATGGCATCACCAACTCAATGGACACAAGTTTGAGTAAAGTCTGGGAGTTGGTGATGGACAGGGAGGCCTGACGTGCTACAGTCCATGGGGTCGCAAAGAGTTGGACACGACTGACTGAACTGAACTGAACTCTAAGCCTGAATCCCCAAGCCACAAGCCTTTCTTTTGTCTCTTCCCCCCAGCCCTGGATCCACTGTGCAGGCCCTGCCCATCATATCTATGTTACTCTAGATCAACCATCAACAAACTATTGGCCTGTGACCACATTGATCCCTGGACAGTTTTTGTTGGAATACCATCATAACCATCTTCTATACCATCTGTTGCTTCTTTTATCCTACAGTGGCTGAGTTGAGTCTTTGTGACAGAGCCCATAAAATATTCTGAAGCCTGAAATAATTGCGCTTTATCATCTGGTGGCATATTTAACGCATTCACCGCCTTTAATTGAATGGGTAATTCAGGATTGATCGCTCGCTCCTAGAGGCACCCGTTGTATACTCGACGAGCAGAGAAGAGCATCGAAACAGCTCGTCAAGGACTTGTTTCAGAATAGGAGCCAGCAGTACATGAGAGGTTTCAGGCTGTGGGGCTCTTGATAACTTCTCAGGGAGCCCAGGTTTCCCCTGCTGGAAGTGGAGTGGGTCAGCTTAAACCAGGGTCAAGGGACAGGATCCTTAAAGCAAAATCAGGATGCTGTGACATTGAACAGGGTGTGAACATACTGGGAAGAAGCAAATGAGAAAAATGGCTCTTGCTGTTATTGGCACAGATTCAACTAGATGATGGTGTTTGAAGTGGGTTATGCACGCAATGAGATTGGTGTCTGGCACTTTCCCCGAGAAGTGACAGAAAAGTCAACCCAAACGGGCCCAAACAGGAAGGGAACTTATTACTCCCTATAACTGACCAGTTCTGGGGTACTTCAGCTTCAGGCACAGGTTGATCAGGGCCTCACACGAGGTCCACCTGCTCTCGACAGCTCCCTGCTTTATTCTCTGGGGACACATTCTCAGATGGACTCTCTTCTCATGGGTCAAGTCAGCTGTAGCAGCTCTAAATATGATCAACTGTTAGCCAGTGAGAGAGGAGTAAGAGTTGCTTGCCCGTTCATCCCAACAAAAGCCTCACTGCATCCTAGGGGGTCACGTGCTCTTTCTTGAACCATTGTCTGTGGCCAGGGGAGTGAGGGAATGAACTGACTGGCTTAGGCCTGGGTCATAGATGCCTTCCAGAGCAGCTGGAGAATCAGGGCACCATCTTACTGGCTGGCCCAGAGCAGCCCACGTCCAGTGCAGGCTGGGGAAGCAGGCCCTTGTCTGCTGTGCTGGGAGCTCAGGCAGTGCCCAGAAGGAGACAGGGAACCTGCCAAGTGTTTCGGAGACAGCAGTGACACATAAAGGGGAGTGATCCAGGCCAGTCATTGTGGCAGAGGGAAAGGTGGCATGGATTGGGGCCCCTTGGGGATCCCAGCAAGAGTAGACGAAGGACTGAGCTCAAGAGTGAAGAAGGGGGAACAAACCCAAGACACACAGGAGGCAGACTCGGCCCCACTGGGTGGCTCCTTCGCCTTGGTGAGAGACGTGATTTGCTCTGTGCTAAGCAGTCAGTTGGAGACCCAATGCCGGGGGAATGACAGGGCTTTTACCTGTGATTTTAAACTGAGTGCTTACCTTCCACAAGCAAGGGAGAAAGTCCATCTGTTACCCACAGGGTAGCCACTTTCCTCCTTGAATAGAAGAGCTGCAGAAGTACTTACAGCTATTTTTATTTATTCGGCAGCAGCCGCTAAAACTCCGAGATGTGCACCTTCATTCCTCCACGCCACATTCCCCTAAAGGACACATTAGCTTCCTAACCACAGCTTCAGATTCTGGAGGCTTAGAGGTGGTCTTCATCTTAGAAAGTCTCAGAGCTCCCACTTTCTGAAAGCAGGGGAGCCAGAAGGGATTCTTAGCAGCACACCTGAGACCATCTCACTTAATGGCAGTGTGTGCCCCGCTCCCACCCTCTGTGCAGATGTAGACATCAGAGTGCCAGCGCAGCATTTCCATAGGTAAACTGACCACCAGAAGTCTCGAAAGCAGGACTGTGAAATGCATGTCACTCGTGCCACCACTCCCCATTACCGTGTCCATGGCAGACATAGCTAATCAATCACGGCCTTTCTCAATGAGCTCAGACCCATTCTTCGGAATCCTCCTCCACAGAGCCACTGCCTTCCCCAGGCAGCTACCACTAATGGACTAGAGCAGGCAAGCAACCCTCGCCTTGGCAAATCTGCCATCCTGTTCTAAATCCTCATGGCTGTGTGGCCCTGGACACATTAAACATAACCCTTCCAGGTTTCTTCTGCAAAACTGAAATAATAATAATTCCTTTCAGTGGTCGCTGTGAACACTAAGATGTAAAAATACATAAAGTGACCAACATAGCACCCAGTATACAGTAAGTGCTCAATAGCTAACTGCCTTCTTTTCTGCATAAAACTTACCCTGCCAAGACTGCACCATGACGTGTAGTCCATTTCAGTCCTGCTGGATAGTGCCATTTATCTCAACTGCATTTGTCTTAGTCTTCAATCAGATTGTGGGTACTTAGAGAGCAGAGATGATGTCTTTAGATTCTTTCTGTCTGCTGGTCTTCCATCAAGATGTAGCAGCTGGGTATATAGGAATGTAGCAGAATCTGCTAGTTGCTTGCCCCAAATATCCATTTTGCTTATCTTTTAGCAGTGGGGGCAATGTGCCCAAGGGGAGAACACGAAATTTCTCAGCATCCCGTGCACCTGCATATGACTCTGTGACTAAGCACTGATCAGTGAGATATAGGTAGACATGTGTTGGGGGTGGCCTCCCAGGAGGGCTGCTGCTGCTGCTGCTGCTAAGTCGCTTCAGTCGTGTCTGACTCTGTGCGACCCCATAGACGGCAGCCCACCAGGCTTCCCCGTCCCTGGGATTCTCCAGGCAAGAACACTGGAGTGGGTTGCCATTTCCTTCTGCTAATGCATGAAAGTGAAAAGTGAAAGTGAAGTTGCTCAGTCTTGTCCGACTCCTAGCAACCCCATGGACTGCAGCCTACCAGGCTCCTCCGTCCATGGGATTTCCCAGGCAAGAGTGCCCAAGTGGGGTGCCATTGCCTTTTCCAGGAGGGCTGCTAAAGGGAGATAATTCATCTGGGTGCTGCCTGCTTTGCCATTTTTGTCTGTTTCCTATTGTCTAAAATTCAGATGTGATAGCCAGAGCTTCAGCATCAATTTTGGTCCTTGAGAATGACAGCTTAAGAGTGAGGATGGCAGAGCAGAAAGATGGACAGCACTTGGTCCTCTGATTTTGTGGAGTGGCTGTACTAACCCTGGACTGCCTTCCTCCAGACTGCTTGTCCAGGAGAAAATAAATCCCAAATGATCAGGTCCCTGCTATCTTGGAGCCAAATGCAGTTGTTCACTGCTACAGAGAGTTCTTTGAAAAAAGCTAAGAGAATTGCTTTCCCAGAACCCTAGAGGCGATACAGCACATAGCATTTAAGGATCTTGGAATTCCATTTGTTTTTTCCACCATCTATTTATGAGTTCCCACACAGGTCCGGTACTGCTGGGCAGTAAGATTCATGGCTGGGTTCTTAAATAGCCCAAGCGGAATAATCAGAGAAGAATCTGAGGAAAGAGAGAGGCCAGAGAAGATCCCGCTGTGCCCTTTAAGTCGGGTCCAGATTAAGATTAGACTTCACCTTGAGCCCTGGTGACTCAGATGGTAAAGAGTCCACCTGAAATTCGGGAGACCGGGGTTCGATCCCTGGGTTGGGAAGATCCCCTGGAGAAGGGAATGGCTACCCACTCCAGTATTCTGGCCTGGAGAATTCCATGGACAGAGGAGCCTGGTGGCTACAGTCCATGGGGTCCAGAGTCAAACATGACTGAGCGCCTTTTACTTTCTAACCTTGAGTGCCACGTGGGCCCCAGTGAGCGGCCTCGATTCCTGCCTTGGAACCTTGCTCTGGCTTTGGCATGGAGAAGGGGTGGGGAGGAAGAAAGCTGCCTTCACGTATTCTGGCCAGAGTTCTTCTCCCTTCTAGAAGATCTGAGCCTGTCAGCCAGCTCTAAGACTGCCTTTTCCACAGCAGAGCCCCAAGTCTAACTTGGGCAGCCAGTCAGACCTTGGTATATATCTGGAGTTTTCTGAAGCACCCACAGCTCTTGACATTCTGGGCTGGGCCTTCTAGACGCTTGGTCAGCTCCTATCAAAAGCCCTTTGATAATCTCCTCTATTCCTGGTCAGCCACATACCAGGCAAGCAGTGAAGGTTTGGCCAACATCCGCTGTGTCTGTGACTGACCTCTAGGTGGTGGTGGTTGCCCACTGCCGCTCTGGCTCTTGGCGCCACGGCAACTAGAAGTCTTTCCTCCACATGAGCCAGTGTCTCTTTCCTCTCTGCAACTTGGACCCAGTTAACCCATCTCTTGCTGTCTTTTATGTTGCCCCTCTGACTTCCATGTTTTCGCTGCTGTGAATGTCATGGATCATCTTTACAAGAAAGCCTTTATTTGCACAGAGGGCTAGACTGGGATATCATGCACAGAAGTCCATATACATACACCTGGGTCATACGTGGTATATACGCCTGTCAAAGACATCAGTCCATTGCTCTCTGTTAGTCACCAGTGAAGTCACTTGTACCTGGGGGTGGAATTGGGAGGAGGGGCAGCTCCCTGGTGGCTCAGTGGTAAAGAATCTGCCAATGCAGGAGATGTGGGTTCAGTCCTTGGGTGGGGAAGATTCCCTGGCGGAGGAAATGGCAACCCACTCCAGTATTCTTGCCTGGGAAATCCCATGGGCAGAGGAGTCTGGTGGGCTACAGTCCGTGGGGTTGCAAGGAGTGGGACGTGACTGGGCAACGAAACAACATCAGGCATTGAGTGAGCTGAGTCTTGGGAAATGTGTGGGTTTCTGCCTGGCAGATGAAGGAGGAAAGGCCTGCAGACAGAGGGCCGGGTATAGACAAAAGCCACGTGGGCTGGAGCACCCATGTCAAGGAGGGAGAATTCGGGGGCTTCTGAACAGCTCAGCACATGTGGCCCAGGCTGCAAGACGGAATGAGAGGGGGTGGGGCTGCCGAGGCAGGCAGGGAAGCGACGGGGAGGGGCCTTGGGAGCTTTGTCAGAGAGCGTGGACTTGATCTTCCAGTCCAGGGGTTTTCAGACTTGGGCTTGTCGTGACCTGGCACTTCTCCAAGGGGCCTCAGATCCACCCTCGGTATCAGGGCACAGGTGGAGCCTTACCCTCCTCCTCCTTTTACCAGAGCTGCTCTGCCATCATCTTCTGTATCAATCTCTCTAACTCTCTCGGACACAACTGAGTGCACACACACGCCCGTTACACAGTTGGTGCTCAGTAAATGGTGGTGGTAGTTACTACTGTATTTCGTATTCGTTGTCATGCCTTTTGTTTTTCCTGCTTCCTCTCCAGTGTTTAGCATGGTTCTGGATACACAGTCATCTCTCACAGAATTGTTACTAGTTGTCATTTCTCTTTTCAGCCCAGATCCTGTGGCAGTAGAGCTCGTCCCGGATTCCTCTTCCACGTCAAGCGCAATGGAGGCTAGAGGAAAGACAGTGTAACACAGTCACTAAAAAATTCAGGCTCTGTGGGTCAAACAGGCTGAGGTAGAACGGTTGCTCTGTAAACTTTCTACAGTGTGAGTTTAGGCAAGTCATGTAACCCTCTGATCCTTAGTTTCCTAATCTATAAAATGCTTGGGATGATTAAATAGGACGTGTAGAAAGCAGGAGAGTGAAAAACAGTGACCACATCATCAGAGCTCAGCAGCGTAGCGTCATTTGGTCAGCTTGTCCAGTTTCACGTGTTCTAGCCAAGTGTATCAGTCAGCTCTTGCCACAGTAATGTGGTGTAACAAACAGCTCCCAGACTCAGAGGCTTAAAATAATTTTTGCTTGCATGTCTGTGGATCATTTGGAGGTTGGATGATCTAGGCCAGGCTTGGCTCCAACATGAAGTTGGTCTTCTCTCCTCATGTCTCTCGTCATTCTGAAATGAAGACTGATGAGGGTGTGCCCTCCTGATGGAGGCAGAGGTGCAAAGACCAGCCAGACCGTGCACATGCGTCTGAAGCCTCAGCCTGAGTTACACACACTGATCTTCTGTTGACCAAAGCAAGTAACACAGTCAAGCCCGAAGTTAAGGGAAGTGTTATCTGCCTCTGGTTGTGTGCTAAGTTGCTTCAGTCCTGTCCGACTCTGTGACCCCATGGACTGTAGCCCACCAGACTGCTCTGTCCATGGGATTCCCCAGGCAAGAATAGGGGAGTGGGTTGCCGGTTCCTCCTCCAGGGGAGCTTCCCAGGAGGAGCTGAGCCTGTGTCTCTTATGTCTCCTGCATTGGCAGGTGGTTTCTTTACCACTAGCGCCCCCTGGGAAGGCTCTAGTAGAAGGACCTGCAGTCACATCTGAATGACATGGAGTATGTAGCAGGGAGAGAAGGGGAAGAACTGGGCCAGTAATTCAGTGGCCCTCGATTGGCAAAATAAAAAGGGAGAAAAAATATAAAGCATGTCGCCAGCCTACTTTTCTCTCATTAAGTATCCTCAGAGAAGCATAATACAAGAGACAATCTGCTGGCCCATTTCTTGGTCTTCCACGTAAAGTTGCTCCCAGAGTATAGTGTTTAAAGAGCTGCCTCTTCTATAAAATTAAAAATCTTATAAAATTACATTTTGTGCATAGCCTTCATATAGCATATAACACTGTGTGCGTTATACATTTATATAGCCAAATTACCACTCAGAGTTGTACATCAGACCCAGCTCACTGTACTTTATGGGCAATTTAAGACATCTCCAGGTGGTCATTTTGACCAAGCTCACTTTTTGCCTCTGGGCTGGTTTTAATACATTAAGTTCAACTTCATTTAAAGTTGTCTTATTAAAGGTCCATAACCCATAATTCAAAACTCTTGAGATCAACACAATTCAAGATTCGCATTTTCATTTTTCTTTTCTTTTTGAACTTTAGGAAAGAATAAGAGCATAATGAGTAGTCTGGGGCAGCGCCCAGAACCAGACACTCAGTGTCCCTGCAGTGAAACAGGAGCATTCACGCTTAATGGGATGGTGCAGGCAGGTTCCACTGCTGAACGTGTCTGCGCTAAACTTAATAAGAGCCTTTTGGGTTTCAGAGCTTTTCAGATCTGGGGAGTTGAGGCGGGGTGTGTGGCTGAGGGGTTGGGTTCCTGTTGACATTGTAGTTGTTGACATGTCCCCCTGCCCCAAGTGGCACACAGGCCAGTTGGTCCTGGGTCCTAGGAGACCGCCCCCCCCTTCCCTGCACCAAGAGCCACTTGAGGACATGTTTTTGCTCAGGTCCCTTGATGTGGATCAGCAGGTACCAGAGGTGTGGTTTTCACAGCTCCTTTCTGCAGAGAAAAGTGAGCTGTCAGGTGCTGTGGGCTCAGACACATCTCAGGAGGACCTGGAGAGGAGGCCCGCCGTGCTCAGCCACTAGATCACCCCGGGCTGCCGGGCCACTGACTCATACACAGGCCTTCCCGCCCCCTCCGGCTCTGTGCACAGGGGGCAGGCCTGAGTGGGCAGCTAGGACCTAGAACAGGAGGATCTCCTAGAAGCAGGGTGTGGGTGTCCTCGGGAACCTTAGGGCCTTAGGTGGACCCTTTTGGAGCTGGTGCCACTCATCTTTTGGAGGTTGTGTGTCCCCCTCTCTAAAGAAGGGAGGTGACTCTGGCCTGCAGGGTTGCTGCAGGGAGTAAAGGAGTGAACGGGCGAATGCCACTGAGCTGGCCCACAGGGGGCGCTACAGCAGTGGGGACGGGGATGTTTGGCAATTGTTTCTTAGACCTGGCTGCTGGTGACTTCCTCACTGTGTGTGGTGGCTGGATGGGCCCCAGCTTTGTTGAATGGTCTGAGATGATTTAGAAAAGTATATGTACTGTGTGTGTATGTTCGTTTGTATATACACACCCACCTAGTGGGGCTGTGTGTGCATGTATGTGTGCATGGGTTTGTGCTAAGTCGCTTCAGTCGTGGCTGACTCTTTGCGACCCTATGGAATGTAGCCTGCCAGGTACCTCTGTCCACGGGATTCTCTAGGCAAGAATACTGGAGTGGGTTGCCATGCCCCCCTCCAGGGGATCTTCCAACCCGAGGGGTTTGAACCTGCATCTTTTATGTCTCCTGCATTGACGGGCGAGTTCTTTACCAATGTGTGTGCCATTGTCTTTTTTTCAAGACAGAATCCCCAGGCTTTGTGAGTTATTTAAGGGAGTCTGTGATGAGTCTGTGACCTTGGAAAGTAGAAAGGCCATGACCAGGTTGGTAAGAACTGCTCGAGGCTCCCCTGCATATAAACTCCTAGAAAGCAGGAGACCTTCATGGTCTTTCCACCAAAGACCTCTAGAGAAAATGCTTCACACGTCTAGGTGCCAAAGGAATGTTTGAATGAAATTACCAGAGTTGACTGTGACCACCGGGCCCCCTCTCTAGTGGGCAGTAAACTGAGCTGTCAGGCAAGCCCTTTTCAACTCTTTTCTTCCCCTTACCAAATAGCAGGTGATCCCAGCATTCCCAAGTGTTCAGTCCACCCCTATCTTTGAAGAAAACTTTTTAGGTTTTATTTATTTTTTTTTGGCTATGCTGGGGTCTTCACTGCTGCGCCTGGGCTTTCTCTGGTTGCGGTGCACGGGCTTCTTATTGCGGTGGCTTCTCTTGTTGCGGAGCATAGGCTCCAGGCACATGGGCTTCAGTAGTTGCAATTCACGGGCTCTAGAGCATTCCAGTCCCATCTTGAACATCAGAAACTTAAAAAAAAAAAATGCTATCTTATTGGCATCATTATAAGGAAGAGATGAATACATGGACCAAATTAACTGTATTACAGTGTTTGTGGTCTGCAAGCAAGCAGCTTGGTTGTGTAGAGGGATAAAAGAGGGCTCTTCCTAATGACTAATGTGTCTCTTTAAGCGAACATTAAGAGAGAGGTGCACAGAGTTCTCATCTGAGATGTTCTATTGTTCTGTTTGTTTTTCATGGCTCTGAAATGATTACTGCAAAATTTCTGAAATTGGATGCTTTTCAAAGAGGGAGATTAAAGAGCGCGAGCACAGGCTTGCAGCTGTGTAAAAAAGAATGTGCATCTGGGTTGCTTTAGGATGCTTTGGGCAGCATGTCTTCAGCTTCACCTTAGGCTCTCCGACAGCTCGTGAAGGAACTTTGAGGCCTCTTGGGGGTGCGTCTGCCGTGTTCCTTGCAGCTGGTAGCATCTCTGCCCGAGCTCAACGCCATCTTTTTCATGTTATTTAACTAAAGCCTCCTAAGTGCAGTTTGATGGGGGTGGGTTTCCATAACGCCAGGACAGAGATGCTGTGGCATTCTGAAGAAATCCAGACTGAATGAACTGAATGAGTCCACAAGGGGGAAGAGAAATGTGGTCTTGACATGCTCGCTGAAGTATTCTGCAGTGACTGCCTGAGAATTCGTAGCTATTTGATTAAGGATCAGTTCTAGTTGGAGAGTTCTGTATTTCTTATCCACATTTTTTGGTCTGTTTGACAGTCACCACTTGTCCTGTTTCTAGGCTGTGCTGGGGGTAGTATTCAGACTCTTGGCTCAGCTCCAAGGTTATCTCAGCCCACAGTTGCCAGACTCACTACAAAGGGCACCAGAAGAAGCTTCGTGTTGTGTAAATAAACTGAAGGCCTCTGTGGAGGAGGGATCCTTTGAGGCTTCTACTTCTCTAGAAATTGCTCCCTCCTCCTACATACACGCTGCCCAGATACACAGACACTTGCCAAGGCTAATTGACCCAGCATGGATGCCCACCCAGGGGAAAACTATGTAAATACTTGCCTAATCATCTCTCTTTTGGTCTTAATTCTTTTGATTGCAAGTGGCAGAAATGTTGTCTTAAAACAGAATTTATTGGCTTAATGAGTTCAGGTGTGGCTTGATCCAGGTGCTCAGTCACTCTCCCTCCCTTTGCTTTTCTCCATCTTCCTCCTCCTCCCACCCTCCCTCCCTTTCTCTTACGATTTTATTCTCTAGTAGGTTCCCCTCCTTGTGGGGTTCCTCTCCTTGTGAGGATATAAGCTCCAGCAGATCTGAGCTTACATCCTCACAGGGAAAATACAACTAAAATATGCCTCACCTCTTTCCCAGTAATACAAGCTCCCTATTAGACTGGCTTGGGTGACATGCCCTTCCTGTGGTAACCCCAGGGCTTTGATCGGCCAGGCCTTGATCTTGTGCCTGCCTCTAGGATCAGAGCTCAGGTGGGGTCCCCAGGAAGCACAGGGACTGAGGTTGGGTAGACACCGGGTCCCTAGAGGAGAATTGGTGTGCTGCTGCCAGAAGGAGGGGGTATGGGTGCCCGGCAGAGAAGAATGCCCAGTGTCCACTGCGGAGGCTCACCCCTGGAACATTTAGGATTGGGCAAGCCGTGAGTGGGTCAGTCTGAACGTGTATGGGGCTGGGTTTGAGAGGTGTCACGATTGGACCATGAGCGCAAGAAGTAGAGAAAGCTAGCATGCAGAGAGAGAACGCGCAGCGTGTAGGATACCTGACTCCCTGTCCTGGTTCTGATGGCTCTCTGGCTCCTGGTCTAGCCTCTTGGAGAGCCCAGCAGCACTTCTAGCCCTCGTTTGTCTGAGATACCCTTGTATTTTTTCAGTAAGTCTCTGTTTCCCCAAAGCTGTCATGAATTGGTTTTGCTTCCCAGCAATGAAAGGGTCCGTGACTGGGCAGAGAAAAACCAGGGACTGTGTTAGGCTAGCTCACAGGGTTTCCCTCCAGGAGAGATGCGCCTGCAGGAGATTGATGTGCTTGGAGCAGAAGCATCGTGCGATGGACCCGCGCCTGGTATGGATCGAATTCTGCACATCACGAGCAGCTCCCAGTTCTTTAAAGGACAATTAGCAGCAGCAGGAGGAGGGAGGTCACTTAATCACATTAGAAAGTGACACTCATGGTCAGCCTTGGTGAATAATCGCCTCCCTCGCCCATTCATTTACATGAGAACTGCTTGCCTGAAAGATGCTTGATCACACAGCCCAGGTCTTTGGAGGCCAAATGTGGCTGAATAGTCCCGATGTGTCTGAAACTCTTCATTTAGAAAGGGAAGCCCTAAAACTGTCTTTTATGGTTAGCCGTCTCTTTGGTATCTTCAGAGTTGAGTGTACTGCTTGTTCAGACACCAAATTCTTTTATCACGAGTTCATTTTTGCTATATCTCTATTCTTAAGAACACTTGGTTTGGAAAAGTCTCCATGTAATCAAAGTAGAAAACTTCAGTAGCTTTGACTTGGATTGTCCTCACCCTTCCTTCCCCTCGCCCTTGAAGTCTTTGCTTAGACATCACCTCCTCCAGGAAGCTTTCCTTGATGGACTCCGCAATGCATTCCATGCTGCTTCTCCTTGTCTCCCAGCCTCCTGTGTCATAGCACTGATTCCACCCGGACTGTAGTTTTTGTCCATTTAGTTGTCTGTCAGCCTCATTCATGTGGGACCTTTTAGAGCGGGCCAGAACTTTGGTTGCACTGGGTCTTGGTTGCAGCACTCGGGATCCTTAGTCAAGCATGCAAACTCTTTATTTATTTATTTTTATTTATTTGGCTGAGTCAGATCTCAGGTGGCATCTGGCATCTTTCGTTGTGGCATGTGGGCTCTAGTTCCCTGACCAGGGGCTGAACCTGGGCCCCCTGCATAGGGAGCTCAGAGTCTTAGTCACTGGACCACCAGGGAAGTCCCTGCCCCGCCTTTTACATTAAGAAATGTAAGTCATGTGGAGAGCTTTAGTCAGTTACTGAGGTTCACAGCTAATAAAGGAGGTGAAGTCACGATTCAAACCCAGGCAGTCCGAGTCCCCAGACAGCTCGTAATCACTGTTCCAAACTGTTGGTCCACCTCCATCTATCTCCTTGCAGCTGGCTCAGATCCTGGCTCGTAGTAGGTGCTCAGGAAACACTGGATGAGCTGAAGTAGACTGAATACTTATGTGTGTGCAGCTTGGCTTAGGACTTTTTATTCATTTTTTTTTTGGCCATGCCATGTATCACATGGGACATCAGTTCTCCAGTCAGGGACTGAACCCATGCCCCTTGCTGTGGAAATGAGGAGTCTTAACCACTGGAGCTCCAGGGAAGTCCTGGTTTTGCTTCCTTCGTGGCTCTGATGAGAGTTAGAGACAGGGTTGGCTTCCCCCTTGAGCAGAGATGTACAGCCAGAGTGAGTTTTCACTGGGACCCTTCTCTCCGAGGCTGAGAGACTTCCTCTGTTTGTAAAACTTTCCCTGCACCAGCAACCTCCTCCAAGACTTTAGCTCTGGGGTGACAGAGTGACAAGGAGCTTCCCGTCTATCTCAGCAGTGTCACAGCTGTTTGGGACTGGGAAGCGGTTTGGAACATCAGATCTTCCAAGAGCGTTTTTCTTGCAGTTTCATTATAGTGGCAGAATTCAGGTGCATATGGAGATCAGTATCTCAAATATCCTGGCCCCCCTTCTGCCTTCACAATCATGCCCAGCTTGGTTTCGTGCTGTGGGCAGGCCTGCATGGTCCCCAGGCCCCAGCGAGCTCTCAGGCCCTGGAGCCCAGGTCGGGCCTGAGTCCTCACCACCACACTCATTCAGGTTTCCTCCTAAATGACAAGGACAGTTGTTTTGTTTTGGAATGTGGCCATGCATTTCAAAGCAGCTCTGAATATTTATCCAGTTGCATTTGGAGAGAAGAGGGAGGGTGACTATGCATTGTCTTCTCAAAGCTCACCGGAAGCCCCACTGACCTGAAATGTATCATTGCATTTTTCCCTCATCAAAGTCAATATTCAACAGAAGCAGAAAAGTTGGGAAACTGGGAAAACCATAACAGTAATAAGAATTGACCAAACATTCCAACACAACCGCTGTTAATGTTTTGATTTGAAGCCTTCTGGTTATTTTCAGGGATATAATTGCGCACATACACACATGTGATTGGAGTCATACTTATCGTCTCCTAAATGGTCTCTAAATTGAATTATTTGAGAGTAAACAGATATCCGACTTCTGCTTCTCCACTGCCCCCCGCCCCCAGAAGACTTGGCTGGTATTTACATCTGTGAAGAGAGAAGCAGAAGGTCTCATTGCCTTTTGCAGTGAGTCTGAAACCCTGTCTGTAGCTTCAGTGCTGTGAACGGAGTAGCCAGCTTTTGGCAAGCGAACGTTGACTGCCGTGCGCGTGGCCCAGTCACAACGCGCGTGACTCAGTTATCCAGACTGCGGCCTGTGACTGCGGGATGAAGTTATGCTTCCTTTTAAAATTCCCCAAGTGTGATCCCTGGAGCCCCCGGCAGCTTGATGGCTGGAAATAAGCCCCCATCACAATGGTTCCAGCTATTTCTGAGTTTCCTGGGAACTGTCTCAAGCGCGCTTGGGGACCTGCCCCTGTGGTTTTCTCTGTGGCCCCTAACATTGCTGCTTGGCTGAGGATGACCCTCATTAGATGGCCAGGGATCTGGGCACCTGGCCCACCTACGGTCACCTTTGCTCTGGCTTGGGTTGGGGAGGGGGTAGGATGCTTTCTCTAACTTTCTGTGTTGTTCAGTCGCTCAGTCATGTCCAATTCTTTGCAAATTCATGGGCCGCAGCAGGCCAGGCTTCCCTCTCCTTCACTGTTTCCCAGAGTGTGCTCAAACTCATGTCCGTTGAGTCAGTGATGCCATCCAACCATCTCATCCTCTGTCGTCCCCATCTCCAACTGCTCTTAATCTTCCCCAGCATCAGGGTCTTTTCCAGTGAGTTGGCTCTTTGCATCAGATAGCTGGGCCTGTTCCCTGTGTCCACTCTGCACAACCGAGACCAGGCCAGAACTTGTAATAAAACTGGGCCAACAGTGTAGGGATCATGGCCAAGAAATACAGCACTGGGGAGAACTTGCAACTGGGGCTGCCCTCAAGTCCAGGGGTCTCAGAAGGGTAACTCTCTGCCTTCCTTCTGGTCTCCAACTCCCTTGAAAGGGCACATGACTCTCCCAGCAGGGGAGAGGTCCACCCCAGTACAGGGTCAGATCCATGAAGTCAGAGCACAGTCAGTGTCACGCTTGTTTCCTCCTGGTCCTCTGGCCAAGGCTGCTGTTAGCGGTGATGGGGGCCACAGTGGGCGTCTGGCAGAGCAGAGGGTCCTAGTGGGCCCGATTGGCCTGGAAGGTTTATTTGCATAGCAAGTTATGACATGACGTGGAGACATTCCCCATGGTTCCTCTGTGAGAGTCCGTCTGCCTCTGACCTTCATTAGAAGTGATCCCACCTGTGACTTACCTAGTCAGAGACTTGACTTTAGAGCCAAAAGGTGAGCCCCTGGGTCAAGATCTCAGCACGCCAAAGAGACCTGAGTCCCAGCTTCTGTCACCAGATTGGTGGGTGGTCATGGGAAGATGCGATCCCCAGAGTCAGGACGACCTGGGCCCCAGTGTTCGCTTGCTTTCTGACCAGTTCTGTGTTGGACCAGTGGCTCAGCCTCCGTAAGATAAGATGGCAGGTGAAGGTGCAGGTGAACGGGCACTGCAGCCATGGTTCATGGGCTGTGCTGCTGCTACCGGTGCCATTGCCTTCTCCGTCATGGGCTATAATGTTTACCAAAAAAAAAAAAGTTTCCTCTCCTCTTAGAGACTTAGGCCTGGAAAATTCCACGGACAGAGAAGCCTGGCGGGCTACAGGTCGAAAGAGCTGGACATGACTGAGTGGCTGAGCACAGCACAGCCAGAGACAGTAGCACTCAGGCTGGAACATGGTGTGCAAGGTGCGGTAGTCCCTGAAAAACGGAGACTGGGCAGGTCTATTCCACTGCTCATCCTCTATCCTTCCTTTTTTCTTTCTTTCTTTATGGCTGCACGGGGTCTTGGTTGCTGCGTGGGCTTTCTCTCGCTGTGGCTGGTGGAGGCTACCCTTGGATGTGGAGTGCAGGCTCCTCGTGACGGTGGCTTCTCTGGCTGCGGAGCCTGGGCTCGAGGGCGAGAGGGCTTCGGTAGTTGTAGCACACAGGCTTAGCTGCCCTTTGGTATGTGGAATCTTCCCAGACCGAGGGTCAAACCCGTGTCCCTGGCGTTGGCAGGCGGATTCTTTACTGGGCCACCAGCAAGGTCTTCCGCTGTCTTCCTTTAAAAGGCACGTGGGCTGATGCTGGCAGTTTTTGGTAATGCATTTCCGCCTTTACAAGTCTGCCTCATCTGCATAACCCAGTGAACCAAAAAGTCATTTTTCTCCAACTCAGTTATTCATCTTATCCTCGGCATTTGGCTATAATAATATCACTCCATCAGTGTGATCATGCAGTAATTCAGGCATTTTGTTCTAGCAACGAGGACACTTACAGTTAATAACACATGAAGCCATTTCATTAAGAAGAAAGTTTTGTTCGGAGCCATTAACACAGGCCGCCAACCAAAACACAAATCATTTCCTTCCTTGGATATTAAGGAAGCAAAATTAATCAGGAACCTAAAGCCATTCCTCAGAGAATCTTTCTTACCCTGAAGTCATCTGACCCTCCTCATTTAACAGGCCTCATAAAGGGCATCTGAGCTTCGAGTTTATAGCACTTGCTCTTCTCTGGGGCTGAGAGCACGCGGCCTGGGCTTCGGGTGTAGCAGCAACTTAAGGCCCCTTAAGTTCTGGTTCTGCTCCTCACCCCCTGGGTCATATTGGGCGCGTTGCTTAGCTGCTCCAAGACTCCATTTCTCGGCATATAAAATTGCAGGGCTCTGGTGAAAACTGTAGGTCAAATGTCTGTCCCATGGTTGGCAATACTAAATGGTACATCATCTTCTGGAGGCCTGAGGACATTCACATGAACTTAGCTTCTGTTCTTGAGTATCACAATACACATGAAAAAGCATTTGGGGACTTCCCTGGTGGTCCAGTGGTTAAGAACCTGTGCTTCCAATACTAGGGACGTGGGTTCAATCCCTGGTCCAGTGAAATAAGATCCAGCATGCCCTGAGGCATGGCCAAAAGATTAAAGGGGGAAAAAACAACAACACATTTTTGGTTTTAAGATGGAGGACTGTGGATAGTAAGGAGTTGCCTGAAGGACTTTGCTGGTGGTGCAGGGGATAAGAATCTGCCTGCCGGTGCAGGGGACACGGGTTCAGTCCCTGGCCCAGGAAGATCCCACGTGGCGGGGAAGCTAAGCCCGTGCGCCACAACTGCGGAGCCCGCACTCTGAAGCCCGCAAGCTGCCGCTACTGAAGCCCACGTGCCTAGAGCCTGGGCTCCACAACAGCAGAAGCCACCGCAGTGAGGAACCCACGCACCGCAACCAGAGACAGGCTTCACAAAGCAGGAAAGGCCCAGCGCAGGCAAAAATAAAGAAACGGAATAAAAGTAAATTTAAAAATGAAGTTGCCTGAGGCTGGAAACAGGCACGCATTTGGTGGAGGTTCTCAAACAAGCAGCGTGTAAATGAGCATTAATTTCAGGGTTCTTGCTACATTCCCATCAGCAGCTTTCTCTGGAGGGTCTGGTCCTTGCAGAGGTTAGTAGCATCCATCAGGGATCACCTATGAAGTTCCTCTCCCAGAAGAGCACCTTGTCCAGAGACCCTGGTGCTTGTGTGGCAGGAGCTGTATAAATGCCCGTGTACCAAGCTTGTTTCGAGTCAGAAGGCCCAGTAGCACTTCCCAGGTTTCATTTGCATCCTTGAAAACCCTCCCGAGAAGGTCATTTACTGAACTCCGCTGCTTCTGTTGACAGTTTTTTGGAAGCAAAGGGGATGCTTAACTGCCCAGCCCACAGACTGTGCGTTCTGTTTGTGTTTCCTTGCCTGCCTGGCATTCGACAATTAATTAGGCAGGCATGGTAATTACCTGCTTTAATTTTGTGATTGCACAGCCTATAATTACCCCTAATTCTGTAATAGGGAGGTTCATGTACACAAAGGCAGATGAAGACGAAGGTGATGGGGTTACCATCTCAACAGCTGCCATCGCTTCCTTCCTGCCAGGCAAGGCATCTCACAGCCACTCGACAGGATTGGTCTTGGCCCCATTTTACAGATTGAAAAGCTGAGACTTGAGGTGGAGTGTTTGAACCCAGACCTCTCTCCCTGTGCAGCCCATGCACTTTCTCTGGGCCCTTCTGCCCCTCATAGAACAGGCCTCACACATGCCTAAGGTTCAGCATGTGGCTGGCTAAAGAATCTGTGCTTGGCAGATCTTAAAGCAGAGCTGAGACTTCAGCCCACTGAGAACAAACTCTTAACTCTTCATTCTCCCTCTCCCCTTCTGACTTCTTGGCTTGCTCCCTCCCTTCTTCATATAGAGAGAGAGAGGAGGGGGGAGGGCTTCCCTGCTGGGGTAAAGAACCTGCCTGCAATGCAGAAGACCAGGGTTTGATCCCTGGGTTGGGAAGATCCCCTGGAGGAGGCATGGAACCCACTCCAGTATTCTTTCCCGGAGAATCCCATGGACAGAGTAGCCTAGCAGGCTGCAGGTGCATAGGGTTGCACAGAGTCAGACACGACTGAGGTGACTAAGCAGTAACAGCAGCAGCAGCATAGAGAAAGAGACAGAGAGAGAATGGAGGCTGGAAGAGGTAAATATACATACCCAGGACAACTTGGCTCCAAGAGGGAGAGCTGGAATTCAGGCTCAGGTCTCCCCGAGGCCAGAGTCCTGAACCTGGACCCCCTCTCAGCACTGACATCTGACTGTGTCAGGCTCACAGACTATTTCAGACATCCCGCCATCATAAATTAGGGTAAAAAGCTCACTCTCCTGAGGATAGTATCAGTATGGCTTTTTTTTGACTTCACTTTTATATCCAGGTTTAATATAAATATCAGATGCTTAAATAGTTTTTATTGACGTATAGTTTGGTTTTCTTAAGAAAATATCTATTAGTTTGTTTGGCTCTGTCAGGTCCTGTGACACGCAGGGTCTTCCGTCGTGGTGTGTGGGCTTCTCTCCAGTTGCAGCACACAGGCTCAGCAGTTTCGCTGTGTGGGCTTCGTTGCCCCGCCAGGGACTGAACTCACGTCTCCTGCATTGGAAGGTGGATTCTTAACTGCTGGCCCATCAGGGAAGTCCCTTGAAGGATAGTTGATCTATAATGTCGTCCAGTCTCTGCTGTACAGCAAATGATTCTGTTATACACGTGTATGCCTTCTTTTTTCTATTCTTTTCCATTGTGGTTTATCACAAGATACTGAATATAGTTCCCTGTGCTCCACAGGAGGACCTCGTTGTTTATCCGTAGACGTGTAAATCTTCAGTGTATGTTCAGTGAACTTTTACTTCTGTGTATTTCTGTGTAGCCCTGCCCAGAGACACAGGGCGTCTCAAGCACCCTGGATTGTGCCCTTCTGTGCTCCCACTGGGAATCCTCACCTACCCCCAAGGTCATGAAGCTATCCTGCTAGGCTTTCTCTTGGTAGCTTTCTGATTTTACCTTCCACATTTAGATCTGTGATCCCAAAAGAAAAGAGCAAAAGCCATATATGCAATGGAATATTGCTTAGCCATAAAAAGGAACAAAATTGGGTCATTTGTAGAGATGTGGATGGACCTGGAGACCTTCTTATACAGTGAAGAGAGATGAATTGGAAGTTTGGGACTGACATATATACACAATTGATACTATATATAAAATAGATAATTAATGAGAACTTACTGTATAACACACGAATTCTACTCAGTGCTCTGTGGTGACTACATGGGAAGGAAATTCAAAAAAGAGGGAATATGTGTGTACATAGAGCTGATTCATTTTTGCTGTATAGCAGAAAATAACACATTATAAAGCAAGTATACAGCAATAAAAACTTAAAAAAACCAACAAGAAAAGAGAATCGTCAGTGCCCATAGCTGCCTTACCCATGACAGTCCCAGCTGGAAGCAGTGTCCACCCCAGCACAGAGGGCGTATAAGCTGTGGCATGCCCACAGCGTGGACAGTGAGCAGGACACGGGAGTGCTACCCACACCACACGGAAACATCACCCAGACACAACAGGGAGTGAAAAGAACCAAACACCGAGGGGCACACTCTGCGGAGCCCATTGAGATGGAGTTCAGAAGCAGGTGAAAGAAGCCTGGGGGAGCGCTTCGTAGAGTGGGCGGGTGGGTGGTGCTGCTAGGCGGCGGGCACAGGGGGTCTGATGGGCACGCCCCTTCCCAGCAGACGGTCTTCATCTTCCAGATGAGACTGTCTACCTGTGAGTCTGCTCTGGGTTCAGTTCATCCAGACTGAGAATTTTGCCTCCTCCCCCACTTAACCTCTCCTTCCCCCCAGGATTATTACACACATCCCTGGGGTCATTCTTCCCCATGGAAAAGAAACCTCAAGATTCGAATTCCTTCTTAAAATAGAGAAGAGAGGATTTGCCCCATTCCTGATGACAGATATTACCCTTCTATTTTCTTTTTCTTTTGCTGAGTCGAGGAGATTGGACTTGAAGTGTCTTTTTATTGCTCATTTTAAAAGGGAACTTGTTTTTGCTGGGAGAGGTCAACTCTTTTTATTCCTCCAAGGAATTATTATTGTTATGGCTCAAGCAGACAGAACTGGGGCCTATCAAACTTAATTTGGAGGGAGCAAGCCCTTAAAAACAAAACAAAACAAGAACAGAAACCTAATAATTTTGGACATAAGCCCTTTGAATTCTTCAGTGAAAGAAGTGCACAGTTTGGTTAAGTATAATTCAAGGACAACTTAATTTTCAGAGATCATTTCCTGATTTCAGATGCTAAAAGCATGGCTGTTGAGGCTGGACTGTTGAGGTAATTCTGCGTGATTTTGATGGCATTAGATTCCTGAAGGGAGAGGCATGAATGAGAGAGAGCAGTTGACATCGCTGGTACCAAAGAGACTATTGTAAGGACATGTGGTCTCCCCAGCAGAGGGGCGGTTAGGCCTCAGAGCTGTTGAGCAGGGACCTTCCTTGCCAGTTGCCAGCATTGCTGGCTTGGGGTTCCTGGGGCCCTGGAGGGCCTGGGTTCTGCAGCTGTGTGCTGTAATAGAAAGGGCCGGGCCTGGACTTCCCTGGCGGTCCAGTGGTTAAGACTCTGAGCTTCCACTGCAGGAGGTGTGGGTTCAGTACCTGGTCGGGGAACTTAGATCCCACATGCCACTTGGTACGGTCAAAAAGTACAGCCAGGCCTTCGCCATGAGGCAGACCTGGGTTCAACTTTCCATTTCCCTACCTCCTCTGGGCAGGCGACACACCCACTCTGAGCCCACATCTTTATCTGGGGAAGGGGCAAGTTCACACTGTCTGCCTTGCAGACTCGCGTGAGGATGCCTGGTGAGGTGTGTGGCATCCCTTACACATAGTAGGTGCTTCATAAATGGCAAGTGTTAGCATCGAAGGTGTTTCTATGTTATTGGCATTCTGAAAAATATTGTTTCACTCTCTTGGGTCTGACCGTGTTCTTGACTCTTGCTTCATGGCTTTGACTGCTAACCAGAGAGGTCTGGGTTTGATTGACATCCAGACAGCAGTGAAAGCTGAGAACAGGGATGCTTGACCAGAAGTGTGTTGTTGGTCTCCATGGGCTCCGTGACCAGCTCCCCTTGTCTTGTTATCAGATGGCCTCCAGCTAGAACAGAGGCTGGTGCCAGAAATGCCCACTGGCCGCTCTTCACCTCTGAGATGGCCTCAGTCTAAAGATACTGGCTGGGGCAGGGTGGTCACTAAACTCGAGGAAGTGCCTGGACCCTTCTCTGCCCCCAGTCCCCCTGGGGCATCAGTTCTCCCCACCCAGTGTTCCCGGGAGGCTTCTCTCCCACTTTCTGGGTGACTCAGACAGCTGAGCTTTCAAGACAGAGGCTCCAGGGATGGTTCTGCTATTGCCCTGCCCCTTGGGTATGAAGTCCTCCTAAGTCAAGCCCAAGGTCAAACCTCCTGCCTGATTTCCATGAACCCCTTGGTCTCCACAATGAAATGGGAGTGGAATGTGGGTGGAAGAGCCCAGTGAAGTGCTTGGGGTTTGTGAATGACCTAAGGACACAGAGGCCCCCTGAGGGGGTCCGTGAAGGGACCTAGAGGCTCTCCAGTTCAACTCCTGCACCCCATCCAGTCTCAGGGACAGAGCTGCTTTCACAGACTCTGGAGAAATAATGTGTTTTGGGAGTCATGTTTAGGGAGCTTTTTAGGGGAGAGGCATGATCATTCATATTTTTATTCGAAATTTTTAATGACCCACAGCATAACTTGTTCTGAACTCTGAGTCTAAGGCTCAGCAGTAATCTGTATACTTATTCTTTACTGAGCAGAGCTCCTGGGGTGGAGACCGTAGAGCTAAGACCGGCGTGCCTTCAGCGGCAGTGCTTCTTCCCGTTTGCAGAATTTCATGTTTTTGATGATGATGGTTATAACAACAACAATAATAATAGCAGCAGGTAACCCTCATGGCATTTGTATAAACACTTTCAGGCACGTTCCTCCCTCCCCGCCCCCCAGTTATACCCGTTTCTCAAGTGAGTAAACTGAGATTCAGAAGCAGTTTACCTGACATCACATAACTGACTGGTGGTCGAGGTCTGATCTTCTGGGATTCCCCCTGCAGTCCGTGAGCCAGCTATGACCATTCCCATGTCCTGGTAGAGCCCAGTTCCCATCAGCCAAACCATTGGAGGGGATAAATATTAAAGCTGATTACCAAGATCAGAGACTTACAAAATCCATACCTTTGTAAATCCCCAGTGGCAGCCTAACCAATGGGTTGCATTGTTTTTCAATGTTGTTTATTTATGTGTTTTATTTTTGGCTGTGCCGGGCCTTCGTTGTGGCGTGTGTGCTTTCTCTAGCTGAGGCGAGCTGGGGTTCCTCTCTAGTTGTGGTGTGAAGGCTTCTCATTGCAGTGGCTTCTTCTGCTGCAGAACACAGGCTCTAGAGTGCTGGCTCAGTAGTTGGCAGCATGCGGGCTCCAAAACTGGCTCCATTAGTTGCGGTGCATGGGCCTAGATGCCCTGAGGCACGTGGGACCTGAGTTCCCTGACCAGGGATTGGACCAGTGTCCCCTACTGGACCACAGGGGAAGTCCTTATGTTACATTTTTAATTGTTTCTTTATCAAACACTTAAATGGCATCTTCTGTCTACCAGGCCCTATTCTAAGCCTGTTACACATGTGAACTCATTTACTCCTCCCAAGACCCAGCAAGGGAGGTAATACCCTTATTTCTCAAAGGAGGAAGCAGAGGCACAGAGAAGTGAAGTGGCTTTCTCAGGGTGCACGGCAGAGCTGGGGTCTGAACCCCAGAATTTGGCTGCAGTGTCTCCGCGCGTAACTGCCTCCATGCATTGGGTGTGCTTACTGGTGACACTGCTCTGATGTCAGAGCCCCCATTCTCCACCACCAGAAACTTGCTTCCCTCCCTGCCCCAGTCATCATGCCCATGGCCTTCCCTCTCTCCAATGCTGTTTATTCAGATTGTCAGTCCGGGTGGCTTTCCCCAAGCCATGGGCCCCCAGAGCCAGACATCAAGGAGGATATGAGATGAGCAGGGAGTATTTGTCATAGAAAGGAAGGATTGAACTAACGGTTTCTTTTTTGAAAAACAAAATGTGTTGGTTGGTGATTGGTTGGTGGGTGCACCCGGTCTTAGCTGTGGCTTGAAGGCTCTCTAGTGTGGCGTGCCGGCTCTCGAGTGCACAGGCTCAGTAGTCGCAGCTCACAGGCTTAGCAGCCCATCGGCTTCTAGTTCCCCAACCAGGGATCGGACCCGCGTCTTCTGCATTGGACCGCCAGGGAGGTTCCTGAACTAATGGTTTCTGAGGTCCTTTCTAATGCTGCTGTTCCAAAGTTCTGAGTTCTTGAATGCCTGCTATCCCCAGAGCAGGGGGTAACACTTGGAGCGTGGAAGGCCAAGGGATGATGCTGTTTCTAGAACAGGGTGTTTGCTCTCATCCGAACATTTTTAAGAAGGTTTTAAAGAATGCAAGCAAATCAACACCATCCTGGTTGTTAAGACATTTTTAAGAATTTAAGAGGTGAAAGAATTTTAAAGAAAAGGCAGGCAGGTAGGCATGATCCTGGTTTGCCAAAGCGAGGAATGGAGCCTGAAGAAGTGAGATGGTTGTAATGATGCAGGAGCGTTCCCTGCTCGATGAACCTGCCCCAGAACCTAGTCTCTGGCATGAGCATCCTTCTCGGACAGCCGCTGGAGGAGTTTGAATGGGGAAACACGGGAGGGAAGGAGCGCCTGAAGCCTGCTGTTGTGGTCCCACAAGGAGCGGGGCTGCCTCTGGAGGTGGGCTTGGCTAATCCCTGCTGCTTAGTACTTGGACATGGGGGTAACGAACAGCACTGGTCAATGCTGATGCCCAGATTTCTGACTCAGGCAACTCAGCGATCCATTCGCCGAGAGAGTGAGGTAGAGATCCTGAGTGTAGATCTAGACAAGAAGAGCTTTTTCAAGCCTGAGTCCAGAGTTCACGTTGGAGATCCAGACTAGAGATAACAATTTGAGAGCCGTTGACCTAAAAGCGAAATGTGCAGATGTGGGAATGGACACCTGTGTCAGGGCGAGGAGGGTCCTGGGGAACACGGACAGGAGAGGAGGTACCTACGAGGAAGCCCAAGAAGGGTCCATTGGAGAGGCAGAAAGGAATCAGTGCTTCCACAGAGTGAAGCATTTGGCTCTTGAATGTGTTATGAGAAATGTAGAATTATAATTTATAGCGCACATTAGAGTTGCCAATTTTTATCGTTATGTGAGAGGTTTTTAAGATGTGTATTGACATTCAGTGATTGCAGATTATAAGAGCTATTTATCATTGGAGATTTTACTCTCTGGGCTGTTCTTAACTCATGTAATTTTTAAAAATGCATTGATCTCTCTCCCTCTGTTTTCCCTCATGATGCAGTTGCTGGGTGTCCCTGGGAGCTGTGAGGTCCTGTAAATGCTGATGACACAGCCCTCGTGTGTTGTGCCCCCAGAGTGTTCTCTTGATTAAAGAAGTTTTACACCCCAGTTATGCTTATCCCATCTGGATGTGACTTTCCATCCAACTGGGTCGATCTCAACTCTGGTCTCTCCCTCCTTCTCCAAATCAGTCTCCACCCACTCCGTGTGCTGGTCTTTGTGAAGCCAGGCATAGCTGGATGGCTTCTATACCTAAACACTCTCCATACTGCCTTGGGAACAGGCTCTATCAGTAAGGTCTCAGCTCCATTTTCTAGATGAGGAAACACGTAGTCAGAGAGGAGGGAGAGTCTGTGCTTTGCATTAGAGGTTCCCCTAATTGCCCATTGTCTTAGTCCACTTGGGGTGCTAATGGTCCACTTGGGCTGCTGTAACAACTACAGACGGGGTGATTTCAACAATAAACTCTTCCACACAGTTCTAGAGGCTGGGAAGTCCAAAATCAAAGCTCCAGACAGCTCTCTCCTCACTGTCTTTGCATAACGGGAGGCATGAGGGAGCTGTGGGGTCTCTTTTATAAGGGCACTAATCCTATTCATGAGGGCTCCACCCTCATGACCTAATCATCTCCTGCCCCAGTACTGCATTGGTGGTTTGGATTTCAATATGTGCATTTTGGGGGAGGGGCACATTCTGACTCTAACATCGCCTACTTGTCAGAATCACCAGAAGGCTTTGGGACTCTAGGAATTCCTGGGTCTCAGATGGTTTCTGTGTGGTCCACCCCAGGGCTGGTAATTATTGGAAAGCACTGCCCTTCTCTGCACTAAATTTGTATATGTTTGTTGAAAAACTACAATAATGAGGACTTTCTGAGTATCTAAATCAGGGACCAGAGAAGTTTTTTTGTAAAGGACCAGAAAGTAAATGGCTTCCCAGATGGTGCTGGTGGTGAAGAACCCACCTGCCAATTTAGACACAAGAGATACAGATTTGACCCCTGGGTTGGGAAGATCCCCTGGAGGAGGGCACAGCGACCCACTCTAGTATCCTTGCCTGGAGAATCCCATGGACAGAGGAGCCTGGTGGAGTCCATAGGGCCACCCAGAACTGGAGTGACTTAGCGTGCACACATGCAGAGAGTAAGTATTTTCAGCTTTGCAGGCCGTGTGGTCTTTGTTGCAGCCACTCTGCCACTGTAAGCGGCTATAAACAGTAGGTAAACAAATAGCATTACCAACTCCATGAACATGAAATTGGAGCAAACTCCAGGAGAAGGCGGAGGACAGGGAAGCCTGGCGTGCTGCAGCCTGTGGGGTCGCTAAGAGCCAGACACAACTTAGTGACTGAACAGCGACAAACAAATAGATGCGGCTGATTTGACCCACAGGCCACAGCTTCCCTCCCCTGACCTAGGTAATTTGTTTTGTACTTGCTCAGATAAGCAGTAACATTTGCCACTCTTAAGGGGATATTTGCACTTGTGTGAAAATATAGTACAAGTAGATACAGTCCATTCAAGATGTATCAGAGAAGAATGGCATTCAGCCATGAGTCTGTAGACCTCTAAAGCATTAGCTTGACCAGTTTAGAGGTGAGTATTTCTCTTTTAAAGAAAAAAAAAAAGTTTTGAATAGATCATCTAGTATTTGGTGTAATAATTTGGCCTCATAATTTCATCAGAGACCCAAGGTCCTTCCACTTTTCTATATCCATTCTCTTGATCACCTCATGATCATAAAATGACTGCTGGAGCTCCAGTCTTCACATCTGTGTTTGAGAAAGAAGAAGACAGGGAGAAGAGTTAAAAGGCACTTATTGGCTGGGTCAGATCTCTCCTATGAGCTTTCTTTCATCTGTTTGTTGTTCAGTCGCTAAGTCGTGTCCAATTCTTTGCGACTCCATGAACTGCCGCACATGAGGCTTCCCTGTCCTTTACTGTCTCCCTGAGTTTGCTCAAATTCATGTCCATTGAGTCAGCGATGCCATCCAACCATCTCATCCTCTGTTGCCTAATTCTCTGCTTGCATCTTTCCAACATCAGGGTCTTTTCCAATGAGTCTGCCAGGAACACCGGAAAATGTGGTTAATTTTTTTTGTTCCTGAACACATTGCTCTCCCCAGAAGTATTGGAGGGAAATGGATACTGATTGGGCAGCTTGCATTTGCTGTGACTTGTAAGGACCCAAAGAATGCCCTACAAGTGCTGCATTAAAGTCCTAGCTCCTGGGTTTACTTGCCGACTGACCCATCTTGTCTCAGTCCCTGGAGACTAATTCCTGAAGTCTCTGTTCCACAGCTAGCCAAGACTTTCCAGATGCTTCTGGGGTCTAATTATCCTTCCCTGTTACAAAGCAAATCCTTGCATAATCGTGATAACCATCTGTCTATCTGCTTGGGTACCTAGTGCCAGAAAAGCTCTTGAGACATATCTTTTCCTCTTTAGGCAACTTTGGCTGCTATAAAGTTCTTTCCTAATGAAATTTGTCTTTCTCTAGCTTCTGTCTGCTGGAAGTTTGCCTCCTGGAATCATCCAGAACACATCATCTCGGTCTTTCCTTTTCCTCATTGCAGTCTTCAGAGTTCCGTACCTCCTCCATCTTTGAGGCTCAGTTTACCATCCTCCAGTCTCTTCCATCTTCCTTCTGATAATTTGGTTGCAGATCATCTCTGAGGACCTGTGCTTCTAAACTTTTACAGTGTGTGTGAGCTAGTTGGGGTTCTGGTTAAGACACAGATTCTGAGTCAGTACATCTGGGGTGGAGCCTGAGATGTTGCATTTCTGCCACCTTACCACATGATGCTGATGCTCCTGGTTTGCGGACCACGTTTTGAGTAGCAAGTCTTCTGGGCGTTTCTGAACCTATTTCAGTTCATCTTTTAACAGGCAGCAGCTAAAACCTAAGTTGGTGTGGTCAATTTAGAATAAACCAAGACTCGTCAACTCCTTTTATTTAAAATATATCAGATACCTTTTAATGAGATCTAAATAGTTGGAGAAGGAAATGGCAACCCACTGCAGTATTGTTGCCTAGGAAATCCCATGGACAGAGGAGCCTGGCAGGCTACAGTCCAGGGGATCACAGAGAATCAGACACGACTGAGCAAATAATACATAGGCCTTTTCTTGGTGACCCTTTGACGGTATTCACTTAACTTGAATTTACTAAAACCCGTGAGTCTTTATCCCAGGCCGTTGCTGTACCGTATCTCCCCCATCTTATCTTACAGTGTTGGCTTTTGGGGTTGTATTGCAAAGTCCAGCACTGATCTTTTTAAGTTTCATCATGTTGCGTTAGACTCATCCCTCAAGTCACTTGACATCACTTGATATCTGTCATCCAGGATATTTACTGTCTCCACTTGGGGGCTTCTATCAGACTTGATAGGCCTCCATTTCTCCATCTAAGTCCACTGGAAACTTCCATCCATTGATTGGCATTCTTTGGGTTTAAATTCTCCCTCCTTCACCTTGTTCGCCAGAATATCGGTGGTCACCTTCCCAGAGCTCAGATGTATGAGGTCCACATTTGGGGATGCAGGTACTCTTTAGAGAGAGGCAGAATTTATCAGTCACGGTAGACATGCCTACTTTTACGGTGAAAGAGGTTTTTAAGACATGTATTGACATTCGCTGACTGCAGATTACAGTAGCTATTTATCAGTGGAGACTTCACCCTCTGGGCTGCTCTTTTCTTTTTTTTGTTTTTAATTCTACTTATTTTTGGCTGTGGCGGGTCTTCATTGCGGTGTGCGGCTTCTCGCTATGGTGGCTTCTCTTGCTGTGCAGCATGGGCTCTAGGGCGTGGGCTTCAGGCGTTGTGGCCCACGGGCTTCGTTGCTCCGCAGCATATGGGATCCTCCCTGACCAGGGGTCAAACCCATGCCTCCTGCACTGGCCAGCAGATCCTTTACCACTGAGCCACCAGAAAAGCCCTGGGCTGTTCTTATTAACTCATATCATTTAAAAAAAATTCTTTGCGCTCTCTCCCACTTCTCTGTTTTGCTTTCTGACGTAGTTGCTGTGTGTCCCTGGAAGGTGTGAGGGCCTGTAAAAAAAAAAAAAAAAAAAGGCAGGTGAAATAGCCCTTGCATTTTATACCCCTTGAATGTTACCTTGAGGACCACATCTTGATTAAAATGAAGAAGTTTCATGCCCCAGGTGTGTGTATGCCATCCTGATGTGACCTTCCACTGGGTTGTGCTGATCTCAGCTCTTGCCCCCTCCCTCCCTCCTCCTCCCTGGGATTGATTTCATACCACCGCCCCCACCCCTCCCCACCGGCGTGCTGGTCTGTGTGATCCAGGCACAGCTGCTCGGCTTATAAGCCTGACTGTTCTCCCCACCACCTTGGGAGGAGGTGCCGTTAGTCAGCTCCATTAACAGATGAAGAAACGCAGGCCAGCAAGGATGAATGGCCTCTCCACCGCCATCTGTCACTGCTACAGCATGCCTGGGACAAAAGCATGGAAATGCGTCTCTGAGATGAATTGGGCTGTCGGTCTCCGCTGATACTGGGAACTGACGTTCATCAGTACACAGCCTGCCAGAGGGTGCCATTCTCTCGTGTACCCATTTATGCACATGGTACACTGAGTCCCTCCTCCACGCCCAGCACTGGGCCTCCAGTGACCCAGGGGGCAGATGTGGCCCTGCGGTCACAGAGCTGGTTTTCCTGGAGTGGGGGGAGGTGTTGCCAGAGCCCCACCCCCTTTGTAATGAGAATTTTTTTCACTTTTAAATTTTAATTTTTACAATGTTGTATTGGTTTCTGCCGTACAGCAATGCAAATCAGCCATAATTATACATATATCCCCTCCATCTCGAGCCTCTCTCCGCTCCCCAATCCCATCCCTCTAGCTCATCACAGGGCACCAGCTGGGCTCCCTGTGCTTACAGCAACTTCTCATCAGTTGTCCATTTTACACAGGATAGTATATAGGTTCATCAACACCATTTTTCTAGATTCCACATATATGCATTAATATACAATATTTGTTTTTCTCTTTCTGACTTATTTCACGCTGTATAATAGGCTCTAGGTTCATCCACCTCACTAGAATTGACTCAAATTCATTTTTTAGGGTTGAGTAATATTCCACTGTATAAAGAAGATGTACATCTCCTTTATCTGAGATTCCTTAAAAAACTAGGAATAAGCCTACCATATACCCAGCAACCCCACTGCTGGGCATATAGTGTGAGAAAACCCCAGTTCTAAAAGACACACGACCCCCAGTGTTCATTGCTGCACTCTTTACAATAGCCAGGACATGGAGGCATCCAGCGTGGAATGAGAGTTTTAAGAGACTTGATATTTTCTTTCTCTTTTCGTTTTCTCCAAAGGTCTACATCCGGATAAAAGATGACGAGTGGAACGTCTACCGGCGGTACGCGGAGTTCAGGACTTTGCACCACAAGTTACAGAACAAATACCCTCAAGTGAGGGCCTTCAACTTCCCGCCCAAGAAGGCCATCGGGAACAAGGTAGGTGCCGCCGCTGCTGTGGGCCGGGCAGCTCTCCGCCTGGTGCCTCCGTCTCCTCCTTCCGCCGGCGATTTAAACATCTGGGCTCCTTTATATAACTCAAAAAGTTGGCTGATACGAGAAAAAAGATGGGAACGAAGTAAACCCACCATTCGTCCCCCTAAAGACAGTCGAGTTACGTCTTGTCTGCGTGTCCATCCTATGATTTCTTGGGAGCGGGGCTGCCACACCTGTTCTGCTAAAGGGCCAGAGAGTAAGTGTCCTGGCTTCGCAGCCCCTACCACCTGAGCCAAAACACCAGCTCTGCCACCGTGGCAGCAGCTGCAGACAGTGCGTGCGCGAGCATGCCTGTGTGCCAGGAAAGCTTTATTTATTAGAAGAGGTGGCAGCTGGATCTGGCCTGTGGGGCATAGTTTGCCAGCTCCTGTTTTGGACCAAAAAAAAAAAAAAAGTCTTCTGGTTTTCATCCATGGTTGTCATGATATTTATTTGGACTTAAGGGTATGGAGTTGTTTCCCAGGTAAGGCTTTCTCAGAAGAGCTTGTTTTATTACAGGATTGCTGCCTCATGGGGGTTGGTCATTGATAATGAACTAGTGTGTTTCCGTGTGTTCATCCTTGTGCCCTGGAGAAAGGAGGCACTAGCCCTCCTCTCTGGCCAGTTAGCATCCATGCTTTCATCCAGCCAGCATTACTGAGCTCCAGTCAGTGTCACACTGTAAGTGGCCCAAAAGATGACAGCCGAGCTTGGCATAGGGCCCCGCTGTGTTGTCTGCTTCAGCCGGTTGGCATCATTTTTGTCATCCATCACATTTGCAGCCATTCTCCATCTTGGCTGAGCTTTGGATCACTCGGGAAGCTTTCCAGACTCTGCGACCTGCCTACTCCCCGCCCCCTATCCTGGGCTGACTGGCCTGGAGTGAGGCCTGTGCATGGAGGGGTTTCAAGTGACTCCAGGATGCAGACAAGCCAGAGAGCCCCTGGCTTCCAGTCAAGTAGGAGACAGAGACACTTCATCAATTGCACCATATGAACTAGCTTGGCAGGGGCAGTTGAATCAGATGAGATAACATGGATTCTTCTCGGGACCTGGGAGAAGTTGGGCCTTGGATGGGAGTTGGTTTTCAGAGTGTGACCCCCGATCCACAGCATCAGCCTCACCTGGAGCTTGTGAGAAATGCAGGTTCTCAGGCTGCTTCCTGCACCTACTTGAAGACAGGTTCTGGGGCCGGGACCCCACAGGGAGGGCGGGGCTTAGCAAGCTCTCTGGGTGGTGCTGACCCATAGGAAGTGTGGGAACCCCAGCACTGTCACATGGATGAAGCCTGTGCAGGTCCCACTGGCCTTGAATTTCCTAGGATATCCTACGGTCTTCCTCATAGAAAAACCAGAGCAAGAGTTTCCATAACCCACTCCCCACACTCACCAATTTCATAGAGAAAACTTACTGACCATTGTGTTTATATGTTCAGAGGTGTCCGTGTTTAAACCAGATTAGAAATCTGATTATATCAGGGTCTGCTGCTGCTGCTGCTAAATCACGTCAGTCGTGTCCGACTCTGTGCGACCCCATAGACGGCAGCCCACCAGGCTCCCGTCCCTGGGATTCTCCAGGCAAGAACACTGGATTGGGTTGCCGTTGCCTTCTCCGACATCAGGGTCTGCTGGAACATAATTTAAAGAGTTATAAAGCAGGTTTGTCTCAGACCCAGAATAAATCTGTTGTTCCTTTTCTTCTGTTGAAGAAAAATAGAATTGAGCCCATAAAAAACAGAAGACTGAGAAATTCTATACTTGTTCACAGCAAGGAGTAAAATACTTCTTATGAAAATGGGGGAGGGGACTATATTACTGATTTAATCTCATGACTTGCAGGCTCATACAAATCTTGGGACCCATCCAGAATATCTTTAAGTGTCATAAAATGAAATTCTATGTAACCAACATATTATCACTGTAAGATGTTCTCATCTGCAGAGAGCATTACCCTGGCGCAGCCCTTGCACGACACCTGCAGGGAACATGGCCTGTCTGCGTCTCACTGAGGGAATTAGTATGAGGCTGGACCGGGGCATTTCTGTCTGCCACTGTGTTTTCATCTCCTGTGGCTGCTGTAAGGGGGCTTCCCCGGTGGCGCAGTGGTAAAGAACCCGCCTGCCAATGCAGGAGATGCAGGTTCGATCCCTGGGTCCGGAAGATTCCCTGGAGGAGGAAATGGCAACCCACTCCAGTGTTCTTGCCTGGGAAATGCCGTGGACAGAGGAGGCTGGTGGGCTGCAGTCCTTGAGGGCCACAAGAGTTGGGCATGACTGAGTGACTGAGCATGCATGCATGCACATGGCTGCTGTAACCGTTTCCCACACGTTTAGTGGTCTAAAACAATTGCAGTTAATTCTCTAAAGCCAGCCTCAATGGGCTACGATTCCGGCATGGGCGGGGCCCGTATTACTCCTGGAGAGGCCACTCCTTGCGGTTTGCAACTTCTAGAGGCCCCCACATCCCTTAGTTTGTGGCCCCCTTCTTTCTTCAAGGCCACAATCTCATCGCTCTGGTGTCTCTGCTTCTATTAACATAGATCTCCTTCTCTGACTCCTCTTCCTCTAATAAGGACTGCTGTGATCACAGTCCCCCTCCACCCCCCAAAATCTATGATCATCTCCTCTCTCAAGTTCTGCAAAGCCCCTTTTGCCGTGTAAGGTGAGATGCCCTTGGACTCTGGGATGAGGATGGGGAGGGACATCTTTGGGGCCCTACTTGCTGAATTCTTTCTCTGCAGCCCCAAGGGACCACCCCCTCCCCCCCGCCCCTGACCCTCACTTCATCTCTCCTCAAGCCTTATGGTTGCACAGAACTTATTTAAAATAAGACAGAGCCATCCAGAGCACCACCGGTCCTCAGTGTGCTGGTGTGCCAGGCTCAGGTTTAGTGAAGGAAACGCAGCCCTGAGGGGTTGGAGGAGCCTTCTGGAGTCACGTGACCATAGACAGAGCATGAGCAGTCCTGCCTCTCCTGTGCCAGGCACACCTGGCGAGAGAGAGTTTCCCCTCTGAGTGGGCCACCTGCATTTGTGCTCTGGTCTCCCATCCCTGTCAATCTGGGCCTGACCTTCACCAGCAGTGGGCTTTGCACCTGTGAAATCTGTCAATAGGGTACCCAGGGCAACCCTGTTTGCGAATAAATGAGCTTGGAATTAAAGGTACCCTCTGGATGGGCCTGACCCAGTGGTGACTGGCTTATACACACACACTGGCTGGTTCTTCACCAGATCATTGGTTCTGTTCCCCATGGTTAGGAGTGGATCTGACAGTCTCCAGTCTTGCTTGGGAATCTCACAGCTCAGGGCCTTGGCTGCTTGTCTGGTCTGTGTGGCCCTTTAGCTTTTAATTGGCTGGTTGGGTTCTGCATGCATGAGTGCTCAGTCGTGTCTGACTCTGCGACCCCATGGACTGAAGCCCGCCAGGCTCCTCTGTCCTTGGAATTCTCCAGCCAAGAATACCGGAGTGGGTTGCCATTTCCTTCTCCAGGAGACCTTCCTGATGCAGGGATCGAACCTGCGTCTCCTGCATCAGTGGGCAGATTTTTAACACTGAGCCCACCTGAGAAGCCCTGGTCAGGTTCTGACTCTAGTTTAACTCCCTCTAGTCTGTGCTGCCACCCGCCAACCCCCATCAGATCTGAGGATCTGTCTGATTTTCAAGGGCAGAATGAGTCAGGATTCAGGACCTCAATGCCCAAGGCCGGTGATGAACTCTTCTTATAAGACCAAGCTTTCACTGGCTACACCTGAGTCTAATAACTCAGGAAACCTGCTTTGATACCCTATGGGCAAAGTTTCTAGAGTGCTTGATTCTCAGTTGAGCCAGAAAAATGTACCCCACCAAAGTCTTTTCTTTGATTGGGTCACTTCACCAGTGGAAGGAACACTTGCCTGCCTGGACCATTGAGCCATGTATTAATATGGAACACTTGCCTTCCCGGACCATTAAGGTGTGTATTAATATGCAGACACACATCTCCAGGGGGGCTGAGTTACATGCACCTGGTTGCTCTAAGCCTTAGACCCGTTAAATGATTCACTGTAGAATCTACAGTCCTGGACAGTATTCAAGGACGTATTAAGCACACTGTAGCCTTTTAAAATTCATCAGATGAGCACCTTTCTAGCCTGAATTTCTGTTTCCCTAGAAGTAAAATGTCATCTTAACCCCAGTTTGAACTTTTAAAAAATCAATTAAATTTACACATTTTATAGCTTCTGGATGCAAGATTTGTCTTCACCAATGCATTTCTTTAACCACAATATGCTGTGTATGTGTTTAGTTATAAATGCGCAGGAAGCCCAGTGCACTCGATGGAGATATAGTCATGCCTTCATGTACCAATCCAACCCATCGCATTAAAATAGTTTTCTGAGTCAGTGAAATATGTATTCCTTCGTAGCCAAGTCAGGCCACAATAGTTGTGTGTTAAAGTTGCTAGTGTTGGTTTAGTTGCTAAGTCATGTCCAACTCTTGTGACTTCATGGACTGTGGCCCACCAGGCTCCTCTGTCCATGGGATTCTCCAGGCAAGAATACTGATGTGGGTTGCCATGCCCTCCTCTGGGGGATCTGCCCAACCCAGGGATCAAACCTGCGTCTCCTGCACTGAAGGCGGTTTCCTGCATTACCTTCAGATTCTTTTCCGCTGAGCACCAGGGAAGCCCATATTAAAGTTGTTCAGTCTGTAAGTTGTGTCCGACTCTGCAGTCCCATGGACTGCCACACGCCAGGCCTCCCTGTCTTTCACTATCTCTCAGAGTTTGCTCAAACTCATGTCCATTGAGTCAATGCTGCCATCCTACCATCTCATTGTCTGTTGATTAAAATACTGGAGTGGGTAGCCGTTCCCTTCTCCAGGGGATATTCCCAACCCAGGAATCAAACCCAGGTCTCCTGCATTGCTGGAGGATTCTTTACCAGCTGAGCCACCAGGGAAACCCAAGAATACTGGAGTGGGTAGCCTATCCCTTCTCCAGCGGATCTTCCCAACCCAGGAATCAACCTGGGGTTTCCTATATTGCAGGCAGATTCTTACCAGTTGAGTTACCAGGGAAGCCCCTAAAGTTACTTTTTAACTATTAAATATCACAGGCATGGGACTTCTATCACTCAGGATAAACTTGGGGTTTTTTTTTGTTGTTGTTGTTCAGTCACTCAGTCGTGTCTGACTCTCTGCAAGCCTATGGACTGCCGCATGCCAGGCCTCCCTGGTCCTCACCATCTCCCAGAGTTTGCTCAAGTTCAAGTCCATTGAATCAGTGATGCCATCCACCCATCTCAGCCTTTGTCAGCCTCCTCTTCTTCTGCCTTCAGTCTTCCCTGGCATCAGAATCTTTTCCAGTGAGTCAGCTCTTCACATCAGGTGGCCAAAGTATTGGAGCTTCAGCTTCAGCATCAGTCTTCCAACGAGTATTCAGGGTTGATTTCCTTTAGGGTTGACTGGTTTGATCTCCTTGCAGTCCAAGGGACTCTCAAGAGTCTTCTCCGGTACCACAATTCAAAAGCATCAATTCTTCAGCACTCAGCCTTCTTTATGATCTAACTCTCTACTATAAAAGACCTTGAGCACATAGACCTTTGTCAGCAAAGTGATGTCTTTTCTTTTTAATACAATGTCAAGGTTTGTCTTAGCTTTCCTGCCAAGAAGCCATCATCTTCTAATTTCATGGCTGCAGTCACCGTCTGCAGTGATCCTGGAGCCCAAGAACAGGAAATCTGCCACTGCTTCCACCTTTTCCCTTTCTATTTGCCTTGAAGTGATGGGACCAGATGCCATGATCTTAAGTGTTTTTAAGTCGGCTTTTTCACCCTCCTCTTTTACCCTCATCAAGAGGCTCTTTAGTTCCTCTTCACTTTCTGCCATTAGACTGATCTTATCTGCATATCTGAGGTTGTTGATATTTCTCCCAGCAGTCTTGATTCCAGCCTGTAGCTCATCCAGCCCAGAATTTCACATGATGTGCTCTGTATATAAATTAAATAAACAGGGTGACAATAAACAGCCTTCCTATACTCCTTCCCCAATTTTGAACCAGTCAATTCCATATAAGGTTCTGACTTTTGCTTCTTGACTGGGATACACGTTTCTCAGGAGATAGGTAAGACGATCTACTGTTCCAATCTCTTTAAGAGTTTTCCACAGTTTGTTATGATTCGACTGAAGTAACAAATAGCACTATGATCTTGGCAGCCCAGAACAACCCAGGCTCACACTCAGGGTCCATCACGTGTCATTGGTGAGGAGCTCTGCCACTCACAGCATCACCACCCAGGCTACCAGAGCCTCCTCTCAGCACGGTTATGGCAGCAGGACAAGGCACAGAAGCAGACCGGATGCTGGTTCTTACAGCTTCTGCCTGGAAGTGGGTACATGTCCATGCAGTTCTCTGGCCTTTGCACCCACTCTTCCCTCTGCCAGATGACTTTTCCCCGATCTCTGCCTGGACTATTCCTTCGACTCGTGAGGGCTCAGCTCAGCACCACTCCTTAGAGAGAAGTCTTCCCCAGCATCCTTGTGCATGCCGCCCCTCAGTCAGTCTCTAGCCCATCACTGTTTTCATTTTCGCCCAGCCTCTCCCGGCACATACTGTGAGTGGAGATGGTTTCTTTGTGTCTTTGGGTAGCATCCTTCTCTCTGCCCTGGAACGAAGCTCATGAAAACTGCTCTCTCCAGCTCCTAGAATAGAACCCAACACACCAGAGACGCTCGTGGCCTGAATGAATGACTACGTGGACAGAAGCGAAATGGAAGAGTTTCCCTTTTACTCTCTTTACTTCACTGGGTCTTGGCACAAATGTAGAAAAATCTGAATCCCAGAAAGGAGTAGAGTAACTTTCAGGTTATGTTTAGAGGTTGTTCCCATTCCGCTTTTGCCTGAATGTTTCTTGCAGGATGAGCAGAAGACTGGCAAGCCTTTACAGACAGGAAAGCTGGCTGCCTCATGACCAAAGGTCGTGGCTTGAGAGCTCCCTGTCCAAATGGATTTGACTGGTACGAGGACTTAGGTGGAAGACATGTTTTTTGATGATACTACTAAAAAATCTCCATTGTTGCTCAGTGAGCAAATGAGAATTAAGGGCCTGTCGTTCCTTCTTAGGATAATGGAGTCAGTCTCTGAAAGTTCATTTGGCACAAAGGCAAGGCGAATCGCTTTCCCCCAAGCCGCAGATAATTCAACTTGTTGGAGAAATTATGCATTAAAATTCTCATTAAAAACACACACACCAGTGTGCTGTGGAGGAACCGACGGGCACTCGCTGAGCCGTGGAAAACACCTTGCAACTCCCTAGAGGCGTAGGTTTCAATGCAGCCGCCAGGGCCAATGGCAGGACCCCAGCAGAGGTTGGAGACAGCAGGAGGAACGAGCAGGCATCTGGAGGAACACAGAGGTGAATTCTTCCACTTGGCAAACACGTCTCAAGGTCAGGACTGTCATGCTAGGTGTGCGGAGTTGAAGATGATTCAAAGTGTAGTCTCTGCCTTCACAAAGTTCACAGTCTTGTGGGGAGAAAAGCTCGTGAATCCTGCAGACTGGAGTGGGGTCCCCGTGAGCTCAGAGAAGAATGAGGAGGGGGAATCAGGGCTGCTTTCTGTTGGAGGGACAATGCTCACAGGGCCGGCAGGCATCCTGGTGATGAGCCTCACACAAGGGAGCAAGTGGGAGCACAGGCAGTTTGGGGGGGGGTCCCCCCGTCCGTGTGCCATTTCCTCTGTACGTCTGTCTGTGTTAGCCTCCGATGACTGCCTTCTAACAAATACAGACCAGGCAGTTGAAAGCACCACGCATGTGTTGTCTTATAGTTCAGGAGGTCAGGAGTCTGAGCCAGGTCTCACTGGGCTGAAGTCAAGGTGTGGGCACAGCTGATTCCTCCTGGTGGCTCCAGGGAAGAATGGCTTCCTGGCCTTTTGCAGCTTCTAGAGGCTTCCTGCATTCCTTTGCCCGTGACCCCTGTCTCCATCTTTAGTGCTGCATCTCCCTGACCACTCTGCCATAGTCCCATTTTCTGCTGACCACACCAGGGGAAGGTTCTCTGCTTTTGAGATCAGTTGTGGTCCAACCAGGTAACCCAGGAGCATTTCTCCATCTCATGGTCCCTCATCACCTTTGCGAAGTCCCTGTTGCTATGTGAGGTAGTGTAGCCAGGTCCTGGAGATCAGGGTGAGAGCATCTCAGGGAAGATGATCAAATCAGTCTTAAGGGAAATCAACCCTGAATACTCGTTGGAAGGACTGATGCTGAAGCTGAAACTCCAGTATTTTGGTCATCCGATGTGAACAGCTGACTCATCGGAAAAGTCCCTGATGATGGGAAGGATTGAGGGCAGAAGGAGAAGAGGGCGTCAGAGGATGAGGTGGCTGGATGGCATCACTGATGCAATGGACATGAACTTGGGCCAACTTCGGAGGTGCTGAGAGACAGAGAGGCCTGCCATAGGGGTGCAAAGAGTTGGACATGACTGAGTGACTGAACAACATCTCAAAGGAAACGTTCTTCTGCCTGCCTCACACCTCCTTCCTTGCCTGGAGCAGAAAACCATCACCGAGACCTCACTCTACAAATGAAACAAGAGACACAGGGAGGGGAAGTGACTTGCCCAAGGTCATCTCGCTCAGTGGTGTCAGGGCTGCTGTGTCAGCCCAGGCAGACAGTCTGCAGGGCCCTACACCTTCACCCTCTCACTACAGATCTGCTCTCCAGAGGATGCTGGAGAGCGGGCGAATGTAGATTATTTAGTCATTGCTCAGTTGGTGGACATTGACATTGATTTCTTAAGTCAGTTTCTTTATTTTTTAATTGTTTTTAAAAATTAAAGTCGTGCAGTCATGCAGTCATCCACGAGTCATGCAGGTTCTTATTAATAGTTCCTCCACCAGGGATTGAACCCAGGTCCCCTGCAGTGGAAGCAGAGTCTTAAGCACTGGAAGACTGCCGGGAAAGTCCCTTAAGTCAGGTTCTTAACCTTGCTGGTATAGAAATCAGGGAGCAGGTGAAGCCAGAACCCTTGATTGCCTCTCCCTTCTGCTGAACCATCTAGGTTCACCCACCACCCACCCTCACTTAGGGGCCATTTTTAGAGCTAGGAGCTGTGCCTTTATAGTCAACCCACAGGCTTATAAACCTTCCTGATAAGCCTAAGTGTGTGCAGCATCATCCATCCACCTATTTGTGCGTGTATTCCTTCTGTAGGTCTTTGCCAGCCCTGAGAGTAAAACAAAAGGAAAAAGGTTCTCACTCTCTCACTAGCTCTGTGTGCTCAGGCAAGTTTCCTGACCTCTCTGTGTCTCAGGTTCCCCTTCTGTGTACCAGGGGTGGTGCCAGCATTTCCTTCCTAGTGTTGTTATGAGGATCTGAGGTGGTCATATGTCTGTGGTGCTCACAACTGTGCCTGCACATGGTAAGCGCTGTGTGCCAGCTGGTTAAGGGGGGTGTGTGGCTCGGTAGTGAGATGGAGCAAGTGGACACATAGGCACGCACATCTTTCCCGTAGAGGATTCTGAGACTCTGAGCCCGAGCAGTGGACAAGCCTGACAGGTGGTCTGTCCGGAGTCCCCCACTTTTGTGTGCATATTAATGCAAGCCATCCTGTGCCGGGCTTGTGTACTGGAGGCTCTACAGTCATTTTCTCATGCTGCAGTTCTTGCCAGGCCCTGTAGAAGGATGTCTTACAGATGAGGAAACTGGCTCGGCTGCCGTAAGCCTCCCACCCAAGGTCCCGTGGCTCCCATCAGGGATCAAGTCCGGCTTGTGCTGATGGCCCTGTGCCTCCTGGTCGAGAAGCCCACGTGACCTCCCCGCTCCACCCCCGCCCCGCCCAGACCCGGAAGCCAGCACCACAGGGAGTCACGTGGTACCGCAGGTTTCCCTGCAGAAAAGCAATGTCTCGGGGGATTCTCCCAGGAGCACCCTCATGTGGGGAAAAGATCCAGAAGGCAATGCAGATACGGCCACCCAGTCGGAACTGAGACACAGGGAATGCAGACGCTGTCCCCAGAAGCTCACGGTCTTCCAAAGAGAAAAGATGCTTCAGCTGAATGAAGCCATAAACGCAAGCTTGTTTCTCTTTTGACACCCTGCCAACTACTGTGTAAATAGTCCTGGTACTTAATGTATTAAACAAGAAGGAGAAAGAAATTGGGCTCATTATACACCACACATTTGTGTTTCCCTTTAATACAGTGAAGAGCCTCTTAAGATATTTTCCAGAGAGCAGTTGCCAAAGTCATCTGGCCAGAAAAATTGTCTCGAGAGAGAAGCAGTGCTGAGCCTCGGATCTAGACTATATACGCCTATGTATGGAGATGTGGATTCTTGGGGGGACTGCTCTATAACATCTAATTAAAATCCAGTTTAAAAAATCAAGATCATTTTATAAACGAATAATCCAGAGACTCAGCTAGAGGTGTAGTTACTGCTTTGTTCCCATCCCTCGCATTTCCTGTATGAAGAGTTTGATTCCAAGAGGATCATCCTGGTGGTCTCAGGTCACAGACCTTGCAGGTGCCACCTCCTCCAGGAAGTCTTCCCTGGACTCAGAGTGTCAGCTATCTTTCCCCTGACTTCCTTTTTCATGCCCCCTCTGGGCTGCCTGATGCACAGTCCTCTCTCTGCCCCCGTTATCCCGTGGAATTAGAGAGCAGGACCCAGCCTGCTGCATGTGTCTTCTCAGCATCTCACTCAGTGCCTGGCACATAGTAGGTGCTGAGTTCAATGTCGTTTTCTTTTTAAACGTTTATGTATTTTTGTCTGTGCTGGGTCTTCATTGCTTCGTGCAGGCTCTCTCTGTTTGTGGCAAGTGGAAGCTGCTCTCCAGGTGCGGTGCGTGGGCATCTCACTGCCACGGCTTCTCATTGCTGTGGCTCCCTCAGTAGTTGCTGCCCGTGGGCTCAGTAGTGGTGGCGCACGGGCTTAGTTGCCCTCTTGCCCCACGGCAGGTGGAATCTTTCCAGACCAGGGATCAAACCCATGTCACTTGCATTGGCAGGCAGATTCTTAAGCACTGGACCACCAGGGAAGTCCAAATGCATTTGATGAACAAATGAACTCAAGCTCCATCGATACCAGTGTGTGACACTTGTGTTCTGTGGCTTCAGTTCCCTTTCTCCTCTCTTCCCTGCATCACTGAACACTTACAGCTCTTTTATTTATTTTCTGGGAGCATATATCAAAGAGCTGTAAGTGTTGCAGCAGATCCCGCATGCCACAACACTCAAAGCTCTTTGGTAATTGCTCTCAGAAAGATGCTCAGGCCCTACCTGCCCTCTGGATGTAGACCCAACAGTGAGAATATTTGCAGGAGGGTCTGCAGAGATGTTGCTTCAGCCCTGCCTTGTGACTCACCAGGGCCCTGGCCCCCCAGTTCACCAGCCAGCTTCCCCCTCACTCCACTCTGGTTGAGGCCTCTGCTGCCGCAGTGTGGAACCCACTGGTTTGGAAATGGCCGTGAATTACAGAACACTGGACTTGCTCCTGGGCATTAAGGGTTGCCCCACATATTTCCGGGGCTGTTAAATAACTTGTATGTCACTATTTAATCTCCGTTCTAGCTCTGAAGGCCTTTCTGAACATACTTAATCCACATTATGTCTGCTTTCCCCTCCTCACATTTGTGGACAACTGCTTAAAATCGCAACCCAGAAGAGTACCTCTCAGTTTCATTTACGTCTCCAATAAGTAAGAATAATTGCTCCCTTCCCCTTAAGTGCTCCCATTGGCATTCCAGAGCTGTGTGTTGCAACCTCGGTTCATGTCAGCAACTAGGGAAACATCTGTAGTTTCTCAAGTTGCCACCATCTTAGTTCTGTCCCCATTGCCAGGTGTCTGGAGTCAGAATTCCTCATGTACGGAGGGAGCCAGCTGCTTCCCCTTGGCTTTCTCTGCAACGTGTGTATTTTTTTTTCCCCAATATTTATTTATTTGACTGCGCTGAGTCCTAGTTGCAGCATGCAGGCCTAGTTCCCTGACCAGGAATTGAACCCTGCCTTGAGAGCATGGTGTCTTAGCCACTGAACCACCAAGGAAGTCCACTTAGGCATTTTTAGAAGCTTTGCAATTTGGCAATTTGGCTTCTAAATTGCCAGAGGCTAAGGGTGTGGGCTTTGATGTGTCATTAGCCGCAATCAGACCCTGTGTCTGATTCCTTGGTATCTCAGATGGCAAAGCGCGTGCCTGTGATATGGGAGATCCAGGTTTGATCCCTGCATTGGGAAGATCCCCTGGATGAGGAATGGCAACCCACTGCAGTATTCTTGCCTAGAAAATCCCATGAATGACGGAGCTTGGCAGGCTACAGTCCATGGGATTGCAAAGAAGCAGACACAACTGAGCGACTTCACTTTCCTTTCTTTGCCTTTCTGGCATACACTGGCCACATGACCTCAGGCAAGCCTGTGACTCGGTTGTCTCAGCGGTCACGTGGGATGAGGGCTTCTGTGATGATCCAATGAGGCGCTGCTACTTAGCTGTTAACCCAGTACCTCAAACGCTAGCTTGAAATAATAGGTCTACAAGAAGCCTCCCTAATTTGGTTGCCATTCTTCTGTAACCTCTGATGAGTCAAACACAGGCATGCTGGGTTCTTTCCTCCCTTCTGTCGTCTTCTTCTCCCTCTTCATTTCTCTTGTTGCTCTGGTGGTGGTTTTTTGTTTTGTTTTTTAAACTGAGGTATAGCATACCTCCAATCTTAAGTGTACTGCTTAATGGGTTTTAACAAAATGAACACACCTATGTAACAGCACAGAGACCAAAACGTAGACGGTTAGCAGAACTCCCAGCCTCCACTTGTCACTCTCCACACAGGGGTGGCCACTCTCCTGATTTCTAATACCATCGATTCATTTTGCCCAGTTTAGAATTTGACATCAGTGGGATGATAGTCTGTCCTCCTTTGGATCTGGCTTCTTTCTCTCAGTATCACATCTGTATGATTCATTCATGTTCTTGCAAGGAACAATCATTTTTTTCATTGCTGTGTAGTATTCCATTGCATGAAAAGTTGCATTGTATAAATTCCATCGGGAAGATTCCATTGTATGAATATATCAAAATGATTTTTTGTTGTTATTTGACTGTTGCTATGGCTCAGTTATATGTAGTGCTTAATTAGCGACCTTGTACAGAGATGTCTTCTAGTGGAGATCAGCCCTGATTTCTGTGGGTCTATACTTAGGAATGGAATTGCCCAGTCAGAGGATGCAGATGCTCCACTTAAGTAGATACAGGCAGAGAGCGTCCCAGAGTGGTTATCCAATGGTGTATTATTATACAATGATGAATTCTTAAAGGAAGGGGAAAAAATGTAAGAATATTAGAGATTCCAAGAGAACATTTTTATGCAAAGGTGGGCACAATTAAGGACAGAAATGGTGTGGACCTAACAGAAGCAGAAGGTATTAAGAATAGGTGGCAAGAATACACAGAAGAGCTATACACAAAAGATCTTCACGGCCTAAATAATCACGATGGTGTGATCACTCACCTAGAGCCAGACATCCTGGAATGTGAAGTCAAGTAGGCTTTAGGAAGCATCACTTTGAACAAAACTAGTGGAGATGATGGAATTCCAGCTGAGCTGTTTCAAATCCTAAAAGATGGTGCTGTGAAAGTGCTACGTTCGGTATGCCAGCATATTTGGAAAACTCGGCAGTGGCCACAGGACTGGAAAAGATGGTCAGTTTTCATTCCAGTCCCAAAGAAGGGCAATGCCAAAGAATGTTCAAAATACTGCACAGTTGCACTCATCTCACATGCTAGCAGGGGCTTCCCTGGTGACTCAGATGGTAAAGTGCCTGCCTGCAATGCGGGAGACCTGGGTTTGATCCCTGGGTTGGGAAAATCCCCTGGAGAAAGAAATGACACCCACTCCAGTACTCTTGCCTGGAAAATTCCATGGACAGAGGAGCCTTATAGGCTACAGTCCATGGGATTGCAAAGAGTCGAACACGACTGAGCAACTTCACTTCACTTCACTTCATACGCTAGCAAAGTAATGCTCAAAATTCTGTAAGCCAGGCTTCAACAGTATATGAACCAAGAACTTCCAGATGTTCAAGCTGGATTTAGATAAATCAGAGGAACCAGAGATCAAATTACCAGCATCTGTTAGATTATAATCCAGAAAGCAAGAGAATTCCAGCAGAACATCTATTTCTGCTTTATTGACTACGCTAAAGCCTTTGACTGTGTGGATCACAACAAACTATGGAACATTCTTAAAGAGATGGAGATACCAGACCACCTTACCTGCCTCCTGAGAAGCCTGTATGCAGGTCAAGAAGCAACAGTTAGCACCAGACATGGAACAACAGACTGGTTCCAAATTGGGAAAGGAGTACGATAAGGCTGTATATTGTCACCCTGCTTATTTAACTTATATGCAGAGTACATCATGCAAAATGCTGGGCTGGAGGAAGCACAAGCTGGAATCAAGATTGCCAGGAGAAATATCAATAACCTCAGATATGCAGATGATACCACTCTTATGGCAAAAAGTAAAGAGGAACTGAAGAGCCTCTTGATGAAAGTGAAAGAAGAGAGTGACAAAGCTGGCTTAAAACTCAACAAGCAAAAAACTAAGGTCATGGCATCTGATCCCATCACTCCATGGCAAATAGACAGGGAAGCAATGGAAAGAGTGAGAAACTTTATTTTCTTGGGCTCCAAATCACTATAGATGGTGACTGCAGACATGAAATTAAAAGATGCTTACTCATTGGAAGAAAAGCTATGACAATCCTAGAAAGCATATTAAAAAGCAGAGACATTACTTTGCCAACAAAGGTCTGTCTAGTCAAAGCTATGGTTCTTCCAGTAGTTAGGTATGAATGTGAGAGTTGGACCATAAAGAAAACTAAGCACCAAAGAATTTATGCTTTTGAACTGTAGTGTTGTAGAAGACTCTTGAGAGTCCCTTGGACTGCAAGGAGATCCAACCAGTCAATCCTAAAGGAAATCAGTCCTGAATATTCATTGGAAGGACTGATGCTGCAGGTGAAACTCCAATACTTTGGCCACCTGATATGAAGAGCTGGCTCATTGGAAAAGACCCTGATGCTGGGAAAGATTGAAGGCAGGAGGAGAAGGGGAAGACAGGATGAGATGATTGGATGGCATTGCCAACTTGATGGACATGAGTTTGAGCAAGCACCAACTGGGAGTTGGTGATGGACAGGAAAGCCTGGTGTGCTGCAGTCCATGGGGTCGAGAAGAGCCAGACATGACTGAGCTACTGAATTGTCTAACTGAACTGACAGTAATGAGCACTCATATTCCTGCTACCTGGAATTCACAGCTGTTCCTTTTTTGGTGTACTTGCTGTTAAGCTTTTAAAACTTATTACAGAATATTTTATACATGCCCCAGAAGATAGTGAGCATGCATGTATCATTATCCAGATTTAATAAATGTTAATGTTTAGAAATTAAGCATTTCAGATATAGCTGAGTCCCCTGTATGGTTGTGCCCAAAGGGACCCCACCTGTGGATCTGTGCATCCTTCCTGTTTGTGGTTTTACACTTTGATTATCATACATACGCTTAGGAGAGGGTTTGCCTTTTGTGACATTGCATAAATGATAGCATTCTTTTATCTTTTCACATGTTGTGTTTTTCACCAGTATTACCTTGTTGAGATCTATACGTTTGGATTCACGAATACGTTTTAATTCACGAATACGTTTTAATTCACGAACTGCTGTACTTGTACTCTGTTGCACAAATTCTCCCTTTGACGGGCATTTACTAGGTTGTTTACGAGTTTCCTTATTCATACATTGTTACCGTGAATGTCCTTCCGCATCTCCTGGCACACACGTTTTAGGCCCATCAGGGACATCATCTGAGTGAGGTGCCAGCTCACAGGTCATGTTTGTCTTCAACCTCCCTAGCTGTTGCCAAATCGTGCTCCCCGGTGGTGGGACCAAGTGTTCCCTCCCAACCAGGAAGATGAGAGCTCCCCGTTGTTCTCAACAATAGTTGGCACCGTTAGACTTACAATTTGTATTTTGCCAACACAATGAGAACAAAATGGTACCTCATCGTGGTTTTCACATATTTGCCTGATTACTGATAAGGCTGATGAGTCATTCCTGATTTTTGACCCTTTGTATCTCCTCTTCTCTCTCTTTCTGGTCTGTGTCCTTTGGTCATTTTCCCACCGGGATTCTTGCATCTTTCTTATTGGTTTCTGTAATCGTCTAATGTTTTCTGGATGCCAGCCTTTGTGTGTGTTCTTTTAAAAAGACATAACTCTTTTCTTCATCTCCAGTAAACCCCTCTTGCTCCCCTCCCACCACCTCTTCTTTCTTCTGTGCTTCCACGCGCTCAGCGCCCGTTTCCTCCACAGCCTCCAGAATGCTTTAGTGCACACGCCTTTCCATGTCTGCTTTCCTCACTGGTCCCGTTTTCCAGAAGAGCACTGACTTCTCATCAGACTCTACATGCCAAGACACTGGCATGAGGTTCGCCATCACTGGGGGCTGGTCAGTGGTTACTGGCACAAAGGAACTTGAGGCCCCGGGTTGCATTTTGTAATGTGCACTCGGGGTTCACCCCTCGATGGCTCCTCTGCTCAAGATGCAGTTCAGAAAGCCTTCTGTGTCCAAGAAGTGTTGAACACAACTTCCTCTGCTTCTTTGGAGAGCCAGTCTTCTCTACCACTAAGCTTAACTGCCTCCTTGGAACTTTCTCATCATTACTTTCTCAACTCTTCTGCCTTCCCAGGGAAAGCAAGGTACTTTTTGTAATGAGTGTAGAAGCTTTTTTTGCATCAAGTGCCTGATCCTCATAAGCCCGTGAGAAGGGAACTATTTTGTATCATAAAGGAGGCTTTGATGCTGGCTTTTAGCTCTCCCTCCTGACCTGGGCAGCACTGTTCCTAGCAGCAGGAGATAAACAAGCCCTTTTTCACATCAGCACTGCCATCTTACTAAGAATAGCAGCTGTTCATTGAGCGCTAACTCCATCCCAGCCTGGTGCCAAGGGCTTGCCTGCACTCTGTCGCCTAATCCTCTCGGTGTTCAGGTGGCTGAGGACCCATTATCCCTGCCCCACCTCAGGCCACTGTCCGTGTCTCCCTCTTAGGTCTTGAACCCTCAAGCTCTTCTATGCCTTAGGGCCTTTGAATATACAGTTCCTTCTAGAACACTCCATCCCTCACCCTTCCTGTGACTCATCTTTCTCATCTGTCAGGTCTCAGCTTAAATTCTACCTCCTCAGGAAACCCTTTCCCAGCCCCCCAGAATAAGTGCTCTCTCTCCATTAGGGGCTTTTACAGCCCAATGTTTTTTTTTCTTTTTCCTTTGTAGCATTCATCCATTTCATAACTGTGGGGCTTCCCCCATGGCTCAGTGGTAAAGAATCCACCTTGCAGTTCAGGAGACTTAGGAGGCAGGTTCGATCCCTGGGTTGGAAAGATCCTCTGGAGGAGGAAATGGCAACCCACTCCAGTATTCTTGCCTGGAGAATACCATGGACAGAGGAGCCTGGCGGGCTACAGTCCTTGGGGTTGCAAAGAGTCAGACAGAACTGAGCACATACGCACGCAGCGTTCATACATTTGATAACTATAGTGATTTGTTTAAACATGGTTTATGTGCGGAGGAGTGTGTCTGTGTATGTCAGGGATGGGGAAGCCATTCAAGGACTTCAAGCAGAGGAATTACAGTGGTCTCATTTTTATTGTGGGCTCATCACTGCTGTGCAGAGGATGGCTTGATGGGGTGAGCAGAGAGACACATGCCAGGTCATGGGCAGAACATCTCCTGGTGCCAGTGAGGTCTGGTTTGTCCAGAGGACTGAGAGGGTCATGAGCAGACCTGGAGATGTGGGGTCCAACCTGCAGAGACGGAGCCTTGTAGGAGAGATGAGCACACGTAGGTGATGGTATCCTGTAGTGTCAGGGTCCCATCCCGTGCCCTGGACAGAGCCCCAGCACGGAAGTTGTCAACTGATGGCCCCCTGGGCACAGTCCACCTGAGACACAGTTTGTATTTGATGGTGGTGATGAGGTTCACAGTGACAACCATAATAGTAAACCCGTGTCTGCAGATCAGAGCACACAGGCTGCCCAGCTGTAAGAGGCCGGTCTTTATCTTGGATTTTCTGGTGGCAGCGGTTGGCAGGAGCTGAGGCTGGTCCTTCGATGGGGCGGGCGCTGCCCAGGCTGCTGTGCTTCTCTCACTGCCTGTCCCCGAAGGCTTTTGAACTTATCCTCTCTGGGAGTTCAGGGCAGACTTTTTGGAGGGGATAGCTTTTCAAGTAAGCTTTGAAGAATTAAGTAGAGAAAAGAGGGAAGGGCGTTCAGTCAGGGGAAAGCCTCCACACGGGTCCAGAAGCCTGAAAAATTAACAGGTTCAGGCATGTGTTGGATCCGTTTTGTCCCAGTGCCCCAGCCCCTCAGCTGGACAGTGTGGAGGTCCAGGGACGGCTCCAGCCTTGGATGAAGTCCCAGTGAGCAAGAAGCACAGTTATGTTAGAACCCTGGGCCATGTGCTTTCTCAGCAGCTTGGATCTGCTCCTTCCTGTTATCTCCAGAATGTCTGACTTTGAAGATCTGAAAAACTAGCACTCAGGGGAGTAGAGCAGACTGAAGACAGTCAAGATCCTGAGAAGTCTATGAGTTCTTGTCAGAAAGGCCCTTAAAGCAAAACAGATCGATGGAAAGCTTCAATAATTTCCAGATAAACTGTCCTTCACCCTTTCATTTCACAATCTCTGTTATATATCTATGGTACATCAAGTCTTAACACTTCTGAGGTGAATGAGATGGGTTTCTTGCCCTCAGGGAGTTTACAGGTTAGAAGGGCAATTGGGAGATAACCCCCACCCCCAGGAAGTACTATGGAGGAGGTTCAGTCAGGGTTTCTGCAGAGGGGAGGATATATCATCTAAGATGCTTTTCACTGCAAGTGACAAAAACCCAAATTAAGCTATTTTTAATTTAAAAAGAGGATTTGTTGGCTTGTGTAGCACAGAAGTCAAGAGCTGACTTCAGGAATGGCTAGATTCAGGAATTCAGTGACATCATCAGAGGCCAATATTTTGGCCAATCATCTTCTCTTTTGCTCACTCACTCTCTTGCTTCTTATCTGTCTACTTATCTGTTTCTCTCTCCACCTGCTTTTTTTCTGAGTTGGCTGCATTTGCAGTCAGCCTCCCCTCTTGTGGCAAAGATCACACAGCTCCAGGCTTTCTCTGTATCCCCTTGGCAGCTCAGGCAGAAAGAGCCAATCTCCTTTCAGTGTTCTGGTCTTGGCACTGACACTCATTGGCCCAGTTTGAGTCCTGTGCCTATTCCAGGGTCAATAGTAATGACTGTGATTGGCCAGGTTGTGTGCTCAGTCTGGAGTCAAAGGGTGGAATTAATCCCATCCCAGCCCTGTGATCTGAGAGTGGGAAAAGGTTGATTTTTCCCCAGGGGAAGATTATAGCACTGTCACCAGGAAAGAAGGGTTTGGGGAGTGTGTAGGCGAAACAGCAGGGGGACCAGCCTGGGGCAGAAGGAACAGAGAGAGATCAGACAAGCTTCAGAACAGAGGTGAGCCCTGAAGGATGAGCAGGGTCCAGCTGTTGAGTGAGATGGGGAATTCCAGGCAAAGGAGATGGCACTTTGGAAGCCAGAGTTCCTGGAGCAGCTCCACCCCTCCGGCTTCTTGGGAAGCCGTGTGGAGGATGAACAGCAGGAGAGACTGGCCCAGAGAAATGCCCAGAGGTGTACAGACTTCTCCAGAGGAGCATCATGCATTCACTCACTCATTCAGTCAACAAATCTTTCTTGAGCACTTACTATGTGCCAGCCACTGAGGCTAAATAGGTAAGGGTCCTGCTTGCACAGAGCTTACAATTTGGGAAGAGGAGGATGTGAGGAGGGAGGGCAGATGACATCTGCTGAAACAAACATATAGATAGTTTCTGATCTCTGAATAACACGCTAGGTCAACAGATTTAATGATAGAACTGTCCTTGAAAACTGTCCTGGGAAAGGTTACCCAGGTCAGAGGAGGTATTAAGTTATGAACTGAGCAGTATGGAATTTCTTCAGCCTGCAAAGTAAAAAAACAATTTTTTTTTTTTTTTTGCACAGTGCTGCCTACCAAAGTAAAATTACCCAGCTCCCTTTGAAAGACTAGAGTAAAAATAGAGAGGTAGTAGGTTTTCAGCTAGCAGTGGACTATCATTTGGACTTGACCTTCTGCTGCTTGATGTTTGAAGCGGCTCCGTGTCTGGGTAATGGATCTGTAATTCGTTTTGGACAGGTGCATACATCTTTGGGGAAAGCTAGAAAAATGAGCCAGCCGGGCCACCCTGGCATCCTGCTTAATCCTCATTTCCGGCTTTTATCCTCTCCCCTTGCCCCCACTCCTCCTCTTACAGTGGGGAATCCCCGCAGAAAGTGCAGACTGGAGTTTCACACAGGCGTTCTTCAAATCAGAGCATCAAATAAGGGACGGTTTTGCTATCTGGGGACTTCCCCTCAGTGCTCAGACAGATCTGGAGAGCTGTAAATCATGTCCCTCGGCATTGCTTTGGGGGCTGTCGCAGACACCTCGAGTGCATTGATTTTTGTAAATAACGGGGCATTACTGTTTTCCCTCTTCCTTAGATTAGGCATCACTGCTGTGCTCCAGCTGGCTGATGGTGTGCCAGTGATACTGGTAATGGGACAGGACAAAAGATGGCTGCGTTGTTTCAGATTCTCAAACAGGGTGGGAAGTTACTGCCTCCCATGCATGTGTGCTCAGTCGTGTCTGACTCTTTGCAACTCCATGGACTGTAGTCCTCCAGATTCCTCTGTTCATGGGATTTTCCAAGAAAGAACTCTGGAGTGAGTTGCCGTTTCTTCCTCCAGGGGATCTCCCCAACCTAGGGGTTGGACCCAAGTCTCTTTTGTCTCCTGCATTGGCAGGTGTTTTGTTTACCACTGCACCCCCAGGAAGCCTCATTACCTCCCAGGGGTCTACGTTTAGTCCACATTGCCTGACGCTGGTCAGCACCATGGAGAGTTCCACCACTGTTGTCAGTTACCTGATGGTTTCCCACTCTGGATGTATATCTGAGTCATTAGGTTTAAACACATTCAGATACTCAGACCACACCTCAGACCTACTGAATTAGAATCTGTAAGGGTGAAGCCCGAAAATCTATTTTTTAAATGCTTGGAAAGTGTTGACACAGCTGGTCTGCAGATCAGAGATGGGAGCCACTGGCCAAAGGCCGAGGAAGAGGAAACAGGTTGCTCGAGGTCACATGATGAGGTGTTCAGAGAGCCAGGACTGGAACATCTGGTGAGTCCACTTCTCCTTATGGTCTCAGCAGGCTCCCTTACTCTCAACCTTGTGCTTCTGGGCCATGGTCTCCAGCCAAAATCCAGTTTAAGATTAATGATATCAAATAGGACCTCAAAGGATGATTTCAGATTGTGTCCTATCCTTTCTAAAGATCTCACCACTTAAAGTGTGTTTCTTGCACCATCAGTGTCACCTCACCTGATCGCCTGTTAGAAATGTGGAAACTCAGCTCCATCCCCCCTCCCCACCCAGGTTCCAGTTGAATCAGAATCTTTGTGTTTTAAGAGGCTTGCCAGGTGAGTTTGAGAAGCAGTGTCCAAGGCTTTTGTTGTTCACTGTCTGACCTGGATCCTTCCAGCAGGGCTCTTCCTCACTCTTCCCTGTTCCCCTCTAGGGGCTAAATTGCTGCTTGAGATCTCAGGTGGTCAGACTCTGAGTCATACCTGTTGGTGGTCAGAGTAACCATGTTAAATCAGTACATCGGGATGTGTCCATGTCCAGTCTCGACCTCCTAGGTTGAAACAGGAAGTTCCCTGGAAACAGGCTGGCTCAGTCCTCATTGCTTTTTCTTCTTCCCATATGATTACCCTTTGTATTCATTAAGCAGTTGTGTTGTGTTGTGTTTTGTTTTTTAGCAGTTGTGTTTTAAGTCAATAGGGAAAGAAAGATGTGGTCCCTGCTCTGGGGGCACTTGTAGATCAGCAGACAGACATTAACAAGCAAACCTATAAAGGTACTTTCAAGTACTTTTATGAGCTCTTATGTAGGAACAGCACAGAGAGCTATAATGAAGAGGGTCTCATCTAGTCAAGGGGTCCAGGCACCCACATTTAAACTGAAATACAGGAGTTGTGTAGCAGTTAGCCAGAACCCAGAAAGCCTGCTCCAGGCAGAGGCAGCGGCAAACGCAGGCCTGCAGGCAACTCTGCACCAAGTCCTGGGTCAGAGGCTCTTCTCCTCTCGGCTCATGGGGCATTTCCTCTCTTTGGGATGGAAAGCTCCTAGTTCCTGGTTAAAACTTAGGGTCAGAAATGAAGACATTATTTGTCATTAAAAAAAAAAAATAAAACAGTGAACAAGAGACGACAGCAGCCATACTAATCTTACTTTTCCAAACTAGTAGCTTTCAGAATATTATATAAGCAATTTTTACAGTTTTAATTTAAGATTACAATCATTTTTTATTCTACCACACTGGAAAATATTTGTGAAAATAAATGATGCATAGATCCAGGAAAATTTCTTAAAAACTGAACTGCTGCACAACATATCAGCGTGAGAATACTATATGCCAGTAATATAAAGGTGCATTTAAATACATTCCATCGATATGTTTCATAAATCATAAATACATGTCACCTACTTACTGTTTAGAGTCTGTGTTGTCTCCAGGCTCAGGACTGCCTGACCCAGGCTGAAAATGTGTTCCTTATCGACGTGCAAGGTTTGGAACCAAGGCCTCAAATTCTAAATCAAGTCTGTCTTCAGCCTCTGGGTGTTTATCTCCCTTAGGTCTCTGGGGCTGGTGGGTGTCAGAGGCGGTGGAGGAGAGCGTGGCTCTGGGGTCCCCTGAGTTTGAACTTGAGTCTGAACCCTGATAACAGTGTAAACCAGCCCATCACCTTGCTGTGCCTTGGTATCCTCAAACATTGGCATCTTCTTCTCAAGGTTGCTACAAGGATTAAGAGCAGGTAACCAGAACACGCTTGGCCCACAGTGAGAGCTCGGAAGCTGCTGGTGGTGGCCGGTGCTCAGCCATCTCCTGGGTTGTCTGGCCACAATCTCTTAACATCATTCCGCCACCTCCTCACTCCCCACCCCTCCCCATGGTGGGCAGGGCACCATCCCCAGCCCACTGTACCAACGGGGACTCTGGCTCAGACACTGCTCCGGGGTTCACCCTGATCTAGCCCAGGAGTTCTTACCCTGAGGTCTGAGGATAAAATCCAGGCCATCAATGAACAAGGATCACAGCTTTATTTTCACTGACACATAAAGTTAGGCTACAAACCATAACAGTAGTTGTATCATCTGTGACTTTGTCCCCAGTAGAAATCAAGTGTATTATCCAGTCACATGACAGTTGTTGCAGATGGCTCTCTCTCCTAAAGCGCATCACCACTTTAAAGGTAGTGATCAGACCTGCCACTCCGTCTTGTTATTTATGCCCCAGCAAAGAAACACCTGGATTTCCCAGGTGGCTCAATGGTAAAGAATCCATCTTCCAATGCAGGAGCCGAGGGTTCAATCCCTGGGTCTGGAAGATCCCCTGGAGAGGGAAATGGCAGCCCGCTCCAGTATTCTTGCCTGGAGAATCCATGGACAGAGGAGCCTGGCGGACCACAGTCCATGGAGTTGCAAAGAGTCCCACGTGACTTAGCAACTAAACAACAGAGACGCCTGCACTGCTTATCCCAAATGTGACAGCTGTGCTTAAAATGTATGTGCTTCTCTTTTGAATTCTGTGTATCTTGGTTCATGAATTTCAAAGCATAGTTCTGACAAGGGGATGGCAGGACTTCCCCCAAGGCCTCACAGAGAGCCTTGCCAGTGTTCCCCTCACGTCCCCAGGGTCTCTCTCTCTCTGCCAGCCCCGTTTCTCCCAGTCCTGGTGGAGGGCCACCCTGCTCCTCTGCTGTTTTCAGCAGCCTCACTCTTTCCAGGCTCTTCCCCCATCCCTTCCCAACCAAGTTCCTTTTTTGTACAAGCAGGTGCGGCTAAATAATTAATAGGGTGGGAAAACTTGTTGGAAATAGTACAGCTCATGTTTATTTTTAAGCAGCTGAGTTATAGAGCCCTGCTGCAGGTGCAGTGCAGGTGGGGAAAGCGTCTTTGGCTAAAAAGAGGCGCTATGAGGTTGACGGGGGCTGCTGCGTGCAGAAGGCAGAGAATTTTTGGATAGGCCTGGGCCCTGGGAGAGTTGGGGGGTTTGGGGACAGGTTGGGGCTCCAGCATGAGAAACCCAGGGAAGGAGTGACCAGAGCAGTGAGTGCAGGGTGCCCAGGAAGAACCACAGGTGCAGTGAGGAAGTAAGCAAAGACCCTCCCAGATTGGCAGAGGCACGAGAGGAATTTGGTGTATGTGGTTGGAGAGAGCAGGAATGGATTGCAACTTCAGACGTCGCTGGTCCAGGGCTCAGAACCATCAGAACTGGTCTCTCTCTCTCCCTCCTTCCCTCTCTCCCTTGCTTTCTCTGTGCTGGCTTCTTCCTCGACAGGTGTTGTCCAAGACAGACCTGCTGGCAGTTTTTAGGCGTCTGTCATCCTGACAGCAATCCCAGAAGAAAGAGCTGCTTTTCCAGCAGTTCCAGCAAAAATTCTGAAATTAAATTTCATTAGTCTGTCTGGATGATGTGCTCATTCATTTTTTAAGATAGCTTTAATCTACTTCTTTTGTCTATAGGTTTGCCTGTTCTGGAAATATTATCATATATAAATGGAGTCATATACTATATAGTCTTTTGTGACTTCACAGAAGAATGTTTTCGGGGTTCGTCTGTGTTATGTATCAGCACTGCATTCTTTTTTTTTTTTTAATGTATTTATTCATTTCATTTATTTGGCTGTGTTGGGTCTCAGTTGCAGCCGCGGGATCCTCATTGCATCATGCAGGGTCTTTCACTGCGGTGAGCAGGCTTCAGTGGTTGCAGCAGGCAGGCTGTCTAGTTGTGGATTGAGGGCTTGGTTGCTCTGGGGCAAGTGGGATCTTAGTTCCCCGACCCTGCATCTCCTGAATTTTAAGGCAGATTCTTAACTGCTGGACCAACAGGGAAGTCCTACCACATTCCTTTTTACTGCCAAATACTGTTCCATTATGTAGATATACCAGATCCTGTCTATCAACGCAATGGTTGATAGATACTTGGCTTTCCACTTTCTGGCTATGATGAATAATTCTACTAAGGACAAAGCTGAGCTGGGCATATATTTTCCTTTCTCTTTCGTTTCATATTCTTGTTTCATTTCATTCCACCCAGGAGTGGAATTGCTAGATCAGATGGTGATTCTGTATTTCACACCTTGAAGAACCGTTTATTTTCCGAAGTAACGCACCATTCTATATTCGCATCAGCAGTGTATCAGGGATCTGATTTCTCCAGATTCTTACCAACACTTACCATTATTTGTTTTTTTTAATACACCATGATGGGTATGAAGTGATATCACATTGTGGTTTAATTTGTGTTTCCCTGATGACTAATGATAATGAGCATTTTTTTTCATGTCCTTATCTTTGTATCTCTTCTTTGGAGAAATACCTATTCAGATGCTTAGCATTTTAAAGTTGGGTTGTCTTTTTATTGTTAAGTTGCAGTAGATCTTTATGTGTTTTAGATATAAATCCCTTATCAGATTGATGATTTACAAATATCTTCTTTCATTCAGAGTTGCCTTTTCACTTTCTTGATGATGTCCTTTCCAGAAAACAAGTTCTTAATTATGACAAAATCCAATGCGCTTATTCTTTCTTTTGTTCCGTATGCTTTTTGATGTATATAAGAAAGCTTTGCCTAACCACACAAAGATTTATTCCGGATTTCTTCTAGCAGTTTTATAGTTTTAGTGCTTACATTTAGTTTTGTGATTCATTTGGAGATAATTTATGTGGTTTTAAGAAGTGGTCTAATTTCAGATGGGAAACAATGGAAACAGTGACAGACTGTATTTTCTCTGTTGTTGTTCAGTCACTCAGTCGTGTCTGACTCTTTGCAGCCCCATGGACTGCAGCACACCAGGCTACCCTGTCCTTCACTATCTCCTGGAACTTGCAGAAACTCATGTCCTTTGAGTCAGTGATGCCATCCTGGTTGAATGGCATCTCATTCTCTCTTGTCCCCATCTTCTCCTGCCTTCTGCCTTCTCCCAGCATCCCATCTTTTCCAGTGAGTCAATTCTTCGCATCAGATGGCCAAAGTATTGGAGTTTCAGCTTCGGCATCAGTCCTTCCAATGAATATTCAGGACTGATTTCCTTTAGGATGGACTGGTTGGATCTCCTTGCAGTCCAAGGGACTCTCAAGAGTCTTCTCCAACACCACAGTTCAAAAGCATCAATTCTTCGCTGCTCAGCCTTCTTTATGGTCCAACTCTCAGATCCATACACGACTGCTAGAAAAGCCATAGCTTTGACTATACAGACCTTTGTCAGGAAAGTAACATCTCTGCTTTTTAATATGCTTTCTAGATTTGTATTAGTTTTTCTTCCAAGGAGCAAGTGTCTTTTAATTTATTTAAAATTTAAACATATTTAATTTATTTCCTTGGGCGCCAAAATCACTGTGGATGATGACTGCAGCCATGAAACTAAAAAACTGCAAGGAGATCAAACCAGTCAATCCTAAAGGAAATCAACCCTGAATATTCATTGAAAGGACTGATGCTGAAGCACCAATACTCTGGCCACATGATGAGAAGAGCTGACTCATTGGAAAAGACCCTGATGCTGGGAAAGATGAAGGCAACAAGAGAAGGGGGTGGCAGAGGATGAGACGGCAAGATAGCATCACCCACTCAATGGATATGAGTTTGAGCAAGCTCTGGGAGATGATGAACAGGATAGCCTGGTGTGCTGCAGTTCATGGGGTTGCCAAGAGTCGGACACAACTGAGCAACTGAAGAACAGCAACAAATTTCATTCTTTGATGTGGGTATCCAGCTGTCCTAGTACCATTTGCTGAAAAGATAGCCCATTCCCCCATGCCGTTGTCTTGTCATCCTTGTGGAAAATCAATTGACTGGAAATGTGAGAGTTCATTTCTGGACTTTCAGCTTTTCCCCATTGATCTAAATACCTGTCCTCATGGCAGTACCATTCTGTCTTCATTACTGTAGCTTTTGTGTTAAGTTTTGGAATGGAGAAGTCAATCCTCCAGCTTTGCTCTTCTTGTTCAAGAGAGTTTGGCCCTTCTGGGTCCCTTCACCGTCTATGTGAATTATTTATTTATTTATGTGGCCGTGCCAAGTCTTAGTTGTGGCACATGGGATCTTCAGCTGCAGCATGTGGGATCTAGGTCTCTGACAGGGATCAAACTTGGGCTCCCTGCAGTGGGAGCACAGAGTCTCAGCCTCTGGACCACCAGGGAAGTCCCTCCATATGAATTTTAGGGTAAGCTTGTCAATTCTGTTAAAAAAAAAAAAAAAGCAACTGGAATTTTCGTAAGAAATTTTGTTGGATCCGTAGATCAATGTCAGGACTCATCATCGTTATAATAGTAAGCCTTCCTTTTTATGAACATGGGCTGTTTTTCATTTATTTAGGTCTTCTTTGGTGTCTTTCAACAATGTTTTGTAGTTTTTGGAGTACACGTCTTGTGTTTCTTTTGTTTCTGTGCTCATTCTTTTTTTTTTTTTTTCCTGGTTTAGATTTTTTATTTTATTTTATTTTATTTTTAAACTTTACAATATTGTATTAGTTTTGCCAAATATCGAAATGAATCCTCCACAGGTATACACGTGTTCCCCATCCTGAACCCTCCTCCCTCCTCCCTCCCCATACCCTCCCTCTGGGTCGTCCCAGTGCACCAGCCCCAAGCATCCAGTATCGTGCATCGAACCTGGACTGGCGACTCGTTTCATACATGATATTATACATGTTTCAATGCCATTCTCCCAAATCTCCCCACCCTCTCCCTCTCCCACAGAGTCCATAAGACTGATCTATACATCAGTGTCTCTTGCTGTCTCGTACACAGGGTTATTGTTACCATCTTTCTAAATTCCATATATATGCGTTAGTATACTGTATTGGTGTTTTTCTTTCTGGCTTACTTCACTCTGTATAATAGGTTCCAGTTTCATCCATCTCATTAGAACTGATTCAAATGTATTCTTTTTAATGGCTGAGTAACACTCCATTGTGTATATGTACCACAGCTTTCTTATCCATTCATCTGCTGATGGGCATCTACGTTGCTTCCATGTCCTGGCTATTATAAACAGTGCTGCGATGAACATTGGGGTACACGTGTCTCTTTCCCTTCTGGTTTCCTCAGTGTGTATGCCCAGCAGTGGGATTGATGAATCATAAGGCAGTTCTATTTCCAGTTTTTTAAGGAATCTCCACACTGTTCTCCATAGTGGCTGCACTAGTTTGCATTCCCACCAACAGTGTAAGATAGTTCCCTTTTCTCCACACCCTCTCCAGCATTTATTGCTTGTAGACTTTTGTATCGCAGCCATTCTGACTGGTGTGAAATGGTACGTCAGTGTCTGTGACTAGAGGGAACTTGCAGTTGCTGGACCTGTCTCATGTGAGCCTGCTTCTTTGGCTGGAGGGGTGGGTGATGAGGGCAGCCCTTCCCTGCCTCTGAACTGAAAGTGAGGAACAGGAGATCTTTGAAAGGATTATTTTAGTCTTCTTAACAGAGCCATGGAGGGGATGGTTGCTGGACAGGCAAAAGTAAGAAAGGAGAAAAGAAGAAAAATTACCTATTATAAATTCTTACAATCTCAGCCTCAGTAAAGCCATCTAAAGGATATAGAGGCTGTGGAGCCAGGATTTCAAAGGCCATTGTCCAGTTGATTACCCCAGGGAAGAAGAGATGAAAAGAAATCTCTGAAATCCAGGGCATCTTAGCATACAAAGGTTTTTTTTTTTTTTTTTTTGAATCTTATGTTTATCAAAAGCTTAAGACACAGTGGAAAAGACCCTGATGTTGGGAAAGATTGAGGGCAGGAGGAGACAAGGGAGACCGAGGATGAGATGGTTGGATGGCATCACCGACTTGGTGGACCTGAGTTTGAGCAAGCTCTAAGAGATAGTGAAGGACAGGGAAGCCTGGTGTGCTGCAGTCCATGGGGTTGCAAAGAGTCAGACACAACTGAGCGACTGAACAACAAAAGACATCAAGGCTTCATCAAGGGCTTCAGACAAAGCTGGTTTAAGAGCCTCAACTCTGGTCAGTGAACGGTAGTATTGAAGAGTTAGCTGGGGAGATGAGGGTCTCCTGCCTGGAAAACTTATACTAACCACACCTCCATCCCTGATATCGCACCAAATCCAGCCAAAACCCACTCATCGCTCTGGTCTCTTTCCTGAGGCTGATCATCACAACACATGTTAAGTTCCTTCTAATCGTCCCTCGGACACCCCACTCCAGTACTCTTGCTTGGAAAATCCCATGGACGGAGGAGCCTGGAAGGCTGCAGTCCATGGGGTCGCTAAGGGTCGGACACGACTGAGCGACTTCACTTTCACTTTTCACTTTCCTGCATTGGAGAAGGAAATGGCAACCCACTCCAGTGTTCTTGCTTGGAGAATCCCAGGGACGGGGGAGCCTGTGGGCTGCCGTCTATGGGGTCGCACAGAGTCGGACACGACTGAAGTGACTTAGCATAGCATAGCATTTTTTTAGTGCATGAAGACCGTATTTTGTGTACTTATCAGCCAGTGGGGATAATTACTATGCTGAACCCGTAGGTTATTTGTGAGAATTAAATGGCACAACGAGGAATATGACAATGGTCTCAGCTGACGCAGACTGAGTGCTTACTTTGTGCCGGGGCTGCAACTCCTACTATCATCATCCCTCTCGGAGATGATAAAGCTGAAGTAACTGTTCCAAGGCCACAGATCTAGTACATGGTAGGGCTGGGCTTCAAACCCAGGTGGTCTAACCAGCTTAGGTTCTTCACCACCAATTCAAAGCGCTGGTACAGGGCGTGGCACAGAGCAGCAAACCCTCAGTTTATGCTGGATTCTGTGTGTGTCAGAGGAGGAACGTCTTTACTCCTGTGCGGAGTTGCTGGCATCTGTGCACTGGCCCCACGGTCCCAGGGCTGGACACCGGTGACCAGGGTAGAACAGAGGCCTCTAGCTCATCCCTTTCTCCACACGTTAGTTGGGGCAGAACTCGCTGCTGCCACAGATTTAAACCCCGCACTCTCAGTTTGTTCCCTGTTGGTCATTCATATATATGACTCTCTGGGAAGATCCCTTGGAGGAGGAAATGGCAACACACTCCAGTATTCTTACCTGGAGTATTCCATGGACAGAGGAGCCGGGGCTGGGTGGGGGTGGTGGGCGGGTGCAGGGTGAGGAGGGGAGGGGGCGGAGGGCTACAGTCCACAGGGTCGCAGAGAATCGGACACGACTCAGTGACGCAGCATGAGCACCTTGACTCCTGGAAGAATCAGTTTCTCCTTTCATCATGTCTCCTTAGCTCTAAAATCCTAAGCCATTTTTTTACATCACTTCTTTATTTATTTAATTTGACCACACCACAGGTCACGTGAGATCTTAGTTGCCTGACCTGCATTTAAACCCCTATCCCCGACAGTGGAAGCGCTGAGTCTTAACCACTAGACCACCAGGGATGTCCCCCTTATTGGTCTTAGTATCTGATATTTGTGGTCAGGAGTGCCCCCCACCCAGAGTATGAGGATCAGACCCAGTAATATATGAAAACTGTTCAACCTTGAGCCCAGCAGGGAGTGCGCTCTCAGTCCATGGCCGCTCTTGTTATCACCAGCCTCACCATCCACATCACCCTCAACAGACAGAGGGGGCGCTGCTTGTTGAATCAGAGCCTCCCCTCATTCCCCGGGTGCAGCCCCGACTCGAGACACTTCCGGGGAACCCTGCAGGAACCTCCTTTGAAGACCCCCGAACTCCACGAGACTTCAGAAGGCCCTTTGGTTCCCAGGGGCTCTGAGTCGAGGAGCCTGGATTAAATCTTGGGTGCCAGGCAGGTCTGTGCTTCAGTGGCCCCCATCTGTGGGGTAGGGTAGGCCACAGCTGTTCTGCCATGAGCAGGTCATCTGAGGCTGGAAGGGAGAAGGACAGAGCACATCTTGAAGGAGCGTTCAAGAGGAAAAAGGAGGAGGGAAAGGAATGGCCCCCAGGTCACCGCAGCTCTCCCTGCAGAGAGGCATGGGGGAGACACGCCAGCCCTGAGCCGCCCCCGCCCGGAACTGGCAGGGCCCACTCTCGTCCGCTGCCTGTTGGCCAGAACTTGTCCTGGCGCCCCGCCTCCCTGCAGAGGTGACTGAGGAATGTGGACCCTGTGGATATTTTGTGAGCACCAGCTTTCTGTGCTGTAGCCTTAGTCACCCCTAGATCCCAACTCCTGGCCCCGCGCCTCGCATGTCATGTTGATTGAGTCAGGGCATGATGACAGCACCACTCGCATTTTACAGACACAGAAACTAAGACCCCGAGTCGGGGCATGTCTTGACTTGCAGTTCCTTATTTGACCCTGACTTTATTTTTCAGTTCGTTCAGTTCAGTCGCTTAGTCGTGTCCAACCCTTTCTGACCCCATGAACTGCAGCATGCTAGGCCTCCCTGTCCATCACCAACTCCCAGAGTTCACCCAGACTCATGTGCATTGAGTCGGTGATGCCATCCAACCGTCTCATCCTCTGTCATCCCCTTCTCCTCCTGCTCACAATCCCTCCCAGCATCAGGGTCTTTTCCAATGAGTCAGCTCTTTGCACAAGGTAGCCAAAGTATTGGAGTTTCAGCTTCAGCATCATTCCTTCCAAAGAAATCCCAGGACTGGTCTCCTTCAGAATGAACTAGTTGCATCTCCTTGCAGTCCAAGGGACCCACAAGAGTCTTCTCCAGCACCAGAGTTCAAAAGCATCAATTCTTTGGCACTCAGCTTTCTTCACAGTCCAACTCTCACATCCATACATGACCACTGGAAAAACCATAGCCTTGACTAGACAGACCTTTGTTAGCAAAGTAATATGTCTCCTTTTTAATATGCTATCTAGGTTGGTCATAACTTTCCTTCCAAGAAGTAAGTGTCTTTTAATTTCATGGCTGCAATCACCATCTGCAGTGATTTTGGAGCCCCCAAAAATAAAGTCTGACACTGTTTCCACTGTTTCCCCATCTATTTCCCATGAAGTGATGGGACCAGATGCCATGATCTTCATTTTCTGAATGTTGAGCTTTAAGCCAACTTTTTCACTCTCCACTTTCACTTTCATCAGGAGGCTTTTTAGTTCCTCTTCACTTTCTGCCATAAGGGTGGTGTCATCTACATATCTGAGGTTATTGATATTTCTCTCAGCAATCTTGATTCCAGCTTGTGCTTCTTCCAGCCCAGCGTTTCTCATGATGTACTCTGCATATAAATTAAATAAGCATTGTACTTCAGAAAAGGAAACTCCAGAGACCTTGTCCAGTGTAAATAAAATTCCCAAGTAAATTTAAAACAATCCCTTTATCCTCCCAACGTCATCTCACCCGTTTGGTTTTATGATACTGTGATATAATAAGGAATACATATTTGCTCCGTCCCTGGTTCCTGACAGAAAACTCACAAACCCCTTGTAATCTCCTGAGTGAGGTGAAAGGAGCAGCTTTTGTGACAATATTGGGTCTGACACAAGAGCTTCTAAAACCCTTAGAAATTATGGCTCAGTAAGAGTGGGTTTTTGTATGGTAATGAAATGACCAGCGGCTGGAGTCCTTAGGTAGCTTGAGGATGGGGGGTGGTCCCCAGAAGGACCAAGGCGTGATTAGTAGGTTGGAACCTTTAGCTTCTGGGGAGGGAGAAGGGCCACAGATTGAGTTATCACTAGTAGCCGATCGTTTACTCAATCACTGCTGTTTAGTGGAATCTCCATAGAAATCCTCAAGCCTGAAGTTTGGAGAGCTTCTGAATTGACACACATTTTGAGGTGCTGAGGGGCTTCCTTGGTGGCTCAGACAATAAAGAATCTGCCTACCATGCAAGAGAACCAGGTACAACCCCTGGGTCGGGAAGATCCCCTGGAGAAAGGAATAGCACCCCACTCCAGTATTCTTGTCTGGGAAATCCCATGGACAGAGGAGCCTGGCAGGCTACAGTCCACAGGCTCCGAAGAGTCAGGCACGACTGAGCGACTCATTTTTGCACTTGAGGGGCTGGGAGGGTGGTGCACCCAGAGAGGGCAGGGAAGCCTCGTCCCCTCACCAGGACCTCGTCCTCTGCGTCTATTCCATTCGGCTGTTCTTGAGTTGTATCCTTTGTGATAAACTGATGACAGTATGTAAGCTCTTTTCCTGAGTTCTGTGAGCCATTCTAGCAAAGTATCGAACCAGTCAAGGGTGTCGTGGGAACCACCGATTTATAGCCAGTTGGTCAGGAAATGGCAACCCATTCCAGTATCCTTGCCTGGAAAATCTCATGGACAGAGAAGCCTGGTGGGCTGCAGTCCATGGGGTCGCTAAGAGTCGGACACGACTGAGTGACTTCACTTTCACTTTTCACTTTCATGCATTGGAGAAGGAAATGGCAACCCACTCCAGTGTTCTTGCCTGGAGAATCCCAGGGACGTGGGAGCCTGGTGGGCTGCTGTCTATGGGGTCGCACAGAGTCAGACATGACTGAAGCGACTTAGCAGCAGCAGCAGAGCAACTAACACTTAACTTAACCATTAGCTTGGACTCGGACTTGGCATCTGAAGCGGGGGCAGTCTCGTGGGACTGAGCCCTTGATCCGTGAGGTCTGATGATAATCTCAGGTAGTTAGTGTCAGAATTGAGTTGAGTTGTTGGACACTAAGCCCCTGTCCAAAACTTTTGAGACTTGGTTGTTGGTGTGGAAGTAAAACCTGCACACACTTGGTGTCAGAAACATCGTAGATAAAACAGTTTCAGTGTGCCTTAAACACAGATGGCCTGGCCCTGACCTCTTCCTCCTCATCCCTCCAGTGTTGCAGCAGGCAGGTGGTAGAGGTCAGGCAGAGTTTCTGAATCGAATGGATTTTTTGTAACCCGCCCCTGTGTAGACAAAGAACAGTGTAAGACAACAGAGTCCCTGGAGGTTCGCTGGACCTGAGTTCAAATTCTTTCTCCGGGACTTCCCTGGTAGTCCATTGGTTAAGAATCCGCCTGCCAATGCAGGGGACACAAGTTCGATCCCTGGCCCCGGAAGATCCCACATGTCCCAAGGCACCTAAGCCCGTGCAGCTTAGAGCCCACGCTCTGCAACAAGAGAAGCCACCACACGAGAAGCCCTCGCACCGCAACTAGAGAGTTATCCCCACTCACTGCAGCTAGAGAAAAGCCCGCCTGCAGCAGTGAAGACCCATTGCAGCTAAAAATAAATAGTTAAGAGATTTATTTTTCTGGTCATTCTGTCATGACCACCGGCAGATTCATCTCTGTGTGTCTCCGTGCCTTTCCTGTAAATTGGAGACACCATCACCTCCCTGAGTAGTGTGTTTTGAGAGTTAAGAAAAATCCTGTTATTCTGAATGTCTAGCCCCAGGGCAGGTGTGCTGGGCATTCGGTTGCTAGCAGGGTAATCGAGGGAAGGAGTCCAGAGCAGGCCATCATGTGTAGCGTAGCCCCAACCCTGCTCCGGAGCTGGGCTCCACCCCTTCCTGGGCTGTCTGGGTTGTTTCTCTGGAAAGGCGCTTGGCTCCCAGAAGCATGGATCCATACCCCGCCCCACCACCAGTAACATAGCTTGGGGGGACTCATTTTGCAGAGATCTGTGTTTGATGACCTGGTGATTTTTTTCCTCTGGCTTCTGGATGGCCTGTGGATGTATTTGATTCTGTCTGCACCATCATAGTCAAACATGTGAATTAGCTGCCAGCTGTTACGAGAGCTGAGGGATTTCCCCTCACAGCCTAGGTTGGCAGCTTCCCCTAAAGCTGAGGAGTGGCCCTGCAGGCCCCAAAGTCCCCTTGCAGCGGCATGCCGAGCATCCTGCTTCTCCAGTGTCGCCGTCCCCCTTGGGTCCCGCGCATCAGGCCTGGGCCCTAGAGGGTGGAGTGTGCGCCCCTGGTCCCTGCCGTGTGGTCGGGGCCGGGGTGTTGGCATCTGTCTGCAAACTCTCGAGAGGGACACAGCCACCTTGCCACCTTCTCTTCATTGGCTTTGAAGCCTGCTTGTTCCTCCCAGCCATGACCCGCCCCTGGAGGGGCTCCGTGGGGGCGTGATGTCTGGGCCCAGCGAGAGGAAGACCGGCCCTCTAGTCAGTTCCTATCCTGACACTACTGCTCCTTAGCTGTGTGATCCTGGGCCTAGCACTTAATGTTTTTGAGCCTCATTGGTGAAATGTTGGGGTCAGAAATAACACTCATAACCATGTCCTCTCAAGTCCTGGCATTCGACACGCACTGCCTGGCATTGTTTTGGCTCCATTATGCCTCTCTCTGCTCAAACAGCCATTTCAGGCTGTGGCATCAGCAGTTAAGCATTTATACTGGTCGTAGAGACTACAATTAAGACAGTCAGAGACAGCTCCACACAACGCTGCTGTTGCTGCCATTAAAACTTTCTCTAAAGCAGACCCTGTGTGACCATCATACTTGCAGTAGACTGTGAAGTGGTCCAGGGCATTGCGGGGAAATGGCTGTGTGCGTGCCATCTGTCTGCCCAGCAATCGCTGTGCCATCTGGGGCCCCCGCAGACAAAACAGTTGCATAGAGGGGTTGAGAGGGAGGGGAGTGAGACCCCACGGAGCCCTCAGGGAAGACTGGGACATAAAATACATGCAGGCACTCTCAATTTCTGGTCTCAGCCTCTGAAACTGTTGGAGTTTTTCAGGGCAGGACACATAGGAACCCAGGATCCCACGAGGGTCTTTGGATCTGATGGACGGAGGTCCTGGCATTAAACAGTTGCAGAAAGAGGAAATACATCCCTCCTCTCTGATTTTCCTCTTTGGACTTCCCAGACAAAACAGCGAGTTCATGCTGTTGCCCAGCTCCTGACGCACGCATCTCAGTGTTCACTCTGAAGCCCTTCTCCCATCAGCTCTTCTCACCACCACAAATAGCTGCTCCATTGTGTTTGGCTCAGAGCTGGAAATTTGTGTGTTTCCTTCCAGAATATGTTGCACTAGTCATGTTTTTAATTTACTTACATGGCATAGTGCTAGCCTCCATCCTTTCACTTTTTTGACTCAGCCTCCTGTTCAGCTCTATTCATGTGGCTGCGTCAGCCTGTCCTTTGCTTCTGTGACCGTTCAGTGTATTTTGGGGAGGACACAACCACCACATTTCACTTGTCCTTTACTCCGGAGATGCCCCCCAGTGGCTCCTGACTGGTCCCCACTCAAAACAGCACAGCCATTGGTCTCCTTGTACGTGACCCTCAGGGTCCTGTGTGAGAATTTCTCAGGATAGGTGCTCAGGGTGGAATTGCAGGCTGTGTAGTGAACTACAGGACTTCCCTGGTGGCTCAGACGGTAAAGCGTCTGTATATCTTCTATTTATTTTTTCAATTTTATTGAAGTATAGTTGATTTACAGTACAATGGGTCATGTAGTGTACTATATTTAATTTGACCAAATTAATTTGCCAGCCTAAAGAATATGGCTGACGGACCTGAATTGTGACCCCTTCGAAAAAGGAAATGTCTCTGTATTGAGTGTCTACCATGGGTTGAGAACAGCTGCGGTTTTTGTTTTGCATACATCGTTCATTTGATCACATAATAATCCTCTAGGTCGTGTGTGCTAAGTCACTTCAGTCATGTCTGACTTTTTGCGACCCCATGAACTGTAGCCCACCAGGCTTCTCTATTCACAGGATTCTCCAGGCCAGAATACAGGAGCGTGTTGCCATGCCCTCCTCCAGGGGATCTTTCCCACCCAGGGATCAAACCCACATTTCTTAATGTCTCCTGCATTGCCAGGTGAATTCTTTACCCACTGAGCCTCCTGGGCTGTGCTGCACGAGTGGAGAAATTGAGGTCCAGAGAGGTGGAGATAACTTGCTCAGGGGTCGCCCAGCTAAGCCGTAGCTGGGGCTGAGCTCAGCTCTGAGTGATCCTTGTGGACACACCATGCTGCTTTCCTAAATAATCCCGGGTCCTAGGTCTTCCTTCCATAAATTTGTGGAAAGCATTCTAAGTTACAGAGCATCTCATTAGATCAGACATCTGAAATTGTGGCCTGTCTTCTGTTTTGTTTGATCCACCTGGACTTTAAATCTTTTATGGTTTTCAATATTTAAAAATCTGGGATTTCACTTTTAAAAAAAATCTAGGTGATCTGGGAACAGTGGACCCACTTCCCCACGAGGCAGCAATTACTGGGATTAAAGCTGCGGCTGTGTCTTTCCTGCTGACCTTGTCCCCACTGGCACCTGTCCTTACCTGTGTTACCCACTGGCCCCTCCCACACTGGAGCTCACAGCTCTGGGAAGAGACACTTGCATGTGGATACAGTCTTTTTTTCCCCCCACTCTTGAGTTTTTCCCAGTGAATGCATGAACCAGCCTTTCCCCCATCCCCACCTCAGCTGTCCGCCTGCAGGTTGCCTTGGCTGCAAAGTCAATAACAGAGAAAAATGGGCTTTGACTGCGACAAAGCCTTCTGTTCTACTGCTAGGAGATCATTTGTCATGTCCTATCTAGGACCCAGCCTGTGCCAGCGTCACGGAGGGGGGAAGAGACGTTGCAGGCTGTTTCCTGCCTGTGGGCGGACAGGTCCCTGTATCCAGCGCTTCTTGAGCCGCAGAGGCTGCTCTAAAGCTACTGTCCGTAATCCCCCTCCTACTGACGGGCAGGTTCCAATGATGGAAGAATGAGACTTATCCAGCCACAATGCATAACGCTGTGCCACAAGGGGAGTTTTTAGAGCTCTGGTATCTGGTTCACCCCATGTGAACCGCAGGGCTACTCTGTTTTTTCATTCCTATGTTCAGCGAAGCTGTAGAAATCCTGCTGTTTATGAATACGTTGACCCTAAGAGCCAGGACAGCAGCACAGTTATGAGCTGAACTCAGACAGACATGGCCCTACAATCCCAGAGCTGTTCCTCCCTAGCTGGGTCACTGTAGGGGAGGTACTTAATTTCTGGGAGCCTCTGTTTCTTCATCTGCATAATGGGAATATTAGTATCTAGTCCATAGAGCTGTCGCAGGGGTCTGTTGAGGTAATTCAGGGGGACACTCCACATAGTGCTCAGCACACAGAAGCTTGGCAATAAACGGTATCACAGTAATTACTATGATGATCATTCTGAGAAGTGCGTGGGAGGAAAGTGTAAATGCACCTGGAGCCCTGGAGGTTGGGGTGGGGGTGCTGCTCCTTTTGTGAAATAGAGATTGGCTTTGCTTCTTGTGTTTGCAGTCCAGGTGTGGGGTGGAGCTCCCTTCATTGCGGGTGGGGGTCGGGATCCGCCTTCTCTTCTGACATTTAGCGTAGTTCACGTACATCACGCTAGTGCCGTGTTACACTCTTCAAACTCTTCCGCGTTGTGTTCCCTCCTTGAGCTTCCCAGCCCTGGGGGTCTGATCTGTTTTCCCCATTTCTGAGTGAGGTTTTGTGAGCCATGAGGCTTGTCCGTAGCCTCACTGGGGGCTTTCTGAACAAGAGGAGGAGTGTCTCCTGGATCAATAGGAAGTGCAAGCTTAGATTTGGTGCAAGCCCTAAGTCCCCTGGCGTTTTTCATGAAGGAAGTGTGGGGAGGACTTTGGGGTCTGTGGTGTCTTCTGGAACCTGCCCTTTCTCTTCCCACCACAGGCAGCGTCTCAACCGGAAGCCCTCAGATCCTTGGGGCTGCCAGCAGAGTCATGCATCTTGCTGTGTGTCTTGTGGAAACTCCTATTTCCACAAGAAATGGGAAATATTTTTTAAAATATTTAAAAAATAAGAAATATTTTTATTCATTTTATTATATTTTTATATGGTGAGGGAGGCAGTTCTGTTTTCAGTAGCCCCTTGCCTTCCCGAGGGAGTGTTAGCCTGTGCCACTGACGGAGACAGAGGAGCTGGCTTCACAGTCCAGGCACTGTAGCTCCTCTCCCGGGGATTAAACCTGAACCCCCTGCATTGGAAGGTGAAAGCGAAGTCTTAACCACTGCACCGCCAGGGAAGTCCTCATCAACTCCTTTCTGTTCCTCCCCCGAGTCTCGACTTCTGGGCCTCCTGAACCCCCAGTGCGTGCACTCGGTCTCCCCCAGACCCTCTACACAGACTTCACGCCTTACCTCTCCAAAGCCTGACTGCTTCAGTCCACACACACGCCCCACCCCCACCAAGAGGATGTCTTCCGACCCACCTCAGGCACTCCATCTGGATTCCTTTCCTCCACCCGGCCCCCCACCGCAGACCCAGGCTAGAAGTGCCTGCCGATTCCCAGCAGCCCAGCTCAGTGGGCGTGCCACCCCCACTCCAGGAGCTCTCCTCCTGCTCTGCCAGTGTCGGCCCTGACCTCCTGGTGGTGTCTACCGAAACCAGGACTTGTCATCTCATCTCGGGGGCCCCCAGCACAGGGTCTGGCCCAGCAGTGTTGGAAGGGAGGGGATCTTGATGGCCACCTCCATGAGGGCAGCCGTCCCATTCACCTTCTCCAGCCCCTGCTCATCACGGGCCCTGGAATGAGGCAGGCATCCAGGGCAGGTGTGGATGGGCGAGTGGAGGACCCTCCACTCTGCCACTTGGTGGATGCTCAAGTGTATAGATGAGTGAGAGGCCGTTCATGCCTTTAGGCCAAGAACTAGGTGTTTTTCACGAGGACTAACTGGGCATGGCAGGGAAGGCTTCAAGTCAATGTTTGCTTGGGTGGATAACTGTAACATCCCGGGACTCAGTAAATGTTCCGACCGGGAGACGCTGACCCCCACGGGGCTATGCCTGTTTCCTGTCTGTCTCTGTTCATCCCAGCCCATCACCAGGCTACTTGGTAAATGGTGGCCAGGCTGAGTCACTGGGGGTAAAGTAATTCAACTAACAGGGCTGTGCTCCTCTGGCCCTGCACATGGGGCAGTGGCTCTGGTCTCTAAATTAGTGGGTGTCTGTCAAGGTTTAGAACCTGAAATTCTCAGCAAGGATGCCTTAGAGACGCGTGGGCCTTCTTCACCCCTCGCCGCTCTCCCCTCTCCACCAAACTACTCTAAATAAAGGCCTCCTCCTCCCCGCTTCATTCACATCTGGTCCTTCCAGCTGATGAAAGTGAAAGTGGTTTGTCGCTCAGCCGTGTCCCACTCTTTGCAACCCCAATGGACCGCAGCACTCCAGGCTCTTCTGTTTATGGAATTCTCCAGGCACAATACTGGAGTGGGTTGCCATTTCCTTCTCCAGGGGATCTTCCCAACCCAATTATCGAACCCGGATCTCCTGCATGACAGGCAAGTTCTCTTACCAGCTGAGCTACCAGGGAAGCCTGGTGATTTTCCAGGTCGTCATCCAGCTGATGATTACCTGGAAGAAAGCTTGGGAAACCAGACTCATTTAAACAGCCAGGCCACGCCTACCTGTTTGGCCCAGATGTGAATGAACATCAGCACCTCTGTCCTGACCTCTGGGGACCCACTCATGGTGTACAGATTAGGAGAGCTTCCTTTTTTAAGTTGCGATTTTATTATTTCCGAGTTAGGCAAGTGAAGATATTTTGTGCGGTTTTGCTAAAAACACCCAATGAGGTGCTTATCGAAGGGGCTCAGTGATGTTTGCAAAGCTGCTACGAGGGTCCTTCCTGCCTGGGCTTCATTGCTCTCAGAAGTCCCCGTCCAGCGTGTTTAAAGCAACAGCGACAGGCCCTTTCTCACCTCGGTTTCCCATTAGCAAGTGTGTGATGGTCTCCCCAGAACAGCCCTCCGGCTGTGGTCTTTGGACTCCAGGTGGTTCTCAGAGCAGAACACCCTTTTCTGCCTCTATCTTAGAGTAGAGGGATCTCGGCTTCCAGGGCCGAGTCCTGTCTCCACCCCTCAGCAGTCACGTGTCTGGACACTGCCCCTTGCCCCCACCTCTCTGAATGTCAGCTTCTTTCTCTGACATGGGGATACTAAAATGTATCTATCCCAGTGGGTCTGTGCGAATCCAATAAAGCATTTAATGTACTCAGTCTTCCCAGGTGGTGCTAACGGTAAGGAGTCCACCTGCCAGTGTGGGAGACCTGAGTTCAATCCCTGGATCGGGAAGAGCCCCTGAAGAAGGAAATGGCAACTCACTCCAGTATTCTGGCCTGGAGAATTCCATGGACAGAGAAGCCCGGTGGGCTACAGCCCATGAGGTTGCAAAGAGTCGGACATGGCTGAGCATGCGTGCACACACTCAGAATGTTCAATAAATGTTAATAGTAACACCTCCTCTTCCTGTTGCTGCTGATGCTACTGTAACTATTATAAATGCCGGGAAAGGCCTGCCTACCCCACTGTGTGCTTCCCACACACACTCCCCCCTCCCCACAGCAGACCTTGTGCGCATCTTTATCCTGTGTGTTCCTGGCCTCATCGCACTTTTTGTAATGATCAGCTAATCTGTCTTTTCCATCGACTGTAAGCTCTGTGAAGGCAGGATTCGAGACTGATTTATTCCTTCCCCTGTAGCGCCTGTCTCACAGCAGGCTATCTGTTGCATTAATGAGTGAACTAATTTGTGGCTGGATCATCGAGTAAATGAATGAATGACACCAGCCCATCAGGACGTCCCACCTGGGTTGTCGGCTCTGAAATAGAACTTGAAGTCATTCACTGATGCTGGGCTCCTTGGGAAACTAGTCCTAGAATTGTTCTGGGATTCTCCAGCCAGTGAGGCACTGTCAGATCAGCTGACTTGCCATGGCCTCTCTCGACAGGGCCTGATGCCCTTGATGGACAAGACCTTCTATATATTGTATAAATCACTGCGATATACTTAAATGGGAATGAAGAGGCACTCTGGAAGTGCAGACGGGTGGGGACAGTCCTCTTGGAGAGACGGGGTGTGGTTGAGGAGGCGCAGTTTTAAGGAAGGACCTAGGAAAGAATAGGCTGGAAAGTACAGGGGGCTGGGGGTCTGGTTCCAGGAATGGTGGCTCATTGTCTTGTTCACATCCTTCCATTGTTTTAAAAATAGCTCTTCTTCATTTGATGGCGTCTTTATCTTCTTGAAGCTCAAGATAAAATTAACCTTTTCAGGAAGGAGAAAAAAAAATACCCCCATTAAAATAGTCCTGAGTATTCTTTTTTACCGTGAGGACTAACTGCCTTTGCTATTCTTAGTCCTCAACCATAACTGACAATAGCATTACGATAAGAGGGCCGGGCAGGATGACTGCAGGGCCACGGGCAGCGAGGACTCATTAAGCGGCCACCAGAGGCGCCTGGCACATTCCGAGAGCTGGGCTGCTGTCCAGCCCACTGCCACTGATGCTGCGTGTTGGCGGCAGCCCCAGGAGCACAACCATGATCCGTGGCCCTTTAAGTGCTGGCCCCTATCCAGCGGGGCAGGCCCTATGTGGACGCCAGTCTCTTCCCCGGGGGCCAGCTGACCAACAGGGTCCCCGAAGGACCGGCTCCCCATTTTTGCTCTCTCGTTGTCTGCCCCTCACTCCCTGCCTGAGGGGAGTTGGGGACCAGGGAGCCAGCCTGCAGCCACTTCTCTCTATGTCTCTCCCCACTAGGGGGCTTGTCGTCTCTTGTCTGGGCTCATTCTCTCCAGTGGCTTGCCTTGTTGCCCCTAAATCCACCCCCCCACGTTTGTACGTTCTTACAGCAAGTGTTTACGGAGCTGCTGTGATCGCCTGGATGTGGGGTGTGTGTTGATGGGGTTGGGGGTAGGGTAACGTGAAGGGAGGTTGGCAGGGCAAGCTGGGCCATGTCGAGAAGGTTCATGCGAGCCACGCTGAGGGCTGCGATGTGCACCCTGGGCAGGGGGCAAAGTTCACAGGCGTCTCTTTGCGTCAGGCTGCCTACAGCCCATTGGCCACCAACAGTCTTTCTAAATGCACTTCCTGCATCCCACCTCCGTCTGCGGCCTCTTTCACGGTCCCTGAGGCTGTGTGCGATCCAACCCCTGCTGCTCCAGCCTCAGCTCCTGGGAGCCACTCAGCCCAGCCCCGCTGGCCTGCCTTCTGCCGCTCCCATAAACCTTACTCCTTCTGCCTACAGTCTCCACATTGCCGTTCCCTCCGCCTGGCGTGCCCTTCCTCCACTGAGGGCTCCCACCTAGACCCCCGATGGGTGTCTCTCCTGCAAGAGATGCTGAAGAGCCCCTTTAGGAGTCGGCTCCTCAAGTGAAACCCTGTCTGTTTCCCACCCGAACTTCCCTCGCGCTCCCCTGCTCACCTCTGGAAAGCGGCCTCCCAGCACTTGCCCTACCTGGGCACTACTGTCTGCCAGTCTGTCCCCACCCTGTGCCCAGAGACACTCCCTGAGGAAAGGCATCCTGGCTGAACATCCAGAGACATCAGCATCCATCGCAGAGCCTGGCAGACGATGCAGGCCACCAGGCGCTTAGCTTAAGCTATCCCAAATGACGTAGACACCACCCTTACCCCATTTTGCAGATGAGGAACCACAGCTCTGAGTGGTGTAGCCACTGCACAGTAGAGCTGGTCAGTGGTGGGGCAAGCTGTTTTGGAAGGTCACCTGGAATGTGATCACCTGGAACGTGATCGTCTCGCTGGGTGGATCTTGGAATGGTCTGTGGTGTCTTGGGCAATCCCATGTGGCACAGAGTTGGGTCCCCACAGAGGCCGGCTGGGACGATGGCCCTGTGCTTCCAGCTAACGAGGGCCACTTCTCAGGAGAGGCCAGGAACCCACACTGGATGCAGCTCCATCTGTCTGTGCTCAGTTATGTCCGACTCTTTGTGACCCCATGAACTGTAGCCCTCCAGGCTCCTCTGTCCATGGGACTCTCCAGCCAAGAATACCGGAGTGGGTTGCCATTTCCTTCTCCAGGGGATCATCCCGACCCAGGGATCAAACCAGTGTTTCTGTGCCTCCTGCATTGGCAGGTGGATTCTTTACCACTGCGCCACCTGGGAAGCCCCTACACCCTGGTGTTCATGTTTTTAGGCCACACAAGCCCACTAGCAGCTTGCGGTGAAAAGGCACCACCATCTGCACCTTTGGTCAGTTCAGTTCAGTCGCTCAGTCGTGTCCGACTCTTTGTGACCCCATGGACTGCAGCACGCCAGGCCTCCCTGTCCATCATCAACTCCCAGAGCTTACTCAAACTCATGTCCATTGAGTCGGTGATGTCATCCAACCATCTCATCCTCTGTTGTCCCCTTCTCCTCCCGCCTTCAATCTTTACCAGTATCTGGGTCTTTTCACATGAGTCAGTTCTTCACATCAGGTGGCCAAAGTATTAGAGTTTCAGCTTCAGCATCAGTCCTTCCAGTGAATATTCAGGACTGATTTCCTTTAGGATGGACTGGTTGGATCTCCTTGCAGTCCAAGGGACTCTCAAGAGTCTTCTCCTACACCACAGTTCAAAAGCATCAATTCTTTGGTGCTCAGCTTTCTTTATAGTCCAACTCTCACATCCATACATGACTACTGGAAAAACCATACCCTTGACTAGATGGACCTTTGTTGGCAAAGTAGTGTCTCTGCTTTTCAATATGCTATCTAGGTTGGTCATAACTTTTCTTCCAAGGAGTAAGCGTCTTTTAATTTAATGGCTGCAGTCACCATGTATAGTGATTTTGGAGCCCCAAAAAATAAAGTCTTTCACTGTTTCCCTGTTTACCATGAAGTGATGGGACCAGATGCCATGATCTTAGTTTCCTGAATGTTGTTTAAATCAGCTTTTTCACTCTCCTCTTTCACTTTCATCAAGAGGCTCTTCAGTTCTTCTTCACTTTCTGCCACCAGGGTGGTGTCATCTGCATATCTGCAGTTATTGATATTTCTCCTGGCAGTCTTGATTCCAGCTTGTGCTTCATCCATCCCAGCGTTTTGCATGATGTACTGTGCATATAAGTTAAATAAGCAGGGTGACAGTATACAGCCTTGACAAACTCCCTTTCCCAATTTGGAACCAGTCTGTTGTTCCATGTCCATTTCTAACTGTTGCTTCTTGACCTGCATTCAGATTTCTCAGGAGGCAGATCACGTGGTCTGGTATTCCCATCTCTTGAAGAATTTTCCACAGGTTGTTGTGATCCACACAGTTAAAGGCTTTGGCATAGTCAATAAAGCAGAAGTAGATGTTTTTCTGGAACTCTCTTGCTTTTTCGATGATCCAGCGGATATTAGCAATTTGATCTCTGGTTCCTCTGCCTTTTCTAAATCCACCTTGAACATTTGGAAGTTCACAGTTCACGTACTGTTTTGAGCATTACTTTGCTAGCGTGTGAGATGAGTGCAATTGTGCAGTACTTTGAACATTCTTTGGCATTCCTTTTCTTTGGGACTGGAATGAAAACTGACCTTTTCCAGTCCTGTGGCCACAGGACTTTTGGTCAGAACTTCACTAATCCCGAGGGGGAATCTGATCTGAACCAGACTGCATTCAACCTGCTGGAGAATTGCCAGCTTTGTTCTAGGATGGACTCCACCCTTAAAAAAAAAATTCCATAAGCAGTAGGCACATTTGAAAATTCAGATGTTCGAATACACACTAGGTATGAGGTAACACCAACACATTATCATTCACCTTGTTAGAGGTGACCGCAGTGTTGTGGCACAATAGGAAAATGTTCTTAGTGTTTTAGAAATGCACCCTGGAGTGTTTAGGGGTAAAACATCATGGTAGCTATAATTTAAGACAGCTTAGCAAAAAGGTGAAAATGATGAAATATGGGAAAGGGTTAAGACTTTATTAGATAAAGGGTCATGAGGGTTTATTATACCATGCGCTCTACTTTCTGCCATAATTTGGAACTTTGATAGTGAAAAACGAAATGACAGTCCCGGGAAAGACTGAGGTATTCTGAGATCTTTGCAGCCTCACCGAATCCTGCTGAGTCGTGTGTGGCCACTCAAGGCGTCCAGACCCCCAGATGAGATTGAGATCTGAGGACAGTGTGTCCAGGCAAAGGCTCGTGGTCTGAGGACAGCCCGCACCATCCTAGCCCTATCCCCATCATTCCCGTGTGACCGGCTTCCTTCTGCTACAACCGACGGGCAAGTGCAAGTGTAAACTGTGTATTGACTGGGAGACGCCTTGGGGTTTAAAAGACCCATAGATTTTTCTTCTGTAAATTGAAGAGTGTCTTCAGAATTGAAGGCAGCTCTCCCTTGCTCATCGGCCAATGACCTGGGACCCTACTGAGCTGCCTCCAGGTCCTGAGACCTTGGACAGTTTCCCTACCCTTCCCGAGCCTCCACTGTGCTGGAAATATGCGGCGCTGGGAAAGCGCTGAGCGCAGAGCAGGCATGAAGACTCCACAAATACCTGTCTCTTGTTCTGAACAGCTCAGTAGAAATTGCTCAGCAGTCAGACTCAGATTGCTACCATGCAGGGTTTTATTAGAAGCTGGCTGGGGTTTCCTGGGACTGGTGAGCTCGAGGATTCAGCGCGTGGCAAGGATGTGGGATTCCTCCAGGTGGCAACCTTTCTGCCAAGCCCCTGTTGGCCCTGGGACCTGGGCCAGCAGAAGCCCTAGTGAAAACAGGCAGATTCGACTCCTGGGTGGGATCCTCTGACCTTCATTGGAGGGTCCTCCTGTCCTCCCCTCCCAGGACCGTATAGCCCAGCACGGCCCCACAAGCCGCACGGGGAGCCTCCTTGGTGCTCAGAGAGTTCTAAGCATCCTTCCTCTGAAAAAGGAGGAATCCCCATGAGTTCTTCCAGGACTGCTGAGCCCCTTTCTTGCCTTCCTGCCGCAAAGCCTTTCAAGCCGTCCTTGAGGGTTTCTTGCGCAGATTACAAACCAGGCCTGAGTGGCTCCGTTCAGCATTAACCTGGCATACTAATCACCTTCCCAAGGCGGAGGATCTAATTGCTTATGATAGGTTGAAACTTGGAGACCGCGGAGCAGACCCAGGCATTAGACGGGTGAGCGGAGCCCGAGTGGCTGAGCTTGGGGCGAGGACCCGCGGTTCTCCTGGCCTGATGCCTTCTGCCCCCACTGCACGAGATTCTAGCCCCAACCTGGGACCGCGCTGGCAATCAAGTTGGATGGCCAACCACAGTGTTGGAGCACCATTTCCCCTGGAGAAACATCCCACTGAGGCACTACATCAGAGGGTGGCTCTGGGAGAAAAGACCTTGCTGTGACCTTGAAGCGGCCCCCAGGGGGCAACAGATGCTCTGTGTTCCTTCCTCCCCGCTGGCATCCAGAGGAGGGCTGCAGATGAAACTCAGGGCACCCCATAAAATCTGAATTTCAGATAAATAGTGAATACTTTCCAAGTCTGAGTGAGTCCCAAATATTATATGGAAAGGTTTTATTGTATAGCCATACTTGAATACCGAAAAATTATTGAGTCATGAATTATTGAATATGGAGTTATGAATACTGAAAAATTCATTGTTTATCTGAAATTCAGATTTCACCGGGCATCCTGTCTTTTTATTTGCTAAGCCTGGCAGCACTTAAGAATCTCCCGGCTGCGCTTGGGTTCCTGGCAGGGCCTTGTCAGGACAGGGCTTGTCCTCAGGTGTCTCTGAGAGTGTGGGCGCCTCCTGCAGACTTCCAGAGCCCCAGGCTGGCTGGGGCGGTTGGCGAGGGGGGCGATGAGTGTCCTGCTTTTGGTGTGAGGCCTCGTGGGCGAGCAGCCCAGCCTCGCTCTGGGCCACTGTTCCCTCCTTTGTCATGTGAAACTCATCAGAGAGTGCGTCTTGTGTCCCTGTGAGGATGAGTAACCCTGTTCCTCCCATCCCTTTGCTCTGCTGTGCCTGTTCGCCTCACTCAGCCTCCAGTCTGGAAGAAGCATCGCTTCCTCAAAGAGGGATGTCCCCCACCCCCAACGCGGGCCCGATTTCCTTGTTCCAAACCAGCCCCCTCTCCCCCGCGCCCCCCGGCCAGTTCAGAGGCATATGAGCAGGTGGGGCTCTGGGATCTGTGGGGCCCATGGCAACAGGCAGATGTAGGGCCCCTCATGCCGAAATTATTCAGATTTTCAACATGGGGACAGCACGTCACCACATGGGTCCAAGTTCTCACCCTGGGGCACGCCTGGAAGCCAGCCCTGCCTACGAGGGCCAGGCAGACATGGGGGTGTGAGCCAGGAGGGTTCTGAATGTGGACCTGGGGCCCTGTGCCTGCCTTGGGGCCACACCAAGCAGACCCCCACCCCCGGAGTGGCCCTGGGAGTGGGGCCGTGTCACTACGTCTCTTAGTTTCTCAGAAAGGGTGGAATTTGTTTATTAATGAAATCTTTCTTAAATAGTGGTGACTGATTCCAATTTCAGAAAATTCCCGTGAAGGCAAAATTAAGCACCCCCTCTGGAGGGAGGCATACTACGTGTGATGAGTGACGCTGTGTGCTGACCTGTGTGGTCACTGGGTTTATTTATCTCCTCCAGCAGGGCCACCTCAGGGACCCTTTGTGTTCATGGTCTGTCCCAGATCCCAGTGCCCTGCTTGGCACGTTGCAGGTGCTGAGATTTCATTCGTTCCTGGGAATACAATGTAGGAAATTTCATGAACCTGCATTGCCCCCACTTAGCAGTAATAGTGGGGCTTCCCTTGTGGCTCAGATGATAAAGAATCTGCCTACAATGCAAGAGACCTGGGGTTTGATCCTTGGGTTGGGAAGATCCCCTGGAGAAGGGCATGGCAACCCACTCCAGTATTCTTGCCTGCAGAATCCCATGGACAGAGGAGCCTGGGCGATTACAGTCCATGGGGTTGCAAAGAGTCAGACATGGCTGAGTGACTAACACACACACACACACACACACACACACACAACAGTAGTAGCATCATGAGCTGTTGCTAAGTGTGGTCACACATGTAAAGCCTGAGGCACACTTGCACTCGTTCTGGGTAAAGAAGATTGTTGGTCGCGTGTTCTCTGGGCGGTTGAGGAAAGCAGAAAGCATACCTGAGGATGCCTGTCTGTCTGTCTTCCCAGGACGCCAAGTTTGTGGAGGAACGCAGGAAGCAGCTGCAGACCTACCTGCGCAGCGTCATGAACAAAGTCATCCAGGCAGTCCCTGAGTTTACCGCCAGCCCCCAGAAGGAGACCCTGACCCAGCTGATGCCCTTCTTCTTGTGAGTACCGGTCACGTGCTCCGCCCAGTGCGGCCTGCCTTCTCCTCTGAGGTTACACTGCGGCGCCTGTCTGTGTCCTGACACCCCAGGAGACCCGAGGGGGCGAGCCCGCAAGTCAGCATTGTTGATTCGAGGCTCCCCAAAAATCAGAACTCTGCAGTTTCATCCTTTGGTACATTTTGATCGCAGGAAGGATTGCAGCCTACAGGTGTCCCGGAGTTAAAGTAGTCTCTCTCAGACTTTCTTAGCATGTCAGCAGTGAACCCAAGGAAACTTCTTGAAAGACTCCCACTGGTGCCAACTTAGATTACTTTCGTATTTGTATGACTTAAGTATAAGCCAACTTAAAACTAGGTACATAGACCTTGTTCTTACAGGTCGTATACAAGTAAAAGCAAAAAAGATATTTACGTATTGGACACTTAGAACATTATCACAATTCAGAATCGTCGATTAACACAGTGGCCACTGCTTTTTATGAAACCAAGTCTTTGCTCACAGTGATATGCAGAAGAAACTTGGCTTCTCCCAAGCTTGCCACATACCTTGCTGGTGATCCACATTGCTGACCCCACCTGCCCCTGACCCAACTTTCCTTGGGTCATGTTGCTGGAGAACATCTGTTTGAGCCACACTTTGGGGCCGGTGGGCCTCACTGGTGTCACTGCCTTATCGCTGATTATTCCGCATAGTCCTCATCCATCTCTCATCATATCAAGACATCTGCATGCTTGGATTCAGGGAACCCAAACAATGAAGCTGCTCTTAGTTTTTATTGAGTCTTCAGATGCTAGAGAAGATAATTATACTCCACCCTTGAATCACACGGAGGTAAGAAGCACCAGCCTCCCTCCCAGTTGAAAATCTGTGTATAACCTTTCACTCCCTCCAAACCTAGCTGCTCATAACCTACTATTGACCTTACCTACGACATAAACAGTCAGATAACACATATTTTGGGTGTCTACATTTATTTTATCCATTTATGACATTCCTAGCTTTTTCTTAATTTTTTAGTATTTCTAGACTATGCAGTTTATCTGCGAGTTTTTAAATCATTGCAAACCTTCAAAAATCTTTCTAATATGTCTATTGAAAAATACCTGTATATAAGTGGACCTGCTCAGCTCAAACCCATGTTGTTCAAGGGTCAACTGTATATGATTTCTAAAATGTTGTCATTGTAGTGGAAACAGTAGACCTAAGGATCCATATAGCAAACCCATGGGCCTCTGAAAGTAGGCTGGGACTTGTCATTTGATAAAGACTGGTTTGCTGATAATGCAAGAGTTTCCCTGGAGCTCTTCAAAATGGGTGTGCTGAGGGTTCGTGGATCTGTTTTGTCTTAACGGTGATGCTGTAACTCAAAATGGGGCTTATTTCTGCTTCTGTGTGTGGGGAGTATCTTTGGCTTCACACTCTCTGGAATTTCCAAGTTGAATTTCCAACCAGACAGACATTGGCAGGACTTACCTGCTCCATGAAATTAAAAGATGCTTGCTCCTTGGAAGAAAAGTTAATGACCAACCTAGACAGCATATTAAAAAGCAGAGACATTACTTTGCCAACAAAGGCCCATCTAGTCAAAGCTATGGGTTTTCCAGTAGTCAAGTATGAATGTGAGAGTTGCACTATAAAGAAAGCTGAGTGCCGAAGAATTGATGCTTTTGAACTATGGTGTTGTAGAAGACTCTTGAGAGTCCCTTGGACTGCAAGGAGATCCAATCAGTCCATCCTAAAGGAAATCAGTCCTGAATATTCATTGGAAGGACTGATCCTTAAGCTGAAAGTCCAGTACTTTGGTCACCTGATGTGAAGAGCTGACTCATTAGAAAAGACCCTGATGCTGGGAAAGATTGAAGACGGGAGAAGAAGGGGACAACAGAGGATGAGATGGTTGCATGGCGTCACCGATTCAATGGAAATGAGTTTGAGTAAGCTCCGGGAGTTGGTGATGGACAGGGAAGCCTGGCGTGCTGCCTTCCATGGGGTCATAGAGTCGGACACAACTAAGCGACTGAACTGAACTGAACCTGCTCCAGGCTTTGAAACTGAAGCCAAATCCGCTTACTCGCATCCTTCTAATTGTTTTAGGACCTTTATGAGAAGATTCAGTTGTTCTCTGCTATCTCTGATAAAAAAGATGTCTCCCCCTCCACCCCTCCAAATAGAATACACCATATGGTATTTTTCTTTCATTCTATTATTTGTGCCACTAGGGGCTTGATTTTGTTTTGAAAACACCACTACAGTTCATGAGAGGAGGCCCCCTTCTTTTCTTTTTAAACATTGCATATTGTATGTACTTGGCTGTGCTGGTTCTCAGTTGCAGAATGTGGGATCGCTGTGAGGGATCCAGTTCCCTGACCAGGAATGGAACCCAGGCCCCCTGCTTTGGAAGCACAGAGGCTTAGCCATTGGACCATCAGGGAAGCCCCCCTTCTTTTAAAGGCAGCCCCCTGGCCTGTGATGAATACTGGAAATCAAATTCTCACTGAGTCATGTGTGTTTGGATCAGATTTCCTGGTGAAAATGGAGTCCAAGACATGGTCCTAAGACCCCGATGTTACAAAAGGCTGCCCACCTCAAGTGTGAGAATAGGCTGCCTCATAGGGTGAGCTGGTGCCCCCACTGCTGGGGTGGGTGGTCCAGGCAGTTCTGGGGGGGCATGCGCCAAACTCCAGCCTGTAGAATTATGACAACTGCCTGGTAACACAGGAGCATCTTGGTGTGTTGTGCAGTCCCAGCCACGCTGGCTGCCATCGATCACAGCTGAGAAATAAAGCTCTATGCCCAATTAGCATGGAGAACGTGGGGTTCCATTGCATGGGCTTTAAAACATACAAAAGAGACTGTGGCAAATGACACAGTATTGACATGAGACTCTGGACGCAACCTTGGTCTCAAATCCAGTTGATATCAAACAGCTTTCCTTGCAGTTCCACCGCTCGCTGCCCTCGCCTCCTCTATTTTGAAGTCAGATGGTGCTACAGGTTGGAACTTGCAGGTCATTTCATGAGGGGGTGACAGAAGGCAAGCCTCACCCTGCTCTGTCCTTGCCAGTGACCTCCATGGCATCATGTCCTGTCTCTGCATCCTTCTAGAAGACAGCAGGCCTGCTATCTCAGCTCAGAAGCTCACTCTGAGAGAGTCCCAGTTAAAAAGCGTCTATCTCAACTAAGGAAATAAGCCCCCCTCCCCAAAGCAAGATTCTTCTTAGAATCTTGACAGATTTCCTTGGGTCTTTCCTTTTTTATTTGATTTTGTTTATTTATTGGCTGTACTGGGTCTTTGTTGCAGCGTGCGGGCTTCTCTACGTGCAGCACGTAGGCTTCCCTAGTACGGTGCATGGGCTTAGTTGCCCCTTGGCACATGGGATCTTAGTTCCCTGATCAGGGATCAAACCCATGTTCCCTGCGTTGGAAGGCATATTCTTTACCCCTGGTGGTGGTGGTGGTTCACTCTCAGTCACGTCCGACTCCGCGACCCCGTGGACTGCAGCACGCCGGGCTTCCCTGGCCTTCACCATCTCCCAGAGAGACTGTGTTCCCACTGGACCACACCTGGCTGAAGTCGCACAGTGCTGCCCTGTCCCCACCGATCCCCCCCCCTCATCCCTGGACACTGAGCCGACTTCTCTGCCATTTGCTGTTAGCGTTTGGGTGGTTTTTTACCCACAGTCACTCGTATTACCTGCCTGACCCGGGAGACACTCGATTTTGCAGTGCTGGCTCTGACCCGCTGCTCAGCCGTGTAGGTTCTGGCTGTGAGGCGCCCGCGGTGCATTGCTCACCCTCTGTGCTCCCAAGTGTGTTCCATGAGCTTGTCACTGCTAAGCATCCGTCAAGATGGTCCCTTTCCCATGAGGGGCGGGAGGGTGAAGGGAGGCAGGGGATTAAACCTAGCAGGTAGAGTTTGCTCATTTTTCTTCACTGAAATCCTTCAAACGTTCAGGGCTGTGCAGGGCTGGCATCCAGTATTGCATGGCACCCGCTTTTACACACACTGTTCTGCTTCGTCTTTCCTGTTTAACGTGTCAGTATTTCACTCTTCTGCAAGGGGCAGCATGACTTCCAAGGATTCTGCCATCTGCACACGTCTGAGAGCTGAGGAATCAGCAGGTTGAATTCTTTTTTCTCCAGATCTCTCTGCCTCCCATTGACTTCCTGGCTAATGCCAGCAGCAGTCGGAATTAGAAAGTAGGACAGTAGGAAGTGGGCCGTCTCTTTTCCATTTTGAACCCTTGTGTGTGCCTGGCCCACGTGGAGATTTGAGCCTGCCCCCAAAACCAGCGAATAGACAACACACCCTAATACCCTCTTCCTTTGGGGGACCCCACGTTGTTTGCATCCTCCTGGCTTTTTGGAGGGACAGGCAGACCCCAGGACGTGACACGTGGCAGATGTGAGCAGTTACTTTGGGAAATGTCGCGTGCTCCTTGGAAGGTGCATTAACGCAGGGGGCGGGATCGTGGATTCCAAGAAGTCATTCTGCAGAACTGGACCGCAGCTCCATGAAGACTTCAGTGATTTGCGGTGCTGTTGTGAAGCGTGTTATTAAGACGTTTTTCTGCAGAATACTTTAGCCTTGGGAAATGCACCATGTTCTGTCGCTCCGTGGAGGGAGAGGAAGAGTTCCGGGGGTGGGAGCAGGAGTAATGTAGGGCACAGCACACCCTTCCCACCGGATTCTCGGCAGAAAACACGGTTGATGTTTTCCCCACTCCCCGCCCCCATCTGCTGCCACATTTACTCTCAAAGCTGTTAAACATATTTTTTGCTGAAATAGGAGCTGCCACGTTCTCCCTGCGAGCGGGAGGTTTGGCTCGGGGTTGAGATGTTTCAGCCTGGGCGCCTCCAGGATCACGTGGAGCCCAGAGGACATGCCGCTCTGCCAGGGGCCACTCACAGGAGCCACGCAGTTCCTTCCCAGGACCCTGGGCTCACACTGCTTTTGGGGACTGGCCCAAATCTCCCAGGCCAGAAAAGAGTGAAGACCCCATTCAAGAAGTCTCACTCTTGAGGCCAGACTGGCAGACTGGTGAGATGTGGGTCATGCTTAAAATGAAATATCCGTGTGAGTGATTTGTGATGAGCAGATGAGTCTGAGACCCCCGGTGTCCAAATGGAGAGCGTGGGGATTTGGGCGTCACTGCTGTTCCCCACTAGCTCTGCCACAGAGGAGGAGGGTGATCTCGGGCCAGGATGCAGCCTCTTGAGTCTTAGGTTCCTTTTGTGTGAAATGGGAGGAGAGGTATGGATGCAGGATGGTAGGTGAGAGCGGAACTCGGCCGCTTCTCTGTGTCAACTGCAGCTGATGACGAGACTTGTGAGAAAGACCAGGAGAGACTCCCCACAAAAACCCTACGGACATTTCTCTGTCTCTCTCTTCATCCATCCATCCATCATCTATCCATGTCTACAGGTAAAAAACTGAGTCCCAGGAAATTTAACCAGTTTGCCTAAGGTCCTGGTGAGAGCATGTTGCAGGTCAGAGCAAGAGTCCAGTGCGCTGCCCTGAGCCGCAGGGACGCTGAGTGCCCAGCACATAGTGTGTGCTCGTGAAACGCTAACTGGTAACGTGACTGTTTCTGGAAGTCCGCCTCCCCCTCTCCTTCCCCACCGGGATCTCGCATCTAGACACAGGGACTCAGGGAGAAACCGTGTGCACCAGCTGGGCTCTGGCTTTCTGTGGAGTCTGATAGCCCATGGCAGTGCTCCCTCTAGGGACCAGGCCCTTCCTCCAAGAAGACACCCCATCCCTCAGAAGCTCATTACCTGGAGGTCTCTCCAGGGGGACCCACCACCCCGTCGCCTGGAGAGATGACATGCAAAATGCCGCTTCATCACCTCCGTCTGCTGGCCTGTGGAGGGGCTGTGTCAAGGGATGCAGAGAAAGTGCAGTCCCCCAGAGTACCGGCCCTCCAGTCCTCTGCAGGACTCCTGCCCACGGAGCTCAGAACAAATGACTCTTTCTGAAGATGACGAGGGTGACAGCTACTCTTCTCTGTGAGTCAGATGGCCCCCCTACCCCCCACACATCCCACCAGTGACAGTAATTATGTTTCACTCCTGCCGTTTCTTTCTGTTGGGTGGTGAAGAGGGGCGAGATCAGCTTCACAAAGCTGATGATGGTGCAGCTTTTACAAGTCCGGGAAAAGTGGGGGAGCCTGGAACACCTCCAGAGCAGGAACACTGCTGAGCTGATACACGGAAAACCCCCGTCAAAGGGACTTCTGTTCGGCAAACAGCCCTGTCATCCACTCAGTGTTTACTGACCACCTGCTAAGGACTCAATAGGCACTGGGCGGGTAATAGCGAACAAAACAGAAAAAAAGAGCATAAACCACCTTAATGGAGTCAAGAGAGATGGAGAATGGACAAATAAACATGTCATATGCTGCTAAACAAGAAGGTCTCTGAGGAAAACTAACAAAGAGTTATAGACTAGAGAGTCCCAGTCACGCGGGTGGTGTTTCCACCAGATGGTTGGGGAAGGCCTCTCCGAGGGACAACCTTGTGAATTTCCGAGGGAAATTGGAACAGTGAGTGCAAAGGCCCTGAGGCAGGAGCGAGCCCAGTGTGTCGGATGAGGCCAGTGTGGCCAGAACAGAGAGCAGGAGAACGAGGCTGGAGAGGTCACCAGGGTTGGATCACACAGGGCCTTGGAGGCCATAATAATGACGTCAGGATTTACTCCAACCTGAAGGGGTTGGGGCAGGAGTGCGACGTGACCTGCTTTATGTTTTTGCATCCTCACTCTGGATATAGATTAGGGAATAGAATCAGGGTGGGGGCGAAGGGGAGGCAGAGGGGGAGGCTTTTGTAGGGTCCAAACAGGAAGAGGTAGTGGCTTGACCAGAGTGATGAGAAGAACCGTGTGAAGGGTGATTGGACCCCAGATACATTTGAGGGCTGGCTCTTGGGGTTGAAAGAAGAGGATTATGACACACTTGAGGTCCTAACAGACCAGGCAGGTGTGCAGATGCTCTGTGTTATTATGTACAGATAACCCTGTATTCTCTGGTGGCTTTCCTGGTGGCTCAGATGGTAAAGAATCCACCTGCAATGCGGGAGACCTGGCTTCAGTCCCTGGATGGGGAAGATCCCCTGGAGGAAGGCATGGCTACCCACTCCAGTATTCTTGCCTGGAGAATCCCCACGGACAGAGGAACCTGGCAGGCTACAGCCCAGAGATTGCAAAGAGTTGGACACGACTGAGCGACTAAGCACAGCACAACGCTGTATTCAGGTCACAAGCACCTACATGACTCCATGTAGGCGTCTGGGGTGGTAAGTAGGTTGGTGGGGAGTATCACCACACAGATGACTGAGACAGGGCCCCAGGCCTCAGGGTCAATAGGTGTCCAGGTCACGCACTTATTCCAAGGCAGCGTTTTTTTTCCTTCTTTCCCAAGCTCATTCACCAGGAAATTTGCAGAGTGCCTGGGTAGGTGTCAGACTGTCCCATTTGTAGCCCCACTCTGCTTTGGACTAGCCATGTGGCCCTGGGCAGCTCACTGAAGCCCTTCCAGCCCTCAGCGTCTTCCTCTGTACAGTGGCAAGGTTCCCAGCACCCTCTCGTGGGGCCAGCAGGGTTCCACGTGCACGTCGAGCTCTTAGAATGGCACCTCGCACATAGTAAGCCCTGTATGTGCGTAACTATATTTTACCAGCAGAAAGGGAGCACGGGAAAAGGAGTCTGGGGAGCAGACGTTTTGGAGGAAGTGATAAAATCATGGTATTAAAAAAAAATCCTGAAGCACTACAGAAAGATATAAGAAGGAGAAGTAAACATCACACCCCACTCCACTGTGTGTCGGGCCCCCCACCCTCCGCGATCGCTGTCAAGTTTCTTATGTAACTTTGCAGAAAGCATCGATACTTATGTAAGCCAAAGCCGGGCTCCAACCAGCCCTCTGTAGTTTGCCTTTTTAATTTAATAAAGCTGGCTCATTCCCTTTGAAAGCTACAGAATACTCAGTGCAATGGCTGTTTCATAATTTATTTTACCATCGCTCCATCTGAACGCTTAAGAGGTTTCCAGATTTGGCTCCCTCAAACAGTATCGCCAGAAAGGTTTCAAGTAGATGTACGTTTTGGCAGGTAGATCTGTGGGACTGATCTTTTGAAGTGGTTCTGGCTCTGAGGGCAGGCACATGTTTGAATATTGACAGGTATCACTAACCGCTACCACTCATACCGGTTTGATATGCACCATTCTGTTAGACATGAAGAGAGAGATGTGTTTTCCCCCCCCCTAGATGTGCAGAACAGCTGAAAAGCTCAGAGGCCCCCTGTCCTCCACTGCAGAGAACAGGGCACTGCCCTTGTGGTCAGGACGCCCTGGGGAGCAGGGCTGGGAGCTCAGAAGTCTCGAGCTAGTTGCCGTGTTGGTCTCCAGGAAGGGAGTCCTTGCAGGTCTCTGAGCTCAGGTCTGTGCTTCAGGAGGATCCTATTGGCAGCCGGGGATGGGGCGTGAGCGCTAGGGAGACAGGGCATGGTGCTTTTATAAGAGCCCAGAGAAAAGGTGGGAGGGCCTACACCAGACGATGCCAGGATTTTTTTCCATGTTTTTTAAATTAATGAATTTATTTTAACTGGAGGATAATTACTTGACAATGTTGTGATGGATTTTTGCCGTACATTGACATGAATCAGCCACGGGTCCACGTGAGTCCCCCCATCCTGAACCCCTCCCACGTCCCTCCCCACCCCATCTCTTGGAGTTGTCCCAGAACACCGGCTTTGGGTGCCTTGCTTCATGATGCCAAGATTTTGACGCTAAATATCTGGGTGGGTGATGATCAAGGCTGGTTTGGAGTAGATGAGAGTGTGGGGTGTTGAGCTTAGAGATGGTCTCTGTGGGGTCCAGAAGGCAAGAGAGGAAGGTGAGTGTCTCCTCGGATGGCAGCCTCTGGACTTGGTATCAGCTGTGAGTTCCTGCCTGCATTTCTCAGGAAACGTATTCTCTCCAGATCTCAAGAAAAACAGGAAATCAAGAAAAAGTATGATGATTCTTCTGTGAAAATTAAAGCGTAACAGTCAACATCCCTGGTTGAAGGAATCCACATTAATGAGGCAAAAGCAAGAACAGGAGGAGCCACATGTGGAATTGAGGGCCAAGGTCAGTGGTTCTAGGAACCAGGATGAGCTTGTAGGAGAGAAAGGGTCACGATCTCATTAGTCATTCTTGCCTTCAGCTGATGCTGTCATAAGTAGTGTGTCTGTGGCTCTGCCTACTGCAAACAATGAATTATTCTTGCAAATAAAATAAATACTAACAAGTTTATTGCATAAAATCACTGCAGATGGTGACTATAGCCACAAAATTAAAAGATGCTTACTCCTCGGAAGAAAGCTATGACAAACCTACATAGGATATTAAAAAGCAGAGATATCACTTTAATGACAGAGGTCTGTATAGTCAAAGCTATGGTTTTTCCAGTAGTCATGTACAGATGTGAGAGTTGGACCACAAAGAAGGCCAAATGCCAAGGAATTGATGTTTTCAAATTGTATTGGAGATTCTTGAGAGTCCCTTGGACAGGGAGATCAAACTGGTCAATCCTAAAGGAAATCAACCCTGAATATTTGTTGGAAGGACTGATGCTGAAGCTGAAGCTGTGATACCTTGGGCCACTTGATGTGAAGAGCTGACTCATTGGAAAAGACCCTGATGCTTGCGAAAGATTGAGGGCAAGAGGTGAAAGATCATGAGATGATTGGATGCCATCACCAACTTATTAGACATGAGTTTGAGCAAACTCTTGAGAAATAGTGAAGGATAGGGAAGCATGGTGCAGTCCCTGGGGTCACAAAGAGTTGGACACTTAATGATTGTACAGCACCATACTTGATGTGAATGGCATTCCAAGAAATAAGTTTCAGAGGCACAAAATGTCCTTAAATTGCCTGTTTTAACACAGGACTCTCATAAGAGATTCATATATTGCATTATTATCTGAACAGGACTCCTTAGTGTTCACTAGCATTTCCTGATTTGAATATTTGATCTAGGCTATGATTCTTTGTGAATTACCTCTGAACTTACTATTTCTTCCTTATTGAGCAGATCATGGTAGAGTTCCACAATAAAGAGTAAATTGTATGAAGAATGTTGGGACTATTTTAAGAATAACTTGTGATTTGGGGGATGAATTTCCAAGAAAACACTCAGGAATTACTCTGCAATCCCTAAGACTTGTCTCTTTCAGGATTTTGGCAACCCTTCTTGGGAGACAATTTCTGGGCACGAACTTGGGAATGGGGGTCATGGTGCTGGGGTAGGGCCCTCAGGGAAATAGGGTGAACAAGAGGAGGTGACAGGGAAGGGACTGCAACAGATTGGGCCAGGAGCCAGCAGAACAGAGAAGACAGGAGGCAGAAACCTGGAGAAAGCTGGGTCAGGGTTGCCAGGGGAGAGAGCATTTCCCAAAGAAGGCTTCCTCTGTGTGAACAAGCTGCCAAATTCACACCTAGTCCCAGAGCAGTAAGAATAGCAAGCTGTCCTCCTTCCTTGCTGCCAAGTTGGCTGAGGAGCACGGAGCATGTGGCAGAGCACAACTGTGGTGGCGTCCCTGCCACCCGCGTCAGGGGAGGGCACATGAACAAGGCATCGAGGGCAGCAGGGGTGGAGCGCCTATGAGATCCCCAGCTGCCTGGTTGGCCTGGGGTTTTGAGGGGGGTGCAGTGGGCAGTCAGTTCCACAGCTCTGCTTAGAAACGTGTGCCTTTGACCGGCAGGACTCTCTCTGCAGTGACCTTTCAGGACCTGGTAGCTGTCCAAGGTGCTGGAGGACTATTGGCCTAGTCTCGCAGGTTGGGGCAGTTCATTCTGATGTGGAGCCCCTCGCAGAGTTCAAAGCCTCCACCTGGGGATTCAGCCCTGGTGGCTTTGTGGCCGGTGTCTGGCCATTATTTCAGAAATCATGACCCTTTGGGGCCCTGGATTCTCTAGCGACTCAGACATTAGAGAATCTACCTGCAATGCAGGAGACCTGGATTCAATCCCTGGGTTGGGGAGATCCCTGGAGAAGGAAACGGCAACCCACTCCAGTGTGTTTGCCTAGAAAATTCCATTGACAGAGGAGCCTGGTGGGCTACAGTCCATGGAGTTGCAAAGAGTTGGACACAACTGAGCAGCAATCCCTTTCAATAACTGATCAGATAGAGGTCAGCTGGGATTGCAGAACCTTTGGCTCCTTTTCTGATACACTGGTGGTTCATTTGGATTTGGGGATTACCAGTTGGCACTAGTGGTAAAGAATCTGCCTGCTAATGCAGGAGATGTAAGAGACATGGGTTCGATCCCTGGGTTCGATCGGGAACATCCCTGGAGGAGGGCATAGCAACCCACCCCAGTATTCCTGCCTGAGAAATCCCATGGACAGAGGAGCCTGGAGGGCTACAGTCCACAGAGCCGTAAAAGGGATTGGCAGGACTGAGCAAATGAGCACATTTGGATTTGATGGGGCAAAACACTGATGTCTCATCCCCGGTTCAAAGATGGCTTTTTTCCCATTGCCGCCTTCGTCGTTGTCTCTTAGCTTCTGCTTCTTACCCCACCGTTATTAATCAGGTGGTTACTGGGAGAGGAGGGAGTTCCCCACCAGCACTGGCACCCTAATTGGGACAGATATGCCACCCTCCTTGTTTCTGTGATCTTTCACCATCTTGCTTATGGAGGTTTGCACCTTACATCATCTGGGATCAACAGAGCAGACAAACACCCCGAGTGTATCCCTGTTGACTGGACTATGACTGCAGCAAACTCGGATACCGATAGGGTCCAGGCAGGTCTTGTACGTGAATTAAGCCAGTGAGCTGTGTTAATAGGGAGGTGTGGGGAGTGGAACTCAAGAGCATCAGGCCCGCCTCAGCCTGGTTGATTACCACTGAGACCACAGGTTGGTGGTCTGTGGACTTTCCAAGAGATGGCACTCGCCCATGTCTTGATGTGAAATCTGACTCTTAAATTAGTTGGCAGCTAGTTTGTTTGTCTGTGGTCCAGACACAACAGCTGTGGGCTGCATGTGGCCCACTGTATTCACGCGCCTTCTGGAGCCCAAAGGGCCTGCTTTAGACGAATCTGTTTAAAACCTGAAGAAATATGGGGTAGAAGCAGGCAGTGACCTACTCAGGCAGTCACAGAGGACAGTGACAATAGGATAACAGCCAGGGTTGCTCTGAACCCAGATGCTCAGGACACAGCGGCCCCTGCAGTTCTGATTGAGGCCTGGTGAGTGACGAGCCCACTGGGACAGGCCTTAGGCAGTAGACATCAGCTCAGCTTCCAAGAGCAGCCCATCAGGCCTGTCTGCTTCCACAGTGAAGAAGGTACCGTGTTCCCAGAGAGGGGCCTTGACCAGCCACATGTTCAGCTCCTCCAGACAAGGTGCCTGCCAGAGCCTCCCACGTCTTCTCCAGGGCGGTTCTCTTGTTTCTTATCTTTGTGTAACCATAGGCCATCCAACCCAGGTCTCTTGCATTGCAGACAGACGCTTTACCTTCTGAGCCACCAGGGAAGCCTTGTGTAACCACAGGCTATGCTTATTTACCTGTAAAAAGAACACGGCCAGTAATTGTGTGGTTTTGCTCCTAGCAAGAGGAACATGGATCCTTGGAGTACAGTTACCCTTCCAGGGAATTGGTCACAGGTTACTAGGGTTGATATGTTATTGACAGGTTGTTAGGTTCATGGACAGAGGAACCTGGCGGACTACAGTCCATGGGACTGCAAAGAGTCAGACACAACTGAGTGACTAATCCTTATTAGGATTGCAAAGGAAGTGTGGTCATCTCACCTGTTAAGTTCAAGAAACATACTCTCTTCGTGGGTACGATTTACCTGAAGGGCTTTTGTGCAGAGAAGCTTTTTACTAGGATTGTGTTTGTGCCTGTGTGGCTCCTTTTTTTTTTCACTTGCTGCCCCTACCCATCTAACTCCTGTTGTGTCTCCTCCTGCCTCCAACACCATGGTTCTCAACTAGGGACATTATGCCTTCCTCCCCAAGCCCGGGGACAATTGGTAATGGATAGAAACGTCTTTGGTTATCACACCTGTAAGAGGCGGGGGGCTAGAGTCTAGTGGGGGGAGGCCGAGATGGTGCTCTGCATCCTACAGTGCACAGGACAGCCCCACAGGAGAGAGCCACCTGACCAGGTATCAGCCCCGCTCCAGCCCAAGAAGCTGGTCTGTCATTGGGTCTTTTTTTTTGCCTGCACTGGGTCTTCACCATGTGTGTGTAGGCTTTTCTCTAGTTGCAGCGAGGCAGGGGTGACTTCATTGTGCTGTGCAGGGTTTTCTCTTGTGACACAGCACAGGCGCTAGAGCACGCAGGTTTCATGGGCTCAGTAGTTGGGCATGTGGGATCTTCCCAGATCAGGGATCAAACCTGTGTCCCCTGTATTGGCAGGTGGATTCTTACACCCTGGACCTCCAGGGACGTCCCTGTCATCGAATCTTGTTTAGCAAGCTGCAAATCCCTCAGGTCCCATGGCTGAGAGAGAGGTAAGAAGACCCCAGAAAATGGGCCAGGAGCTGTTCTCTCATTAAGTCCTCATATCTGCCCTCTGAGGTTGGGGTTATTGTTCCCATTTTTCAGATGAGGAAACGGAGTCTCTGACAGTGACAGGACCTGCCATAGTCTCACAGCTAGAGGTGGTGGAGTGAGGAATGTAAGCTGGGTTTCTGTGGTTTGGCAGTCTCCACTCTGTCACAATTCCATCAAAATGAAAAACATGATAAAGCATTCCTAAGTATCTTCTGATGGGCTGTCGCCAAGTTCAGGATTCTAATTGTGGGTTATCCACACCCCAGGAAGTAAGCCTGGCTTTGTCACACTCATCACTGTCCACTTGTCTCTCCTCTGGCAGGGTGGGGGTTGGGGGGGGTGGTCTCTGGCATGGGTTCGGGCCACCGCTTTAAACCTTTCTGCACCGTAGCTTCTTATACCATGCATATCTGTTCTAGGGCCGCTGCTTGGTGCTGTCCAAGGTCCTACCCATCTCTGCCTCTTTGGAGTTAACTCCCAAAGTAAATGTTGTGGAAAGAAAGGGAAAATGGGGCTGAGGGTTCGGAACTCATAGGGCTTTGACCCAGTTGCAAAAAGCGGTCTTAGATACCTGCTCCTCAAGCACTTCACACCCCTCCCATCCCTTCCTCAACCGGTTTGCTCATAAGCCTCAGCCCTTTCTTGTTCATCAATCTAATACACCCAGGATGTTTTAACTGGGCCAGAAGGGTAAACTGAAGTCCTGCTTGGGCCCTGGGAACTCTCCTTTGAACACACCATCTGCTGGCTTAGCAAGCATCACTCAGAAGATAAAGCGGGTCATAGGCTGCTGAGCGAGAAGAAGGTGCCTTGTTTTTATTTTTCTTTTTCACATGTGAGAACTTGCTGTGACAGAGTTTTGGATGTTTTTCTCACTAGCTTGTTCTGGGGAGGCAGGTTGAGAAATTACTAATGCAACAGGAAGCAAGCCATTCTGCCAGAGTTTGGGATGCAGCGTGTTTTATGACTTTTGCGTTAAAGGTACAAGCTAACTTTGTTGTTAAGAGAAAGAGCTACAGTCATGCAGACCCTGGTTCCACTCGAGGCCATCCCGTTTACTAGCTCAATGATCTCAGATCAGACCCTTTAAGGACGTTATGCCTCAACATCCCCATCTGAAAAATGGGATTCCAACTAGGCCCCGCCCCACCCCACTTCAGAAGGCTGGTTCAGAGCTTCAGCATTGCTGAAGCACTTAGACCAGGCCCATCCTAAGCATTTGGGTGAGCTGTGGCTGTAGGGGTAAAACGATTGGTTCTGTTAGCTGGAGGATACACAACTTCTTTCTGGCTTCTCAGAATCAGGGCAGACCTTGGAGCTACGGTATTTGCAAGGCATGATGGCCTGAGGAGCACACAGCAAGTGCGCTTGTTGAGGATTTGTGGGAGACAGTATAGATTTCTCTGCAACTCTCCCAGCCATGGTCACTCCCTTTCAAGTTAATTAACTCCCAGTCAAGTTAATCTGGGAGGCTGGTGCTTTGTGATCATGTTAGCATCAAGATGGCAATCCCATGGCCAAGCCCTACATTGCTGAGCCCAGTGACCAGGCAGCAAAGTGCCAGGTGCCCCTAAAATATCAGACCTATTCACCCCAGTAACTCTTCACTGTGATGGATAGATCACACAAGCAGATAGGCTGAAGCTCTGTTATTAGTTTCTTACAACATTAAAACGGCAGCTTGGTGTCTAACTGAAAAAGCGAGACTTTGAGTCAGAGACCCGGGTTCAGTGTCAACCACACTACCCAGCAGCCTTGGCCTCTCTGTGCCTCAGTGTCCTCAGCTGTAAAATGGGCCAGTAGCACAGACCTTGCTGGCTTGCTAAGAGGATTACATGAAATATCACCTACTGGGAACTTCTCCAAGAGGAGCTATTTTTGCTGTAGTCACAGTTCACTTCTTTGTTCAGACTCTCACTGCAGTCTCGAAATGATTTGAGTTGGCAGCTTCAAGATTATTACAATTGCTTGCCCTACTTCATGTCTTTCATTTTTAAATATTGGAGCATCTGAAAATTCAGTTTGGAGCAAGGGAAGCAGATTAAGTTATTTTGGACACAATAACTTCTATCCAATTTGGTGTTAGTAAAAAATAATAATAGTAGTAATAAAAGTTCTCTAATATTGGGGGATAAGACCACAACACGCAAGAAGTCAGGTGCTCTTTGCAGACGGGATTATTCTGTTCTACTACATTATAATCAATCTCCATGGCAGCTTTTTTCTCCATGGGTAAAACAATTTCACAGCTTTCTGCATTTCCCCCTGCTCTTTTTAAATGTTCTCCCTGAGTGGTAACTGAGAATGGCTGCTTAATTGGGTGATGTATCAGTTATTTACTGCCATGTTAATGCTGTGTAATAAACAACCTTGACACCTTGGTTGTAGCAAACAATAATAACAACATATTGCTCACATATTAAGTGATGGGCTAGGAAGTTCTGCTGATCTTGGCTACATTTGCTTCTGTGTCATTTGCTTCTATGCCAGCTGACTGTCAGCTGGCCCAGGAATGGCCTTGACTAGGAGTAACGTGGCTGCTGGGACCAGCAGGCCAGCCTGAGTATGTATGGCAGAGTGAGAATGGGGAAAACCCAATCACTGCAGCACCTACCAAGCTCTGACTGTGCCATATTTGCTAACACCCCATGTTGGGCAAGGCATGCTCTGGACCACAGTGGAGAACAAGAGTCAGAGCCAGAGGACTCTGCAAAGTCAGAGAGGGAGTGAATAACTGGGGCCATTTGTGCAACTTATTCTAGGTAGAAAGTGAAAGGGCGTGGGGGAGGCACAGCTGTAAAGTTCTACACTGGATAATATTTCACCAGTAGGAAGGTGGACGGAAGCCCAGTGATCAGAGCCCCAAGTGCCCAGTAATCAACAGTGGGTCTCAGAGAGGGGTCATCCCGCTGCATTCTGGGAAGGGGCCAGTTCATACCTTGCATATATTGACCAGAGTCCCGCTTGCCTTGACTTAAAAAAAAAAAAATCAACTTCTTTTTACAATCAGCATGCAGGGAAGTCCCTGTGGTCCAGTGGTTCAGACACGATGCTTTCCCTGCTGGGACCTGGGTTCGATCCCTGGTTGGGGAACTAAGATCCCGCAAGCTGCATGGCAGGGTCAAAAACAAAACAAAAAGCAGCATAAAGTTGACTTTGTGCGTGTGTGCGCTCAGCTCTATGAATATTACCACATGTATACATTTGAGAGCCTCATCGCAATCAGGATAAGGAACAGTCCTATCAACCCCCCAGAGCTGTCACGTGCTACTCCTTGTGGTCACGCACTCCCCCATCCCTGAGCCCTGGCCACCACTGCTTGTTCTTATCACTGCAGTTTTCTTTCCAAGACCGTCATCTAAATGGACTTATATAGCGTCTAAGCTCTCGAGACTGGATTCTCTCACTTAGCACAGCTCCTTTGAAGTTCACCCAGCTGGCAGGTGTATCGGTTGTCTGTTCCTTTTTATTGTTGAGGAGTGTTCTATCACACGAATTTCCACAGTTTATCTGTTCACAAAAGACATTTGTGAACAACTTTTGAATGGAGCACATATAACCATTCATGAGCAGCTTTTTATGTCAACTGAAGTTTTCATTTCTAGGGTAATACCTAAGACTAGGGTGGCTGGGTCGTAGGTTAAGTGTAAAAGTGTGTCTCGGAATTGCTGTGCCGTTGTGCAGTCTCACAAGCAGTGTGTGAGAGTGTCAGATGCTCTGCACCCTCCTTATTGCTTGGTGTTGTCACAGCTGTTTGAAAGGGTGCCCTGCAGTGTCTGGTCATGGTCTCCATTGGCATTCCCTTGGTAGCTAATACTATGAAGCATCTCTTTATGTGCCTACTTTTCTTTATTGTGTCCTCTTTGAGGAAGTAGCTACTCAAGTCTTGTGCGCATTTTTATTTATTTATTTATATTCTATAACATAGCACTTTTATCTTTTATTTATTTATTTATTTTAATTAGAGGCTAATTACTTTACAATATTGTATTGGTTTTGCCATACATCAACATGAATCCACCATGGGTATACACGTGCTCCCCATCCTCAACCCCGCTCCCACCTCCCTCCCCGAACCATTCTTCTGGGTCGTCCCAGTGCACCAGCCCCAAGCATCCTGTATCCTGCATTGAACCTGGACTGGCGATTCGTTTCACATATGATATTATACATGTTGCAATGCCATTCTCCCAAATCATCCCACCCTCACCCTCTCCCACAGAGTCCAAAAGACTGTTCTATACATCTGTGTCTCTTTTGCTGTCTCACATACAAGGTTATCATTACCATCTTTCTAAATTCCATATATATGCATTAGTATACTGTATTGGTGTTTTTCTTTCTGGCTTACTTCACTCTGTATAATAGGCTCCAGTTTCATCCACCTCATTAGAACTGATTCAAATGTATTCTTTTTAATGGCTGAGTAATACTCCATTGTGTATATGTACCACAGCTTTCTTATCCATTCATCTGCTGATGGACATCTAGGTTGCTTCCATGTCCTGGCTATTATAAACAGTGCTGCGATGAACATTGGGGTACACGTGTCTCTTTCCCTTCTGGTTTCCTCAGTGTGTATGCCCAGCAGTGGGATTGCTGGGTCATAAGGCAGTTCTATTTCCAGTTTTTTAAGGAATCTCCACACTGTTCTCCATAGTGGCTGTACTAGTTTGCATTCCCACCAACAGTGTAAGAGGTTCGCTTTTCTCCACGCCCTCTCCAGCATTTATTGCTTGTAGACTTTTGGATGGCAGCCATTCTGACCGGCGTGAAATGGTGCTTCATTTTTAAAATTTGGTTGTTTGTTGTTTTACTGTTGAGTTTCATAAAAATGTAGTGACTTACGTACTATAATGTTGTACTAGATTCAAGTATACAACATAGTGATTTGCTTTTTATAGATTATGCTCCAGTTAAAGTCATTATAAAATGCTGGTTATATTCCCTGCATTGTGTGTTATAGCCTTTGTTGTTGTTCCATCGCTGAATCGTGTCTGACACTTTGGGACCCCGTGGACTGCAGCACACCAGGCTCCCTGTCCTTCATTAACTCCCAGCATTTGCTCAAATTCATGTCCATTGAGTCAATGATGCTATCTAACCATCTCATCTTCTGCTGCCCCCTTCTGCTTTTGCCTTCAATCTTTCCAAGCATCAGAGTCTTTTCCAATAAGTCATTTCTTCGTATCAGGTGGCCTAAGTATTGGAGCTTCAGCCTCAGCATTAGTCCTTCCATTGAATATTCAGGGTTGGTTTCCTTTAAGAATGACTGGTTTTATCTCCTTGCAGACTTTCTCCTAGAATTTCTGCTTAAAATTTTATAATTTTATGTTTAGGTCAGTGGTTCATTTCGAGTTAACTTTTGTATAAGGTGTGAGGATTGGACTGAGATTCACATACCTTCCATAACTATGTCCATGTCCGAGACCAAGTGCAGGGGGACACAGAGGTAAAAAGCAGTGAGGGTTTGTCCTGCCCTTGTGGGGCCAAAGCTCTTTCATTTGAAGAGTATTTCCCCCATATCAGTTTCCGACACCCACTGTAACAAACCTCCCACAAACTCAGTGACTTAAGACAACGCGACTGTAATGCCTTTGAGTTCTGGGGGTCACAAGTCCACACTCAGTCTCATGGGACTGAAGTTGAGACCTCAGCAGGGCTGGTTTCTTCTGGAGGCTCTAGGGCAGAATCTGCTTGCTCGCATTTTCCAGCTTCTAGAAGCTGCCGATGCCATGGCCCCTTCTTTGCATCACTTCAGCCTCTACCGCATCAGCTACTCTGTGACTCTGATCCCCAGTCTCCTTACAAGAACCTTGTGATCACACTGGACCCACCCGAATCATCCAGGACCACCTCCTCATCTCAAAGCCTTAAACTAACCGCATCTGTGAAGATCCTTCTGTCACATAAAGTAACAGGGAGTGAGACAGGGCATCTTTGAAAGTGAAAGTCGCTCAGTGGTGTCCAACTCTTTGCAACCCCATGGATGGTATGGACTGTAGCCTGCCAGGCTCTTCTGTCCACGGAATTCTCCAGGCAAGAATACTGGAGTGTGTTGCCATTTCCTTCTCCAGGGGATCTTCCCCATCTAGAGATGGAACCTGGGCCATCTGCATTGTAGGCAGACGCTTTACCATCTGAGCCACCAGGGAGGTCCCAGGGCATCTCTAGGGAGCCATTATTCACCTTTCCACACCCTCCCTCAGAGTTTTGGGTGCTTCAGGAACAGACTGAGGCATGAGAACCAGAGGAAGGAGAGAAAAAAAACACAGGAGTCCCCCACCCAACTCTTCCTGACTGTTAGGAAGCCCCTCTCCTGCCTCTGAATAGAACCAGAGGCTGGCCCGGAGCTCTCTGCATCCACACACAGGTGTCCGGCTGCCTTGGGTCCAGGCTAAAAGATAGTTAAAATTATGAGCTCGCTTGAGGTTCAGTGGTCATCTTCCCCAGTCCACCTGCTATTATTGACTTTTCAGGATCCATAGATAGCTCCCTTCGTGGATTCTCTCCAGGTTTTATAGCCACATTTGGTGGGAGGCCCAGAGTGGAATGAGGCTTACTCTGTTCCTCAGATCTGGATGCCTTCTTCTGCATTTTCTACACCAAAGAATCATGGACCAGTTGTGTATGCCAAGAAAGAGTGTCCTGTATAAACATGTGTTATGTCAGGGAGTGAATGCTCAGTGCTGGGGAATGTTCGTGGTAATTGTGATGGGCAGGATGTATTGAGCACTTTCTGTCTGCCAGAATTATTAGTATCTCCATCTGCTAGAGTTATCTTACCTGATGTTTACAGTATTCCCTTTGAGAGCAGGTACCATGTTTAGGCTCATTTTACAGATGAAGAACTGAGGCTCTAAGAAGCTAATGAATTTGCCAAAGGATCCATCCGTAGCGAGTAAGGAGGACAACATCTCAGACTCAGATGTGTGTGACTCCAGGGTCCCAGGTCATAACCACTCTGTCCTGCAGTTTTTAATCACCCTGCCCTAATAGGGACTGCCCAGGTTCTTGCCACAGCCCAGCCACTCCCGCAAGTCCAGACCCTGGCCACATCTCTGTCTGACCCCATCAAATCTTTCTTTAGCTGACTTGACACGCTGGTACTGTTACCAAAAGGACTGTGTGGGGGTCCGGCTGCTCGCTGCTCAAAAGCCAGTAAACAGGCCAGGATGGTGGAAAGGAAAGTTTGCTTTCCTTCAGGTGCCGGCCACTGTCAGGGGAGGGTGGTGGACATCTGTCCGAAGGCCGACTCCCCCCTACCCGACACCCGGCAGGCAGGGGGTGAGGGCATTTATAGAGAGAGTGGGTGGGGGCTACATGCAGAAACAGCAGAGTCATCTCTAACAGTCATCCTCAACTGGTCATCAGTGGTCTGACTAGCATCATCTTGGATGTTTTAGGTCCAGTTTATCTTCAGTTCCAGGGTGCACTTGTGCCCATTTCTTTGTGGTCAGTTCTCGGAATTGTGGCAGCTCATGTCCTGGGTACAGTCTGGTCACCATGTTATTAACTTCTCCACCTGGTGTTCCAGTATCTATAGGACAGCTCACAGGATATGGCTTGGAACATTATCTATAGCCTATCTTGAGAAAGAACTAAAAGTCCTTGGCTATGCTTAATGATTACATTATTATTATTATTTAGTCTCCTTGGACTGTTTTTGTTTCAGCAGTTCTCACTTCTCTGATTAAACTTATCCTTTGGTTAAAGTTTTCCACAGGCAGAAGGCCAGCAGAGGGCGTGGGGTGGGGGGTGGGGGTGGCAAGGGCCATAGGGTCCTCCTCCATGTCGGTACCAGCTCATCAGGCAGGGGTGCTTCCCTCCACCAAGGCCGCCAGGCCTCGTGCTGACCTGTGTGGACGTGCCCCCTCCAGTGTAACCATCCAGAGGTCAGGAACCTCCCTCCCCTTTGATCTGTGCTGTGGAGCTTAAGCGAGTTTATTGTAATGAACCCAAAGCTCCTTTCCGTTGACTCCCTGCAGCAGGGACCTCCCCAGGTGGGATGTGTGATCCGTTTAAGGAGACTTGTCTGATGCATCCAGAAGGGTGGAGCACTGCTTCTCTCTCTTTTTCTTTTCCTTTTTCCTTCTTTTTTCAAATTAGTATAGCAGAGATAGACCTAATCCCCAGCCTTCTCAGATCCTGCAATGCGGTCTCCTCCCAGAGTGTCCCTAAAAGGAGCCACCATTTCCGCTTCACCCACCTACGTCGGTGCTCCTGCCGTGTGTCGGGCCTTGGGTTACACATTTTACCGGCAGGATCTCGTTTCCCCTGCAGTTCTGAGAAGTGAGACCCATCCTTATTCCCACCTTGTAGATGAAGAAGTTGAGGCCTAGAGTGACTGAAGGACTTGCCTAAGATCACACAGCTTGGCAGGTTTCAGAGCTGACACTGAAGCTGAGTTTAACTCTTCAGTGTGTACGCTTTGAAGGCGAAGCGTTGGAAACGTGGACTTTGCTCCCAGGTGGGTATTGACCCCTGGTCTCTGACTCTAAGGTCATTCATTGCTGGAAACGCTATACTCTCACTGCTTTTTACAAAAATAAATTATCAGTGAAGTGGGAGAATGAGGTAAAGGCACGTCGTATGGCAACCCACTCCAGTATTCTTGCCTGGGAAATCCCATGGGCAGATGCGCCTGGCGGGCTGCAGTCCATGGGGTCTCAAAGAGTTGGACACGACTGAGTGACTGAACAAGGTATCTAGATCCACGAGAGGCCCTCAGAATGCTAAACGCCTGAGTCTCTAAAGGTCCCAGAGGTATGGTATGTGTCACAAGGGACTCTGGTTTGTAAAATTTCAGAAACCTGCTTTGAATTATCTTAACCTGAAAAAAAAAATACTGTTAGCTCACCTAACTATGAAGCCCAAGGATAGTGATGACTTCAGTGGCTGGGTCCGGAGGTTCATATAATGTCAGCAGGACCCTGTGTTGGCTTCATTTTCAAGGAGATTTTTCTTTCTCTGATGAAAGGTGGCCCCCGGGCACCTACATGCCCTTATGAACCCTCTCGAGGCGGGTCCTGAAGAAACAGCATCCTCAAGGTGTGAGGCACTCTCTATATTTGAAGGAGAGCAGTTTTGTCTGGGAAATCCTATGGATAGAGGAGCCTGGCAGACTGCAGTCTATGGGGTCAAAAGAGTTGGACAGGACTGAGCGCACTTTAAAAATTATTAATGCGTCTAGGCCAAGAGGTCTTATCACACTAACAGGAACCCTCGTGGCCCTTCGCCCCAGGTCACAGAGGTAGACTGCCATGCCCTCTTGTGGATGAGGAACAGATCCGGTGAGGGGTGTGTGGGATGGAAGGGGAGGGGCTCAGCCAGGGTCACCCCACAACTGCAGAGGCCCTGGACGCCAGACCCAGCTCTGACTTGTCACGTCCCGAAGCCACAGGAGTGCTTCCTGTTGCTCACGTCAGCAGGGGCAAAGGTCTTTCAGCAGTTTTGATTGCTGAAGGCTGTTGCAGCGAATAAGTCCACGGTCCTCAGCTTTGTTGTTTAGAAGAACACACAGAAGAAGGGAGAGGGAGGTGTGTGCATTGATCGGGAGCCACGACACCCCGGTTCCTTAACACCCAGGGCACAGTTCACTGTCACGGGTAAACATGGCCTTAGGACTGTTCCCGAAAACGGCCTTGCGGCCTCCAAGGATGGGTGTCCCTGATGCTCAGGCAAGGTTGGGGGAGGCCGACCCTGCGGCCATCAGGCAGTGAACATCAAGAGTGTTGGACAGGGGAGCTGATGTTGGGAGGGGCCCTGGCGCCTGTCTGCTCAAACCTGATGGCTCACATCTGCAGAGACTCTAAATTTCCTTTCTAACCCTTGTCTTTTTTTTTTTTTTAACATGGGACCATTTTTTTTTTTTTAAGTCTTTATTGCATTTGTTACAATATCACTTCTGTTTTATGTTTTGGTGTTTTGGCTGGGAGGCTTGTGAGATTTTTAGCTCCCCAACCAGGGATCAAACCCATGCCCTCTGCATTGGAAGGTGAAGTCTTAAGCACTTCAACCACCAGGGAAGTCTTCTTCTGAAGAGGCGGGTCCCTTCTTGGGGCCTCTAGGAATGTTTATGTGGGGCCTGTATGGGGACTGTGCGTTGTCCCAGGATATTCCATTAAATGGCTCATTTGTCCAGCAGGTGTTTATTAATCAGTTGTCATTCCTTATTCTCTGTCACACCCTGGGATTAGAGGGTTTATGGGAGATCCCACTTAATTCTCCCTATAGCCCCTGAGAGAGCTGTTCTGAATTATTTTCACTTATCCTTTTCATAGGGGCAGGAAGTCATCTCCAAGCCCAGAGGGGTGGAGTCATTTGCTGTGGGTCACACCGCTGGTAAACGGCAGAGCTGAGATTCCAAAGCTCAAGCTCTTAACCCTGCCAGGGCCTTGGGCTGAGGAATTCAGCAAGAGCCCCCTGGTAGGATGCCCAGAGCTTCCTTGGGAGGGGTGATAAAAGAATTTCATGAAGCTGCATGAATCCCAACAGGTAGGTATAGCGAGAGATGTGGATCAGGCTCAGAAATCCAGGATCTCGGGAAGGTCGCCACAGCTTGACCCTCAGAGAAGAACCCAGACGTGTCAAGGAAATAACACTTCATGTGCCTGTGGACCGTCCATGACCCGTGGTGGGTGGACCAACAGCGAGCATCTGTTAGCTGTTATCATCCCCTTCTCTGTGCACATTATTTCCAGATGTGAAAACAGGCTCAGAGAAGTCAAGCAACTTGCCTAAGATCACACAGCCAGGACGCAACAGAACTGGGCTTTTCATGGCCACTCTGAAGCTCCATGGCCCAGGCAAGCTCTTCCCACACCACCAGCACAGTTACTAAGTGCAGACACCCTGCTGGCCCCCAGAGAAATAGGACTGATTAGGAAAGGGGTAGGGGAGAGCTGACAAAGAGACAGCTCCTGCCTCCCGAACAGCTACGCAGAGTTCTGGTGAGTAGCCGGCTTGCCAGATGGACCTATTTAAATATGGAGGACCTGCAGCCCCCAGGGAGGGGGTGACGTTGACTCCCAGGGCACGCAGATGGCGGTGCCTCCTGGCTGTCACACGCCAGGGGCACAGTCACCCTTCCAGCCTGCCCCCACCTGCCTCCATCCCCCGGGGCTGCTCCCATCCAGCTCGTGGGCTGATAAAACACCACCCCGCTCTCTGGCTCAGGGGCTCGAGGGCCTGCTGTCTTAGAGCAGGACTTTGCCCTCCTGTAGACGGCATGTCCTGAGAGCAGTGTTCGCTCCAGTCAGAGCAGGTGATGAGGACCTCTGCCAGCCGGGGCTTTTTTCAGAGAGCTGGTTTGAAGCAGACTGAGGAGCCTGTTTCCTCTGGGATCTGTGCATACAGAAAGCAAAGGTCAGGTTGTTTTCTTCTGTTCTCAGAGCCCAGAGTATGGCCTTTACCTGTCTTGTTGCCTCCAAATAAAGGAGAGTGGGTGGTTCAGAAGTGGCCCCAATATTGCCTCAACTAGGGCTTCCCTGGTTGCACAGTGGTAGAGCATCCATATGCTGATGCAGGAGGCGCAAGAGACGCAGGTTCGATCCCTGGGTCAGGAAGATCCCCTGGAGGAGGAAATGGCAACCCATTCCAATATTCGTGCCTGGGAAATCCCATGGATAGAGGAGCTTAGTGGGCTACAGGTCATGGGGTCAAAAAGAGTCAGACATGACTGAGTACGCTAGTGTGTATACGCGCACACACACACACACACACACACACACGCAAGATTGCTTTCCCCAAAGGCTGAAGTTTCACCAACAGTGTCTAAGATGGCTGCATGAAATTAAAAGGACTTTTAATGGACCAGTACATTTAATGCTGCCTCTTTGGTTTTTGTTCCTGTTGTTCCAGAAAGATGTGATTGACTGTGAAAGGTGCATCCCACCATTGCTGACATCCAAAAATCAAGGAGGGGCTTCCCAGGTGGCTCAGTGGGTAAAATCTGCCTGCAACACAGGAGATGCGGGTTCAATCCCCTGGAGGAGGGCATGGCAACCCACTCCATTATTCTTGCCTAGAAAGTCCCGTGGAAAGAGGAGCCTGGTGGGCTATAGTCCATAGGGTCGCAAAGAGTCCGACGCGACTGAGCACACAGCACGCATGTTAACCTAAACTAGACGTTCACAGACTATGTAGCCCAGGGGCCAGATCTGGCTTGCTGCTTGGTTTGTTGTTTTTTTTAAGTTGGAGGAGGGCTTTGTTTATTCTGTAATCTGTAATATTATGTGCATGGAAACTAATTTTAATTTTTCTCATGTTTACCACATTTTAAAAATTAATTGGAGGCTAATTACTTTACAATACTGTGGTGGGTTTTGCCATACATTGACATGAATCAGCTACAGGTGTACCTGTGTCCCCCATCCCAAACCCCCTTCCCACCTCCCTCCCCATCCCATCCCTCTGGGTCGTCCCAGTGCACCGGCTTTGAGTGCCCTGTTTCTTGCATCAAACTTGGACTGGTCATCAATGTCAAGTATGGCAGTGTGCATGCTTCAGTGCTATTCATCCCCCCGCTGCTTGTCCTCATGGATAAAGTTCTGCTGGGACAGAGCCACGCCCATCTGTCACTTCCTGTCTGTGCCCGCTCTCACACTGCACTGGCAGGTGAGTGGTTGCAGAGACTGCATGACTCTATGGCTCAAAATACTTACCATCTGGCCCTTCACGAGAGCTTGCCGACCTCTGCACTGTGCAGTTGCCGGCAGTGACCTCAGGTGCAGTTAATCCTAGGAAGGATGGCTTCAGAATTCAGAGTGTTAAAGACATGGAGGCGGGGAGGAAGGAGTGGGGGGGATGTATGGAGAGAGTAACATGGAAACATACGTTGCCATACGTAAATTAGATATCCAAGGGGAATTTGCTGTATGACTCAGGGAACTCGAAACCAGGGCTCTGTAACAACCTGGTGGGGTGGGGTGGGGTGGGGAGGGAGGCCATATACGTATACCTATGGCTGGTTCATGTTGATGTTTGGCAGAAACCAACACAATACTGTAAAGCAATTATACTTCAATTAAAAATAAATACAATGTAAAAGCAACAACAATAAAAAAGAACATATGCATGAAAAAAAAGAGGGAGCTTGGGTCCCATCTCAGCAGGCAATGTAGGGCAGTAACCAAGAGCATGGGCCTGGGAGCCAGATCGGGTTCCAGCCTGGACCCTATCCCTGGCCACCCGTCAGACCTTGAACAAGTTACTTCACCTCTCTGAGTCTCAGATTCCTTGTCTGTAAAGTGCAGTTAATAGTAGCACAATGCTTGTTTGGTTGTAGTGCTGCTTACATCTGGAACACTGTGTGCTGCTGCTGCTGCTTCTGCGTCGCTTCAGTCGTGTCCGACTCTGTGTGACCCCATGGACTGCAGCCCACCAGGCTCCTCTGTCCATGGGGTTTTCCAGGCAAGAGCACTGGAGTGGGGTACCAGCGCCTTCTCCGAGAGCACTGTGTAGGCCGTGGTAAATGTGCTATATGCTTTTGCCATCTTCCCTGCTGCTGCTGCAATTATTATTATCCGGAGCATGGACACGGTGTCAGAGCATGGACCACCTCCTCTGTTGTTTGATAGATGTGTAAATCTGGGGTGAGTCACTTAACTCATTATTGACCAGGGGAGTTTTGCAGAGATTAACTCCTGTGGCTGGTGATTTGTTATGTAAGTGGATATTGAAACAGTCCAGTCAATAACATTCAGGTAACGAAAGACATATTAATATGTCTCTGGTCAATGATGTGTTAACCTCTCCGGGCCTCAGTTACCTCCTTTATAAAACGGGCGCAGTTGTAGTTCCCTCCTCTTGCTAAGGGAGGTTGAGTGAGACCAATGCACTGAAAGTCCCTGCTGTTCAGTCAGCACAGGGCTGTGCTCCGGAAGACAAGGGTGCAAGGGTATGTTGTGCAAGAACATTGAATTTTGTCAGATACTTTCCTGCATCAATTGAGATGATCCATTTTTCACCTTATTTGTGTGCTGTTACAGTGATCAACTTTGGTATGTTGAGCCATCCTTGCATTCCAGGAATAAGTCTTACTTGGTCATAGTAGATAATCCTTTTAATAAGCTTCTGAATTTGGTTTGCTAGTGTTTTATTGAGAGTTTTTGCATTAATATTCTCCAGGGATTTGAGTCTGTACTTTTTTCTACAGTGTCTCTGTCTGGCTTTGCGTCAGGGCAATACTGGCCTCATAGAATGAGTTAAGAAGTGTTGCCTCCCTCTTCTGTTTTTTGAAAAAGTTTAAAAAGTACTGGCATTCATTCTTTAAATATTTGGCAGAATTCACCAGCAAGGCGATCAGGTCCAGGCCTTTCCTTTGACAGGAAATTTTTGATTACCGATTCATTTTCCTTACTAAGCAATGCATCTATTTGGATTTCCTGTTTCTCTCATATGTTCAGTCTTGATAGGATTTTTGTTTCTAAGGATTTGTCCATTTCAGTTATGTTATCCAATTTGTTGGCATGCAGTTGTTCACAGCACTTTTATAATCCTTTTTACTTCTGCAGAATCAGTAATGAGGTCCACATTTTTATCCCTGATTTTAATAATTTGAGTCATTCCTCTTTTTTCTTAGTCCATCAAGACAAAGATTTGTCCATTTTGTTGATCTTTACAAAGAACCAATTTTTGGTTTTATTAATTTCCTCTATTAAATTTCCTCTGTATTCTCTGTTCTCATCCTTATTTTCTTCTCCCTGTTAACTTTGGGTTTGCTTTGCTCTGTTTCCAGTTCCCAAAGTCATAAAATAAGAGTTCTGATTTCACATCTTTGGTTGTTGTTTTTTTAATACAATCATTTATAGCTAGAAATTTCCACCTTAGCAATGTTTTCCCTGCATCCATAGGTTTTGGTATATTGAGATTTTGCTTTCATTCCTGTTGAAGTATTTTCTAATTTCACTTGTGATTTTTTCTCTTTGATCCAGTTGTTGTTTAAGAGTGTGTTTAATTTGGTTCCAGTTTTCCTTCTGTTACTGATTTCTAACTTCATCCTCTTGTGATTGGAGAAGATAGTCCATATAAAATTGATCTTTAAAAAATCCATTGAGCCTTGGTTTGTGGCCTAATGTGTGATCTATCCTGGGTAATGTCCCTTGTGGCTTTGAGAAGCGTGTGTGTACACCTGTTATCTCTAATTGGTTTATTCTGTTATGTCTCCTTTTTTCTTATCTTCCCTCTGGTGCTTCTGTCCACTGTTGAGAGTTGGAGTATTGAAATCTCCATCTGTCTGTTTCTATTTCTCCCTTTGAGCCTATCAATATTTGCTTCATGTATTTTGCTCCATTATTGGGGCGGGGGGGAGCAGTGTTTATAATCATTATTGCTTCTTGCTGTATTGAACCTTTTGTCAATCTCTAATGTCCTTCTCACCTTTTTGATTTAATTCATTTTGTCAGATTTCCATGCAGCCATATCAAGGGTGCAGGGGTGGGAAGGAGACTCGCAGTCACCCTGCCTTGAGATTAAGTCCTTTATTTAAAGCTACTTATTGAGCCTCCTCTGTGTCTCCCAGGCCCCATTCTGGGCTTTAGGAAGACACCACCAGCAGTCTGTCCTCAGGGGCTTCGTGTCAGCCTGGAGGCTCAGCTGGAGGTCAGGACGCCCAGTCAGTGGAGGGGTCTGACTCATCTTTACATTGTTGGGGGTGGGTGTTATGGGGGTGGCCCCTTGGCACTGCCACTGTTAGAGCGACTGTGACCCCGTTACCCAGGGAAGGGTTCCAGTTATGCCTGTGGGTGCCACACGGGAGCCTCGGCTGGTCTGGGATTGGAGAGGTGTTTGTTGCATGAGGAGGATGCCTGGGAGTCAGCCAACCAAAGAGGGTGGGGGGAAGAAAGGAGGGAGGCGTGGAGCTGGAGGGTGGGGGCCATGGGCCAGGGCGGGCAGGTGGTAGTGACGAAGTCAGGGTCTAAGCCAGGGCTTCAGAGGTCATGGTGAGGCCTCTAGATTCCAGCCTGAGACCCAGGAGCAGCCTTTGAAAACCAGCTCTCTCCCCTTCACTGGGCACGTGGGCTCTCTGGGTGGCTTCCTCATCAGACTCTGGGCCCCAGCTCTGCAGGCTTCTGTGGCCAGGGAGGGACTATCGTTGGTGCAGCCAGCGGGGTCGGGCAGACACCAGGTCTGGGCTTTCTCCGCTTCACGCGGCTGCCTCGGCTGGTTTTCAGAATCCGTACTACCTGGCCCTGGCAGGACACCCCAAGCCTTCAATGAGTCGCAGTCTTTTCACAACAGTAACACGAAAGATCACTGATCACAAATCACCACGGCAGACATAATCAGCATAAACAAGTTTGAAATATTGCGAGGCAGGGGCAGGCGCCCCCACCCCGCCCCACTGCCATCTGTGTCTGCAGGGCTGCGTGGAGGCAGCGGGAGGGGCGTGACTACCTCTAGGCACGGGGGCCCCTTCTGAGAGAAGAAATACAGGCACACATCTTATTGAGCTTCGCAGGTTTTGGTTTGTTTTGCTTTTCCCCACTCTTGAAGGTTTGTGGCAACCCCGCCTTAGGCAAGTCAGCCTCATTTTTCCAACAGCTTTTGCTCATTTCCTGTCTCTGTGGCATATTTTGGTAGTTCTCACCATATTTCAAACTTGTTTATGCTGATTATATCTGCCGTGGTGATTTGTGATCAGTGATCTTTCGTGTTACTCTTACAAAAAGATTACGACTCACTGAAGGCTCAGATGGGGGTTAGCATTTTTCAGCAAGGAAGTGTTTTTTAATTAAGGTATGTACATTGTTTTAAGACCTAATGCTATTGCACACATAAATGGACTACAGTATTGTGTAAACATGAATTATTTACGGGCAACCACAACAATCGTGTGACTTGCTCCATTGCAATGCTCTCTTGCAGTGTCTGAAGCTGAACCTGAGGTATCCGGAAAGACTGAGTCTCAGTGCGGCTGCCTCAGAGCAGCCCAGATATGGGGGGATATTTATTTATTTATCCTGCACTTTAGTGGGGACTGTAGTTTGACTATCTGAATATCCAAAAACAAAAAACTGTAAAGAGTGGGGCAGCCCTGGGCTCAGATCCCCAGTCTCTCTCTTAGCTACATGGCCTCGGGCAATTTATGTTCTTCTCTGCACTCATATTTCTTCATCCATAAAATGGAGCCCGTAACTCAGACCTCACAGCATGGCAGAGGGGACTGACGCAGTGGTTATAAAACAATCAAGTATGTAGTCGGTGCTGTACGCCATCAAGTCAAAAGTAATTTCCCTTCTTCATTCTTTCTTCAACCCAAGAAGGATGATATGAGTCAAGTACAAATACTAACTTGATCAATTGGTAATTATAAACAATGATTCAGAACAAAGGGGGAAAAATCTTTTTATTTCTTAATATATGTAGAACCCCTGTGATTAAAGCTATTGTTTTGACTAGAAAACCAAGAAAACATGATGAGAAAATTACAGAGACATTTAAGCAGCTGCCTTCTACGCAGGTACATTTATTATGGGAGATTTTAAATATAAGCGATTAGGATTGCTTTCAAAATAGGTGCAAATAAAGAGATTAAAATTAGTCTAAACACTAAAAGGTACACTCAGTTCTCCCCAGGATCTGTCAGAGTTCCAGGAAGAAGCTCAGCTGCCTCAGCCTCAGCTGGGCTGGGGCGGGGGGTCGGCCTGAAGTCATGGTGGGCCTGGAGCAGCGAGAGTGGGAAGGAAGAGTCCTCCATGTATCTGTCCGTTTCATCCATCCCACCCAACAAATTCTTACTGTGTACCTACTGCGTGTACCTTTTCAGACTCAGATAGTTCAACAGTGAATAAAACGAAGTCCCTGCCCTTTGGACCGCAAATGAACGTGTATGTGTGTTGTTGCTGTTCAGTCGTCAAGTCATGTCCAACGCTTCACGACCCCGTGGGCTGCAGCACACCAGGCTTCCCTATCCTTTACCATCTCGCGGAGTTTGCCCAAGTCCATGTCCTTTGAGTCGGTGATGCCATCCAATCATGTCATTCCCTTCTCCTTCTGCCTTCAGTCTTTCACAGCGTCAGCGTCTTTTCCAGTGAGTCAGCTCTTTGCATCAGGTGGCCAGAGTATTAGAGCTTCAGCTTCAGCATCAGTCCTTCCAGTGAATATTCAGGGTTGATTTCCTCTAAGATTAACTGGTTTGATCTCCTTGCTGTCCAAGGGACTCTCAAGAGTCTTCTCCAGCTCCACAGTTCAAAAACATCAATTCTTCAGCGCTCAGCCTTCTTTATAGTCCAGCTCTCACGTCCATACATGACTACTGGAAAGACCATAGCCTTGACTATATGGACCTTTGTCAACAAAGTGATGTCTTTGCTTTCTAACACACTGTCTAGGTTTGCCATAGCTTTCCTTCCAAGAAGCAGTCGTCTTCATGGCAAAAAGAAGGGGAAAAGGTGTGAGCAGGGACAGATTTCCTCCTCTTGGGCTCTAAAATCACTGAAGATGGTGACTGCAGCCATGAAATTAGAAGATGGTTGCTTCTGGCAGGAAAGCTATGACAAACGTATATATGTCAGATGGTCATTACTCTGGAGAAATGACCACCCAGAAGACGTGTAGGGGAAGGGGCTTGCTGGGGTTGTGTCATGTGTGGTTGGAGAAGGCCACAAAGATAGTTTGACAGCATGGAGACCTGGGGGGCTGAGTCAGGAGGCAGAAACAGCAAGTGCAAAGGCCCTGAGGCAGCACCTGCTGGAAAAGCGCCAGGGAAGCCAGTGTAGTGGGAGCAGAGTGAACAGGGGGAGAGCACCAGAGGTGAGGTCGTGGGGCAAGGAGGACAGTCAAAGGAGGACTCTGGCTGTGGACTTGGAGTGGAGTGGGAGCCATGCGAGGCTGTTGTGAATAATGACAGGACCAGAAAAGAAGCCATCAGGCCGGGCAAGGAATGATGTGATCACCAAGGCGAGAAGAGATAATAGCTGAGTGGGGCCGTGCTGTGAGCAGCAGTCAGATTCTGGATGTATCCTGAAAACAGAGCAGACAGGATTTGCCACTGGGTCAGTGTGGACAGGAGGGAAAGAGAGGAGTCAGGCTGGCCCCAGGGTGGCTGGGGTGAGGAACTAGCAGAAGAGAGTTGACATTTACGAAGTGAAAGTGGCCAAGGGTGGTGGGGGAATCAAGAGGTGGCCCTGGACGTGGTATGTTTGCCATACCCGTCAAACATCCGGGTAGAGATGGGTGCTGGAGTCTCGGAGCCTAGAGCCTAGGATGGAGGGCTGGGTGGGGGTTGGAATCTTAGGCGTCATCACATATGGGGCGGGAAATGCCACCGGCCTTGTTGCGGGAGGCAGGATGGAGCCCTGCCCACCCAGCTAGTAGAGGCTGGTAACTGAAAGGGCCCAGCCAAGAAGATGGAGGAGCCTGGGAGTTCTGAGAAGGATCCAACTGGAGACCAGAGGAGAATGAGCCCGAGGGCTGGGCTCTTTCCACTGGAGCCTCCTCTGACCTTTGTCCAGGAGGCTGGGATGTAGTGGGAAGACCCCCAGTGCCTGACATACAGTCACACATTTGCCAGCTGTGTGTGGGCTCCGTGGCAGTGACCCTCCGAGAGCCTCGCCCGTAACAGGGCACTAACATCCGTTTCTGTATTAATTCCCTGATCTTCCTGGTCCACACCCCAGAGTGTTGTTCCCCGTTTCACCATTCAGGTGCCCAGTCTTTGAGCCTTGAAAGTAACCAGTAGCTTTAGATGTTGCACAGAGCCTTTGGAGGGAAGTTGGGACGAGGTCAGCGAAGCCCTCAGCCAGGCTGGGCGGGGCTGTTCCCACAAAGCTGCACACCTCGTCTTCTCTGTCACTTGCTCTGCCTCAGCCTGGAGTCTGCCTCATCTTTTTTTTTCTTTTTTCTTTTTCGTTGAGGTATAGTTGATTTATACTGGTGTGTTAATAGCTATACAGCAGTGATTCAGTAGTTACACACACACACACACACACACACACATTCTTTTTAAAAAATATCCTTCTCCATCATGGCTTATCATATGATACTGACTACATTCCCTGTGCTGTACAGCAGGACCTTGTCATTATCCATCCTATACATAGAAGCTTACATCTGCTAATCCTGACCTCCCACTCCATCCCTCCCCCACCTCGCCTCCCCCTCGGTAGCCACCAGCCTGTTCTCTATGTCTGTAGGACTCTGTTTCTCTTTCACAGATTCGATATATAAATGATATCATGTGGTATTTGTCTTTCTGACTTCCTTCACTTGGTATGATAATCTCTAGTTGCATCCATGTTGCTGCGGATGTCACTGTTTTCTTTTTATGGGTGAATAGTATTCCATGCCAGCAAATTTGGAAAACTCAGCAGTGGCCACTGGAAAAGGTCAGTTTTCATTCCAATCCCAAAGAAAGGCAATGCCAAAGAATGCTCAAACTACCCCACAATTGCACTCATCTCACATGCTAGTAAAGTAATGCTCAAAGTTCTCCAGGCCAGGCTTCAGCAATATGTGAACCGTGAACTTCATGATGTTCAAGGTGGTTTTAGAAAAGGCAGAGGAACCAGAGATCAAATTGCCAACATTTGCTGGATCATGGAAAAAGCAAGAGAGTTCCAGAAAAACATCTATTTCTGCTTTATTGACTATGCCAAAGCCTTTGACTGTGTGGATCACAATAAACGGTGGAAAATTCTGAAAGAGATGGGAATACCAGACCACCTGATCTGCCTCTTGAGAAATTTGTATGCAGGTCAGGAAGCAACAGTTAGAACTGGACATGGAACAACAGACTGGTTCCAAATAGGAAAAGGAGTTCGTCAAGGCTGTATATTGTCACCCTGTTTATTTAACTTATATGCAGAGTACATCATGAGAAACGCTGGACTGGAAGAAACACAAGCTGGAATCAAGATTGCTGGGAGAAATATCAATAACCTCAGATATGCAGATGACACCACCCTTATGGCAGAAAGTAAAGAGGAACTAAAAAGCCTCTTGATGAAGGTGAAAGTGGAGAGTGAAAAAGTTGGCTTAAAGCTCAACATTCAGAAAATGAAGATCATGGCATCCGGTCCCATCACTTCATGGCAAATAGATGGGGAAACAGTGGGAACAGTGTCAAACTTTATTTTTCTGGGCTCCAAAATCACTGCAGATGGTGATTGCAGCCATGAAATTAAAAGACGCTTACTCCTTGGAAGGAAAGTTATGACCAACCTAGATAGCATATTGAAAAGCAGAGACATTACTTTGCCAACAAAGGTTCATCTAGTCAAGGCTATGATTTTTCCTGTGGTCATGTATGGATGTGAGAGTTGGACTGTGAAGAAAGCTGAGCGCCGAAGAATTGATGCTTTTGAACTATGGTGTTGGAGAAGACTTTTGAGAGTCCCTTGGACTGCAAGGAGTTCCAACCAGTCCATTCTGAAGGAGATCAGTCCTGGGATTTCTTTGGAAGGAATGATGCTAAAGCTGAAGCTCCAGTACTTTGGCCACCTCATGTGAAGAGTTGACTCATTGGAAAAGACTCTGATGCTGGGAGGGATTGGGGGCAGGAGGAGAAGGGGACGACAGAGGATAAGATGGCTGGATGGCATCACTGACTCGATGGACGTGAGTCTGAGTGAATTCCAGGAGTTGGTGTTGGACAGGGAGGCCTGGCGTGCTGCGATTCATGGGGTCGCGAAGAGTCGGACACAACTGAGCGACTGATCCGATCTGATCTGATATATATTTATACACACACACACACACACCCACATCTTCCTTATCTAGTCACCTGTCTTGTCGATGGACATTTAGGTTGCTTCCATGTCCTAGCTATTGTGAATAGTGTTGCTATGAACATAGGGGTGCATGTGTCTTTTGAAATGGTAGTTTTGTCTGGGCATTTGTCCATCATCTTCATTCTCTTCCGAGTAGAACCCTTGACTTGTGACAGAAGCAGTGCTGTCAACACAGGTCCACTCTCCTGGAGCCACATTCTGCCTCTTCAGCTGCTGAGCTAGTAAGGCCCCTTCTTGAACCTGGGACTGGCCAAGGGCGGTCTGATACCAGGCGAGGAGCCCAGGCAGGGGCAGGAAGAAGGTCCACTGGGCAGAGGAGGGGCTGGACTTGTCTTTAAATCGCTGGAGTAAAACACTCGATGTGAAGAGCCAACTCATTGGAAAAGACCCTGATGCTGGGAAGATTGAAGGCAGGAGGAGAGGGAGACAGATGGTGAGATGGTTGGATGGCATCACCAACTCAACGGACATGAATCTGAGCAAACTCCAGGAGATGGTGAAGGACAGGGAAGCCTGGCCTCCTGCGGTCCATGGGGTCACAGAGAGTCGGACGTGGCTTAGTGACTGAACAACAGCCACCACCCTCGATCCCTCACGTCCCCTCTCTGAGTCTCTGCCCCTCGCCTCTGAAGTGGGTGTATTGCAGTAAGCCCCCTAGTGTGATGGCTGTGGGGCCTCTAGGCCCCTTCCTGCCCAGCGCCCCACCTTAGTGGGTTTTCAGTGGATGAGCATTTGCCGTGTCTTCCTTGAGTCAGAAGAAGCACAGCCACGTATGGGCTGATTTAGCAGTCTGGCAGGCTTCCTGGGGGAAGTGGCTTCCGTCCCAGTCATTTTGAATCAGAGCCCGGAATGTTCATCTGTTTGGGTCCAGCTGTGGGCCCCTGACACCGGCACCCTGGTGTGTGCCATCCCAGTCTGTCATCATGGTGATGCCCAGCATCTCTCTGGCTCAGCCCAGAGGTGGCATCAACTGTTTGTCGAGACCATGCTCGGGACAGCTGGTCCGAGTGGAACCGGGCCGGGTTTGGGAATGAAACGGGATCTGATTTTCGTGAAACAACAACGGTGGCGATAATAATTATCAGCAGCTTTCATTTGCGGAGCTTGTCTCTGGGACCGGGGGAGACACTTTCTATGCCTTTTCTAGTCTCATCCTCAACCCTGTCCCTTAGTTAGCATTGTTGCCATTTTACAGGTGAGCAAGCTGAGGCTCCATAGGTTAAATGACTGGCCTGAGGTTCCAGAGCAGACCCTGCTGGCTGCAGAGTTCAGGCCTTCCTGTTCCCTGCCACGGCTTCCCCTCAGAAGGACACGAGGGCTGCTGTGTTGCCTCACAGCTGAGAGCAGGATCTGGTCTGCAGCCTATTCCAGCTGCTCAGGGTGGCAGAGAAGCCCTGACACAGAGAACACTCCTCTCACGCCTGACCGAGAAAGTTCGCCTGTGTTAGGGCTCCAGTGCAGAAAGCGTGGGAGCTGTGCGTTGGTTTGCCCCTTTTCAGGTGAGAGCAGCCGTCAGCTGCCACGGCTCCTTCCCATGGGCTGGGCACGGGCTGGCTGCTCTGATAACCGTCTCATAGTTCTCACCACGGGTCCTCTCTGACCCTCAGTGTTCTCCTCTTTGCGTTCCCGCCAGGTCACTTCAGTCGTGCCCGACTCTGTGATCCCATGGACTGTAGCCCACCAGGCTCCTCTGTTCATGGGAGCAAGAATACTGGAGTGGGTTGACATGCCCTCCTCCAGGGGATCTCCCCAACCCAGGGATTGAAACTCTGTCTCCTGTAGCTCCTGCCCCGCAGGTAGATTATTTACCGCTGAGCCCCCAGGAAGCCCGGTCCTCCGCTGTAAGACAGGCTTATTACTAGCCCTCCCTCAGAGGGACGCAGCTCTGGTAACAACTCATTTTAACTTCCCTGCGTCAGAGCCTGCGCCCAGCACCTTCCTTGTATTTACTCGTTGATCCTCTTGACTTTGGGGCCGTCAGGGTGCCAGCCTCAGCCTACAGAGGACGGCACAGCAGTGAGGCGACCCTCCCCGGCCCCACAGCCTCTCCTGAGGGCAGGGACCTAAGCCCGGGCCGTCCACCTCAGAGCCGCTCAGCTGCTCGGTTAAACCCGATGCTCTAAGAGCCCGGCGTGTTGCTGGGCAAACAGTAGGTGCTCAGTGTACGTGAGTTTTCTCCTCTTTAGTGAGTGCCCCGAAGGAATTCCTGCAGGCTCCCACAGGAGGGCCGGCCGGTCTGTCCACTGCCCAGGTTGAGCTCAGGGAGAATTGTTTCTATAGAACTTTGGTCCCTCTGAGTCTTTTCAGAGCTTCCTCGAGGCCTTGGGCTGGGCCAGCCAGGCCGAAAGCCTCCCCGCCTGCCCCCGCAACCAAGTGGTGCCGGGAGTGGGGGCCCAGGGCGCGGGCAGCCTTCTGGCCAATGCGCTGGGCCTGCCTTCTCTGTAGAGGTTTCCTCTCCACTCCCTAACCCCACACCCTGCGCAGTGGGGCGGGCAGCCTCCCGGGAGGAGGGCCGCCCACGGGCAGGCCTGCAGGGTGAGCATGGGGTCTCTCCCGCAGGACCAACGTGCCCACCCCCGTTGGTGGAGGCCCACCTCACACGGTGCCCAGCTCATGCCTGCAGGTGTCTGAGATGTGGGTGCATGCGGCAGTGAGTGCCTTCCTGTTGGGGAGAGCTGAGCCCCCTGGGGGCATGGTCTCTCCCGCAGGACCCATGTGCCCACCCCTGTTGGTGGAGGCCCGCCTCACATGGTGCCCAGCTCACGCCTGCAGGTGTCTGAGATGTGGGTACATACGGCAGTGAGTGCCTTCCTGTTGGGGAGGGCTGAGGCCTTCTTTCTCACAGAGGAGCGAGGCCGCATGAGGCTGGATGCCAGGTGAGACGTCCTCACCTGAAGCCAGTCCCTGAGCTGGATGCTCCCCTGCCTGCTGAGGCCCCGTCTCCCTTGAAAGAGGTTCTCACCTTGGTTTTCCTACTCCTAGCGCCTCTGGGAAGCTGGGCTCCCCCAAAGGAGGAGAGGAGAAAGGGGTGCAGAGGGTCCCCATTTGACACAGGTTTGGGGTGAAATCAAGGACACGCTTGGGAACTGGACACCCATCTAACCCTGGCTCTGCCAGCCCTCCAAGCCCAAAGGTTGGTCTTCAGGCCAGGCTGTCCTGGCAGGGAGCCCCGCCTTGGGCTAGGGACGGAGCAATGAGCCAGGCACCCTAGTGCCCGCTTGCCCAGAACTCAAGTGCAGTGAGAGGGTGGGTGTCAGGGGTCCCGAGGTCACCCCCAGATCCATTGAGCCACTGGGAAACCCAGAGACCCGGCATAGACTCACACTCTTGGCTCTGATTCATCCTGGTGAGTGGATACAGGGCAAGGTGAGCAAACAGGAAAGGTACGGGGCTGGAGTCCAGGGAGGTCCAGTTGCAGGCTCCAAGATCCTCAGCCAGGGACTCACACCGGATGCACTGAACTCTCCCAAAATCAGACTGTGACATGTGAAATGTGGCCAAGCTGGGAAGCACTTCAGAGACTCCACAGCCAGTCTCTTTACTGGGGTGGAGGCTGACATACCAGGCAGCCCCGGGGATGGTTTAGGCCAGAGCTGGAGAGTACAGATCAGTGGTCAAACTGCCTTTAGTCCACTTGAAGCATCTCCAGGGGCTTCCCTGGTGGCTCAGCCTGCCAACGCAGGAGATGCAGGTTCAATCCCTGGGTCGGGAAGATCCCCTGGAGATGAAATGGCAACCCACTCCAGTGTTCTTGCCTGGAGAATCCCATGGACAGAGGGGCCTGGTGGGCTACAGTCTGTGGGGTTGCAAAAGAGTCAGATAAGCAACAACAGCATCACCAGATATTAACCCTGGGACCAGAACAAGGTCTCCCTCTAAGCCTTCACTGATTCATCCATAAAATGGACTGCATGCTGGTCAGCAGTTTCCATCTGGTGGGACGTCTGCTTCCTATAAAAACGACCTAGGAGTGTGTGTCAGGCCTTCGTATTTTTCAGGGAACTGGAGGTTCGGGGACTGTGTGGCTGGATTGCAGTCTACACTGTTGGCAGGCTCCCAGCCCTGGAGCTGTACTTCGTTTCCACATCTTCACATTTCCTAATCATTAAAAAAAAAAGACTTGGCTGCACCAGGTCTTGGTTGTGGCACGTGGGCTCTTGAGTTGCAGCATCTGAACTCTTAATTGCTGCATGTGGGATCTAGATCCTTGATCAGGGATCGAACCTAGGAACCCTGCACTGGGAATGTGGAGTTTCAGCCACTGGACCACCAGGAAGTCCCCACATAATCCCATCCCTAACTCCTGAGCCTTTAGAGACTTAGGGAGGCTTGGGAGACTAAAGCAAAAGCCTTTGACTTCAAAGGACAGGGACACAGGGTTTTATATGTGGTTCCAGTCCCTTCTTTTCTTTGATTCTCCTCAATGGACATGAGTTTGAGCTAACTCCAGAGTGAGATAGTGAAGGATGAGGGAAGCTTGGCATGCTGCAGTCCATGGGATCGCAAAGAGTCGGACACGACTAAGCAACTGAACAACAACAATTTTAAGGGGAACAGATTCAGGAAAAGAAAGGGAGTAAAGGTTTGGATAGAGAGAGTTAATCAGAAACTTGGCAGAGGAGCTCAGCAGGAACACCTTGGTCTTAGCTCAGTGAGACACATGTAGAACCTCAGGCCCCCAGAGCTCTAAGAGAATAAACACATCCGTGTTGTTGGAAGGGAGCGCATGTTAGGCAGCTTGTTAAAGCAGCTGTGGGACCCGAATACACCACTCTTTCCCCTCTGCCCTTGATTCTGCTCTCTGCCTTGCTGGGTCTCGTTCTGAATCCCCTGCCTTCCAAGGCTCAGTCCAGATGTCACCTTCTTTGTGACCGGCCCTTCCTGCTGCATCTGTGTGGCAGGTGAGGCACTTTTCTCTGACAGCACTGTCACCGCCTGGCTTGTATGGGGACGCAGGGACAGTTGGTGACAGCCTGTGTATCCTCTGAGCCGTGTGCCTTGAAGGTGAAGCCCTCTGGGAATCACCTCTGGCGCCTTCTATCGGCTCTCATTAAAGTAGGCTTGAATCACTCTTTTCTCCTTGAGTATTCATTGGAAGGACTGATGCTAAAGCTGGAGTTCCAATACTTTGTTCACCTGATATGAAGAGCTGACTCATTGGAAAAGACCCTG